>NW_026294402.1:61939897-62541564 GCF_007827085.1 Peromyscus californicus insignis
CTTTGGATTAGCCCAGCTGAAGTTATTTTTCTTACCATCTGTATGGGGAATTTCCCCCACTTTTTCAACAAGAAAATAGCTCTTGGGCCAAAGGAACCGTGAAAATGTTTAGTCTCCAGAAAGGCGTGCAGAGTTGGCAGCGGCAGCCCTGTGGCTCGACTTTACACAGGAAACACTCTCTCCTGCTTTTCCCTGTTACACTAGCACTCGGTGTGTGACCCCATAATTCATGACACATGTTCTGTGGGATGCTAGGAGACACTTATTGGGGTGGGATGCTGCAGAGAATGTCATGTAGTTAGCCCAGCGGGTGATGTGGAGCCAGTGAGTGGACGCTGAGCCTGGAGCCTGGGGCCTGCAGCTTGGTTCATTTTTCTTGCTGGCTGATGGAGGTCAGTCATTTGCATTCTTTCTTCATTTGCCTCAGTTTCCCTAGTTGTCAAAAGAGTGTATCAAACTAGATAACCTCCTTTCTAGGTTAAAAATTCTTTCCATCACATTTTATCTATTTACTTTGTGTACATATATATATCATGTGTGTATGTCACAGTGTGTGTGTATGTGTGTGTGGAGATCAGAGGAAAACTTGCAGGACTTGGCTCTCTCCTATCACATGGCTTTCAGGATTTAACTCAGGTGTTCAGGTTTGTTAGCAAAAGCCTTTATCTGTCGAGCCATCTTGTCTGCCCCTCCGTTCTAGTTTAATGATTTACATGTTACCCTGAAATGAAGGGCGAGCTCATTGCATTAGTTACCTTTGCTTTTTCTTTCTTTCTTATTTTTTTTTCTTGGTTTTTAGAGACAGGGTGTCTCTGTGTAGCCCTGGGCTGTCCTGGAATTCACTTTGTAGACCAGGCTGGCCTCTAAGTCACGGAGATCTCCCTGCCTCTGCCTCCGAAGTGCTGGAATTAAAGCAGTGCTTCTCAACCTTCCTAATGCTGTGACCCTTCAGTACAGTTCCTCATGTGGTGACCCCACAACCAAAAAACTATTTTCGTTGCTACTTCATAGCTGTAATTTTGCTACTGTTATGAATCATAGTGTAAACATCCAACATGCAGGCAAGGGGGTCACGACCCATAGGTTGAGAACCTCTGTATTAAAGGCATGTGCCACCACAGCCTAGCTTGTGGATGTTTCTCACTGCTGTGACAAGGGACTGGGGGAAGTCACTTCAGAAAAGAAGGGTTTGTTTTGTTTTACAGGTCGGGGTGTACTAACTCCATGGCTGAGAAGGCATGGCAGCGTGAGAGTGAGGCGGCTGAACCAGACAGAAGCAGTGAGTAGTGTGTGGTGAGGAAGGAGAGAGAGAATGATTTCTCTTTTATGGACTTGGGGGTTCCAGCCCAATGGGGTTTTGCCACCCACAGTTCGAATGGGTCTTCCCATATCATTTAACCCAGAAACTCCCTCATAGATATGCTCAGAGGACTGTCTCCTAGAATATTCTAGATACTGTGGAGTTGATGATCACTATTAGCCATCACACTCATAATAAAAGTATTATATATATATATTATTAAAAGTATTATATATATATATATATATATATATATATATATATATATATATATAATAAAACATGAAATGAGTGAGGAAGGCCAGTTTGTATTTTTTTGGGGGGGGGTAGTTAGGGGATAGGGTTACTTTTAGTGGGTGTTGGGGATTGAACTCAGTCTTGTGTATACCATTAACACTCTTTACCACTGAACTACTGCTCCAGTCAAGGGTTGGTTTTTGAAGAGCATTCATATTAGGGAACTGAAGCAGCCAGGCCAATGGCTATCGTGAGATATTTGGTGGGAAGTTAGCAGTGATGACCTAAGAAGGCTGACAGTGACCTGACCCAGGAGAACAGTGACTGATGTTATATATCAGTCAGGGCAGACCAGGAAGCTAGGTGAATCATCCAAAGGCCAAGGTCAAAATAAAACACAGTGAGGGCCTGAGCAGTGCTAAATAGCAGCTGCGTCCCCTCCTACCCCAGCCAGGGAGCCCTTCATGACTTCCTGCTGAGTGAGGTGCTGAAGATGAGGCACCATACTCCAGCATTCTACTGTTTGCTGGCCCAGGAAGAATCCTAGAGAGGGGAGTGATGGGGACCAGAGTAAGAGTGAATCTGCCTAATCTTAGGTTGGACGGCTACAGCAAAGTCCTGTAGACTCACGGCTTAAAACATCAGAAGTTTCTTCTCACTAGTTTGGAAGCTGAAGTCCAAGATCAGGGTGCCTCCATGCAAGGGTGGTCAGGGTGCCTCCATGCAAGGGTGGTCAGGGTGCCTCCATGCAAGAGTGGTCAGGATGCCTCCATGCAAGGGTGGTCAGGGTGCTTCCATGCAAGGGTTCATGCAGGGTACCTCCATGCAAGGGTGGTCAGGGTGCCTCCATGCAAGGGTGGTCAGGGTGCCTCCATGCAAAAGGCTCGTGCATGGTGCCTCCATGCAAGGACTCGTGCAGGGTGCCTCCATGCAAGGGCTCATGCAGGGTGCCTCCATGCAAGGGTTGGTCAGGGTGCCTCCATGCAAGGGTGGTCAGGGTGCCTCCATGCAAGGGTGGTCAGGGTGCCTCCATGCATGGGTGGTCAGGATGCCTCCATGCAAGGGTGGTCAGGGTGCTTCCATGCAAGGGTTCATGCAGGGTACCTCCATGCAAGGGTGGTCAGGGTGCCTCCATGCAAGGGTGGTCAGGGTGCCTCCATGCAAAAGGCTCGTGCATGGTGCCTCCATGCAAGGACTCGTGCAGGGTGCCTCCATGCAAGGGCTCATGCAGGGTGCCTCCATGCAAGGGTTGGTCAGGGTGCCTCCATGCAAGGGCTCATGCAGGGTGCCTCCATGCAAGGGTTGGTCAGGGTGCCTCCATGCAAGGGCTCATGCAGGGTGCCTCCATGCAAGGGCTCATGCAGGTTGCAGACTACTGACTTTTGGTTGTACCTTCTGAAGGCAGAAGGCGTGGGGCATGACAGGTTCTGCCTTTAATCCCAGAACTCAAGAGGCTGAGGCAAGAGGACTGCAGAGAATTTGAGGCTAGTCTGGGTTGCATGGTTCATTCTAGGTTAGCCTGAGTGGTAGTGCAAGAGACTCTGTCTAAGAAAAAAAAAAAAAGCACTAAAAAAAGAGAAGTGCTAAAAGAGCTAAGTAACGCTGCTACTTTCTTGGGGTACCAGCCCCACCCACAAGGACTCTGCTTCCCTCATTTAGTTACTTCTAGGGAGCCCATATTCAGATCCCACGGCCCTAGAGAGTCCACATCTGAATTTTGGCTAACCACAAACATTTCAGTTATTACATCAGCTAATGTTTTCATGATACAATATTTGACTAGAATGTGCAGAACAATCTGCTGAAATTAAAAGGTAAAATATGAATTATATTAAAGACATATAAATTTTGAGGTTTTAGTATATATTAATTGGATAAAATAATATTCTCATAATAACATTTCATACATAAATGTAATGTCCTTTGGTAATCTTTACCCTTCAGCTCATTGCTCTCATGTTTTCATATGGCAATATTTATATGATTAAATATGTAAAGCAATCTATTGAAACTTAAAGATCTAATGTAAATTATAATGTATCAAACTTTGAAAATTAGCTTAGATGAAAAACTATTTAATTTTTTGAAAATATAATTAAATATTTAAAACAGTATTATGAGATTAAAAACTAGCTTTGAGGTCTGCTATGCCAATATAAAGAATTAGTATTTGGACTAGAGAGATAGCTCAGAGGTTAAGAGCACTTGTTGCTCTTACAGAAGATTTGGCTTCTATTCTCACCACCCAGACGGTAGCTTACGACCATCCATAACTCCAATTTCAGGGGATCCGATGCTCTCTTCTGACCTCTGAGAGCACCAGGCATGCACATGGTGCACATACTTACATGCAAGCAAAACACACATAAAATAAAATGAATAAAGCTAGTAAAAATATAAACAATAATTAGTATAATTTATCCTATGTGTCATAAATAGATTTATGAATACAAAACCAGTAAATATTTTGACTTTTTTTTTTTTTCGAGACAGGGTTTCTCTGTATAGCTAGCCCTGGCTGTCCTGGAACTGGCTTTGTAGACCAGGCTGGCCTCAAACTCACAGAGATTCACTTACCTTTGCCTCCCAAGTGCTGTGGTTAAAGGCGTGCACTTATTTTATATTGTAGGCTATTTCCCAGCCACCATGTGACTACTACCTCAATTTTGAGTACCTCCAGAATTACTTTTCAGAAGACAAAGAGAAACAAGAAACAGAGTTGCTACTAGTAGGGAATGGCACTCTACTTCGTAGGTAGGGAAGACTAGATAAGTTGATTAACTGGCTTTTATTCTTATTTAACCATAGCCTCTCTTTGCTCAAATCTCTTTCTAAAGATTCACTTGGAATTTTTAATTATGTATGTGGGGTATGTGGGAGGTGAGTGCTGCTACTCCTGGAGACTAGAAGAAGAGGCTGCACTTCTGGAGCTGGAGTCACAGATGGTTGTCAGTCACCCACTGTGCATGCTGGCCACTGAACCCCAGTCCTCTGGAAGTGCAATACAAGCTCTTAACTGTTAAACCATCTCTTCAAATGCTATCCGGCTTGTAAAGGGGAGTCCATCTGTAACACAGCAACATCACAAATCACAAACCTCTGGGGCATTTGGACGCATTTCTTTTTGATCCATAGACACAGGACAAGAGATGTGGAGAAGTGTTTCCCTGGGCCCTGACTGCGGTTACCCACAAGGGTGGGTGTTTAACAGGACCAGATGCACAGCCCTAGTGCCGTGTTCTCGTCCTGAGAGGCGGGAGTGCTCTCCTGATCTCTAACACCTTTATTTATTTTGTGTCTGTGATGTATGAATCTGTGAAAGCACAGGCTCAGAGGAAGGGCCCCTTTGCTGGAGCTCGACCAGACGATGGGTGACTTATCCAAGAGACACTAAAGATTACACACTCAAAATAGAAAAGGAGTCGAGTCACAGATAAGGAGTCTAGTCATTGGAGTGTCTCTCTGTGAAGCTGTCTCTAATCCTTCCTCCTTTATTGATAGAATTAATCATCATTCGCTGGTGCACTCCTACACACACACACACACATACACACACACACACACATACACACACACACACACACACACACACACACATTTTAATTTTATTTGTGCACGTGTGTGTGTGTCTGCTTGTCTGTAAGTGCACCATATACGTACAGGTGTCTGTGGACATCAGATCCCCTGGAACTAGAGTTTCAGGCAGTTGTGAGTCATTCAGCATGGGCACTGGGAATCAGACGCAGGCCTCTGCAGGAGCAGCAGGCACGCTCAACCTCTGAGCCGTTTCTCCAGGACCCATCTACTTTTATTATTACCAACCACACTACGGGGCTGAGGAGATGGCTCGGTGGATAAAGAGCCCTTGTTCTTGTCGAGGACCTAGATTCAGTTCCTAACACCCGATGGCGGCTCACGACCATGTGCAATTCCATTTCCAGGGGATCTAATGCCCTCTTCTGACCTCTGAGGGCACCAGGAATGCAGGTGGTATACATAAATATATGCAGCAAAGCACCCACGCACATGAAAATGGATAAAATTAATACTAAAAATATTCTCTATATCAAAATGGGTTAATCTAATTCTTTAGAGTAGATTCTCTAGTGAGGTGGTGTCTTCCTTCCACCTCCAGCATTTAGTTCAACCGCCGACATCTCGTAGATGTTAGGTAAATGGGTAGAAGCGGCTGGATAGTGTTAAGGGAATGGTTCTATTTTTATTTTATTCTTTGAACTCTATTATTTACTTTTGTCTCTCTCTGTGTGTGTATTGTCTGTGTGTGGAGGTCAGAGGACAACTTGGGAAAGTCTTAGGTTCTCTTTTCCTACCATGTGGGTCCTGGGGATGGAACTCGGGTCGTCAGGTTTGGCAGCAGGCACCTTTACCCACTCAGCCATTTTGCTGGCTTTGTTTATGAATTTGTGTAGTTTTGAGAACTGAACCTAGGGTCTCTTGTAGGCTAGTCAAGCTTTTCCCCACTGAACATTAATCCTATTTTCACTTTTGTTTAGAGACAGGGTCTCACTAAATGTCTCAGGCTATCTTTGAACTTGTGACCCTTTTGAGGAGCTGGGACTCCCAGGCTTGCATCACTGGGCCAGGTAGACACCGAGTTTAAATCCTTATTCTTATCCCTTCCCAGTTCGGCGGTTAGATGCTTCTTTTCTTTTGAAGTTTTTGAGGCAGGGTCTCACTGTGCTGTTCAGGCTGGCTTTGGCATACTGATCCTCCTACTTCCTCCAGCTCCTAGGATGACAGGCGTGTTCGACAACACGTGTGACTTGGAAAGTCTCTAAATCCTTCCTGAAAAGTCTTTTTAAGTTCCTCTTATCGTGTGCATGTGTGTTGCATGGGCATGTGTGTGAGCCACACAGCGAGCCTGTGGAGGCTGGAGGACTTGGTGGGGTTGGTTCTCTTGTGCTGTCATCAGGCCTGTGCGAGGAGCACTTTGATCTGAAGCATCTCCCCGGCCCCAGCACATTTTCATCCCTCTGAGCCTCGATTCACTCACCGGGAAACCAGTGCTCTCTCCCTCCTGTGGTTTACTTATACAATGTTAAGCACAATGTCGGCTGCTGCTGCCTTTCTATCGCTAAGTACCCGGTAGATATCTAAACCCAGCCTTTCCTGTCCTGCCTCACAGTGTTGACACTGGATAAACCAGGCGGTAGATACTGGGGCACTTGCAAGGACATTGCAAGGAGGCACTATTGTTAGGTCAATTGCTAAACTTGAAAGGGACACTGGATGTGTGTGTGGAAGGTTTGCAGGCTACTGAGCTGACTGGGAGGAAGGGAGGGAGGGAGGGAGGATTAAGGAACCCTGTGAAGCTAAAAGAGTCTTGGAACAAATGAAATGTAGACCTTGCTCCTCCTGGAAGGTGACGCTCTCTGGCAACTATTTCCCACACTAAAGGGGTGGCTGTAACTGCTGTGCGCTGAAGCAGCTCCTCCCATCAAACGTTGAGCAGAGAAAGAAGCCCTGTAACCTGAGACCTGGCTCCAGGGGCCTGCAATGTCTGTGGAGACAGCACCAGACTTCAGTACCACAGACAAGCTGGGGCTGTGCTTTGTGTCTTAGGCCTGGGCTCTGCCTTCTTGACCTGGGAAGACATTTGGGCTGTGGTAGGCTGGTGTGTCTCTGTCAACTGCCTTTCTTAGTCACTTGCCCTAGCCCTGAGAGGTAACCCAGCTTTTCACTGTCTCCCCCCGCCCCACTCCCCCGCCCCCAATCTGTGGCATTCTGGGTGTTGGTGGCCAGGGCCTAAAGCAGAGTCCTGTGCTGTCAGTATAACAGTATTTTGCAAACTCTGATTCGTTCCCGGGCATCCTGCTAGGTGCAGAAGACAGAAAAAGCACAAGAAGGCTTTTTTTGCTAAAGACAGCGTGCACTTTCCCAGCTGGGAAAGATACAAACTGCTCTCCAGCTGCTGGTATAAGAAGTTAGGGCTGGTGAAACGGCTCCATGGTAAAGGTGCTTGGTGTGCAAGCCTTGGGTCCCCGGAACCCATGTAAAGTCTGGTGTGACCCTATTTATATGTCCACCCCTCTCCTCAGAACCCACGTAAAGGTGGAAGGGGTAAACAACCCACAAACTTGTTCTCTGACTTCCATATATGCACTATGACACATGTGCAGCTCCATTGAGTACACACACACACACACACACACACACACACACACACACGCACGCACACACACACGCCCAATAATAAAATTTAAAACTAAGAAACAGTGCGTCAGGTATAGTTGTGCCTTTAATCCCAGCACTCAGGAGGCAGAGCCAGGTGGATCTCTGTGAGTTCGAGGCCAGCCTGGTCTACATATAGAAAAAAAAAAATACCATAAAGGTTTAGCTTCCTGTCTGGGGTGAGGAAAAAAAAAAAAAACAAAAAGAAAAGAAAAGAAATGTGGATTTACAGACAGCAAAATAGAAAAACATAAGGTCATGGAGATCCTAGGGCAGAACACCAACTGATTTCTAAGTTTATTATTTGATTTGGGTCCCATGTGAGACCCTGTCTCAAAAAACAAACAAAAAACAAAAAAGAAAGAGGGAGAGGAAATGTGATAAGTATCATACTAGTGTTTTGTTTGTTTTTGTTTTGTTTTTGGACAGGCTCTCAGATACTCCAGGCTGGCCTCGAACTTGCTATGTAGCTGAGGATGACATTGAACTTTTTGTTGTTTGTTTGTCGACGGGGTCTCACTGTGCAGCTCTGTCTGGCCTGGGACTTGCTATGTAGTAGATCAGGCTGGCCCTGGGACTCCAAGAGATCCACCTGTCCCTTTCTCTCACGTGCTGGGACTAAAGGCCTATGACACCATTCCTGGCTGACCTTGAACGTCTGATTTTTCTGCCCATACTGGAATTACAGGAGTGTACCACCATGTCTGCTTTTCTTTGGTGCTGGAGACTGAACTCAGGGCTTCATGCATGCTGGGCAAGCATGACTGAACTGTATCCCAGGTCCCCACATCAGTGCTTTGGAAAGAGAAGGAGGAGCCCTGTGGTTGATGGGGGTTGATCCTTACTGATGGCATTCTCTCCTTGTATAGCTCTTTCCCATGCTGAATCAGGGCTGAGGCATGGGGACAAGAGATGCAGTGAAGGGTAATGTGTGACTGCTACAGCCAGGCCTAGTGGAATTGCAGCTTCTTCTTTGGTCTCCTGGATAAGCAGTTGGGAAAACCAGTTGCCATGGTTTTCCATGCCATCTGGACCCCACAGGCTGCCTCTTGGAGAGGAGCTAACTCACCAACCAGGTGGGTCTACCAGTGAGTTGTGGGGATGGCTTGTAACACGACAACCACTGGAGATGGGGAAGAAAGGGGGTGTCATGTGAGAAGGCAACTCTTACCGGAGCAGTGCCTAGAATACAGTCCTCCTTGGGGCTGACACAGTTGTCTAGTCAGTGTGGACATTTCCCTGGAACATCCCTGATAGGTACCTAGACTCAGCAAACCTGGTGCTCCCATGCCTCGTCTTTGTATATGGTTGCTGCTGACAAGAAAGGCTGTATAGCTTGGCCTTCTGAGTCAAGAGCAAGGCAAGGCCAAGGTGGTAGAGTCATAGGCAAGGCAATAGTAGAGTTAAAAGTTATCATGGCAGGGGGTTCATGGTGGCAGGAGCTTGAGATGGCTAGATGTCATGGTTAGATAACTAACATCCACAGTTAGGAGGCAGAGATGAATGCTGGTGATCAGCTCATTCCTCCTTTTTATTTAGTTCAGGACTCCAACCTAGGGAATGGTGCTGCCCACATTTGTGGTAGGTCTTCCCTCCTCAAGTAAACCAACCGAGATAATCTCTCATAGGCATGCTCAGAGACCTAGTCTAGATAATCCTTTACAGGTGTGCCTGGAAGCTTGCCTCCCGTGGGATTCTAGATCCTATGAAGCTGACAATCAATATTAACCATCAAAGCCACCATCCTTCCTCACAAGTCCTGTTTGAGCAGTTGATTGAAGAGCCAACACCCATCACACAAGGTTTTTAAAAGCATTCCTTAGGTGCCTTTTGGCTAACATGAGTCGTGCGGTAGCATCACACTTGCCTGCACTGTGGCCAAGGTGTTATGGGAAGTCTTCAACCCCAGTTCTCACCAGCTGCTAGAGATTGAGGAAGTGGAATCCACTGGGCCCTTTGTCTCTCTCTTCAGTCTCAGGCAGGATCTCAGACCTCTTTTCAGACGCTAACCCTATATGACTAGGTTCTCCCTGGCTGCTAAGGTCCTCAAACCCCTTTCCTTGACCCTCCCTCTGCTCCATGTATGTTCTTTTTGTCCTTTGAAAACCCTATTCTCTTTGCCTCTGTCCTCTCAGATAAGGGCTGCTTATTTGCATGTATCCCTCTCAGGGTCAGAGGTCAGTTTGAAATCCTGGCTCCCTAGGCCATTCCCAAACTCCTCTTCATCCCGTGAAAGACCCTATTCCCTTAAATTCACACCCTTAGTTCCTTCTCATCCCTGATTCCCTCCTGGACCATCTGGTCAACCCCTTAGTCATTGTCTATCATGGCTCCAGGGTTCCTAGGTATCCTTTCACTCTATCCCCTTCATCATTCCTGGGCCCTTTATCATCTGTGTGGATAGATCTTCCAGATCACAGCCTTGAGCCCCTAACCCAAACCAGCTTCCTTCTAAAACTATTTGTAAACGTCAACATGATATCTGCTCACCTAGGCTCAGTTTGTCGCTATCCATCACCATCTGTCTCCTCCCGGTATAGTGCCACCCTTTCCTGCCATAGACTCCCTGGTCCTTCATTGGAATCACCCTCTTCTAAACATCCCCAGCTGCCTCTCTTCTTCCCCACAACTCCACTCTCCAATTTACTTGGAACAATGCTTAGCTTAGAACAGAACTCTTTGGTTGGTAGAATGTTCTATTTATTTTTACTTTTTGCCCTCCCTCCCATCCCAGAGTCTCATGTAGTCCAGGCTTGACTCACAGCCAAAGAATACCCTGAATCTGATTCTCCTGCTTCCACCTTCCAAGTACCAGGATTATATATATATATATATATATATATATATATATATATATATACTGCCATGCCCGCTCAGTCTATTGTAATGCTGGGGATTGAACACAGAACTTTATGTATGCAGGGCAAGTACTCTAACAACTGGGCTATAGTCTCGGCTTCTTTAGAGCTTTTTGGAATGCATAATTTAATTTTGTTTTGTCGATCACCTCTGATAGAGGCTATGGAATAGGGCAGGTGTACATACTTCATCTAACAGGTGAGGTCCAGTCATAAGGCTCACAGAGGTCCACTGTCTTTCCCAGATTCATCCAAAGCTGAGTCCAGAACTCATACCCACTGGCCTTAGCTCCACCTTGACCTTCTAGAATAGATTGAGACTTGGATACTTGTTCTAAAGGTATGAACAGGGCAGAGCATGCCAGCTGAAGGCCCAGGATTCTCAAGCAGCGTGGGGCCAGGAAAGGTGGCATTCAGAGGGAGAGGACCCTGATGATTTTCACAGACCCACTAGAGGCAGAAAGATGCTATTCAGGATGCCAGCCTTGGCCATGACATGCAAAACCAGATGCTGTAGGTAAAGCACACCATCTGAAACAGAATGCTTCAAGCTCCCCAGCCTTCTGCAGATCCCATTTTCTTTCCATACTAGACTCAGGGGCCTGGGAGCCCTGCATCACTCAGCACATCAAAGGCGTCCCCGGGTTTCCCTGCACCACTCTCAGAGGCTTTTAACCAGCCTTTGACAATAAAATCGCTTTTAAATAAAAACCAAGCCTCAATATTGGACAGAAAGGGATTAACAGCATCAGCCAGGATGACATCATGCTATTTTTGTTGGCATTTTCCCAGCACCAATGTGAGGAACCTGGGAGTGGAGGGAGGATACATATTTCTTTTCTTTACAACCGACTTGACGTTCTAAATCTAGGTCTGGAAAAGCCAAGGAGCTGGAGGAGGCAGGCAGTGCTGGGGGCACTCCCTCAGCATGGTGCAGACATGTGCCACCTCAGAGGTGGGGGTGCCGGGCATTTGAGGAGAGCCAGACTGAAGCTGGCTCCACTCTCCAACCTCTCTGACAGAGGTAAGGGAAAGGCCCCTTTGGGTGATCAGGCCCTGAGCTTGTGGAAAGGTGACATTCTACTACACCCAGTAGAGGCAAAGCAGCCCAGAGATGCTGGCCTCAGTGCAGGCCTCTGGGTGCTGGCCAGCAGGCCAAGCCAGACGATACTGATGGCCTTAAGACACCTGGCCCAGTGGGTTCCAAACCGAGGATTTTGTAAGCTAAGGAACTCTTGCTTTAATTAGGATTCCAAACACTAGGGCTGGGGACATGACTCCGTTGTAATGTGCTTGCCACGAGGCCCTGAGTTCCATTCCTAGAAAACACAGAAAAAAGCCAGGCATCATGCATGGCATACCCTGGGATCCCAAGCAATGGAGAGGTAGAGATAGGTAGACCTCTGGGGCTCCCTGACCAGCCAGCCTGGCAAACTTGGCAAGCCCCAGGTGAGATCCTGTCTCAAGAAACAAGGTGGAGGGTGCTTGAGGTTGACATCTGGCCTTCATATGCACTCCCTCCCTGAACTCCACCCTCCCCCCAACCCCTGCAAGAGTACCACCATATGCTGAAGTGGTGCTAGGAGACCCAGCCTCTTCTGCCTGGGCTTCTCCTCCTCCTGCCTGTTGCCCATCCAGACATTCACTCAGCCACCCTCTCCCCGCCAATCCCTGACATGATCACTGGAATCCTGGGGTCCATGAGGAGCCATGAAATGGGGAGAAAGTCCTAGTCTCACAAGCTGAAGGCAGTGGTACCTGTGGGTCTTCCTTGTCAGATCTCTGTTGTGTTTATGCTGCTTCTGTGATCTAAGAGTACTAGAAAATTATGAACATAGGAATACATCCTCCCCAAACAGCAGTTAATGTTGGGAGAGACTATCTTGTTTGTTTGTTTGTTTGTTTGTTTATTTAACTTAGGGTCTCAGGTCTCCCAGGCTGACTCACCAATCCTTGAACTTCAATCCTCCTGCCTCTCCTTCCGAAGTGGATCACAGGTATGAATCAGAGGCCTGGTTTGTGCAGTGCTGGGATAAACCCCAGATTTCATGCATGTTATTAAGCAAACGCTCTGCCAGCTGACCCGGTCCCAAGATCATCTTTTCTTAGTAATTTTTTTTTTTTTAGAGATTTCATAGCTGTGGGATTTAGGTTCACATGGTTGCCAGGAATGGGTAGCATGCTTTCTCTTTCAAGTCTTATTTCCTTATTTCTCGATGGTTCTGATGATACTCAGACCTGTTGGGACACAGTCCAAGAATGGAGTTGTCTGAGAATTCTGAGGGCTTGCGAGAAAACTTTAAAGACAGGAGTCTGTGATCTCAGTTTCTTCAAAACACAGAATTGTTTCTGAAATGTGCCTTTGCGCTTCTCCCGGGGAGAGCCCAGAGAAGTGAGTTTCCTCGGCTGTTGTTTCCACATGAACGCTATGGAAAACCATGGTTTGCCACGTGTGGCTTGTCCTTGTGGTTGGACGCTTTACTCAGGTGACTCTTCTTAACCCTCAGAGTATAAACTGTTTGATGCTCTGAAGAAAAGTTGGCTATTGCATGAGACTTTGCCTCATTTTTCGGCTCACTCTCCCAGGTTCACTCCCCGCTCTAGAGCAGTAAACAATACCTTCCAGAGGGTTACTATGGAAGCTACCAACACACAGCAGGGCAGCTTGAGGGAGAGGGAAGGACTTCTGTTTGCCCTTCTATGTCCTGTGGGGAAGAAAGGAGGCTGGGCCTCCCTGCTGGCCTCCTGGATACACTGCCTTCCACACACAACTTCCTCTGTCTCCCAGCTCAAATCCCTCTATCCCAGGGTAGTCATGTCTATTTTTTCATATCTACCCTGGAGTTTGCACTTGCTTGCTTGGTTTCATTAATTTTTCCCTTGCCTTTGAAAATCACCCTTTATTTTACTCCATTCACAGGGCTTGAGTATTAACTTGCTCCCTACTAGAACCTGACTGACAGGCTTACTATAATGCCTGGCCTGTGGTTGGTGCTCAGTAAATGGAGACAGTTGTGGCAGAGAAGGAATCTCTGCCCTGTTCAATAAATACCTGGGTGTATTATTCAATAGGACTCACAGAGTCAAAAGATACAGAGTTCAGTATATTAACCCAACATAAAAATTGTATTATTCACATTTATTTATTTTTATTTTTGATATTGTGCCTTCTGTATGGTAGCCAGCAAGATCTCTTGGGATTGAGGGCTGGGGAGATGGCTCAGGGCTTTAGAGCATGTGTTGCTCTTGCAGAGGACCTGGGTTCAATTCCCAGCACCCCCAGGGTGGCTCACAACCATCCCTAACTCCAGGTCCAGGGGATCTGACACCCTTTTCTGACCCCTCCCCTCCACTTCTGATCTCCACCAGTACCAGGCACACACATGGAGCATATGCATGCATGCAGGCAAAACACCCATGCATATAAAATAGAATAAATAAACCTTAAAATTTTTTTTTAAAGATTTGGGGATTAACCTGCTGAAGGTTGCCTGCTGGCTTCCCTGAAGGCATTTCCTATCTCATGCCCACTAACAAGCAAACTCACTAGCCACAGGAGGGCTAACCAGTGGGGGCTCTCTCCTGGAACTAAGCCAGAAGTGAGGACCAGAAAGAGTGAGTCCTACCTGCTCCCCAAGCAATGCCTTCTGGGAAGACAGAGTTAGTGGCACTATTGAGATGGGCCCTTCCTCTGGCTCTGACATGGACATGAAGTCAAGAGTTGTAGATACGAGGCTGCTTCTCTCTGGGATTCAGTGCTCCTCTCTGAATTGAGATGGTCAATGTCTTTGTTTCCTAGGCTTCTGGAACAAGTTATTGCCAACTGGGGGGAAGGCAGGTCTTCCTTCACTCACGGCAGGCCAGGAGGCCAAAGTCTAGCAAACACTCCCCCCACCCCCAACCTGAGCTTGGTTCGCTTTCCTCTGATGGCTGCCTCCACCTTCTCTGCCTTTCTTTGCCGGCTGACTCTGAATTGCCCTTGCTGGTCTTTTCTTTTCTCCCTATACTCCAAACCTCCACAGTGGGTCAAACATCCTAAGGTCCATTCCAGCCACTTCCCTTCCTTACCAACCTCATTCCTGTAACCTTCTTGGTGGGAGCCAAGATATTCTTTAAGAGATATTTGTGCTCCACCCCTGCGTTATCAGACTATTGAAACAATGGTCCCCAGGGATATGGAGCTTCCCCAAAAATTTCACACTGGAAGAAGGGAAGTCTAAGCCTGTGCCAGCCACAGGAAGACTATCTCTTGAAGGAGATGTCACACAGTCCTGATGTGACACAACTCGTTAGACCATCTTGTAGGAGAGACTGGAGCCAAGACAGTGATGGGTCATGATGTGCTCCGCCACACGGGATGTTCCGTATGGCAAATGTGTTGCTGATTGGTCAATAAATAAAACACTGATTGGCCATTGGCTAGGCAAGAAGTATAGGCGGGACAAGGAGGAGAATAAAGCTGGGAAGTGGAAGGCTGAGTCAGAGAGACACTGCCAGCCGCCACGATGACAAACAGCATGTGAAGATGCCGGTAAGCCACGAGCCACGTGGCAAGGTATAGATTTATAGAAATGGATTAATTTAAGCTATAAGAAAAGTTAGCAAGAAGCCTGCCACGGCCATACAGTTTGTAAGCAATATAAGTCTCTGTGTTTACTTGGTCGGGTCTGAGCGGCTGTGGGACTGGCGGGTGAGAGAGATTTGCCCTGACTGTGGGCCAGGCAGGAAAACTCTAGCTACAACACCCTGACCAGGACTGCTTACTTCTTATCTTCCATTTAAACTCAAATCTCACACTACAACCCCAAAGAGGGGCCAGTGAGATGGCTCAGCATGCAGAGGAGCTGCTCCCAAGCCTGGTGACCTGAGTTTGATCCCTGAGCCCCACATGGTGGAAGGCGAGAACCAACTCACATACGCTGTCCTCTGATACCACACATACGCTATGGTGCACCCTCTCCCCAAACAAATCAGTCAATAAAGGTAATTTTTAAAAACGACCTAAAGATGGACTTGGTCAGAGTGTCATCAGACCTGTTTGTTCTTCTTTCCAGTGTGGCCACATTGAGTAATGTTTTCCCTGCTTTTCACCATTGTGTTTTTAATTGGCTTATTGAGGACAGGTGGCCAATCCTGGTTTATTAGGGCTGTCAAGCCGCAGGCTATGACCCTAATTCTGGGAACAGATCCAGTCTACTATGGGTGCTATGGGGAGATTATACTTATAATTCTAAGAAGATAATTCCTGAGATAATGACTTGAAGACAGAAAAGGTTTTCTTGCTTTCCTAATGCCATTTACAACAGCAAACGTTTTGGCAGCAATCTCGGATTCCAGTTGGTTTCGTAAGTCTTGGTGGCTCTTGCCTTAGGGGACGTAATACAGCTGTTAAAATGATGATGACCTCTCCGTGAAGTTAGGGAAAAGAAACAGGGCACCCATAAATGAATATAAATATATAGGATAATCAATATTGCTGAAATAAAAAATTCACAGAGATCTGTCAGCTGGCTGAGGCTGTGCCTCAGTGTGTAGACCGCTGGCCTAGCATGATAAAGTCCTGGGTTTGATCCCCAGAACCACATAAACTGAGTGTGTTGGTGCACCTGTAATCCTAACACTCCAGAGGTGGAGACAGCCAGATTGGGAGTTCAAGACCAGCTTTGCCTATGTGTTGAGTTTGAGCCAGTCTGAGCTAAAAGACTTGGTCTTAAAACAAATAAACTTCCAAGTGCTATTGCTTGTTTTGGGGCATATTTGTACCCTGTGTGTGAAGATGTATTGCTGTGATTGGTGTAATAAAGAGCTGAATGGCCAATAGCTGGGCAGGAGGGGATAGGTGGAATTTCCGGGGAGAGAGAGGAAGAGGAGGAGGAATTGAGGCAGGAGGATTATACCAGTGAGATGCCAGGGAGATGCTAAAGAGGGGCGACATACAGTACAGAGTAGAGGTAACTGAGCCATGTAGAAGACCATAGATTAATAAACGCAGGTTAATTTAAGTTATAAGAACTAGTGGGACAAGCTTAAGCTAAGGACAAGCTTTCATAATTAATAAGAAGTTTCTGTGTTGCCGGGCGGTGGTGGTGCATGCCTTTAATCCCAGCACTCAGGAGGCAGAGCCAGGTGGATCTTTGTGAATTTGAAGCCAGCCTGGTCTACAGAGCGAGATCCAGGACAGGCTCCAAAGCTACACAGAGAAACCCTGTCTCAAAAAAAAAAAAAAAAAAAAAAAAAAGGAAGAAGAAGGAGGAGGAGGAGCAGGAGGAGGAGAAGGAAAAGGAGAAGGAGAAGGAGAAGGAGGAGGAGGAGGAGGAGGAGGAGGAGGAGGAGGAGGAGGAGGAGGAGAAGAAGAAGAAGAAGAAGAAGAAGAAGAAGAAGAAGAAGAAGAAGAAGAAGAAGAAGAAGAAGAAGAAGAAGTGCCTGTGTCATTATTTGAGGGCTGGTGGTCCCAACGAGAAAGTACTGTTAGTTTGCTAGTGAAGGATTTGAGTGAGTAGAGCTATGGATGATTTCTATCTCCTCCTTCTTTTAAAGTTTGAAATGTCAGCTTGGGGCTCGAGAGATGGTTCAGCTTTTAAGAGCACTTGTGGCTCTTGCGGAGGACCCAGGATTGACTTCTGTCACCCATATGGTAGTTCATATCATCCATAACTCCAGTTCCAGGGGATCCAATGCTCTCTTCTAACCTCCGAGAGACCAGGCATGCACATGGTACACATACATCTATGCAGGCAAAACACTCATACACACAAAATAAATCTAAAAATATTTTTAAAAATGTAAGCATAGGGCTAGGAGAGGAAGTCATTGACAAGATACTTATGTCCCTATAATCCCCTTTCTGAGCGAAGATTTGCAATGATGGCCCCAGTTTATTGGATTGGAATCAAAGTCTCAAAAAATAGGTGTGTGTGTATGTGTGTGTGTGTGTGTGTGTGTGTGTGTGTGTGTGTGTGTGTGTGTGTGAATGCAGGGCACAGGCTCACACATCTATGTATGTGCATGTAAGAGACAGTGCCTACTGAACAAGAGGGAAGATCGGCAGAGTCCCTAGCAAAGAGAGACTCAAGAAACGCACATCCAAACAGCCCATAAAGGTTCTGGGCACAGTCTGCGGCTTCTGCCTTGGGACAGCTTGAGGACACATTGTCCTCTAAGAGAAATGCCCCAGCTGATATCTCAAATTACTGCCCAGAGCCTGGGGAGAAAGTAGAGAGACATTCCAAGGGTGGGGAGCCTCCTCCTGGCTGCCTACAGCTCCTGGGGTGACATGAGCTAATGAGAATAGAATCCCCATAATGACAAAGGAGCTGGTTATTTACTGAGCCCACAATGCCCTTCTGCAAACTAGGATTTGTTTGGTAAACTTCACCTTACTTAATGCTCACACCCTCCCTAGAGAAAAGGGCTCTAGTCTCCATTCTACAGAGGAGGGAGTAGATCTATAGGGGCTATACAGCCGGCCAGGCCACCCAGTTGGGATTCACATTCTGGTTTGGTGGATTCCCACACCTTCCCTCCATGTCCGTGAATCTGGAGCAGCTCTCTATAGAGGGCCACCCATGGTGATTGCTCCTCCTTTGCTTTGCCTGTTCTGTTAAAGCACGGGGCCCTTAGAAGTGTGAGTGTGTGTGTGTGAGTGTGAGTGTGAGTGTGTGTGTGTGTGTGTGTGTGTGTGTGTGTGTGTGTGTGTATACACATCACAACTGCTGCCTACACTGCTTCAAGTCAAGTTCATCTCGGTCTTCTTTGGGTTGACCCGCATGCCCAGCCAGGGAGACAGAGCTTCTGAACTGCCTGTGTACACGTGACCACATGGAACAGGCAGTGTCATAATCTCGGGGCCTCTGTGTGTCAGGGTGCTCACCAGTGAGGAGGGCACATCTAGAGGCCAGAGGGTGATGTCAAGCATCTTCTACGGCCCTCTATTTTTAGTGGCAGGGGCTCTCACTGACTGGTGCTCATCATTCCAGCTAGACTGGCAAGTCCCTAGGAGCTGCCTGTCTCCCCACTTAGTGCTGAGGTTACAGATGTGTGCCACCATGCCACCATTTTTACATGGGTGCTGGCGATCTAAACTCGGGTTCTTACGCTTCCTTGGCAAGCACTTTACCCACTGAACCGCGTCTCTAGTCCCTAAATTGTCATGTTGGTCCCTTCCTATTAATAGGAAAACATATGGTTAGCAACCCCCTCCCCCATCTCCTTTATCAGCTTTCAGCCTGGAGCACATACCTGTGGTTAAATTATTAACCCCTGCAACAGTCTAGAAATGATGACAGCTGAAATCCCCAAGCAGAACACACACACACTCCTTCACACCAAAACAATTTGCTTGAAAATGCTGACTTAATACTATCAGCCTAATTGCTAGGTGCAAGTGATGATGGTGAGGGCAATAATAGCAAAATTGCTCTCAAATTATTCCAAGAGACATTGCAACATCAGCTACCCTGCTCATTCCCCAAGAAGGGGTTGCGTTTGAAGGTTCAGTTCACACCAGGCAAGTGGCTCCTTGGGAAGATAAACGATAGCCTAATGAGGTTTTACCTTTCCCTGAGTGAAATCTTACTCCTTCCTTTAAAAGCAGGTAAATGCCAAATATCTAGGCAGGATTTGGGCCCAGCTTCCAAATGTACAGACTTCCAGGAACACAGAACCTACTGGAAGCCTTGGGCTGTGATTTGAAGTGGCCTCTTGGTGACATTGATTTTTGCTGTGGTTTCAGGAGTGGTGAGCAATATACGGTAGGAATGTGGCTCTTGGCTCTCTCTAGAACACAAATAGAGGCAGCTTTTGTAGAACCAGAAATCCAGGATGGAATCTTCCCTCCAGCCACAGCAGGCTGGCCTGCCTACATGGCTCCAGCCAATTAAAGATGTGGGATGGGGATGCAGGCCCCGAAGGTCTCTCCACAAAGACTGAACACTGCTAGGCCCCACTGTAAAGACGGGGCTAGGAGACAGGCCTTCTCCCTAGGTTTTGTGGCTACTCAAGGCATTTGTCTGAACCAAGAACTGCCTGGGATTGGAAAGTGGTCTGGGGGCTGGGAAGATGGCCCAGTCAGTCCAATACTGGTTGTGCTAGCTTAAGAAGCTAAGCTCAGTTTCCAGAACCCACATAAAGAACTGAATGGTGGTACAGACATAATCTCAGTGCTGGGGAGACAAGACAGGAGGACTCCAGGGTTCCCTGGACATCCAGCCTAGCCTAATCTGTGAGGCCCAGGTTCCAGTGAGAGCCTAGTCTCAAAACACAAGATGGGCTGGGCAGTGGTGGCACATGCCTTTAATCGCAGCCCTCGGGAGGTAGAGGCAGGTGGAACTCACAGGCAGGTGAGTTTGAGGCCATACTGGTCTACAGAGTGAGTTCTAGGACAGCCAGAGCTACACAGAGAAACCCTGTCTTGAAGAAAAAAATAAAACAAAACAAAACCAAACCAAGATGTAGTTCCTGAGGAACAAACCCAGAGGTTGACTTCTGTTCTACACACACACACACACACACACACACACACACACACACAGAACTCTCTAAAAGAAAGATGCTTTAAGTCCTTTGTGAGCCAAAGGATGAGAGGCAGGAGCTGGAGTGGGTGAGTGGGTCCAGGTGCAGGGAGGAGGAGGAGCATCCCAGCCAGAGGCAGCCACAGGGGCAGATGCAGATGCATGGAAGGACAGAAGGTATTTGAAATGCAGTGTGGTCCAGCATGCCCCAAACACATCTCCCACTGGCCTAGTTTTAAGGATTCACCTCTGTTGTTTCAGAACCACCCTGCTGGGATGTCCCCGTGCCATGGCATTTTGGTGGGAAAGTCATCATGTTTATGTATTTGTTCTTCACTATTTTACTAGAGGATATTTTATTATCCTTGAGTTATAGTTTGTAATTTATGGCTATTCTTTTTATTCTTACAAGTGCATTTACAAGCTTTCTTAACACGTAGGCTGGTGTGGGGGTACTTTACTTACTGACAGTTTTACGGCACTGAGGTCAGAGAACGTGTCCTGGATGCTGTTGGTTCCTTAGTGTTCTTCGGTATTCCCTTGGTGACTCTGGGTACACGGTTAACTCCTGTAAGTATGTACTTGAAAGGCTGCTTACTCAATAGGCAAGTTATGGAATTAGCCTAGGTGTCCACAGGCAGAGGAATGGATAAAGAAAATGTTGCATGTATCTACAATGGAGTTTTATTCAGCCATAAAGAATGCAGTCATGCCAGGTGCAGAAAAATGGATGACACTGGAGATCACGATAAGCAAAACAAGCCAGGACAGCAGATACCATGATGTCAGTCATAAGGAGAGAGTACATTTTTAAAAAAGCCATGAGAAGAAAGGGATTTGGAAAAAAGAAAGAGATTGCTAGAGAGAAGAGGAGGGGAAAGAGAGGGTGAGGAAGGGTCAGTTTGATCAAAGTACATGATACACTTGTATGAAAATGTCACAAAGAAATTTTTTGTTTATACAGTGGATGCGTGCTAATAAAACAGAAAACAAAAAGGAAAAGCTATTTTTTCTGCTATGGGAACCTCCATAGTGAACTGTGGCTCACATCTTCTACTTGCTTCACTTTTTTGTTATTATTTAAATACTTGCTAAGAGAAGTTACTAAAATTTGATTGTGGATTATCAACAATACCATTTTGAAAATAAATTTTGCAATTTTTTGAGACAATAGCTTTCTCTCTGTATAGCTCCGATTGGCCTTGAACTCATAACAAGCCTGCCTCAGCTCTGTGAGGGCTAAAATTACAGGTGTACCACAGTTGGCTAATTTTTCCAGCTTTTGCTTTATAGATTTTGCAGATATGTTGTAAGGTACATATCGCTTCAGGATAGTGATTATTATTATTAGTAGTAAGTTGTTTATTAATATTATCCATGTTTTGTAGTAAGATTTATTTATTTCAATAATAAATATTGATAAACTATTATTATTATTGATAAATTTATTTATTGGTATTGCTAAATCTGTTTCTTTTAGTTAGTATCAACTACTTTATTTTTTCTTAATTAAATAAGATTCAGTTTTACTTATGTATGTGTGTGTGTGTGTGTGTGTGTGTGTGTGTGTGTGTGTGTGTGTGTGTGTGCCATGTGTTTATGGTTGCCTAAGAAGGCTAGAAGAGGATCCCCTCCTGATCCCCTGATCCCCTTGGAGCATGGAGCTGCAAATTGTTGTGAGTTGCCTCATGTGGATCTTAGGAACCACACTCAGGTCCTCTGCAAGAACAGCAAGAGCTCTTAACTGCTGAGCTGTCTCCTGACTCTAATTTTGCTGCTGTTGTTATTTTTAATGTTTGTTTGCTTTTTTCTTTTTCTTTTTTTTTTTTTTTTTTTTTTTTGAGATCAGGTTTCACTATGCAGCCTTGACTAGTCTGGGATTCACTATGTAGATCAGGCCAGTCTTGAACTCACAGAGATCTGTCTACCTCTGCCTCCGGAGTACTGGGATCAAAGATGTGTGTCACTGTGCCGAGCATCACTCCTGATTTCTTTAGCTTAAATCTTTTCCTGTGCTTGATTTTTGATAAGTCTTTTGTGAGTAGATGCTAGCTGGATTCTAGCTATTAGCACAGTGCCTAGCACAAAAGAAGTGTTCAGTAATTATTTGTTTCCAGTTCTTATGCTTAGTTTGGAAATTTCTCTTTTATTTGGTGTGAATGCCTGTGTGCGTGTGTTTGTGTGTGAGAGTACGTGTAGCAGATTAATTTAATGTATTTATATTTGTGATTATTGACATAGTTTATATAACCCCTATAACATTTATTGCTCTTTTTCTTTCAAAATATTTACTATGATGATGATGATGGGCGAGGGGTGTGTGCCAGTGTGCACATGGGTCAGAGGAAAACTTCAGGTCATCTGTCCTCTCCTTCCACCTTTATGTGGGTTCTGGGCATCAAAGTCTGCTCTACAGGTTTGCGTGACAGTGCCTCCACCCTCTGCGACATATTGCCAGCCCGATTCCCATCAGCAGACCTTGTTATATCTCTGTGTGACAAAGCACAAAGATGCAAATGAGTGTGCCTGAGCCTGGGCACAAGCTGTAGGCAGGAGAAAGCCAAGAGCAGGGACGTGGACAGGACTCCCGAAATATCCCCAAATGCAATGTGCCACAGCGGAATGACTTCCATCAACTCTTCCAAATCACATATCCAAGCTGATCACTTACAATGTTTGGTTATGCGTTCTTTCCCAGGAGATACCTACTCTTAGCTGTAGTCCATTGATAAGAAGACATAAGGAGCCACAGTCCTGAGCTGGGGAAATAGTTCAGCAGGTAAAAACCAAACACTTTCCTGTGCAAGCATGGGACCTGAGTTCGAAACCCCAGCACCCATGTGAAAAAGCCAGGCATGGCCAAATGTGCCTGTAATCCCAGAGCTTTGGTTGGTGGAGGCAGGAGGATTTCTGAGGCTTCTTGGCTACAGCCCAGGCACAATGAGAGCGTCTGTCTCAAGGGCACACGGGGAAGAACCATAGGGCAAGACACCTAATATCCCTCTCTGGCCTCCATGCCCATGAGGGCACCTGTGCCTACACATATGCATCACACACACACACACACACACACACACACACACACACACACACACACACACACTTGAGAAGAATAGTTCTTTGAACCACCTCCACAAACTGCTCCATAAATATTTGTTCTTCCTTCAAACAGGCTCCACTATTGTCTTTGTCTCTCCCCAGATGAGTGAGAGGTAATGCAGCGATCCCTTGTTGGGAACTCGAGACGGAGGCCTCTGGAGCAGTAGTAACTGTCACTGCTAGGAACATTTGCAGAAGCTGATGTCTGAGGAGCGAAGTTACCCACAATCCCACTGGCAGCTTCTACTTCAGTGAACAATGTCCAGTGGAATGATAATCCCAGGGTTGGATGTCCTGCAGATGTGCAGGGACACAGGTGGTGTTTTTTTTGTTTTGTTTTGTTTTGTTTTGTCTGAAAGGGTATCATTCCTTCCCAGGGTGAAAGGGTGAAGGAATGTAAATTCCTAAAACGCTGCAGTCATTTCCAGGGATCTAGCAGCTGTGTGGCAAGAACGCAGCCCATCTGCACCCTTCAAAGACTTCTTTCAAAGTGGGGACCACTTGGTTCAGAACCACCTGGTTGGCGCATGGGCTGGCTGTGCTTATCAAAGTGCTGTTGAGTCAGCAGACTGGGGAGATGGCTCAATTCTTAAAGCACTTGCTATTGTAAGTAGGAGGACCTGTGTTTGAGATGCAGCACCCACACATACAAAAACAGGGTGTGTTAGTACACGCTTGCAATCCCAGCCCTCAGGAGGTAGAGACGGGCAGATGCCCGGAGCTTACTGCCCAGCAAGTCTAGCCTACTCGACAAGCTCCAGGTCCAAATGAGAGACCCCGTCTCAGAAAACAAAGTGGGGCTAGGGAGATGGCTCAGTGGTTGATAGACTCAGAGCTTGGATTCCAAGGTGGGTGTGGCAGCCTGCCTGTAATTCTAGTGTTAGAAGATAGAGACAGGGGATCCCTAGAGTGTGTTGGCTAGTGAGAAGAGCTGTATATTCGAGCTCTGGGTTTGCTTGAGAGATACTACCTCGTTGAATAAAGTGGAAGAGTAATGAATGATGATTTCTAACATAAACCCCAGCCTCCACATGCACAGACCCCAATGTGCATACATGAGCACCCACATGTACGCCTGTTCCCCTCACTATACATTTTCAATATGCGGCCCAGGTGAGTTGGGGGCTGAGTGTTAATTGTTCTTGAAGGGTTCTCTGCAGGTGCTGGATACATCCTGAGATGGAGCCAAGTGAAAAGCAGCAGAAATGGCTGTGGACAAGCAGGTGAGTGTCTGCTTTCTCCTTGGCTTGCTGTATAACTGTATGCAAGTCCTTTGCCTGGGAGCTGTCTGTTAAAGAAGAGACACCCAGAACCTCTCAGTGGAGGAACAGGACCAGAGTGATTCGGGTGTGTATGCCTTTTTGGGGTGCAGAGGTAGAGGCCAGAAATCAATGTCAGGTGTTCAATCACTCTCCACATTAATTTTGAGTCAGGATCTCTCCCAACCTGGAGCTCACTGATTCTGCTAGGCTGGGATTTCAGCTATGTGCTGCCACACCCCGCTTTTGACATGAGTGCTGGCAATCTGAAGTGTGGGACAAGCACTTTATCAGGTGAGTCATCTCTCTAGCCTCCAGTTCTAGCCAATTCTTACTGCGTGTTTACTGTGTGCCAGACACGGCTGTGGAGACTTTTACGTAAATGAGCACATTTTTACATCACATCCCCGTGGGACTGTGCTTCGATATTCTCGGTTTGCAGACGGAGGACTCCAGGCAAGGTCGAGGTCACAGCTAGTGAGAGGGAAAGGTTGCAAGCTCACACAGGCAGTCCGCGATGAAGATCCACCCCCTCTCAGTCACAGAAATCCTCCTAGCTTTTGGAAACATCAGACTCGTCTTACGAGCCTGACCACGAGGCAAACATGGAAGTCATCAAAATAGGGTGACAGGTGGGAACATAGAAAAGTATTTAAGGATCAGTAAGCTGAACCCTGATAAATACCTGAATCTTACCCACACCAGGGAACACGGTGCTGTCCACTTCTACATGGCTAAACATTGCGACACAGGAGGAGAGAATTTGGTGTAACCCAGGTAGGTGGGGAAGAGGGCACAGGGGATAGTTCACTTTGTCCTCTCTACCCAGCATGCTCTAAGGACAATGGCTGTAAATACACCGTTTTTTAGAGCTCTAGAGGCAGAAATAGGGCCCCGTTGGTTGAGAGTTTCTTTTCTTTCTCTTTCTATCTTTTTGGTCTCCCCCCAAAAAACCAACCAACCAACCAACCAACCAACCAAACAAACAAACAAATAAACAAAAAACAAGACAGGCTTCTCTGTGTAGCCCTGGCTGTCCTCTAACTTGCTCTGTAGACCAGGCTGGCCTTGAATTTGCCAAGATCCGCCTGCCTTTGCCTTCCACGTGCTGGGATTAAAGGAGTGCACCATCACCACTCGGCTTTGTTGAGAGTTTCTAAGGCACTTCTGGTTTGCTTAATTTTGTGGCTTAATTTTGTCAGCTCTAGAGGCCCCTGTAGAGTGTTAGGCCAGCAGTGTATCACTGACCTAAGCCCCCAATCCCCCAGACACATTTGGGAAGTGACTAGGGAAGCAGGAAGTCCCAGTCAGTTTCCTTCCCAGGAGACTTGTCTGGTAGATAGCAGGATAAACCCCAGGGCCTAATTGCACTCCAGGCAGACCTGGATAGGTCACAGATGGATAGTGGGAAAAGCAAGTCCCAGGGGAAGGAAGGCTAGATGCCGGTAAGTGATGTCTGTTGGTCTTGGACCACCCTGGGGCTAAGTTGTGCATGGAAGTGAAGGCCCTCTGCTGCGGCAGATGCCTTCCTGCGGCTTTCTCATTGTGCTCTCCTGGGCCTCCATTATGAGAGGCTCTCCATTCCCTGACTCTAGCCTCCAGCTGGGGCCCTTCTCTGTAGTCTCAGGCTGTCTCTGCACTCCGCAGCTTCCTAGGCAGCTCTGTGGAGAGGCTCCCCAGGGAATCACATTCACCGTGTCCCAAGGCAAGCTCCTTCTCTTCTCACTTCTCTGCCTTTTATCATTGCCCTCCGTAATGGGGCCAGCCTTTAGCAAGCTCTTCAGTGGTCTCCACCAGCTACATGTAAAGATCAGACTCCTTGACTGGAAAGCAGGGATCTTTGGGTACCAGATCCATTGGTCTTCCCTACCCCATGAGCATCCCTCTTCATTACGTACTCCAGTCTCCTTTTCCATCCTCGAGTCTTTCTTCCTGGCTGGAATCATTTTCTTTCTCTGACATTTTGATTGCCCTCCCAGCCCCATTTCCCACAGCTTCCCCTCCCCTAGGGGAGGTTCTTTCTCGGAGCATCCTATGTCATTGGTACATACTCCCTTTGCACAGTAGTGTGTGTTCTGTGCGCTTCCAGTTGGACACTAATCCTCTGAACTCACTTGTTGGTGTTTTGACACACACTTGAGTTGTCTGAGAAGGGACCTCAATTGAGAACATGCCTCCAGCAGATTGGCCTATCAGCAAGTCTGTGGGGCATTTTCTTCATTGATGGTTGATGGGGGAGGGCCCAGCCTGCTGAAGATGGTAGGTGGTGGTCCTGGGTGCTATAAGAGAGCAAGCAAAACTAAGCCATGGGGAGCAAGCCAGGCAGCAGTGTTTCTTCATGGTCTCTGCCTCAGTTCCTGCCTCCAGGTTCCTGTTCTGACTTCCCTCAAATAAACCCTTTCCTCTCCAAGTTGTTTTAGGTTAGTATTTTATCATAGCAACAGAAAGCATAGTAGGGCCATCTTAGGAGAAGTGCTTCAGTAGAGACACTCAGTTCCCACTGCCCAGAAACACTTAAGTATGGAGCTGAATACACAGATCCATGGTAAATGAATACAGTGTTCTGGGAAATGGGCCTGTAGTTTGGGGTAGGTCGGGATTTTTATCCATATCAAAGGCATGGTGTAGGGAAGGACAAATGCCTGGAGAAGTTGGCTGGATGCTATGCAGCTCATGACAGTGTATGTGCATATGTAATGTATGTGTGTGCATAGATGAATATACATGTGTGTACATGTATTATGTGTGTGTTTCTCAGTAACATATCTGTTCCTCTACGGGTGACATTTGATGATTTTCCTCCTTCTGTCTTGGATTCTGCTTCAACTTACTGCCCTGCCTGTGAGCCCCAGGACCCCCCATTTGCTCCAATCATCTCACCAATACCTCATTAAATGGAACGGCTGAACAATACAAACCTCTTTAGGGCTCCAAAGCCAAATGTCCTGTCTGCCTGGCCCTGGGAAGTGTGAAAAAGGAGGGTTGTATCTCTGGCCCTTAAGTCTCAGGAGCATGGTTCCTTAAGCCTCCGGGGATCACCTGGGAACAGTTCAACACCCAGCTCTGGGCTGAGACCTAGAGGCTCTGTGTTTAATAAGTACTTTTGAGAGTTAAAAAAAAAAAATTATCGGACCAGCATGGAAGCAGAGTTTCGGAACCAAATGACCGCTGAGCTCATTATGTGAGTGAGCGCATTGTGTAATAACCCCCATCGTTTGTAACAAAAATGTATCGAGTACTTGCTATGTTTGCAACACATGCTTAAGCCATTTATGCGTTAGGTCCTTTGTTCTCTGGACCAGCCTCACGGGGCTGGCCCTGTTATATCATCTTTACTTACCAGATGAGGAAACGGGGGTGGGGGTCCCTTGGGGAGATGGCTCAGTCTACAAGGCACTTGTTATACAAGCATAAAACCCTGAGTGTGATCCCCAGAACCCACATGAAAAAGCCAAGTCAGGCACGGTGTACATTTGTAATATCACTGCGGAGGGGGCGGAGACAGGCACATCCCTGGGGCTGGCTGGCTGGCTAGCCTAACTAAATAGGTGAGATTCAGGTTAGTGAGAGTTTTTGCTTCCAAAGAAAAAAACAAGGTAGGGGTGGTGAGAGCACTCAGTGGATAGAGGAGTTCGCTATATAAGCCTGGTGACCCGAGGTTCATCGTCGGAACACTCATGAGGATGGGAGGGGAGAATGAACTCTGCTAAGCTGTCATCTGATCTCCACATGCTGGTGTCATGTGCACCAACTGTACATATCATGCATGCACACACATACATAATAATAATAATAATAATCAAATATTTAAAAAATAGCCGGGCGGTGGTGGCGCACGCCTTTAATCCCAGCACTCGGGAGGCAGAGCCAGGCGGATCTCTGTGAGTTCGAGGCCAGCCTGGGCTACCAAGTGAGTTCCAGGAAAAGGCGCAAAGCTACACAGAGAAACCCTGTCTCGAAAAACCAAAAAAAAAAAAAAAAAAAAAAATTCCAAAGTAGACAACATCCTGAAGAATGGTATTCAAGGTTGTTCCCACATGCACATCCTCTCTCTCTCTCTCTCTCTCTCTCTCTCTCTCTCTCTCTCTCTCTCTCTCTC
Source organism: Peromyscus californicus insignis (assembly GCF_007827085.1). NCBI lineage: Eukaryota > Metazoa > Chordata > Mammalia > Rodentia > Cricetidae > Peromyscus > Peromyscus californicus. The sequence continues at coordinate 61,968,451 of NW_026294402.1, forward strand.
TCTCTGTCTCTCTCTCTCTCTTTCTCTCTCATGCACATGAACACAGAGATGTGATGTAGGTTATTTGAGGTCCCCTAGGAAGTAAGAGCTGAGGTTCTGAGTCTCTGTTCTTAGCTGTGATGTACAAGAGACCAGCATCCCTCGACCTGCACATCCTATGTGCAACGAGTAAATATTCATCAAAGGTAGAACTCAAATTAGACACAATGTGGATGTCTGACTAGCCTCTCCATTCAGAGAATGCTGGTTCTGTGCCATCAATAACTCACTCACTTTCATAATACCCTGGGGAATGGTTCTGGAGTCACTAGTGCCTTTGATTCTGCAGATAAGGATGTCACGTTGGGGATAACCACTTCTCTTCTGCCGGTGGCCTGGGAGGTCTACCATCTAACACTGCTTCTGAGCACGAGTTCCCTTTCCACATTGTTCTCTTGGTCTCTTGACTTAAGGACACAGGGACCTAGAGTATAAATTCTTTCTGGGACTGTATCAACTGAGCAGCAGTAGTGATGACCAACCAACCATCTGGAAGCTCAAGGCTGGTTTCTGTTCCCATGATACTTCACTCTCAATGACCTTATCAGGTAATATCTGGCAATCTGTCTGTACTCTTGGACCTCAGTTCTGTACCCTCTCCATTCTTCTTACCACCCCATCCCCCTTCTGGTAAGTCCAGGTGCATTCTAGAACACGCTCTGGTGGGATTTCAGGTAATTGTCTCTTCCCTGGGGAATCATCCAGGACTTGGAGCACCATAGGCTGAACTGCAAAGGGGAGGTAAGCCCCTAACTATGTGCCTGGGCAGGGGTCTGAGGGGATACAGGTTACTTTTTGTTCTCCAGATAGCTGAGAACGTGCTTAAGTTAGAGGAGTGGCGAATGAATGTCCAAGCTACTTAGCACCTGCTCTGTTGCTAGCCCTGGGCTGTGCACTTGGGGCCAATTTGGGCCTGGGTGAAGAGCTCACTTGGAGACCTTTAGGGAAGAAAGGTGGGGAAAAGGACAGCTGGTCTACCTCTGTACCCAGCTCTGCCCTACCAGAGAGCAGCAGGGTACTGAGTGTCTGAACTGAATCTCCCAATGATCCATTGCACCCCACTTCTCTCACTCCTTGTTTCTCCTCCATCATCACCATGGAGCTACCTCTCAGAAGGCTAAAAGCCATTTGGCAGAGGCGGGCAGATCTCTGTGAGTTCAAGTTCATTCTAGTCTACTAGTGAGTTCCAGGACATTCAGGGACTATGTAGAGAGACCCCATTTCAAACATAAACAAGCAAGCAAACAAATAAATAAAGCAACTCGGGATCTGAGAGTAAGATGTCAGACTCTTGGCAGTAGTGAACCCAGAATCACTGCTCAACCCAGATTTTTAGGGGGCTGTGTAGGAGCATACAGGTGCCTTCAGAGAACAGGACCAGGAGAGGGGAGGTTTGTGGATGGAGGTATGAGGAAGAGTATGTGGGGATAGGGAAGGGAGCACTAAAGAAACAGAATTAGAACAATCCAACAGTGTCTGTCACTGTCCCCATTTTCCCCTTAAAACACAGCTTCACAGCTATGGCTGCACACAGGAATCAGGCAGCACTCAAAAAGTATATAATGGGGGTTAGAGATGGAACTCGGTAGAGTGCTTGCCTAGCATGCATGAAGTCTTGGGTTTGATTCCCAGCACCTCATAAACCGGGTGTGGTAATACATGCTATAATCCCAGAGGTAGATTAGATGCTATTAGATTAGATATAGATGCTATAATTGAGAGGTAGAGGCAGGCAGATCAGGAGTTCAAAGTTATTTATTGCCCAGGTTAGCCCAGGGTATATAAGAGCCTGTCTCACACAAACAAGAGAAAGGAGAGGGAAGCTCATTCTGACAGCAAACACAGAACTGGGGCCTGGAGAGATGGCTTGTTGGTTAAGAATTCTTGCTGCTCTTGCAGAGGACTGAGGTTCAGATCCCAGCACCCATGTTGGGCAGCTCCAACCACCCACAACTGCAGTTCCAGCGGATCTAGTGCCCTCTTCTGGCCTTTGAGGATTACCTGCTCCCCAATAAAAAAATCTTACCAACAACAATAACAATCAACAGGAGTGCTTCTAGGGCATGTCTCCAACATGTGCTCTGCAAGATGTTCACAGGAACTGGGTACAATGGGATACCAAGGTCAGTCACAGCAGGAACAGCTGGATTATATAAATTTAAGTTCTTTCCTCTTTCTTTCCCTCCCTCCCTCCCTCTCTCCCTCCCTCCCTCCCTTCCTTCCTCTTCTTCTATCCCTCTCCCTTCCCCCCCCCCACCTCTCTCTCTCAATTGAGTCTCAGATTTTTTTTTTCAATGAGAGTGTATCTTGTGATTCTCTGAGAGGTCTAGGTTAGCCTTCAATTGCTGTGTAGCTGAGGCTTGCTCAAATCTGATCCTCCAGCCTCTGCTTCCCAAGGGCTGAGATTCCAAGGCATGTACTATTATGCCTAGAGTATGCAGAACTGAGGACTAAACCCAGAACATTCTGCATGAGAGGCAAGCTCTCTACCAATTTGGTAACATCCCCAGCCCTTTTTATTTATTTATTTATTTATTTATTTATTTATTTATTTATTTATTTATTAACTTTAAAAACCTTTTTCTAGTATCTAATTATATAGCATCTCATCTGAAAACCAATAAGCTATGGGTTGTATGTGCATATTCGGGCTTCAGTGTTTGTGTTTTTTAAGTATAAAGGCCTCCATTAGGAAAAAGCATCCCCCAGGCTGCCTTCCCCAGCACAGGCAGAGGGAGGGTGACAGGGCCACCGAACGGAGAAAGTGAGCCAAGCAGAGCATCACGGGTGGTAAGGAGGAATAGTGCCAGGTTTGCAGTTCTGCCCTCGCCTGGGAGTTATGAGGCCAAGACCTTGACAGAGAGCTGACAGCTGTTTTCCTTGGCCAAGGATGTTCCCTCTCAGGTTCTGATGCTGCCTTCAGGGTCCTGTGATGGAGGGGGAGGGAGGTCATCAGACTTCATCTACAAGGTTTGCCCCTGTGACTTCCATAAACCTCACATTGGCAAGGTTTGGTGGTGGGGGGGGGGTGGAAGTTGGCCCAGCTGAGACGTATGAATCTCCTTTGGTGGTAAACACCCTGTGGGCTGCTGCAGCCCACTGGAAGAATTGCTCCTAGGGCTCCTATGTTTTCTCAAGCCCCGAGCAGGCTGATTGGGCACACAGAGAGATCCTCTTGCTCCTTACAGTGCCAGGTTTCCAGAGGCCCCACCCAGAGCCAAGAAGAGGGGTGGGGCTGTGAAGGTGGGCCTGCTCTCTCAGTCTGACTCTGACCTTGCCCAAGCTGCTTAAATAGAGAGAATGACCTTGCCTTCTCTCAGAGCTGAGGATCATTCTTGGGGTCTCATCATGTCATGCAAACTCTAGGCCCAAGGAGCCATTTCACTCCATGAGACTTCCTACAGCCTTGATGAGGAATTCAAGTTTGGGTCATAGTGAGAAGAACGAGAATCCCACGTAGCCCTTGAGGATGGGGCTCACTTGGGATCCTGCTCCTGTCTCATGGAATGTGAGGCTTCATTGACCTACAGTGAGAGAATCCCAGGCCTCTCTAACTGGGAGGGGAGGGGAGGGGCTGGCTACTCTTCCCTTCTTGGTGGTTCGGGGAATAGAACCCAGTTCCTCACACATGCTAGGCAAGTGACCTATCACTGAGCTACAGGCCTCAGCCCTCTTATTTTCTTTCTTTCTTTTCTATTTTGAGACAGGGTCTCACTTTGTTGTTCAAACTGGCCTTAAACTCACTCTGTAGCTCAGCACGTCTTGAACTTTTGATTCTCCTACCTCAGCCTCCCAAGAAGCTGGGCTTACAAGCCTGTGCCACCAGATCCACCTTGGAGGGATCTCCCTTTAATGGGGGCAGATGGAGAGATAGTTGATACCCAGGGTCATGCAGGGAGTTAGCGATTGATCCCCAACTAGCCAAACACATGGCTCTTTCCCTGTCCCATCTCTTGTGACTCAGAAGTGGCCTAATAAGTTATCAAAACAGGGGTCCTCATGTTCATGGTCTGTGCTTTCGCCAGAAACCATGTGGAAGCCCACAATCTGTGCTCCCGCTGACTGTGAAGAACAAGGAAGCTACCTTTGCAGTTACTGATGATTTCAGATGCACAGTTGAGAAAGCGGGGCACAGAAGGCTTCTGTGACAATCCTATCCCCAACCCAACACCCCTCCCCAAAAGTAACAGCCCAAAACAGGAAGCCACGGAAGAGAACTCTTAAAAAGTGTGATATAGATGCTGAAGTGTTGCTCTCAATTGATGGCTTCTGGCAGCGGTGAGAGAGAGGAGGACTCAGTTCCATTTAAGGGACAAGCTACTGAGAGTTTGTGCTCCAATGAGTATAGATATAACACAAATTGGACTTTTTTTGTGCATGTGTGGGGGCAGAGGGGGGTGCTCACATGGAAGGACTGAAAAGTGAATGTGATCGGGGTACGTGATGTAAAATTCCCAAAGAATCAATACAAATATTCTGTTGAAGAAACAAACAAACCACAGCTCTCATTGCATTTTCTTGGTTATCATAACTACTGTTTCCAGTGCCAAGGGAAACACCCCTGAGAACTTTGAATTGTTCTTGATTTTGATTTTCTTTTAAAACTCAACTTCAGCAAAATATCTAAGATGAGATGGCTTAGTAGGATCATTCTTTCGTGACCCTGTTCTCTAAATGTTGGGTAAAGAAAGGCTACGTAGAGTAAGGGACGGTAACTCAGGAGAATGCTTGGCTAGCAGGCATGATGCCCTGCATTTGACCCTTAGGACTGTATCAACTGGGCATGGTGGCACACACCTGTAATCCTAGCAAGTAGAGGCAGGATGATCAGAAGTCCAAAGTTATCCTTGTCTACATAATGAGTTTGGGGCCCTGCCTGGGCTACATGAGATTCTAGCTAGAGAGAGAGAGAGAGAGAGGAGAAAGAGAGAGAGAGAGAGAGAGAGAGAGAGAGAGAGAGAGAGAGAGAGAGAAAGAGAGAGAGACTCTCCCTATAACTCTGCTCAAAGGCACAGAGATGTGCAGATGTGATATTCTCAGTGTTCAATAAACATCATAGGACTGAGCCCTCAGCTGGGGAGTCAGGCTTGGCTGAGCTCTGGTCTGAAGCAGGCAGCACCAGCCAGTTGAGTTTCTCTTGCATAATGGGGAAACCATAACGGGACCCAGAATTGCCATTGCAGTCCCTGACAGCAGAGCCAGGCCTGCTGTGTGGTCCTGGAGCATCCTTCCCATTGAGGAGACTGAAGGACAGTGACCTCCACCTGGGCTTTCACGTCCAGAAAGTTGCATTCTGAGGGTGCCAGAGGGAAGGAAGGAGGCCCGGGCAACGTCTGCCCCAACTCTTTAACGTTACTGAGCCTGTGCCCAGCTGGACCCTGGACTCACTGTTATGAGACTTGGTTGTGAGCTGGGGTGACAGACAACAGGAGAACTGCTGGAGGGGGAGTGAGTTATGATACAAAATGGGAGAGAAACCGCACAGCGAAGGGCAGCACACACGGCGTGTTCAGCTCTTGGGCATAGCTGACTCCATGCCAAAGCTCAGGAGAAGGGATGCTGAGAAAGTTGGCTGACGGAACCAGCAAGCCCAAGTGTCTCAGAGAAAGAAATGTGGGAGGGAGAGATTCAAGGAATTTGTACAGCAAAATAAAAACCAAGGAGATGTGACGCAAAATCAGCTATGAAGAAACACCAACTGTAAATCGTATTAAAAATAGTCATTGGGCAGGGCAGTGGTGGTGCACACCTTTAATCCCAGCACTTAGGAAGCTGAGGCAGGTGGAGCTCTGTGAGTTCAAGACCAGCCTGGTCTACAGAGTGAGTTCCAGGACAGCCAAGGCTACACAGAGAAACTTTGTCTTGAATAACAAACAAACAAACAAAAAATAGTTATTGGATAAGCCCAGGATAGAGTTTAGTTGGGGGTGTATGTGCCCTGAATACAATGAGTGAGGTAATAGAGGACTGAGGCCTTCACCTGGAAACATGCAAAAAGCTTTTAAAATGCAAGAAGTGAGTACTCAAGCCTGGAGGGGACATCTATATCACCCTCTCCAAGGCTCATGAAATATCCTGGAAGAGGAGATAGCAAGGATGTGAAAGCTGGACACCCCCTCCATCCTCAACCCCCACCACCCACATGTATGCACCCCACCCCCGCAAATGCACGCACACACACACACACACACACACACACACACACACACACACACACACACACACGGGAAGACGGAGACTTGTGGGTCAGAGGGCTAGACGCAGTGGGAGGGAGATAAGTGACGGCAATGGCCGGGCTGAATATGATCAGAATACATTATATACCTGTATGCAGTTGTTAAAAAAATAAATGAAAAATCATTTCAGTGCAAGCAATCCCTCGATCAAGTTTTCCCAGGGTGAGGCTTAGCCACTGCAATCCAGATCTTCTGGCCTGAAGACTGTCCCCAAATGTGGGAAACTCTATCGTGTAGTTTGTGGGGGACTGTGTTACAACTTTCCCCTATTAAAACTAAATAAAAAGAATAAAATGCAAGAGAGAACTTAGACAATTCAGCTTGACTGAGCGGCTGTAGGATATATTGAACTGAATGAGTCCCAGAGGAAGAGACAGCAGAAAGTTCCTCGGCGAGATCATAACGGTTGTTTTTCCTTCTGGATTTGAAATCAGTCCCAACTGGACAGTACAACACGGTCCTTCCCAGGTGCACCTGTGTACCTGTGTGCCTGTGTGCAGCTTACCTTTGCTGCCAACGTGGGGTACACAGTGGGTATGTAGAGCTATGCTGTCTTACTCACTGGTCGCCTCTGGGAGAGGTGTGACACCGGGTGAGGCCACTGGCTGGGAAGCCCATGAGAAGCTTTTTCAATGACATCTGGTCAAAAGTGGTGCAGGCGCTTTGGTCTCAGGCCGGAATCTCCCAGTCTTGGTAGTGTCTGACTTACCTAGCATTCCCCCCGTTTTTGTGGTGAAAGTCCCATGTGTTGGGCAACCCCCTCAGTCCCTGGCAAACTGGATAGTGGGTAACTCTAGGTCAACTGCATAAACGTTGGAATTTGACAGACGGCAGTTTGAATTCCATCTCTACACTTTATTGACCATGTGTGCATTTCAGCTTTCTTGTCTGCAAAGCCAGCAGGCTGGCTGAAGGGTGGCTTGTCTAAACTCCACATGACAGACACTCAGGAAATGGCAGCTTTGGGAATGGAGAAGTGAATCAACAGGTAGGAGTGTGTGCTGCTCCTCCAGAGGATCCCAGTACCCACCTGTAGCTCTAGTTCCAAGGGATCCAACACTCTTAGCTTCCTTGGACATCTGCACACAGGCAGCAATCACACACACACACACACACACACACACACACACACACACACACACACACAAATCTTGAAATATGTTAACTGTTGTTATTTGTATCATATTGCAGTTTGTGTTTCCTGGGCCTGGTTTCAGGGGCCATGAACACCAGGATTAAGGGCACCCATGTCATCCTAGCTACAAAACATGACTGCTTAGTAAAATCAGCGGAGAACATTGCTTAAAACCAGATTCTGCTAGTCTGTGTAGCTGGGGGTGGGGATGGAGTGGGTGAGTGCTTGCCTGGCTTCAATTCTCAGAATGTAAAAACAATACAAAACACCTTAGATCCCCAGGGCACTGTCCCTAAAACCCCCCTTTTAACATGTATAACAAGGTCTGCGAGTCTGCAAGAAACCTCTGAGAAACCATTTAAACTCCACCAAAACTTTAGAAAACAGGGTATGCTAAGGCAGTTTTGCGGTGTGTGGGTGTTTGTTGTGAGCTGTAGCAGGGCTCAGCTGTGGTCAGACCCTCAGAGTTAATGCAAGCTTGGCCCTCTCCTAGGCAGGGAGGGAGACAAAAGCCCATTGTTTGTTCTTTCCCTAGGATGTGAGCCTGTCTGAGGATGAAACTTCAAAGCAATTCCTTGAGACCCCTAAAGATGGCTAATCCCCAGGCAGAATTCCTTTTTCTGTCTGTCCTGCTTCCTGACAAGGCTCCTGGCAGCTGTCCCAGGCTCCCACCTCTGCCCAGGGAGGCATTCCCTCCCCATGACCTCATCAGAAACAGTCCCTCCCTAGGGCCAGGACCTCTCACCTCGAATTCTTCTTCATCAGAGGCCCCTGAAGCCAATTGGGAGTGGGCTTCCGCATCCCCGCCTCTCTCTGAGGCACAATGGAGAGCCGGCTTGGGGCAGTGAGTCATTTTAGGAAGCCATCTGGCTGCTAAATGCTCAGAGATTACCTAACAGCCATCAGTTCATTTCCCTCACAACACCTATGAATAGGTTCCTTAAAGGAAATTTAAAGGGCAAGACACCAAAATAGGGTCCAGGGTGTAGCTCACAATAGAGTGCTTGCCTAGCAGGCATGAAACTCTGGGTTTGATCCCTAACAGTGTACAACACAAGCTTGCTGGGTAAGGCAGGCCTGCTCATGCTTGCAGAAGGACCAGAAGAAGTTCAAGACCATCCCTGGGTACACAGGGGAGCTGAAGGCCTCTGGGCTACTTGAGACCGTTTCTAAGAGGGAGGGGAGTGAGAAGTAAATCATGATTTGAGAAATTTGCCGTAGCACTAGTGAGCTAGAAGAAGAATCATGAGGGCTGGGGAGATGCCTTCGCAGGGAAGAGCGAATTTGCAGAGAACCTGAGATTGAGTCCCAGCTCAAAGCTACCTGTAACTCCAGCCCCGAGAGATCTGGTGCCCTCTTCTGAACTTTGAAAGCACCTGCATTCACATGTACGCTGGTGTGGATGTACAAACACACACACACACACACACACACACACACACACACACACACACACACACACACACACAATCTTAAAAGAATGATTTCTTTTGGTAAAAAGTCACACACTCAGTCAGCGAGACTGGGATGTGTTGCTTTTGCTCATAAACAATAACTGAAGGAAATGCTAAATTTCAGGGGGTTTTGTTTGTTTGTTTGTCCTGCTTTTTGAGTCAGGATTTCTCCGTGTAACAGGTCTGCTTGTCCTGGAACTTGCTTTGTAGACCAAGCCGGCCTCAAACTCACAGAGATCTGCCTGCCTCTGCCTCCCGAGTGCTGGGATTAAAGCCACCACCGCCCAGCTTTTTTTTTTTTTTCCCCTATCTAAATCAATAGACCCAGTGAGCTCTACCAGCAGATCCCTTAGGTTCCACAGACCCTCATGAGGAATTCTAGAACCAGGTGACCTGCCTTCCAGATTTAGCATTTTGTGGTCCTGGAGAGTAAATCTCCCCAAAATATTCATGGTCTTGTGGAATATCAGTATGCCAAGGAGGGCCCTATCTACAATCATCCTTTTTTCAAAGAAAGGCCAGCCATGGATGTTGCTGATGGAGAGGGAAGAAGGGATGAAGAAAGGGGTCAGAAGAATGCCAGGTAAATCTCTGTCACCTCCATCCTCCCTGTGGTGAACAGGGAAGAGAGGGACTAATCTCCTTACTGACAGAGGCTGCCCACAGGCCATTCCCTCCACAGATAGTTCAGTTACTGTTATGAACCCAACAGATGAATGGGGTGTGTGTGTGTGTGTGTGTGTGTGTGTGTGTGTGTGTGTGTGTGTGTGTGTGTAATGTATGCATAGGTGTAGAGGCCAAAGGTCAATGTTGGTATTTTTCCATCAGCCTACTCTACCTACCTTCAGGCTTTTGCTGAATTTGGAATTTACCAAGTAGGCTTGTGTAGCTGTGCGCAGGTTTTTTTGTATTACGGAAGTGCTAGTGGTTCAATTCAGGTCATCATACTTGTTCAGCCAGTGCACTTTTTAAAATCTCCTCAGCCCTTAGAAGGGCTTTCTACAAGTACCAACGACAGTGCATAGGTCCTTAGACCAATATATTCTCATTTCTTGTGTGTGTGTGTGTATGTTCACTTGTGTGTATTCACGTGTGTGTGTGTGTTCACGTGTGTGCGTGCACACGCACTGCATGAAGTGTATGTTGGTATCTTCTTCAGTTGCTCCCCACCTTATTTTTTGAGGCAGGGTCTCTCACTGAACTTGGAGCCCAATAGAATGTCCTGGATGGTGAGCCTCACAGATCCGTCTTCTGTCGCTGTCTGCCAGCACTGGGATTACAGGTGTGTATGGAGCCAGGCTTGTTATACACAGTTGCTAGAGTTTGAACCCAGGTCCCCATGCTTGCCCTGAAAACACTTTACCAACTGAGCAGTCTCCCCAGTCCCCTCATTCTCATTCCTCGAGGAGCCTGGAGCCAAGTCTACACCAGTGAGACCTGATTTCTGTAAGAATTTATTTTCCGTATATAAGAAACATGTGCCTCTCACGTTCTTCTGGGAATCTTGACAGAGGACAAATTCAGTTGAACACACAAAAATCGGCTGCCCACAGCAGCAACACCTAAATCAAACTTGATTCCCTATTAGTCAATATTTCATGATCTCATTGATGGCTCCCCTCTCCTGGATCCGTCACCCCAAATCTCTCCTCAGGCAGAATGCCTTGCCTGAGCTAGCCAAGGAAAGCTACTTGATTTCTCTGACAGGGCCGCTCTTGTGTCTTCCGGTGTGGCTTTCTCTGATTGAGTCCTTTGTTCTTTAGCCATCCACCTGCAGGTCATTATTCAGTCCTCAGCGTGTTCCTGTTCCGGTGTAGATGTTGGGGAGCGGGAAGTCCTGTTCATCGAACGCTTTCCACATGTCAGGAACTTCGTGAACACCACTGCGGTCTTCATACGTTAGCTACTTTCTCTTATTGTGATCAAACTCCTGACAAAAAGCAACCTAAGGTGGAAGAGTTGATCTTGACTCAGGGCTTGAGAGGGATACAGCCCATCATGGCCCAGAAGGCAGGGTTGTGGGAGTGCCTTGTAGCACCAGTTCTCACATGGACCAGGAAGAGACATCAGGGCAGAACTGGGGTGACTGTTAACTCTCTAGTCCTACCTCAATTGCCCTGCATCTAGACTCCATGTCCAAAAGAGTCTACTGAATGAAAACAAAAATGAAGCCATGATGCTCCTAGGTGTGGTGGAGGAGAGGGTTTATTGTAGATATGAGGGAGGAAACAGCCGGAGGCATCTGGAAAGGTCCAGACTGAACAACTGAACAGGGCCATTAGGGCCGGGTGAGAGAGGAACAGAAGAGAGAGGGAGCAAAGAGAGTACCTGGGAACCCAGAGACCAAGAAACCAAGAGCACCGAGAGGACAAGAGACCACGTGTCCAAAATGGCTGAAGCCCAGCCCAGCCCCTGGGTCAGAGAGTTTAGGGTGGGGGTAGAGTATGCCAGCCAGAAGGACTCTGTAACAGGTACTGAGAGATGCTGGGAGAACCTGGCAGCCAGCGTCCACTTTGATATGTTAAATAGGCACCTCAGCCATTTGTCCAGAACTTGAGACCTAACATCTCTGACCTCCCAGAACAGTCACTAGTGGGGACCAAGCGCTGGAACACACGAGCACTCGGGGGTGACACGTTTCACATTGAAACCATAACGGTTTCTCATTTAATTCCCAGAGCCACCTGTGAGGCTGGAGTTTTAATTCCCAGCATTATCTAGAAAGAGTCCAAAGCTGAGCAGGTTCTTCACCCACACGTTATTAACTAGCACTTAGCTGCTTATACATCCGAGGAGGGGAAAATGTGTAATACGATTCTGTTTCTCCAGGAGTCGGTATGGGGAGACAGTATGTTGTATATAGCTGAGGAATGGGGAGACAGTATGTTGTATATAGCTGAGGATAGCTACAGCTTCAACCGTAGATCTGAGGGATAATTAGGCACCAATGCAAGGGGAAGGCAATCAGGCTTTAAATGCAAGGAGAGGTAAGACTATTGTGGACTGGACGGCTGCGAACAGGTGTGCTTATACCAAAGGCCAAAGACGTGGAGGTGGGAAGGGGATGCACAGGAATATCCAGGCATCAGCACAGAAGGACTCAGAGGGCTAGAATAAAAAATCAGATGTAATTTGGGAAGGATGGGGCACGGCACATGGGCACGGCACATGGGCACAGACCCCCCAGAAAGAGGGTGTTTTCAGCACGATGCCTTATCCACAGGAATGGCTAGATATGAAGGGATCGAAGGGAGGGAGACGTGATGGCACGGGTGTGTGGGTGGGAACAGGATTGTCAGAAGTGGTCAGGCTGGGGGATAGAGGGATTTGATTGTCAGGTTAGACATGTCCTTTCCTAGGTAGATACTGGAATCCAGGGCTCTGGGATCTCGACCACACATGAAGGGAGTCAAGTGATTAATCTGGACTCTTTATTTGGAAAGCATACCTTAGCTTTCAGTCATGTAATCAAAATTCAAGCTAACACAGAATACAAGTAGTCAAGGTTCCTCCCCTATCTCCAGTACTGGGGATTAAGCTTAGGGCTCCTTCACTGAGCTTCATCCATTCCCAGTCCCCTTTTTTTAACTAGTACTGTATGTGTGAGTGTGTGATGTGTGTGCATGTTCATGGGGGATGGAAGGTGGGTGCACCTGAGTATGGTGTGTGTATGGAGGTTCAGAGGACAACATTAGGTGTTAGTTCTGGGGTGACTTTTTGGTTGAGACAGGATCTTTCACTGGCTTGGAACTTCACCACATAGGTTAGGCTAGCTGGCCTGCCAGCTTCTAAGATCCACTGGTCTCCCCCTCAGATCTCAACAATGCTGGGAATACAGGCATATGTCACCAAATCTGGCTTTTTATATGAGTTCTGGGGATCAAACTCCCTGTTATACAAGCATTTACCAACTAAACCAACTCCGAGTCCATTAATTTTTAAAATTTATTTGAGACAAGAGCTCACTAGGTATTCAGGCTAGCCTTGAACTTACGATAGTCATGCCTCAACCTTCCAAATAGCTGGGTTGTAGACCTGTGCCAATGAGCCCAATACCACATTTTTTAAAAAGTATAATTATGTGTCTAAAGCCTGAGTATCTCGTAATACAGAAGTGATCAAGTGAATGTGGGAAATGGTGGAGCTAGGGAGGTTGGGTGGCAGACTGTTGAGATAACTACGGTGAGAACAGACCAAAGATGTGGAGCCATGTGTGCAGATTCTGAAGATGCCTTAGAAGCAGGATGCTCAGGGCATGGTGACTGACGGGGGTAAGGGCCTAGGGAGAGGGAGGTGCCAAGAACAATTAATGCCTGGGCTTCTGGCTAGGACAATTGGATAAAGACTGAGATGAGGGAGTGCAGAGCAGGAGCCAGTGTGAGGCAGGAAGCAATAAATCCCATTTTCAACACAGGGAGATTGGCATCTAACTGAAGTATGCACTGCGCAGTTGGCTCTGTGGGTCCGACACTTGGGAGAGAGACCTCACTAGAGGCATAGATTTGAGAAGCACTGGCTTAAAGACGTAAATGCAGGCTGGCATGGGAATGGATAGCCTTGCCCTGCAGAGCTGTGTAGAGTGAGATGTGGGGTAGAGGCTGGAGGAACCCTAACATTGAAGGTCTCATGCCTCCAGGTGCCCTGCAAAAAAGCCTTCCCCGGCCGGGCGGTGGTGGCGCACGCCTTTAATCCCAGCACTCGGGAGGCAGAGCCAGGCGGATCTCTGTGAGTTCAAGGCCAGCCTGGACTACCAAGTGAGTCCCAGGAAAGGTGCAAAGCTACACAGAGAAACCCTGTCTCGAAAAAACAACAAAAACAAGATGGATAGTACCCAAGGGATAATAATCAAGGTTATCCTCTGGTCTCCACTCCACATGCATGGGCACATACATGAGCATGTGTATACATAAACACATACATTAAAAAGAAGCCCTGTGGAAAGGCCCACATAGAGAGAAACTGAGGCATTTGGATATCAGTGCTGATTTGCCATTCTCAGGAGGAGCCCATCCTGGTGTGGATGCAGACACCATAGCCCCAGGATGCATTCAGGCACAGCCCCTCACAGACACGACTGTGATTTAATAACAGACCCTGAACCAGAGCCTGTAGGGGAGCTGCTCTGGAATTCCTCACCCACAGAAATCATGAGACATAACAAACTAGTACATTGGGGGTAGGCTTATTATGCAACAATAAGCTCTTATTGACATCTTAGACACTTTGTGGGGTTGTAGGTGGCTTCACCCATCCCCTTAGTCTGGTTACAACTGCATCTCAAAAGCTGTGGACCAACCAATTGTGCATTCGGTTGAGATACCGGGCCACATGCTCAGACAGCCTGCTGTGGGCAGCGCCTGTTTCACACGCAGATTGATAACACTGTGTAGACAGTGTTTAGTGTGAGCTTTTTGTGAAGAGCTTTCCTGATGCTGTAGTTTCATGATGTAATGCTGATGGAAGTGAACTTGAACAGCTTCACATAGCATAATTAATGACATTCCATTTCCATGACAACCCCTAATTAATCATGCCTGTTCCCATGAACTTTTAGCTTGTGGGAGTCCTGGCTCACACGGGACAGTAAATTATGTTGGCTTAGCTTTTCAAATTTTCTTTGAAACAGGGTCTCATGTAGCCCAGGCTGACATCCAATGTGCTTCGTAGCTAAGGGTGATAGTGAACTTCTTATCCTTCTGCCTTTACCTCCAGAGTGCTGGGATTAGAGGTGTGCATCATCTCACCCAGTTTATGCAGTGTTGGGGATCAAACTCAGAGCTCCATGCCTGCTAGGCAATCACTCTATCAATGGAGCTACATCCCAGCTCCAACCTACAGTTTTTTGAAGGCAGAGATAGGTAGGTGCTGCTTCTGAGGACCCCTGGACCATAAGTTTGACACCAGGATTTATCAGTCCCCAAGGTGAGAGTTTAGCCTTTCACATCTGCTTCCCCTTGCTAGCATACTACCTGGGACATCACACCAGCTCATTAAATATTTGTGAGTACACAGCAAATGTTGAATAACTAATGAGCCTGTGCTCTGCCTCCTCTTACCTTACTCACAGTGAAGACAACCGTTGGGAAGGTTCAGCCTGTTTGAGTTCTGCCGAGGGACATGGAGGAAGTGTGTCACAGAGGGCACATCTGATGGTAGGCATCTCCCACACTCTGGGCACATGGAGTTGGAGCCTACAGACCTGGGATCTTCTTCAACACTTCTCTCCCTTTGAGAGCACCGGTAGGAGAATGTCAACAACCATGGTGGGAACATTTGAAGACATCAAGAACATTTGAAGAAGGGCCTCATGAGCAGAGGTAGAGAGTCTTTGGTGAGACCTATTCTTAGCCAGTGAGGTCCTTCTGGTTTCATTTTGTGACCAGGAGTTTCCAGGGCTTTCTCTCATGAAGCCATTGTTATCTATTTATTGTGTGTGTGTGTGCCTGTGGAAGGGAGCAGGCATACCCCAGCACATGTGTGGAGGTCAGAGGGCAGCTTCCGGGAGTCAGTTCTCTCCTTCCATCATGGAGTCTCAGGGAAGTCACTCAGGCCGTCATCAGGAAGCATCTTTACCTACTGAGCCATCTGCTGGCTCTACTTGGCTTCTTAAACGTCTTTATACGATGCTGGCTTCTTCAGAGTGAGCGATGCAGGGTACCAAGACTCAAGTGGCAGTGGCTAGCAGCTGAGAGAGACATTAGCTTCCCAAACAGGCTTAGCCAAGTGTCCCTCAATCCACTGCAGGGAGGCACCTTGATCTTCTAGTCACTCTGTGGATTTGTGCCTGGCCCTGGCTGTTACCATCATTTCCACAAAGAAGCAAACCAGTTTTTTCCGCCTCCACATGTTAGCCACTGCAGGGCCAGAGAGCCAATTGCCAAGCTGGGCCAAACCATTCCTGGTTCATCCCCTGGGTGATTTTGAGCTCATCATGAAGACTTGGTGACAGGGGACAGGAGATATAGCTGAGGGACTGCTGGGTGGGTGGAAGTGTGAGATCCTGTGCGCACCGGGTGGCCATGGCCACCACAGCTCTTCAGCCTCCATGATGACTTGCAGATAAGCCCAGGGAGATGGATGGCTGAGGATTGACAGGGCCACTTGTCCCGAATTTGGGTAGTCTGGGGACACTGGGCCACCTGCTGCTGAACTACTCCTAGCAAGAACGTGTGTTTCTGAAATTAGACACCTCACGATGCTAGCCTTCACTCCTCCATTTATAAGTGACCGAGGCAGCTGGTCTTGGAAAGGAAAACACAACACAGCACAGCTGTGTCCAGATCAGCTTGAAGGCTGGGGGTGAGATGGAGAAAGGGGCCTTCTGATGCTCGCAGAGATGCTCACAGATGCTACTCTGTGGGTCACAGTTTGAACTCACGGATGCCCTCTGCTTACTCCCTCTGCTCTATAACAATGTCTTTCCTTCCTTCCTTCCTTCCTTCCTTCCTTCCTTCCTTCCTTCCTTCCTTCCTTCCTTCCTTCCTTCCTTCCCCATCCCCTCCCTTTCTTTTTGATGAAGACTCATGTGTATCAGACTGGCCGTAAATTCCCTATGAAACCAAAGATGATCATGAACTTCTGATCCTCCTGCCTCCACCTCCCAAGTGCTAAGATTGCAGGCACACGTCACCATGCTTGGTTTACGTGGCGCTGAGGATCAAGCCCAAGGCTTTGTGCATGCTTGGCAAGCACCTTATCCACTGAACTGCACCCCTAGCCCAAATCCTCTTTATATAAATGATCTGCTATCAGTCATGTACATCCTAGGGAGAACTAAAGCCATGTAAACCTTTAGCTTGCAACACTCAATCAACCTACTTTGATTAATCACATGATTCAGGGCACATTTTGCCTAATTCAAATAAATTCTAGTGATAATGTTTTAGGAACAATGATCTACAGCTTTTATTTTATTTATTTATTTATTTGGTTTTTTTCGAGACAGATTTCTCTGTGTAGCTTTGCGCCTTTCCTGGAACACACTCTGTAGCCTAGGCTGGGCTTGAACTCACAGAGATCTGCCTGCCTCTGCCTCCCGAGTGCTGGGATTAAAGGCATGCACCACCACCGCCTGGCGAAATAAAATAAGTCTTAATACAAAACATTCAAACTTACATAGATTAAGCTTTTGACCTTGTAACTTTGGGAAGTTAGAAGGAAAAAATAGAATATCTTAAACACATTCTTTGATATTTTCATACATATATACAGAGTATCTTGATCATATCCACCCCAACTCCTCTTCCCCCACTCCACCTGGACCCTCCAAGCACAACTCCTTCCCACTTTCACACCTTTTTTTGCACAGCTTACTAAATCTAGTTAGTGTGGCCTATGTGCACAAGAGTGTGGTTCAGACCAGCCATCTGAACAACAAGAGTTTCCTGACATGAGGATCTGCAGAGAAAGTGTGTGCTGGAGAAGGGCTCAGTGGATAAAATGCCTTCTATGAGTGTTTGAAGACCTGAGTTCATGTCTCCAGGGGAATGTAAAACTGTAATTCCAGCACTCCTGGAAGCCTGCGTTGGGGCTCATTAGCCTGGTATATAAAGCAGGGAGCAAGAAACCCTATCTCAAACAAGGTGAAGGTGAGGAATAATACCTGAGGTTGTCCTATGACCTGCAAACATCCCCCCAACAGATTAATAAAATAAAAAATGAAAACATAAATAATGCCCCTTTGGCATTGTGTGTTGTGTGTGTGTGTGAGTGTGGGCACATACAGTGCTCATGTGGAGGTCAGAGCACAGCGCTCTGGAGCCAGTTCTCACTGATCACCTTGCTTTGAGGCAGGGTCTCTCGCGTTTCGGCTGCTTTGCTGCACACACACTTCAGGCTGGCCGGACAGCGAGCTTCGGGTCTTTCTCCTGCCTTCCCTCCTGTTTCCCTGGGAAAGTGATGGAGTATGAATGCCAACTGCTGTCTTCAGCATTTTTTAAATTTATTTTATATCCTGGTGTGTTCGGACTCTGGATAGCCTGGGAATTGAATTCAGGTCCTCTGGAACGTCAGTCAGTGCTCTTAACCACTGAGCCATCTCTCTCCGGCTTGTCTGCAGCATTTTCACATGAGCTCTGGGGATCCACACTCAGGCTTGGGTGGCAAGTACTCTCATCCCCCAGAGCCCTCTTTGGCTTCTGAAGCCATGCTACATCTTAGTGATTTATGGTCCTATAAAGGAGAGAGAAAAGAAAATAGAGGAAGGAGCGCTCTCCTGCAGAGAGGAGGGATCAAGCCCTGCTGCAGTGTGTGTTTAGAGAGGACAGCAGAGGGAATTCCTCTCCAAATTCTTTCCCTGTGCCGTCACAAGTCAGGGTTTCTTGTAACCCAAGAAAGGGCTTCAGGGTCCACTGCTGATTCCCCACCCTCCAGCTCCTCCTGCCTCCAGGGTCCCTGAAGGAAACAGACACAGCCTCTTCAGAAGATGCTTGTGATTCATCGAACTACTCAGAACATTTCTACAAACACATCTATGTTCATTCACAACACATTTTTAAAGATTTTTAAAATTATGTAAATGTCTGTCTATCTATGGATATATGAACCCAAGTACAATGCTCTTGGGGGCCCAGAAGAAGGTGTCATATCCTTGGAGCTGGAGTTACAGTTGGTTGTGAACTAGCTGGAAATCAACCTGGGATCCTCTGCAAGGACAGTATGAACCTCTGAGCCATCTCTCTAGCCCCTTCACTCAAGACATTTACCTGTTCTGTTTGCATGACATCATAGGCTACAGATACATGCATACTTTACACCTAAAATACACACATGCAAATATTACATGCAAATAATTAACATTTGGTGTCTGTAAATACTGTGTTTAAAAAGTTATAATTCATCCTTTTAGGTATGTTATTATTCTCCTTTACAGAAAAGGAGGAACACATGCAAAAGATGGAGTTGAGCCTGGTCTGCCCGAGTACTGGGGCATATGCTAAGCTGTCATCCGATCCTGGCTCCACAAGGACAAGAAAACACGATGCTATGGCTTGGATCCTTAGCATCCTCCAAAGGCCCCAAGGCTTGGTCCCCCAGGGTGATGCTTTTAAGGTTGTAGAAACTGAGAAGTGGGGCCTCCTGGGAGGTTCTGAGGCCACTGAGGCTGTGTCCCTGTGGGGCCCCAGCCTCTTCCTGTCCTAGCTCTGTGGCTTTTGCTCCACAAGAAACTTCCTATTCAATTTTTTTGCTATAACGCAGAGCAATAGAACCAACTGGTCATGGGCTGTGAGGCCAAATAACCCTTTTCCCTTTATAAGATTGTCTCAGTCGGCAAACATACCTGACAAGCAGAAGTTTGGGGAGTGTGGAGGGGGATGATGGAATCTTCCTGGGGGTGCTGATGGTGAAGGATGTCCTCACTAAGGAGGTGAATCATGGTGGTGGGAGCCCCAGTGCTCTGGTAGCAGTGAGATATTTTCAGTGTTTTGTAGCCTGTACTGCGGCAGGGGCTCCAGGCTTTAGAGCTGTACATTTCCTTGTTGGTTCACATCCAAGCTTTTGAGGGCCATGCATGTGCTGGCTTCAGTCAGTTATTATGTGTGCCCATGTGCCCATGTGCATGTATGTGTGGAGGCCAGGGGTCAACTTCTTTTGCTCTTTAGGGACCATTCACATTTTTTTTTTCTTTTGAGACAGCGTCTCTCATCTGGCCCAGAACTCACCAAGTAGGTTAGGGTACCTGGTTAATGAGATATTTGCATATGTTTACCAACCTAGGGCTGTGATCAGAAGTGTGTACCACTGTATCTAGCTTCTCTCTCTCTGTCTCTCTCTTTCCCTCTCCCTCTCTCCCATCTCTCTCTCTGCTTCTGTCTGTCTGTCTGTCTGTCTGTCTCTCTCTCTCTCTCTCTCTCTCTCTCTCTCTTTCTTTCTGTCTTTCTCTGTCTCTCCCTTTCTCTCTCCCTCCCTCTCCCTCTCTGTGTGTTTCTCTGAGCCATCCCTCCAGCCCTACACTGTGTGCTCAGCAATTCTGGGAATGAGCTCTTTCTGTTCCTAGTGGGCAGTTAAGGGAGCTCAGACTCAGAGCTCTATAGACTGTATATGCCACTGGTCTTATTAAGCAGGGGCTAGATTTGAACCCAGGCCTGTGTGAGCTCACTGATTTACCTTGATATCATTTGTAATTATTTAAAATGCCTTGCGTATGGCATCCTTAGTGTTAATTTTTCTCAGGGAGATCTGAGCACACATCCAGTCACTCCAGACAGGGCAACAAGCACATATCAAAGAAAGGTTTATCTGAGGTAACTTAAAGGAACCTGGGGAACCTACAACATCTGCATCACAGCTGTGTCCCACCCTGGCACTGGTGACAATCCCTCAAAACTGCGTAGATGGGACTTCCCCTCCAGCTAACCTCCTTTGTGCCTAGTACCTTCCTGAGGACACTCACAGAGGGATATGTCAGAATTACATATAGCTGGGTGGGCACAGGCAGGAGCGGCTAGAATTTTAGTTGAGGGTCTCATGGCCCTCCCCCCTTCCCTCTTTCTGTGAGGGGCTGTCAACAGGCCTGATCTTCTGAGGGACTGATTGGGTAGTCACAGCTGTACTGATTAATATAGTAATGGCCACACTAAGGCCCAGGGACTTGCACAATACTTAGCAACCAACACAATCCAACATGGCCTTTTCTTATTGACTCAAGGCCGTCACGGGGAGCACAGACCTCATCTCTGCTCTGAGCTTGAATGTGGGAAAGGGACCTAGTTATCTCTTGGGCTATCACTGTCTGGCCTGCACTGCTCTGCTGTACTTTGAAGGACTGTTAAACTTTATGGGGTGATGGAGTTTTATAGCACTCTAATTAGCTCTGTCTGTTCTGTCCTTAGAAACTTTGTTCTTTGTTATCTAAGCCAGCTGCCTGCCCATCTATTTCTATAACCTCCACACATCCAGACCGGCATCCCCTGCTCTATCCCCAAATAAAGGCCACAGAGGAAAGAAACTAGAGATGTTCAAATGAACCAGACCTGAACAGTGCCCAAGAGAGACAAGATGCACAGGTTCCGAGGGTGGGGGTAGGGGTGAGTTTGCCCCTCTGCACAGCAGCCCAAGCAGACAGAGTGGAATTTCCACACAAACTTGTGAACTGGGGTTGCAACTAAGTCTTTTTTTATGGCCTAGTTTCCTGCCCATTCCCACTAGGTCAGTTTGCAGGATGGAGACAAGAGCTAGAAACTTCCAGATGTTACCCTGGACCCTATCCGGTGATATGGGATTGAAAAGGTCCTTGGGAAACACGGCCCATAAATTGAAAGAGCCTCCAAGGACTCAGACCATTTTCTGAGACGGTCATTAAAAGTGGCCGTTTGTTTTTGACAGTAAAAGCCATTACATCTCTGTAACGTTTTACTGATAATTAATACATTACTTGTAATTTTATTTTACTTTTTGATGTAGCTTAGCCCGGCTTCAGTCTCCTGATTGCTGGGGTTATAGGCATACACTACCTTACCTGGTATGGCAGTGATGTTCCCATGGATTCCAGGTGAGTGGTGGCTTGAGTTTTTTCTCTTTTCCAAGAGTGTGAGATCCAGTTCTGCAGAAGGAGCTCTGTGGGCAGATGGATTCCCCGACCCGTCTCTGGCTTCATTACACATGTACCACACGACTGTTTTTCTTAGAACGTGGTCCCTGAGGGTGCCGCCGACTTAGCTAAGGATTGAGGATGACAATGATAGAGGACTCTATTGCCCACACCCTCCAAACCACAAGTGCATTTATTAAACTCTTGTCTTAGAAAGTCCCCTGGCCATTTCTACTAACCCAGATTTCTGCTGTGTTTACTAGCCATTCTACACCCTGCACATCAACTTGCCTATTGCAAGGTTTCATTTCCCACATGCTTGAATTTCTTAGCACTTTCTGCCCAGTTTGTCTCTTATTTCACCCCCTAGACACCAGCTTTATAGACTTGGGACTCTCCAAAACTCTCTTTCATTTCATATGTGGAGAAAACAATTCTGTTGCCTCCCAACCTCCGCCTTGCTAGATATTTTGTCCTTCCATCAAACCCCATTCATTCACTCACTCATCTGTTCAACAAGAAGTAAGCAGCATCCTCGGTAAGACACCGTACCTGGTGCTAACCAAGAGACAAAGGTGTGTGGATCCAGAGCCCACGACTCCAGTACTGTGTGACTGCATACTTCATCACACACACACACACACACACACACACACACACACACACACACACACACACAGAGAGAGAGAGAGAGAGAGAGAGAGAGAGAGAGAGAGAGAGAGAGAGAGAGAGAGAGACTCACAGTGAGTCTATAGTTCAATTGGTAGAGTGCTTGCCTGGCAAGTTTGAAGGCCTGGGTTCAACCTCCAGCATCATATAAAGTCAGGTATGGTGGTGCGTGCCTGAAATCTCAACACGCAGGAGCCAGAGGCGGAGGTAAGGAGAATCAGGAGTTTAAAGCCAGCCTTGGCTACATAGCAAGTTTAAAGACCAGTCTTTGTGATATGACGCCTCGTCTCGACAAACCAACCCCACGGACGTTTACTCATTCTTCATTTAACAAGTGTGCTTGAGTGTTCTTTAGGTGCTGGCTCAGGTCCAGCCCTGTGACAGCAGGAGTGGCCCACAGCTCCGGTCCCCACCTTCAGGGCTTATCAGTCTACCGGGCAGGTGTGGGAAAGTCATTGCTCAGTGACTTAACAAAACATGTAGTAATCAGAGGAGCCAGGGACCGCAGCAGCAATACAGCAGGACACCCAGTGCTCCTGGAGTGTGACATGGGGTGTGTAAATAAGACAGGGGCAGTTAGACTGGATATAGGGGTGTGTGTGTGTGTGTGTGTGTGTGTGTGTGTGTGTGTGTGTGTGTGCCCGAGCACAAGGAGATCCTGGCAGAGTAAGCAAGGTATGGGAAGGGCTCCAACAAGTTGGGAGGGGGAGGAACAGTTTGAGCTACAGGCGGATGAAATTGGTTGTTCAGCAAGAGTCAAGCCTGTGGGCCTTTGCCAGCCAGCGGTGGCAAGGATTTGGATGGCTCAGATTTTCTATTTAGAAAGACTGTTTGGCAGGTTTTCAGACCAAATCATAGGCTCTTTAAAAAAAAAAAAAAAACTATGTAATTTTGCTCACATCAAAGTCAAAATTGCATACATCTGGATGGCCATGCTAGCCAGGCCATATTACAGACACCAGTCCCACAGTGTCCAGTGTCCACTCACCACTTCCTCCCAACACCAACTCAAGAGGGAGGCCCTGATAGGAAAGTCAGAGCAAGGCAGGGACCTGGCTTTAGCTGATGGTGTTAGCTACAGAGGTCCCAGAGTGACCACCCTCCCAGGGAGGCTGACAGTATTTGAACTAGCAGAGAAGGCTGGCAGTATCGGACTTTGGATGGGGCTCCAGCTAAAAGTGGACATGTAGGACACTCCACCGAGGCCAGTCTGCTGAGAATTCTCTAGTAAGAGGTAGCTTGTCCGCAAGACTCTTTTGATGGTTAATATTGCTTGTTAGCTGGACAGCGTCTAGAATCACCCATGAGACAAACTTCTGGGTGTGTGTGTAAGGCAGTGGAAAGGTTGAGTTCAGTGAGGTAGGAAGACATACCCTAACTGTGAGCGGTACCACTCCATGGGCAGGAGACTCAGACTGGATAAAGTGGGGAATGTGAGCTGAGCATCCATCTCTCTGCTTCCTGACTATAAATTTAATGTAACTGACTGCCTCAAGATTTCTGCTGCCATGCCTTCTATGCCCAGATGGACTGTACCCTTGAATTTGACCAAAACAAACCCCTGCTCCCCTAAGTTGCTTTTGTCTGGGCTGTGTTCAGTCCCCTGGCCTGAGTTGAGCACAGGGTTGCACATCACTGAACCAGGGGCCCAACAAAGAGCTGCTTCAGTCACGTACGTGTGTGTGTGTGTGTGTGTGTGTGTGTGTGTGTGTGTGTGTGTGTGATCTCAGGTGTTGTTCCTCAGGCACCTTCCGTTTTTTTGTTTGAGACAGGGTTTCTCATTGGTCTGGAACCTCTGTCAAATAGGTTAGGCTAGCTGTAGCCAGGTGAGCTCCAGGGATCTCGGGTCTCAGTTTCCCACATCGTCATTAATGGGCGCACAGCTTTCTGTGTGTATGTGTGGGTTACAGGGATGGAACTCAGATGTTGAGGGTTGGGGGTTTCTGAACATGTGTGATGTGTAGTGTCTGATCAAAAAGTCCCTGTAGACAATGGCTTGTGTTCCAGAACTTTCCTTGCCCTTTTCCTCTCATTAGACATTTAGGGTTGTTTCCTTGCCTGGGCTTCTAATTTGGGAACTGGGAGTTGCATTTTAAAAATTTAATATGTGTTTACAATTTAAATGTGTGCATGTAGAGTATGAACATGCTATGATGAAACCCGTTACTTTGTATACAAACCTAAAAAAAAAATTAATAAAATGAGAAGAGGGGGAGACGGGGAGAGGTTTTCATTAGCGTGGAATGTCCCTGGGCCCTATGCAGTTGGCAAAATGTCTGGCCATGAGCCTACAGAAGGGGACACACAATTCTGCCTTCACGTCCTCTCCTCTGGCACATCTGTTTGAGACTTTCTTCCAGTCACCCTCCAGTGCTCCTACCCCACCCCCTCAGCTCAGTATTGTCACGTCACCTTCCTCTGCTGTGCTGAGGTCTGGCATGACCCCGGAAGTGTTTGAGCAGGCTCAAGAACATGATTTCTATTGCTAAAATGTAAGGTCTGAAGACAAGCCAAGGTATGATTCCACCCAAGTTCACTCAGGGAAACCGAGGAGTTTATTGGGGGTTGGTTACAAAGCAATGGGTGGGTGGCCTTATAAGCAGGCATACTGCTTCCAGTCTGTGTCCAGCATGGATGATGACTTCTCCATGGATGGGTAGATGGAGCCCCCTCCCCTAGTCCTTCTGACTGTATACTCTCTAGCCCCTCCCGGAGGCCACACACAATTAGGGCAGAGCTGGTTAGGAGTGGCTGGATTCTCAAGGGATGGTTCTATGACCCTCCCCAGCCCTCCTTCTAGGGAGGAAGGTCAATAGTCAATACATCCAGCTGGGACTGTCCTTTGCCAGCCAGTACAGCTGAACTGGTGGAGATGGCGGCACCATGACTCAGAGATAGTCCTGTACGATAGCTTCAATAGCCACAATTGTTGTAATAGTTCAAAACACATCGAAAGCCAGGGTTTAAATGTAGTCCAGTGAGCAGAGTGCTTGCCTAGCATGCATGAAGCACTGGGTTCGAACCCCCAGCACCTTATTAAAAACAAACACACAGACCAACCAAAGCAGGCATGGGGGCACACCCCTGTCATCCCAGCACTGTGTGGGGGAAGAGAATCTGAAACACACACTTGTATGTATTACTCTGAGTACTGATTAGACGGTTGCTACCAGCCAGATCCAGTTCATCTTCAGCTACATGTCGAACTGAAGACCAGCCTGGACTACATGAAGCTCTACCTCAAAACCAAAAAGCAGTTGGGTGGATGGTGCATGTCCTTAATCCCAGCGTTGGGAGGCAGAGGCAAGCAGATCTCAGGAGTCCAAGGCCAGCCTAGCCTGGTCTCCACAGTGAGTTTAGTGAAGGCTATGAACAAAATCAAACCAGCACACAAAACAAAGCCGGCCAAGGGCACAAGGTCTCTGAGACCATTTTCTCTTTGTCCCTCAGGCCTCAGAGTCTTGAAGAAGAGAACCACGGCTGTGAAATAGGCCCTCAGCTTTGGCTGTGAAATGCCACCCGGGGGACAGGTGCACATCTCATCTCAGTTAAGCTACTGGGATGTTTCATTAACTGGGGGGTATTAGACGGCTTCCTTTGTGGGTAGTTCCTGGAGTCTCTGATGAGGTTAGTTAGGAAGGGCTGTGACAGAGGGAAAAAGCAAACTCAGACGGAAGGCTTCGGATATTCCTGTTCAATCCCTCCCAAACTCCCAACGTAAGTCACACAGCTGTTGCCCACAAAGAGTGTCTCCCTCAAGATCAGCCCTGTCACCTGGGGCCTTGGATGGCCAGGGGGAATAAAGAATACTTATGGTGAGGGCTGGGGGATAAAGTACTTGCTACCCAAGCCAGGGGACCTGAGTTCAGATCCCCAGAATCCACATAAAATCCAGGTGTGGTGGTGCGCTCCTGTAACCCCAGTGCTGGGGAGTGGAGACAGGAGGATCTCCAGAGCTCTGTGGTCATCCAGTCCAGCCGACGGTGAGCTCCAGGTCAGATGAGAGACCCCGTCTCAAAAAGTTAGGTGGAGAGGCAGTGTGAGTACTCCAGAGGCAGAGGCAGGGGGATTTCCAGGCCAGCCTGGTCTGCAGAGTGAGTTCTAGGACAGCCAGGGCTACACAGAGAAACCTTGTCTCAAAAAACCAAACCAACCAGACAAATAGACCGAGGAAGACACCTAGTGGTGACCTCTGACCTCCAACATGCACACACAGAAACACACACATACACTACACACACATACGGGAATAATAAGGAGGCGATATTTCATGGTTGTTAACCACTTGGTAGCTATCAATGATGAACTGTTTTAAACATATACAGAAGTGTAAGAATAATAGGTGTTACCCTTTGTCTATTAACTTTAGATGAACAGAATCAGACACAATTGTCACCCCTTCTCAGTGCTCCTCTGACTCCCAATCCTCTCTCTTTCCCCAGAGGGAATGCTTGTTCTGACTTGGGTAGACTTCATACCCATGCTTAATCATTTTACTGGTATATGTTAAGCCAATAATCCATTCATAGTATGTTTTGCAAGCTTAAAGTTTACATAAATGCACCCAAAGATCCTACAGTTTTTTACACTCAGCACTATGTATTTAAGATTAATTGGAATGTGCCACCACTGCCTGGCTCTGTTTCTCTGCTAGACTGAGCCAATCTCATGTAGTCCAGGGTGACTTTGAACTCACAGAGATCCAGATAGATCTCTGCCTTCTAAGTGCTAGGATTAAAGGTGTGTGCCACCACTGTCTGGCCTCTATGTTTAATCTAGTGTGTTGTTCTGTTCTCTGGTCTTCAGACAAATTTTATTAGGGTACACAATGTATCACCACAGCATACACAGGCCCTCCCTCATGCTTGCACAGCGAGGCTGTACTGATTACCATCTCCCTATCAATACAAAATTCTTTTTAATGAAAGTAATGGACCATATGGCCATTTAATTCCTTAAATGTGACATTTCCCCATCTCCCACTTCTCCTACAGGAATTATTCTATATAACTAGCTCCCAGAATCTGGGATGGATGAATAGAAAAAAGATAGGGGATATAGCTTAGTGATACAATGTTTGTCTACCACGCCTGGGGTCCTGTGTTCAATTCTCAGTACTGAAAAATGGATAGATGGATGATGGGTGGATGGTTGGATAATTCATTTAGTACTGTTTTATTCAACATAATATGTGTTTTTAGGCACACTTACTGTTTTGTTCTGATGGATGTATTACAGACCCCTTAAGTAAGTACGGGTTATTCAAACAAATCTATTAACTACACTTACGCTCAAGTTTCTTGTTCAGATTTTTGTTTAAACATAAGTCAAAACCCTTTCAAGCCAGGTTCAGGGTTCCCATTTTCCTGAAGTGTGTTGGAGGGAACATGTCACATGGTAGAGGGGGGATGGGTTTGCCATGGGCAAGCCCTGTGACTCTTGAGTTCACGATCTCACCTTACAAGCTAGAGCAGAAATACCTGCTTCTGACGCCGTACTGAAGTCCATGGGGCAGTACACATGAAGCAGCTAGGTAATGCCCATGAAATAATGGGAACTAGACAGTACTAGCCACGCTCTTCTCATTCCCCTCAAGTTAGGAGGGCCATTGCCCTGGGCACCTGAACCAAAATCAACTTCATAAACTATGTTCTCCCTCTGAAGGCTTTGAGTATTGTGGCTTCTTGCTCCATTCCCTGCTGACCCTGGGAAAAGGAGGCTTCCCTCCTGAGGTCCTCTGCTCTTGCTCAGCGGGGCTGGTCCTTCTGCTAACCCCCAGTGCTTCATTCTGCAGCTGTGCTATCCTCCAGGGGGATGTGGGTGTTTTCCAGCCTTGGAAACAGCCCAGGCCCACGCTTCTCCCAGGGTTTATCAAAACTGCTGAATTCTGACTCTCTTTTTTGCCAAAGAGGCTTCTGTGTGGTTTGGAGGTTGGCAGATGAGGTCCTCAGCAGTATCTGTCCACAGAGTGACAGCCTGGCTGAAAGTGCTGGCGTGGTGTCCCTTCCCCTTCTTCCAGGGGACATTGCAGGGATGAAGCCCTGAGCAATCAATCAAGGTGTCAGTCCAGATGGCCTGTGATGGAGGAACCAGGCACAGGCTCAGGGGCAGGTAATAATGCTTCCTCAGCCCTCTCCTGGGCATAGTTAATGCATGAGCTGACATTCAATCATCTCTCCGTGCAGCAGTGAGGAACAGAAGTCTAGTGGATGGCTGGAGACAGACTGGAGTTGAAGGATCCTAGACTGGTTTCCAAGACATTATTCTGGCAGTGGTCAGAGGAGGTTTTCTTTTTCCCTTCCTCCCTCCCTCCCTCCCTCCCTCCCTCCCTCCCTCCCTCCCTCCCTCCCTCCTTCCCTTCCTTCTTTCCTTCCTTTCTGCTTTCCTTCCTTTATTTTTCTTTCTCTCTCTTTCCCTTTATTTCTTTTTTGAGACAGGGTTTCTCTGTGTAACCCTGGCCATCCTGGAACTCACTCTGTAGACTACGCTGGCCTTGAACTCAGAGATTCACCTGCCTCTGCCTCCCAAGTGCTGGGATTAAAGGTGTGGACCACCACACCCAGGCTCAGAGAAGGTTTTCAAGGAACTGAATTGAATAAGCCAGCATTCTTCCCTCATGCAGAGGGCTGGTGGCAGCTTCTGACCCTGCATGATGGCCAGGGAATGTACCTATCAGTGCTGTAGGATGCTGGGCAAAGAGGCAGAGTGAGGGCAGCCAGACATTAAGGATATGGGCACTGGCTTAGGTCAAGGGTGCCGACAGACCCCAGGGAGGTTGAGAGGCTCACTGGACTCCTTAGACTGCCTGCCTGCCTGCCTGCCTGCCCCTTCCATTTCTTTTCCTCCCCACCTTCTCTTGCCCCTTTCCTCTCCCCTGTCCCCCTTGGTTCAGCCCTTGAGAGCTGAGCACTGCTTGAGGTGGGAGCAGAAGCCATCCTGTCCCCTTGGGGCTTCTGGAGTGAGAAGGAACGTTCCACAGGCTTGCTCACTGCTCTTCTCTTCCTGTTAAGATGGGAGCATGGAGTGGTTGGCAGAGGGGAGGGCGCTATTCCAGGGAGAGGAAAGAGTACTCAGAAGTCAGGGGGTGCCGTTTAGCAAGGCCTGGGTATGCTGGATATGTCAAAGTTCACATCCCCGTCCCACTCCTCATGACAAGACTCCCCCACGCCTGCCCCACCCCTCAGCACTCATTTGAGCAGATGTAGGCACTCCATTCTTCCACCCTTTAGTCATTCCATCTCTTTTCCCACTAAACCCCACATTCAGTCTCTCAGAATATCATGTTCTTTCTCCTTCACCAATTCTACCATCTGGCTGGTGGTCTTGTCTCTGTCTTCGGAGTGATTCATTTGTGACTTTTTTGGGAGCATGTGTCTTCTTATTCCCTGTATTCTGTAAGATAAAATGAAGCCCCCTTTCTATTGTTTACTATCTTTGGTGATATGACCCTTCTTACTCTCCGTCAGTGCCTCCATCCAGACCGTTCACACACACACTGCACTAACCAGTCATTCATGAAATACTTATTGAATGAATTGGGGAGGTGAGGGTAAGAGGGAAGTCTGGAGGAGTCCCTGGCTGGGTGTCCCAGTGACCTAGGGGAATGTAGTTGGAGAGTCAGAGGAGTGAGGATGGATTGCTCACAGGCTGGTGAAATCTGGAGTTATCACGCAGGGACCTGGGTCTATGAGCCGGGTATCTGGAGAAGTATTCAGTGCTGGTTCAGTGGGCTGGGGAGTCCAACAGGAGCAGGCAGCAGTAGTCATTAGAGCGACATTCTCCAGGGAGAGGGAAAAGAGGAAGACAAGGGTCCTCTGGGCATTACAGAGGAGCGGTGAAGGGGAAGGGCTTTGGAGGGAGCGGACAGGCGGGCGGAGTTGGCTTTGCAGGTTCCAAAATGCCCACAGAGCTGGAGGGTCTTTAGAAGATGCAGACTGGGGCTCCCAGCCAGGGGACCATGCCCGAGGTTTCATCTACACTTGTGTTGGAACATTTCCCACGGCCCATTTTTGTTAGTCAGCTGCTCGTGTACACACTTGCCAATCAGTTTATGAGTGTGTGAGTCCCTGCTACACTCCTCTCTGTATCCAGGGCTGCTGCACGGGAGCACCCAGCTTAGGGGCAGCTTCTGAGCTGGGGTGGTACCAGCGTGGCTCTCTGACGGGAGTCTGTATCGACCCAGAGGAAGAGACAGGTTTTCTATTTCATGCCAAGATACTGTAGGAAGGTTCAAATACTCTCTTCCCTTTGAAGTTTTGATAGCTTTAGTATTTGAAAGGAACTAACAATAATCATATGAATAGAAAACAAAATGTGTGACATACCTGTGGTGGTTAGTTTTTGTTAACTTTACACAAATCTGGGAAGAAGGAATCTCAACTGGGGAATTGCCTCCATCAGATTGGCATGTCTGTGAGGCATTTTCTTGATTAGTGATTGATGTGTGATAGCCCACTGTGGGTGGTGTGAACCCATGTCATGCAGGTTCCAGGGTGTATAGGAAAGCAGGCCGAGCAAGCCATGGAGAGCAGGCCAGTAAGCAGTGGTCCTCCATGGTTCCTGCCTTGACTTCCTCAACGACTGGGACGTGTAAGCCAAATAAACCCTTTCCTCCCAAAGCTGCTTTTGGTCAGTGTTTTATCACAGCAACAGAGAATCACACTAAGATAATACCTAAACCCGGTTGCTGAACACACAGTATGCAATGCCAGGGGTGCAAGACAGTTAAGCTATAGTGGTCTGAGGGTCGGAGTCACGGGAAACTGCAGTTGGGGTTTTGGGGAGAAGGTGGGCAAGCTACAACATGCTGAAGACAAGGGTGGCCCGGTGGGCAAAAGCAGTCTTATTCTGCAAGGAAAGCCCTCAATAGCAGCCTTCAGGAGAACTCTGTCCTCCTCCCTGTCCCACTTAGGTGAGAAGGGAGGCAGGGAAATCCACCTGCCAAGGCCTGGCTGCCTCTGAGGCTGTGCACCACTTGGGGGCGCTGTTGCTGAGACCCAGCCATTGGGGAGTCCACCAGATGCATCTTGTTATTCAGCCTCTCTCCTTTCTGTCTTGATTTGTTTTTCTGGATGACTTGACTAGCATCTCCTTCTCTGAGCATCTCTTCCTCCAGCTTCCACAGCCCCGGACTCTCCCAGGCTATCTGCATCCACTTCTGGGGTTTTTCTCTCCCACGGCCTGTCCCTGGTGGTCCCTTTGCTCCTATCACAAGCATCATGGGCTGGCCACAGCATATTGCATGGCCTTGTAGCTTTGTGATCACTGGCCATTGTTGAGTACACACACACACACACACACACACACACACACACACACACACCCATGATGTCTTAAGAAAAATCATAGCTCCCTGCTATACATATGGACTATGTCCTGTTTTCCAGAGTGTAGCACCTGCTCTCCCCTAGCATCCAAAGTAGAAGCCTAGAACCACCCCTGGCTCCTCCTAATGCACACATGTCCCACCTAAAGTTCTACAGAGGTGTGGAACTATTTTCTCTCTTTCAACCCATCTTTGCTTGCTAAACATCTCTCACTTGGATGGCTCTAACTAGTGTTCCTGTTTCCACAGGGTCCTCTTTGGAGTTAATCATTTGCACCATTGCAATTATCCTTTGTTTTCTTCTCTATGTGAATGAGTGTTTTGCCTATGTGTATCATGTGCATGCAGTGCCTGTGGAGGCCAGAAGAGGGCGTCAGATCCTTCAGGAACTGTAATTACAGAGGGTTGTGAGCCACTACATGGGTGCTGGGAATTTAACTTGTGTAGGCAGAACGTTTCTCTCCTGCCTGCCTGTTCCTAAATACTCAGCAGCCACTTCCCAAATAATTGACTTGGAGGCTTAATATTACTTATAAATGCTCAGCTGGTAGCTCAGGCTTATTACTAACTAGCTCATACACTTACATTAACCCATAATTCTTCTCTATGTTTAGCCATGTGGCTTGGTAACTTTTCTCAGTGCAGCATTCTCATCCTGCTTCCTCTGCATCTGGCTGGCAACTCCTGACTCCACCCTTCCTCTTCCTAGAATTCTCCTAGTCTGGTCGCTCTGCTTTATACTTCCTGCCCAGCTACTGGCCAAGCAGTGTTTTATTAAACCAACTTGAGTGACAAACCTTTACAGTGTACAAGAGCATTATCCCATATGAAGTATTTTCTCTGAATTTGTCAATTGTTAATGGACTAGACATTGTTGATGTAATTATTGCTTGTATATATTGTATATAATTATTGTACTTATCGTATATAGTTTCTCTTATTTTAGTTATAACCTTCTTTTTTTATTTTAGATCAAAAAGGGGAAATGTGATATTTTGTTTGTGCTCTAACAAATAAATCTTTGCTGGAGATCAGATTGTGGAGCTAGCCATTAGAGGCCAGGCAGTGGTGGCACATACCTTTAATTCCAGCACTTGGGAGGAGGAAACAGGAAATGATATGGCTGGGCAGAGAGAGGAAGTGATAAGGCAGGGTGGAGACAGGAGCTCAGTCCTTTCAGACTGAGGATTCGGTAGAGGTAAGAAGTCTCTCTAGGCTGGAATAACAGGAGGGATGCCACGCCCACCTGGCGCGTGTGTGGGTCTCAGGGATCCAACTCCAGTCCTCTTGTTTGCCCAGCAGGTGCTTTAACTGCTGATCCTTCCCTGGCTTGAGCCATCACATTTATTGATTTATTGATTTGTTGATACTAAATTCCTATAGACATCTGGGAAGAGGGGGTAGTGTGTGTGTGTGTGTGTGTGTGTGTGTGTGTGTGTGTGTGTGTGTGTATGTGTATGCACTTGCATGTGCATGCGTGCCAAAGTATGCATGTGAAGGTCAGAGATTGATTTGTGGAAATCAGTGTAGTTCTTTCCTTCTTCCATATGGGTTTGGGTACCACAGGTCATCAGGCTTAGAGGTAATCAGCTTTACCCGCTGAGCCATTTTGCTGGCATTTTGGAAAGGATGATCAGGCCAGCCTCATCAAGACATAACATTTTAGCAAGACTTTATTATTTTTTATTTATTTATTTTATTTATTTATTTTTTTGTTTTTTTGCGACAGGGTTTCTCTGTGTAGTTTTAGAGCCTGTCCTGGAACTCACTCTGTAGCCCAGGCTGGCCTCAAACTCACAGAGATCCACCTGGCTCTGCCTCCCGAGTGCTGGGATTAAAAGCTTGTGCCACCACTGCCCAGCTTAGCAAGACTTTAAAAGAGTAAAAAAAGGAAGATCTGTAGGTGCTGGAGAAAAGAGCATTCAGGGTAGAGGGAATAGGCAGTGCAGAGGTCCTGGGGCAGAAGCCTCCTGGCTTGTTTGAGGGATGGGGAGCAATTTGTGAGTGTGCAATGGGGCATGAGAAGTAGTGCTTGGAAGCCAGTATTGGCCTGACTTGGCTTTTAGTGCTAGGGAAATGGTACTCTCTGCAAAGTGCTGAGCAGAGGAACGGTGTGCTCTGAACTACATTTCAAAAGGACCGTCTAGACACAGGCTCCAACTCTTTGACTGTGGGTGGCCTCAGGACCTTTATAGTTCACTTCTGCCTACAGCCCTAGACCCATGTCCTGTGCCATCAGCATCTCCTAAACTTTCTCCCTCACCCCAGGCCTTCTCTGCCACGGTCCCTTCTGCAGGAAGGCCATCATCCTCTTTGGTCTAGCTTTCTTCTTTCGGTTCAGCCTTCAGCAGTCAGCTCAAATGCTGTCTCTCATTGCAGTCCCGTAGCCCCGGGCTGAATGCTGAGCTTTCCCATCAGCTCCTGGAACTTCCGTTACTCTCCTTTCATGCTTATTTTCTTTATCTCCTGGACCCACAGCTTTTTGCGCCTCTGATGTCTGGGAGGCAGGAAACCTCACCTTATCCTTCCCTCTCCCACATCGCCTATGACGGACAGTGATGCACATAGGTAAAAAAAAAAAATGTGACTCACAAGAGGATTCTGACTGAACTGGTGCTGCTGAGGTCTTAGACATCGAAATCAAGTACCCAAGGCCACATGGCCAGGTGGTCCCAATGCCTTGCTGAGTGTTTCCTGCATGACACTGTGACACCCCTTGTATGGGCTTCTCTGAAGCCCTCCTTAGGGCAGGGAACCGAACAGGTGAGACAACAGAGTCGTGGAGGTGAGGCCGGTGCTCAGGCACAGCCCACCTGCCAAAGTCACCTTGGGCTCACTCACCTGCCCTCTGCTCAGCTGGATGTACAGGGATGCTTCTCCAAGCCCAGCTGGGGCTCTTCTCCAGGGTAGATCCCCTTTCACCCAGAGTGCCTCATCAGCGTTACAACCAGAAAAGGGGGCCCAGCCCCGTGTTCCTGTGGCCACAGTGTAGGCGGGCCTCGGCAGAATTTGAGAGCTTCTTGATTACCCCCAGCATCTGAGGGCCTCATGCCCTTTCTTGCCAAAGCTTGGAGGGTAGGCAGGAAGAGCAGCCGGGTTCTTCTAGCTTTATTCTCTTGTAGAGAGAAGATCTCACTGACAGACAGGAGGATGGACTGGTCATTGTAGAGAATGAAATGCAGTTTTGTACCCCATTTCTCTCCCTGATAGAATCAGTCCCCCAAGTACCCCCCTTTCTTCCCATAGAGAGCCAAGAATCAGACTTTATTTAGATCCCCGTGACAAAGCAGGCCTCCTCCCCTGCCTGTTTCCTTATAAATATTCCAAGGTGAGGCTGCCAGCAGGCGATTCATTTACCAGGGCTATCACTCCGTGCAGCTGTGGCCGTGTCCAAGCAAATGACTGACTGACTGTGGCTCGCCCAGAGCTCAGCCTCCTCATCTATTTTACAGGAGAGCAGGGTGATTCACTCATCTCTGGTTTCAACTCCTGCCTGCCAGAGGATTTTAAAATGCTCCGAATCTGAAAGGCCACCGGGATTTCATGAGGTCTATTGGCCACGCACCACTTCTCCTCCTGCTTCAGGCTGCTCTGACATCCCTATGCTGGGCCTTCCCAAACTCCCTCAGAGGAGGCGAGTGGGGGAAGAAGTGGAGAAGCTGGTACCGTGGGGCACACCTGTAATACCCTCCCGGTACTTGGAGGCTTAGGCAGGAGAGTCACCATGAGTTAGAGGGAAACCTGGGCTGTATGTCGAGACCCTGTCTTCCAAAATCAGAGAGGGCCTGGAGAGATGGTTAAGTGGGTAAGAGAGCTGGCTGCTCTTGCAGAGAGCTTGCATTTGATTCCCACATGGTGGCTTGAAACTGTCTTGAACTCCAACTCCAGGGGAACCGATGCCTTTTTTCCATCCTCTGTGGATCCGCATACACTCAGACACGTATATACATAAAATAATAGACAAACAAAAATAAGTATCTTTTTTAAAGTATCTTTTAAGAATAGAAGAAGTAGGGGATACACACACACACACACACACACAGAGAGAGAGAGAGAGAGAGAGAGAGAGAGAGAGAGAGAGAGAGAGAGAGAGAGAGAGAAGACCCCTTTTTCACAGCCTGATCTGGAGCTACCAGGACTCTCTCTTTCCCTGGCATACTAAACTTCTCAGGTTCAAGAGCTCCTTGGGAGGCAGATAACCTGGGATTCCACTTGGTTAGGGCTGTGCACACCCTCTTCAGTGAATGCTCTTGGCAGGCTGAGTGCCTTGCCCTTGTGTGCTGGGCACTCACCCCTCACACTGAACAATGCACTAGTAAATCCAGACCCCCAGCTGTATTGAACTGCATGCACACCCCTCTCAATCCAATAAATTTCTCCTCCCTTTGACATTCATTAAACTTAGGTTCTATTCACCATACTCTGTTTATATCCATTATGAAAGATAAGGGGTGGATCCAGCTGGAACTGGTTTTGGGTGCATGTGCAATAAGACAAGACTGTTTGTCCTCAAAGAGGCTTTTACAGATAATTTCCTATTTACCATCTTCTGCCTCTATGTAATTGGGCACGCAGGAGTTAAATCAGATGCATTATGGGAAAGGATAGGAGAAGTAGGAAAATTATATGACATAATCCATCAGCCAAAATAAGGAACTACCCAAAACTGTCTTCCTTAGTAACAGCCCTTCCTCTTGAACCCCTAAAAGGAAGCCCAAGAATTCACTGGGATCCTTGAATGTTTTCACTCATGTTCCCTTGAAGTGTATTCTGACCTTTTCTATTGCTTTGCTTTAAATAAACTTTACTTGGTATTTTGCAACTCTATGTGGGGTTCTATTTCAATTCCTTGAATAAGAGACGAAGAACTGACCCTGATCACTGGTAATACTTGGGGTTTCCCAGAAGCCATGCATGTGCCCCCATGAGGAACATTTCTACAGATGCTCTCTAGCTGCAGGGGAGCTGTGGGTGTAGTTAGGGCTGGAGGAGGCCAGAGGGAAGCAATGTGGGCAGAGTGGTGGACAGCATGGATTGGATGGTGACTGAAGCTTAGGCTCTGGGTTGGACATGGCTGTTGTGGGATAGTTTTACACTGTGTGAAGATGTATTGCTGGGATTGGTGTAATAAAGAGCTGAATGGCCAATAGCTAGGCAGGAGAGGATAGGTGGGATTTCCAGAGAGAGAACTCTGGGAAGAAGAGAGGCAAGCAGACGCCAGCGAGACGTTGAACTAGTCAGACATACTGTACAGAGGAAAGTAACCGAGCTATGTGACAGAAAGTAGATTAATAGAAGCAGGTTCATTTCAGTTAGAAGAGCTAGTTGGGAAAAAGCCCAAGCTAAGGCCAAGCTTTCATAATTAATAGTAAGTCTCTGTGTCATTGTTTGTGGGCTGGCAGTCCAAGAAAGTCTGACAAGAAAGTACTACTATATATGGCTATAGAGATGAAATGCCCTTTAGGCTGGAGGGATACTTAAAGGCAAGGAAACCGAAAGGCAGTGTCCTGCCTACAGAGCAGCAGCAGAGGGAAGGAAACACAGGTACTGTGAGCCAGTCATGATGAGTGTCCACCAGATATGAACAGGTGTGGTCTTCACCTGATGGTACAAAAGCTTGGCGAATCAAATAAGACTGTCCCGGGGACCCATGGACCGCTCTGCGAGCCAGAGTGGATCCAGGGAGCAGCAATTCCAGCAGCCAGCCCTGAACCAGCACAGGGATGATGATGATGGGGACAAGTCCTGGTGCCTTTGACACCTCCCTGCTAGAGTGGCTGGCTGCTTCTCTTTAGGTAGCATCTGGACTCTGGGCTCCCAGGGGTGATGTCACTATTGAGGCTTTCAGTGGTCCCAAGGTCCTGGCTGGCTCCAGCCACTCACATCAGACCTAAGGCCAGGTCTTAACTTGCTTTCTGACTTGGTGACTCAGCTGACAGAAATAACTCATGCCAGAGGCAGTTCTTTCTGAGTCTTGTGGGCTGGGACTGAGTATTGGGAAGGGAGAAAGAATCAACCAGTGAAATGTGAGGAGTCCTCCATCTGACCCAGCTCTCTCTCTCTCTCTCTCTCTCTCTCTCTCTCTCTCTCTCTCTCTCTCATATGTGTGTGTGTGTGTGTGTGTGTATGTGTGTGTGTGTGTGTGTGTGTGTGTGTGTGTGTGTGTGTGTGTGTATGTGTTGGGGGATGAGATGGAGACAGACACAGAAAGAGTTGGGGGGTTGAGAAGCTGAGGGTCAGCAGGAGGCCCCCGAGACGCTCAGAACTAACAAACAAGGCCAGAAGAACTTGGTTTTCTTTTATTTTTTCTTCTATATATGCACGTTCCTGTGTATGGGTAAGTGTATTTCTGTATGTGCATACATGTGTGAGGGCCAGAGGTCAACCCTGGGTGCTGTTTCTTAGATGCTATCCACTTGTTTTTTGATGCAGGGTCTCTCTCTAGCCTGGAATTCACCAAGTAGGCCAGGCTGGCTGGCCAGTGAGCCCCAGGAACAGCCTGTCTTTACCTCCCCAGAGCTGGGATTGCCAATGTGTGCTACGACACTTGGCTTTTTAAAGGTGAGTTCTGGAATGGAACTCAGGTCCTTGTGAGGCATGTGAGCCATCTTCACAACCTCAGAAGAACTTTTCAGGGCAGTTTTGCCCAGTGTCTCGTGGTGTGTAAAGATAAAAACCTAGCTGAGAAGATTTAATCTTTTGCCCAAACCCAAAGAAGTGGCTAGTGGCAAAGTCTGGATGTCCTGCCTGCTTCCTGGGGTTCTCTAATGTTTCTTAGGATGGAAGGGGTTAGTGGAGCATGGAGCAGGATCATGGGGCTCACAATGTCAGGAAGGGCTCCGTCTCAATGAGCATTATTGCATGGTGTGACTCCCCAGCCCAAGGCATCAACTAATCTCCTCTTTGTCTCTATAGCTTTACCTTTTCCAGTCATTTCAGAGAAACAGTGCATCAGTTTCATTTCCAGTGGCCGTGACAAATCACTTGATGTCCTGATTAGTTTTTATCGTCACCTTGACACAATAGTCACCTGGAAAGAGGGAACCCCCATAGAAAAATTGTTCCCATCAGATTAGCTTAAGGCCATTCTGTGAGGAATTGTCTTGACTGATGATTGGTGTAGGAGGGTTCAGCCCCATAGTGGGTGACACCATTCCTAGGCTGGTAGGTCTGGCCTGTAGAAGCTAGCAGAGAACAAGCCAGAGATCCAGCAAGTAGTATTTCTCCTTGGTTTCTGCTGGAGTTCCTGCCCTGACTATCCTTAGTGATGGACTGTGACCTGTAAGTGTAAGCCAAATAAACCCTTTCTGCCCAAGCTGCTCTCCATCGGAGTGTTTATCATGGCAACAAAAACGTATCTAGGACACCTGACCTGAGTCGTGGTGGAGAAGGCGCAGCCGCAGAAGTGTGGGGAGACTGGACTTAATGTAGCCACATTTGAGGAGCAGAGAGAGAGGGGAATGTTGATACTCAGCCTGCTTTTTATTCATACTGGCCGGTCTGTGTAACGGTACTGCCCACATCCAGAGTGGGTCTTTCCACTTCGATCAAACCAGTGTAGAAACTTCCTCAGAGACATGGCCAGAGGTGTGTCTCCCAGGTGATTCTAGGGCCTATCAAGGTGACCTTTTAAGCTTCCATTGGCTGCTTAACCTTGTCACTCCCTCTAGAACCTTCCGATGCAATCCCACCCACAGTTTAAGGAAGGAAGAAAGAAGGACAGTGTTGCTGGAGTGACCTAGAGTCCTCAGGAAGTGCCATTTGGTGAGAAAGCTACTGTCAACACCATAGGGGCAGACACAGAGGCAGCTGGGGGCACCAGGAGTAAATATGCAGGCTCCCCTTTCCTCCATCTGACCTTCTGCTGGTATCTCCTGTTAGTGGACCCTTATAGCCACATAGCAGTCTGGTAATCCAGGCACAGGGGTCAGCCTCCAGCGCCAGAGTTGGACAGTTAAAGGCCAACAATGAGTCTGGAGAAGTCAATGAGCATGCCAATCTTTTTTTCCAAATGCATCAACCAGCCCTTTCCATCTGTTCCTGAGGCTGTGTACATGGGATCCTAGCCATGTGCCAGCAACTTTGACAATGTCCTTATAGTTTTTATTTTTCTTCTTTTCAAGTGTACATGTGTGAGATGTGCATGCATGTGTGTGCATATTTGAATGTGTATGGGTGCACATGTAATCTATGCGTATGTGGAGGCCTGAGGCTGATATCTGAAATGGTTCTCAACAGCCCTTCCACATTACTTGTTGAGGCAGGATCTCTCAATCAAACACAGGGCTCGCTGATATGGCTGCTCTCACTGCCATCTTGCTCAGTCCTTAGTATTGTGGTTTGAATGAGGAATGTTCCTCTTAGGCTCACATGTTTGAATGCTTGGTTTCAGTTTGTGTTACTGGTGGGGGAGTTCGTGGAACTTTTAGAATATGGAGTCTTGCTGGAGGAAGTATGCCTCTGGGGACCAGCTCTGAGGTTTATAACCTTGCCCAACTTCCTACTCCCTCTCTCTGCTTCCTGTGTGTGGATGAGATGTGATCAACCAGCTTCCTACTCTAGCTGCCTACGGCCATGTCTTTCCCACTATTATGGGCTCTAACCATCTGAAATGATTATCCCAAGCAAATTCATCCTTTCTTAAGTTGCTTTGGTCAGGGCGTTTTATCACAGCAACAACAAAAAAAAAACTAATACATTCGTTGAGGCAGGGGCTTACAATACAGGGCTTGCCAATATGGCTAGTCTTGCTCTAGATATATTTCATCTCTGCCTTTTGAGGCTAGAATT
This sequence comes from Peromyscus californicus insignis, assembly GCF_007827085.1. Taxonomy (NCBI): domain Eukaryota; kingdom Metazoa; phylum Chordata; class Mammalia; order Rodentia; family Cricetidae; genus Peromyscus; species Peromyscus californicus. Next base: position 62,008,628 of record NW_026294402.1, read on the forward strand.
ACAGGCAGGCTGCCACACCTACCTGACCATGCTGATTTTTGCATTTTTTTTTTGTGGGTGTGTTTTGTCAACTTGACATAAGCTAGAGTTACGTGAGAAGAGGAAATTACAATTGAGAAGCTGTCGCCGTAAGACTGGCCTGTAGGCAAGCCTGTGGAGCCTTTTCTTAGAGATTGCTGTGGGAGGGCCCATTCCATGGTGGGTGGTGCCATCCCTGGGCAGGTGGTCCTGGGGTGTATAAGAAAGCAGGCTGAGCAAGCAATGGAAAGCAAGCCAGTAAGCATCATTCCTCCATGGCCTCTGCTTCAGTTCTTGCCCTGACTTCCTCCATGCTAGACTACAACCGTAAGCTGAAATACACCCTTTCCTCCTTAAGATGCTTTTAGCTATGGTGTTTTATCAACCAATGGAAGTCCTAAGACACTGAGATTGGAACTCTAGTCCTCTTGTTTCTGTACCACACACTTTAACTACCCAGCCACATCCCCAGCTGCTCTTGCTTTCTCATGCTAGTATCTGGGTCTGGGATGCTCTTACCGTCTTCTTGTTTTCTGTGGTGGCGCAGGTCACGAAGGAGGGAGTGCTCTCATGCCTGTGCTCCCTGTGTTCCGAGAGTGTGATCAGATCTCAGTACAGTGGTTCCCATGCTGTGATGGCTTATTGGCATGACTATTTCTGACCCCTGTTGCCCTGGAAGAAATGATGGTTTAATCTCGGCATGTGTAATAGTGCCTGCCACAGGGTAGGAACTCAATAAATATGTGTCCGTTTGAGCGGCGTTGTCTAATTCTTTGCTGTTTCTGCCACCACTGTACAGTAGTACTGACTCCAGGGCTGTCTTCTGGTTCAGAGGGCTGAGTTTAGGATGCTGTGTGCTTGAGGAGTTCTCAGAGAGGTCAGTGAAGTTCCTTACAGCCTCCAACGCTGGACATACGCATACAGCCCATTAGGGAGGGCGATGGGGGTACCAGCGTCTCATCTGTGCAGATATGAATGACTCCCCAGTGGGAAGCAGTCTTATTTTCTCAGGGATGCCAATGTCACACAGATTCAACCTTGTTAACTGTGTGCTCATCACTGAAGGGAACTCATGATTTCTCCTCAGGAGGACAATCACTACCCACAGCACAGACCAGACAGAGCTAAAATGGAGATAAACCAAACTGCCTTTGAGAGTACTAGACACTTCTCCCAATCTTGCAAAAATCCTCAAAGGAAAGAAATAAACAAAACACTACCCAACACAACACAACAGTTTTCATACCAGGCAGCCTCCAAGACGAATTAGACACTGCTCTGTGCTGCTTTGAGGCCAGTGGCATTTCCTGACTGGCCACCACAGTGAGCATTCCTTCAGGGTACTGGCCTCCAAATATTGTCGCTGCCAGACCATCTTGCCCAAGGGCCAAGAGGATGCACTGGAGGTCACCGAGCAGGCTGGGAACGGCTGACTTCTGAGCCAGTTCTCCGGGAAGAGAGGAGGGATGACGTTTGTGACGGTGACTTCTTTCAGGTTCCCAGACAATTATAGAATGAAGTGAATCCGCCCGGATGGTGAGGACAGTACTCCTGGAATGACTCTGGAGAAGTGACAAGAAGAGAACACCCTGAGAAGACTCATGTGCAAGTTGGGGCTCTTCTACTTACTGCTGGGGGCCTCGACACTTCATAGGAATCGGTTAAAACCAAATATCCAGTTGGCTTCTCCCTGAGGAAGTGTTGGCTCCAGAGTCATGCAGACCTGAGTTTAAAGGAGGGCCCTTGTCATTATTACATGTAGAGCCACCAAGTGAAAAGCTTGCATTGTCCGGCCTACGAGTGTTAGATATCAGATGCTGGTCATTCTAAACCAACCAGAGATTTTACAGCCTGGTGTTCACCAGATTTTACAGCCTGACGAAATCAAGCCATGATTTAGCAGCAGCTCCCACTGTGAGGAGTTAAGAAGCCTCGCTGTGCTGTAATTTTTACAGCTTCTACCTCTAACTTTAGGCCATTCCTAAGGTCTCTCTACATAGCCCTGGCTGTCCTGGAACTCCTGTTGTAGACCAGGCTAGTCTTGAACTCACAGAGATTCTCCTGCCTCTGCCTCCCAAGTGCTGGGATTAAAGGCCTATGCTATCAAGCCCAGCTAGGCCATCCTCTTAATGAAGCTCTCAAGGCTTTCCTCTAGGGTCCTGCCCTGTTGTCTCTGATGTGACACTCTATCTTTCCAATGCTTTCCCACCTCAAGGCCTGATCATGACTCTCATGGCCCTCAGGCACTCTCTCCTAATAAAGCTCATTGTTGAAGCGTAATTTTGTGTAAGCTCTTTTTCCTGAACCAACACATCTGCTCCTCCTCCTCCTCTAACAATGTATAACAAAGTCAAGGGGTTGGAGTGGAGGGAGCAGAACAGCTTCCTCATTTGCCAGAACAGGGAAGGAGAGCTCCGTGCTCCTCCCTCCTCCTGTAGTTGGGTCAAGGAATCATCTCAGATTGTAGAGGTATCCCAGGTGACTAACAGAAGCACACCATCCATCTTGGAGGCAATGCACATTCAATCCAGGCTCAAAAGGCTTCGTGGGTAAAGTCCAAGGCATACATGTTTGTGGAAAAGAATGTTTGAAAATCACACATTTGATAAACTATTTAGAGAAGTGGATATCAACCTTCCTAATGCTGCAACCCTCTAATACAGTTCCTCATATTGTGGTCACCTCCAACCATAAAATTATTTTCGTTGCTACTTCATAACTGTAGTTTTGCTACTGTTATGAATTGCAATGTAAATATCTGATATACTGGATGGTCTTAGGCGACCCCTATGAAAGGTCATTTGACCTCCAAAGGAGTCACAACCCACAGGCTGAGAACCACTGATTTAAAAGCTATGAAGAACTCTTAGAATTCAATAACAAGATGATTTTATAGCCAGCAGACCAGCAGAAATAACAAGAAAACAGGCAACATCAAGTGTAGATAAAGATATAGAACACTGATAACCTAGATATGTTGAGGGTGGAAATGTAAACAGCATACACACACCCTTTGTGGACAACCATTTGGTAGTAGAAAAGCGGAACATGCATACACTTACCACCAGAGCCTGAGTTTCCAGTCCTGGCTCTAGAGAGACCCAGGCACGTGTGTACCACTATACACAAACAAGAATGCTTAAAGCCATAGTGTGCATGAGGCAAAACCTGCAAATACCAGAATGTCCACCTGCAATTGAACAAATGTGTTATATATGTCGATGTAAGGGGATACTGTGTGTATTAAAGCATGCCACTGAATGGATGCATTTCACAAACATAAGTTTAGATGCAGGAGGCCCGCTGCTGAAGCCCCATTAGAAGTTGACTGTATTTCTCCAATAGGCAAGATGCTGCTGTAGTCTTTAGGGATGTATCCACAGGAGGAAGAAGAAAGAGAAATGCTTCTTTCAGCAGGCAGGTGGGCGCTTACTATTATTACAGCTTAACACGGCCTCTTCTCAGGAATGTGAGGTGAACCTCAACGGGCTCCCAACTTGTATTCGAGGACTGTGATAGAAAGTAAAGAACTCCATAGGGACCAGGGATCAACACATCAGGGCCTCTCCTCAGCAACAGTCCTCGTTGTAGTCTGGAAATCCCAGCTACGCCGGACGACAGGTGTATACGATTGACTCCATCATTTAATAGTTTCCAGTCTTTGGCAAGCGCTTTCGGGGGCAATGTGGCTACACGGAGCCATTTGTTGTCCAGAGAGGTTCCTATAGAAACTCCAAACAATGACAACAGCTCCAGAGGGTTTTGTTTGTTTATTTTATAGTTGATAGCTTCCTGCTCTGGAGACCAGCTACTAGAGCTGACAGCAGCTTGTCTGGCCTCCGTGGGAGCGGGAGGGGCAGAGACAAGGAGAGGGATCAGAGGCCAGACAGGCTATCATTGCAAGTTGTGACCTAATGGCTGAGGAAGAAGCGCGGATCTCTGCCTTCCTGGTTCCCCAGGCTTGGGATCTGGTCCCTGACTAACTCTGAGCAAAGTTCACATACCTCTGCTGGAGCCCTGAGGACAGGTCTGGGGAAGCTGGGACTCACAGATTGAGTGTGGTAGGGGCATCAAGATTAACATCTAAAAGAAGGCCAGGCTGGTGGTGCCTTTAATCCCAGCACTCAGGAGGCAGAGGCAAGTGGATCTCTGTGAGTTCGAGGCCAGCCTGGTCTACAGAGTGAGTTCCAGGAAAGGCACAAAGCTACACAGAGAAACCCTGTCTCAAAAAACCAAAAAAAAAAAAAAAAAAAAAAAAAAAGAAGGCCGTTAGCAGAGAAAGGCAGGAGGCCCTTCCTCACCTGTCTTCAGGTAAGGAAAGGGCTTTCTGGAGGAAAGCCTGAGATATACAATATAAATGTCCTAGAAAGGACCATGGAGCTCATGGTCCAATGCTTCGGGGGTTTTGCCCTTTATCTCATTAGCCCTTCTTGGAAGTTTTTTCCTTTTCTTAATTTGCAGTCATTAATTCTATGTCCCAATTAATTCTTTGCTGTGGGACACAAAAACCTGGATACTTCAACAGGTAACCCTGGGACATCACACAAGTGCCTTCTGAACTCTGATCTTTGCCCATAATAAGGGTACATGTGAAGTTCATTCATTCATTTAACTAGTATGGGCTGAGGGGCTGAGTGAGCAGGTACTAGGCCAGGGGCGGCGTCCAGTAGGGGCCGCATGGTTTTTCTGAATGGACTGGTGTGAGGAAGTCCATTTTGCTCAAGAAGAAGCAGATAAGGTGGAATGGATCAGCCATGAGAAAAGGGGGATGGAGGATGGAAAGAAGTCAGTTTAGGACCATTTAAGACACCGGCAGACGTCTCATGGCCAGGATTGGAACAGCATGGAGAGTGTAACTGTTTATGGTATAAACCTGAGGGTGGCTGGACTGTGAAGGGAGACACAGATGATCTGGAAAAGGCCCCAGCCTTGGGGAGTGAGAGCAGAAGAGCAGCTGGTGTTTGTGGGGCACTGTGCTGAGGGCTGGAGACTCTGCTGGCCAAGTGCTTACCCAGCATGCCCAAAGCCCTGGGTTCTACCCCCAGCGATGCATAAAACAGACATGGTGGTTAGTACCTGTCTATAATCCCGGCCCCAGGAGGGACAGGCAGGAAGATCAGAAGTTCAAGGTCATCGTCTATGCATAACAAGTCCGAGGCCAGCCTAAGCTTCATGTCACCCTGTCTAAAAATGTGTGTAAAAAGCTATGCTTGGGTAACTGTAGAGATGGCATGTTCAGCTACAAAAATCTCAGCATGGCTCTCTCCAGGGCCCCCACAGCCTTTGTGGAGACCCACATACCCAGAGTATGCACTTAGATGGTGGAATCCAGACAGAGACGTTCATACTGTAACACAATGGCCCCTACTGTGAGGCAGCCACATGAAACACCCTGCCCTCTCTTGCAGAGTTCATCCACACACATTCTTTTACTGGGTCCCTCCTGCCAATGAATACAAAACATTCAAGTCCTGCGAGGAACATGTCTGTTAATTTATAAATGTTGACACTGAGAGGTGACAGGCCAGTGTGGAGCTGTTTATAAGACTCGGATGCTTTGTGGATCCTTTGTGTAGTTAACCTTCGTGAATTCAAAGTTAGAACTCCCAGCGCGTGCTATGTTTGTGGAACGATCCACCCAAGTATCTGCGCAAAACGCAGACAGTTCTGACCGAGTATTTACTTAAGGAATTTTGTGTATTCTGAGCTTTTATTTATTTCGTCTGTTTAATCATGGATTTGAAAGTTCTGAGGAGTTTAAAAACTGTTTGGCTTTGAGCAGGAGTCTGGGAAATTAGTAAAGAAATGTTAATTAAACATCGAAAGGGGAGCAGCCAGACCGCTGGACAGACTTGGTTCCACGGCAAGGGAGATGCTAACAGAAAGGGAAGGGGAGAAGAATGGATTGCAATGGAATCAATGAACAGACAGGCACGGGCATACCATCTACAAACATTATCTTTCACTGTGTGAAGGTGTGGACATTGTGCATGTGCGCCCATGTTTGTTTGCATTTGTTTGAGTTTGGGTGCATCTCTGCCATGTGGAGGTCAGAGGACACCCTCCGGTGGCACATGCATGGCCCCCCCACATATGCAAAATAAATAAAATATAATTTGATTTTTCCTTTTTTGAGATGGGGTCTTACTATGTAGCCCTGGCTGGCCTGAAACTCAATAGAGCAGGCTGGTCTGGAACTCATAGAGACCCACCTGTCTCTGCCTCCTGAATGCTGAGATTAAAGGGGTGTGCTACCACACCTGGCCCGTAAAATGTATTTATTTAAAACATTTTTTTCATTTATTTTATGTATTTTGTCCACATTGCATGTCTATGTATCATGTGCATGCTGGTGTCTGAGGATGCCAGAAGAGGGTATCAGTATCCCGGGACTGGAGTTACAGATGGTTGTTAAGAATTGAACCCAGGTCCTTTGGAAGAGCAGCCTGTGCTCTTAACCACCAAACCTTCAGTCCACAAAATAAAATCTTAAGAAAGATGTTAGGCTTCAGTGGTGGAAGATTAGAAAGCTGAGGTAGGATTTACCAGACTTAGGGCTTTAGACATAACTGCAGCTGCCTCTGATGACAAATCAGAGCAGAGAAGACACTGGAGCCGGAAAAGACCCTCACTGTCAGTGAGAGGTGATGAGTCTGCACCAAGGCGGCCACTGGGATGCAGGAGATCCTGCGTGTCAAGTGTGCTGAGGATGCAGCCTAAGGAGCTTGGCCTCGATTGGGTAGGTGATGGGGAAGGAGAGAGGGAGATAAGACCGTGATTCTAGTTATGGTGAGTCCAGGGTGGGGAAAACACACAAGTTAAGGGCAGGTCCTAGATGGGTTCAGTAATGGCCACATTGGAGCAGAAATGACAGAGGGACCACTCAGGGTGAAACACTTAAGGCAAGATGCACTCAGGAGAGGACAGAGGAAGGACAGTGGGGGACAGTGGGAGCAGGTAGTTAGCCGAGGAAGGCTGTTATTTTTCACCATTTTAGGAATGAAAACAGTCTTGTCTACTCGAGGCCAGTGTCCCGATTCCCACCCAGTAGTACTTCCTTTCCTCGCCCCTCCCTACAATGTTGACTCCTTTTGGTCTACCCTTGCTCCATGCTGACTTAGTTAGGGTTTTATTGCTGTGAAAAGACACCATGACTGTGGCAACTCTTTCAATGGAAAACATTTAGTTGGGGCTGGCTTACAGTTCAGAGGTTTAGGAGGCATGCAGGCAGACATGGTGCTGGAGAAGGAGCTGAGAGTTCTACATCTGGATCCACAGGCAGCAGGAAGTGAACTGTCTTGAGCTCCTGAGACCTCAAAGTCCATGCCCTAGTGACACACTTCCTCCAACAAAGCCACACCTACTACAAGGCCACACCTCCTAATAGTGCCACTCCCTACGGACCAAGCATTCAAACACATGAGTCTATGGGGGCCATTCCTATTCAAACCATCACACCCACCTTCATATAAGGAAATCAACTCCACTGTTTTACTATTTTTAGGCTTCCTCTCATTCAGAGAAGTCCTGGATCCCCCACTTTAATCCAAACCACTGTAAGTTAGAAGTGTAGACACATTTGAGGGGCTGGAGACTAAATTAAATTCCTCAGCAACTAGAAACATAGGAGACTTAAGATTTGCAGTTTCATAAGACCAAAGACAAAGGTTGGGGATCTAGCTCAATTAGTAAAGTGCTCACCTAGCATCCACAAAGCTCTGGGTTTGATCGATGCCCAGCACGACATAAACCAGGCATGGTATGGTGGCATTCATGTGTAATCCCAGCACCTGGGAGGCACAGGCAGAAAGAGTGGACAGTCAAGGTCAGTCTTGGCTACATAGTGAGTTTGAATCCAGGCTGGGCTATGTGAGACCCAGAATTTAAAACAAAAACAGCAACAAAAACAACAAAGACAAGTTTACTGCTCTAATTTGGAACTGGATTATCCCAGAAGGCTGTATTAAAGGCTTGTTCCAAGATGGATGTTATTAGGAGGCAGTGGAAATGACTTAAGGCATTACTTGGGCCTTGTTGGAGGTCTTTGGGTCACTGGACAGGCTCTTGAAGGGGATTGTGGGAAGCTAGTCTTTTCCTCTTCTCTTTCAGGTCCTAGGCCTGAAGTGAATGGTTTTGCCCTGCCTGATGCTGTTCCTGCCATGAAGCTCTGCCTGGTTGCAGACCCAAATGGGCCCAATTGATCACACACTGAAACCTTCTCTGCCTCTAAGTAGACCTTATCAGGTGTTTCCTAAGAGATGGGACGCTGCTGACAGAGACCCTGACTTCAAAGACTCAAGGAGGATGTATGTGAAGATGTATGTGTGTGTGGGGTATGGGGTATATGGGTGTGTGTGGGGAACCATGGAGGGGGGTATGTAGAACAAGGCTGTCACAAGGCCTAGAGCCTGTTTACAACTTGGGATCCAAGGACCCTTGCTTAGATGTGGGAGTTGCGGTCACAAAGAACTCTATGTCAACACTTTCCTGCAAGAGTTTTTTTGGCTTGTTTGTTTTAAGTGTGTGTGTGTGTGTGTGTGTGTGTGTGTGTGTGTGTGTGTGTGTGTGTGCCTGTGAATGCACTCTAGGAGGGCAGAGGAGGACATCAGGTATCCTGCTGTATCCCTTTCTGCCTTATTCCCTTGAGACAGAGCCTCTCACTGAACCGGAATTAGGCTGCCGCCCGTGTATTTCAAGTGCGCACGGCCAGGAATTTTCCATATCAAGCCCCAGTGTCACTGTCCTCCTCCTCCTCCTTCTCTTTCTTTCGAGACAGGGTTTCTCTGTGTAGCCCTGGCTATCCTGGAACTCACTCTGTAGCCCAGGCTGACCTCAAACTCAGAGATCCTCCTGCCTCTGGTTCCCACGTGCTGGGATTAAAGGTGTGTGCCACCACCGCCCAGCTCACTGTCCTTTTCTAAGAGGTGTCTCCATGGCTTCTTTGAATCATCTTCCTGTACTGATCTGGAACACCTAAACACGAGGGCAAAGAAAAGTCAGAGCAGGAGACAGAGCAGGGACAGGGCCGTGGGGTCCCCAGGGTTGGGGTGGGGGCTTGATCCAGTAGACTGCACTCCCCTACCTACTGTATGCAGACTTGGCTGTGGCAGCTGTATTGGGTCCTCCCTGCAGAGTGACCTAGGTCAGTAGAGTAAAACTTGAGAGGACAGCCAAGTGAAACGTTGGCCACAATAGAGGGAAATGTAGAATTTTCTACATAAAAGATCAAGTCACCCGTCAGCGGATAGGATGGTTGACTGGGCCACAACTGTTGTGTGACTTGTCCTGAACCAGTCTTGAATTTGGTGAGTTAGTTCGCCTACGTATGTTAAATATTTCATTATAGTATGAATTAACAAAATAACAGAAGCCACATGTAGTAGTTCATGCCTTTAATTCCGGCACTCAGGAGGCAGAGGCAGATGAATCTGTGAGTTCAAAGTCAACTTGGTCTACATAGTGAGTTCCAGGAGAGCCAGAGCAACATAGTGAGGCCCTGTGTCGGGGTGGGGCTGGGGGGGAGTGATAATAACAGACACTTCACTTCCATCTCAGGAATCCAGGTGAACACATAGAACACACACAGGTACTCACATACAAATGTCCTCACTCCATTCTAGAACTGCCCACAACCAAGGGGCACTGAGGGGGCACACTGTGGCTCCCGCCACCTGCCCAGTTAGTGATCAGGACATGGAGATGGCTGTCCTGCAGACAAGAGGGCTTATCTATCCACTGTGCACCTCTCAGGGCACCGGAAGGTTATTTAGTGTGGCTCAATGGAAAGGTAAGAGTCGACCATCATCAGATCTGGGTTCGAGTCTCAGCCCTGCCAATTCCCAATTTTATTAATTGTATTACTGTTCGTAAGCTTATGTGTCAGATTCTCTGCCTAAGTTTTGGGGGTGCTAGCCAGCTTGCTAGTTGGATTTTTGAGGTCCAACACTGGTCCTCAGGTTTGCATGGCAAACACTAACCACTGAGCCATCTCCCCAGCCCTGCACCTAGTTTTGATATTGTTCCTATGTGGGGCATCTCTGAACTCTGGAAGAGGGACCAAGAGAAGCCAGGTGTGGAGGCTAGCCCTGTAATGCCTGTGATGTAACATCTCTAAGGCCTGGGGATGAGGCTGGCTGTGTAGCCTGCCATCCACACAGTCTCCAGTACTACACTGGTCTCTGCCCCTGCATCCACCAAGAGGGATCCCTGTAGCTCTGGTGAGGACTGAGACACCACAGGATTGTAAGGGCCCATCAATAGAGGTGATACCTTGCTGCTGTTATGAATGAGTCCCAAAGGCTGCTGGGAAGGGATTGGCCTCCTTTTTAAACAAACACACGCTTGCCAGAGACTATATATAATCTTTGTCTTCACTGATTCAAAATCTATGCTTTAAAGAAAGAGTTATTGTGTTCGAGGACAGGAAATAATAAGATTCACAAATACTTCATTTTACCAACTCCCCCTCAGGGAAACGTCTTGGTCCACACTCCTTACAAAGTTCACAGGAGCTCAGAGATCTCTTTGTCTGCCTGACAGGACCTTCCCAAGGATACAGGAAATCTTTGTGGGTTGAGGTCTTGTGGGAAATGGGCTGCTTCTTTCCCGGCCAGAACCGCCAAGAAATCTCCTAATGGATCATCTCATAGGGTTGGGGGCACCCTATAAAATTTCTTCTCCACCCACACAGAACTACCACAACTTTTGCAACCCAAGCCACACTCTCCATTTCCCTTTCTTCTTATTCTAGACAGCATGCCTGGGGTCTCTGGAGTAGACCTATTCACTAGCACTGCTGGGGCAGCTCTGTGAGGCCATCAACAAGAAGACCACGAGAAATCTTTGGAGAGTTCAGATATGGGACCACCTGCAGTGAACCTGCTACTCTGAGAAGGTGGGGGAGTGAAAGGGAAGGCCAGGCCTGTGTTTGTCCACACCCGCTGCTTGGTCCCTGGAGCATGTGTGCCCCTGAGGCTTCCGGGCAGAACCAGGTGCAGGGTATTGTCTGTGTAATCAAGTATTCAAGGGCTGCCCCGTTGCCCTGCCCAAGCAGCAGACAGGCCCCCTCCTTAAACTGCGGCAGTAGGAGCAGGTGCCTGGTGACTGTGAGGTCATGGAACATTGTCAATAAAGAGTCTTCACCAACTCGCTTCCTACTATCACTAGGTTAGTGCAGAGTCCCAGACCAATGAAGCCAGCTCATCGCTCCCACAACAAAGGCAAGAGCATTTGCTAAGGTCTGTGTCTGTCCCCTGACCCCACCCCAATAGACACATGGTCCTTTTGGAGATCCCCAGGACTGGGCACTGGGAGCTTTTAGATCCATGGGGTAGAGATAGGAATGTGAGACCCCAGGCATGCTGTCTAGATAGTTACTGTACTACAGCAGAGGACAGACAGATCCTCCTTCCTCTCCCAGTGGGACAACCTATGTGGCTTGCCTTCCAACTCCTCTGGAAGGCATCCTTGTTGTCTCCAGTCTAGACGGATTTCTATTTGGAAACTCACAAATCATCCATAGATCATAAGCATGCCTATGGTTAGGAAGAGTCTGCCTGGCCCAGATCTCTTCTCTCCTATTCACTAGGTATGTGTTTTCACAAGTCATTGGACGTTTTACCTCTTCTCCTCTCCTCCTCTCTTCCCAGGTGTGTCTGTGTGCAGCCTCCATGAAGGCCGGGGTCAATTCGGGTGTCATTCCTTAAGAGCCATCCATCTTGATTTTGTGAGACAGGGTCTTCCACTGGTCTGAGGCTCCCTGATTCAGTTAGGTGGCCTGGCCAGCAAGCCTCAGGGATCCTCCTGTCTCTGCCTCCCTGGTGCTGGGATTATAAGCATGTTCTACCATGCCTGGCTTTCTACATGGACTCTGGGTTCGAGCTCATGCTTGCTTATGAAGTGCTTTACCAACTATACCACACCCTACCCCAAATCAAATTCTCTGCATGAAGTTGTGGGGAATACATGATTTAACATACACAACACTTAGAACAGTATCTACCACAAGGCTGCTCTGAGTTCACAACCTCTTTTCTGGCATGTAAAACATAAGATGTTGCCATTTTAGTCATTAAAATTTTTTTTTTATTAAAAATCTTTTGTTGGGGAACCAGCCCCTTTTATGACTAGGATACTCTTGAGCAGGGAGACGTGGGGAATATATAGATAGAAATATAGAGAAGAGAAACAGACAGAAACACAGGATAGCCTCTGGAGGGGCTGGGTCAAAACCCACCAGCCCAGAACTTCATTCAAAAGGACTTTTTATAACAATGCCCAAGGGAGGGGCAAAAGACATCTTCCTTGCTAGATACCTCAGTGGGCTCCAACAATCTTTATATAATATATTTTGATTATATTCATTTCCCTCCCCCACCTTCTCTTTGCCTCCCTACTCACCTAATTAAATGTTCTTTCTCTCTCTTAAAAAAAAAAAGAAAGAAAATAAAAAAGAAAATCAGGAAAAACAACAACACAATAAAAAATGAAAATAAAACAGAAAAACAACTAAAAAGAAAGAAAGAAAATCAACAAGACAAAAATACCAAAATAAAATACACACACAAGAAAAGATATGGAATCCATTTTGTGTTGGCCCAACTATGCCTGGGCATGGGATCTTCCCTGGAGTGTGGTTGATATGCCCAGTGACACTCATTTGGAGAAAACTGGTATTCTTTTTTTTTTCTTTCTGGTTTTTTTGAGACAGGGTTTCTCTGTGTAGTCTTGGCTGTCCTGGAACTCACTCTGTAGACTAATCTCGAACTCACAGAGATCCTCCTGCCTCTGCCTCCCGAGTGCTGGGATTAGCAGGCACCACCACCGCCCAGCAAAAACTGGTATTCTATTCCCCACCAGGCATCCATTGCAAATAGCCTCTTGATTAGGGGTGACTAAGCACACTCAAGCTGTGAGACCATCGGCACCAGACTTCTGAATCTTTTCATGTGCATCTCCTCTGCTCACCCCACAGAACCACTATTTTTTCTGCCTCCAATAAGAAAATTTTGGTTATAAAAGCCTTCTGAGAGAGACAGAACACAACATTGGGTGAGTAGGAAGGTAAGGAGTATCTGAGAGGAATTAAGGGAGGGGGAAAGATGACCAAAGTAGAGTGTCTGAAAAAAATTTTAAATTAATTTACTTATTTTATGTGCATTGGTGTTTTGCCTGCATGTATGTCTGTATGAAGGTGTCAGATCCCCTGGAACTGGGAGTACAGACAGTTGTAAGCTGCCATGTGGGTGCTGGGAATTGAACCCAGGTCCTCTGGAAGAGCAACCAGAGCAGCCAGTGCTCTTAACCATTGAGCCATCTCTCCAGCCCCTGAAAAAAAATTTTCAACTGAAAGAAAGCCCTTTTAATATTTGGTTCATGTCAAGAAATATTTACCAGCCTGGGAAGGAACTGAAGAATGTGGAGACACAGAGTTCATTATGATAGAGAGTTTACACCTTCAAAAGGTTTTAATTCCACTAGGTTGAACCTGACAAAAAGCTAATAAATATGCAGGCAGTCTCAGACAGAGAGATGTTTGCCATTACTGAGAAAAAGATTTCCAGAACTTAGCAACAATCCAAAAATAGTATAGGATGTCTTTTCAAAGTCACATGGGAGCTTTGCTGAATAGGACCCCCCAGAAGGGCTGTGTGTGTGTGTGTGTGTGTGTGTGTCTGTGTGTGTGTGTGATATGGGAGAGAGGGAAGGGTATTCACATGCTGTATAGTTCATGTAGAGGTCTGAGGACATTTGGCGTCAATCCTTGCCTCTCCACCTTGCTTGGGTGGGGAGTCCTCATTGTGTAAGCCATGCTAGGGGGCCAGCAAACATCTGGGTGTCCCCTGTCTCTCCTCCCCTATCCACATAGAGGAGTGCTGGGATTACACACACTTGTGCAATTGTGTCCTGCTTCCATGTGGGTTTGGGGCTCTGAGCTCAGGTTGACAGGCACTCTTTCCTGCCGCGTGGTCTCTGCAGCACCTTGAGAAGGGTCTTCAATGTTCTACAGGAAACACCTGCCTTTCGCTTGTCTCACTACTTTATTAGACAACCCCCCAACCCTGCCCCAGACAGTGGGAAGTTGCATGTTAATTTTCGTGGTTTTAGCCAGATAGATTATGTATGGTTTATTGACCCTGTAGGAACATAACCACCATTAGAAACTACTTCACAACCTTATCTTTTCTTTTCTTCTAAATGCACACAGTTTCCCAGATGGGTTTGGCTTCAGCGTTAGGTGCTCACTGGTTCCTTCATTAATGAGTTAAATGCCAGTATTTACTCTATGTTCTTATGACAGCCCTGTTTTTAACTTTTATAACTTATGTGTTGACACTCTGAAACGTGTACCCCAGACAGCTGCAAGCCTGAAGCAGGTGTTTCTCCACCAGACCTAGGTCTCAGCTTTCCATGGGAGACTCTAGGGAAGGAGAAGGGATACCTAAAGAGTGGAGGTGGGGGTAGGGGTGGGGAGGGAGGAGCCAGCACTGCAGCAGCTGTCTTTTTACAGAACCTGAAATCTACCTTTGTATCTACCTGGGCCTCAGCAGTCTGTTGGAGCTACTAGTGTGGACCTAGGCATGGGCCCTGTCTGGTGCTTGATAAAGAAACTGAAGCCAGACAAGGTCCCCTCCGGGGCAGTGTGCTTTCTTCCTGGCCTAGCATCCTCTCTGTTAAACTGAGAGCACTTCCCTTCCGGCCCCACTGTACCCTCAGACCTTCCCAACAACCCCAGCACTGCCCCTCACTGTTCCCCTTGCACAGAAGCTAATGCCTGGGACAGCCCTACTGAACAGTGCCCTCTAGTGAGACTTTGGGTCCCCACCTGGCCTCTGTAGAGGAGATGGCTGGATGACCAGAGAGAGAAGATAGAGTCCATGTTCCTCTTCAGAGCGCTGCTAAGCCCCTACTGTATACCAGGGATTGTCAGCCACTACAAGGTATGGGCAGTAACATGAGGGCAGGGGCCCTGTCCATCTTGCTTATATCATTGGTTCTCACCATATAATATTGCCTGGAACATGCTTGATAGTCTGTAATTTTCTACTAAATGTATGAAGGAACAAAGAATTATTAAAAAAAAAAAAAAAAGCCATGGCCGGGTTTTAGTGAAATCAATGTGGGCACTGTTGAGTGCCCTCAGAGCTTGCTCATGAGTAAGAGCCAATGCATATCTTTGTAATTAAGTCGGCTTAGGTAATTAAGCAGCTGGAGAGCAAGTGCTAAGAGCAAGAATCCAGTGGACTCTATGACTGTGGGCAAGTCACCGTCTTTCTGCGCCTTACTTACTCTTCTGTGACATGAGAAAGCCTCATAGTACTGTCCTGAGGGTTCAAATAATTAGGCCTTCTAAAACACTTCAAATCGTACCCTTTGCATATTAGGCACTGAGTTGGGATTTGTTAAGGGAAAATTTGTTAGGAGGTGAAGCCATATCCAATTAATAATCTGACGGCCAAATGAAGTACAGTAGCTCTCCCTTATCTGTAATTTCAATGGTATGTGGTTAACTGAGGTTTGGAAATACTAAATAGAGCATTCTAGAAATAAACAACTCAAACATGGTTTAAAGCAATCTTGCTCTCTCCTGCTGCCCCACCTGGGATGGGATTCATCCCTTTGTCTAGTGTGTCAGTTATGTGCATGCCACCTGCCCATTAGTCATTTAATAGGAAGAAGTTTAGCAGAGAGTAATAATGCACACACCTGACATCTATTACTGCTTTTAATGATAACTCTGTGAGGTCTGCAGTATTACCACCACCTTACAGGGGCAATCAGAGGCTTTGTGAGGATCCCGAGGTCCCTCAGTTTGGAGTGACCAAGCTGTAGACTCCAGGGAACTCTCTAGGCTTGGGGTAAGTTAAGCTCAGAATTTAGAGAACGCTTGGGTATTTGAGGTCATGCAGGGCGTGGGAACCCGAGGGAAAAGGCAGGTGAGCAATCTGTGGGCTGGAGGTACAAGGCTCCAGGGCTGGCCAGAGCCCAGGGCTCAGCAGTAAGGAATCTTTTGTGCTGGGGTCCAAAAGCAGAGTAAGTTTGGGAGGAAGTGGGAAGGTGGAGGTGGTTCTTATAGCAATCAATCAATCAATTAACCAGCCCACCTACCCTCAGGCTTGGGACATTTGGCAATGAAGGTAAAGGAGGTGGTGGAAGGTGCAGCCTCCACGTGCAGGTGGCCTGGGTGGCTCCCCCAAATGAAGACAGTATCCCTGGGAAAAGGGGGAGATGGAGAAATGTGAGGAAGGAGGGAACACCAGGCTGGTGGGATGAAGACACAGTGGGTGTGTGTGTGTCAGGGGGATTCCTTGGAAAAGTGGACAAGTAGCAGGATAAAGATGAATGAATGTAGGAACACATCCAGAAGCAAAGAGAGGGTGTGTGTCCAAGCTTGTCTTGACAATAAAAACAGAGCTGAGATAATGTTTGGGGGTGTATGGAGGAATTGTGTCAAGGCATCAAGGGTTGATGTGGTCTGAGGCTCCTCCTCTCCTTCTTCATGTGAGCTGTTACCATCAGCACCCTTACTGTGGACTCCATGTGGTGCAGGATGGGATGGTAAACCTTGAAGTACATGGCTTACCTTGCCCTGAAGTGACACCAAAGGCCAACATGGATGATCTCTGAGCTGTGTCTCTCAACAGTGCTCCCAACAGCTTTGGTAAAGCCACCATGGCTGGACCTCCAGGGGAATCCCTTATGCTGCCTTGAGGGTAGGGTTTGTAGTTGTGCCTCCTTGTGAGGCAGGAAGGATTCACAAAGAAACCAATGACGCTGTGAAGTGCATGCTTAGACTACAGCTCCTCTCCCGGCCATCCTCCTGCAGGTTCTGGGGTGGCTTCTCCTACAGCTGTCCCACTACTCTCCCCAGGGTCCCCAGAGCTAAGCCACGTATCTGACCATCAATTGGCTATGACAGGAAGAGGAACGGGTTCTAGTCACAGCAGTACCTCAGTGAGTTCAGCACTCTAAAGAAAACTAATGACACCTGCCTGTGGCTCTTCAGCCTCAAGAACAGGAATGCAGGTGCAAGCAGACCTGTGATCTTAAGATGTTTTGAAATGGCAAAGATGGTCCTGAGAAAGTCTACCATCTAACCATCAGGGCCAGACCTCCAGCCACGTGTGCCGGGACTTGTGGAGGGCACACGTCTTTAGTCTGAAGGAAATAACTTCAATGGTGTATCTTAATTCGCAGAGCTATTTGAGGACAAGCCAGGCCTCAGGGCCCCTTCACACCCCCCTCATGCTGCAGCGGAACCTTTATTCACATGGTGTTTGACAGTTGATAAAGGGCCTGTCACTTTCTCTCAAGATCACTGCTGCTATTTTAATGGCGTTGGCTTGCCTGTCCCCTAGGGTTTTATAGCTTCCCCACCAGATAGAAGCACCAATCCTATTCTTTTATCTCCTTCTTAAGCAGAGAAATCATGATGGGAGTACGACTGTCTGGGCAGTAGATTTGGTGGTTGAGTGGAAACACAATCCAGGGGACATCGGCCATTGTCCCCAACTCAATCACTCTGGAAGAGGGCAAACAGCCAACCTAGACCCAGAGTTATTTTTAATCCCAAAGATGCAGCATTTTTGAACCAACAGCCCCAGGCCAGGAGGCCCTGCCAAAGCAGTATGACTCTGAGAAGGTGTCAGAATGCCATGGCTTCACACTGCCCCTCCCCAGAAACTAGAGTTGGGCGACAGGGTGTATTTTTACATACGCTGACTCGCTAGGCATTCTTCCTGCCATGGGGTTCTGTGAGGACGGTGTGGGAGCCCCGTGCTCCGTGCCCTTTAGTCTGGGCCTGACCTGACATGTGGACCAGCTGTCTTGAGACCAGAAGAGCTGACTTTGCAAGGGCCCCACCCATATCATACTGCTCCTGCTCCCCTTCTCTCCACCTGCCACCCCAGTCTCCTCTCCAGCCCACCAAAGCACTTTCCAATCTTCCTCCCTTCTTTTTCTTCTCCGTTCTTCTTACCTCCCTGTGTGGTAGGAAGCACCAATAATCTGTATTCATGACAGAAACATTGCAAAGTTGAGGGCTGTGGACATAGCTCAGGTGGTAGAGTGTTCGCCATGCAAGCTTAAGGACCTGAGTTCAATCCCCAAAGCCTACATAAAAAGCCCGGGAGTGTCAACACTTTTAACCCCAGTGCTGGGGAGGCAGAGACAGGAGGAGCCCTGGATTTTGATGGCCAAACAACCTAAGTAAATTGGTGATCTCCAGGCTCAGTGAGAGACACTGTCTTATCAAACAAACAAACAAACAAAAAAACTCAAAACAAATAAGTAAAATACATAATTAAATGATGTGCAGAAATTTTCTACATTCAATAACTTGCTTGGTGGAGTCATTGCAGTTTTAGGAAAACACTATGAGCCCATCGCTTTGGTTGGGGTCCTCACATGCTATCTAGAACTGTTGAAGGCGGATTTCAAGTACATGGGTCTTCCTCATGTTATTTGTGCTCCTACACCGTGTGTTTGAAAACTTTGTGTGTGTGTGTGTGGTGGGGGGTGGCTCGGCGGGTAGAATCGTTAGCTGTGCAAGCCCGATGACCTGAGTTCAACATCCAGAACCCACATTGAAAAATGGGGTGCTGCGGTGCACATCTGTGATCCCAGCACTTGTACAGCAAAATGAGAAAGAGACAGCAGAGTCAGCCGGAAGCTTGCAGGCTGGCTGGCCTGGGAAGCTCAGGGAAGCAGCATAAGCAAGAGAGCCTGCTTCAACAAAGTGGAAGGAGAGAATTGATTCCCAAAGTTGTCCTCTGACCTCCACACGTGAGTGTCACTATGTCTATACTCACACTCACACTCAAACACACACACACACACACACAATTTAAAATAAGCAAGTAAATAAATAGATAGATAGATAGATAGATAGATAGATAGATAGATAGATAGATAGATAGATAGATAGATAAAAACTTCTAGCCAGGCCTGGTGGTGCATGTCTTTCATCCCAGCACTCAGGAGGCAGAATCGGGCAGATCACTGTGAGTTTGAGGCCAGCCTGGTCAACATAGCAAGCTCCAGAACAGCCAGGACTATATAGAAAGACCCTGCCTCAAAACAAAACAAAACAAAGAACCCTCCAAAACTTCTAGAACAAAAGTTTATAAGCATGTTTATGTGTGTGTTGGAGAGGGTGTGGTTTAGGTGGGAGAAATCTACCTTACTCTATTTTGATCATATACCATTTTCTGGTTTTAAAATATATTTTACATAATGCCTATGATTTTTTTAAATTAATGAAGACAATAAAACCATTAAAAAATTCTTCTCCCTGACAGGCTGCTGCTCACACCCACTGCGTTGATGGTGGGCAGAATTCCCAACAGGCAGGCGATGGGGACAAAGAACAGGCACACTCATTGGTACCTGGTGCCAGCCTTTGCCCTGACTCTCTGTCACACTTGTCCTATCTCGGTCAATGCCTGGAATGTTATGTGCTCCATTTAGACTCCATTCTTCTGGAAACAGACTGGGTAGGGGTTAGAGACACCCACCAGATGAACACAGAACTTCCTGCTCCGAGGTCAGAGGTCCTTGGTGTCTGCTCCCTGCCTCTACCAGACCAGCCACCTGGCTGCTCACACTCCTTTATCTGTGATCTCGGTGATGCCTCAAGACTTTTGGTAACAACACTGTCATAGTTTGATTATCAAGTGTCATTGCCACCATAAAGGGTTCATGTGTTTAAGGCTTGAAGGATGATTGGATCACAATGACCGACTCCATCAATTAATTAATGCAGTGATGGGCTCATGGCTGAACTGTCTATTAGGAGGTGGGGGCTGAATGGAGGAAATAGGTCACTAGGGATGGGCATATCTTGTACCCAGACCTTTCTTTCTGTTACCCAGTTACCATGAGGTGAGCAGCTGTGCCCCATCGTGCCTTTTACCAGGTATTTCTGCTTTATTGTAGGCTTATGAACAGTGGAGCCAGCAGACCATGGACTAAAACCATGAACCAAAATAGGTCTTTACTTCTTCAAATTGTTTAGCTTAGCCAGGCGGTGGTGGCACACTCCTTTAATCCCAGCACTCGGGAGGCAGAGGCAAGTGGATCTCTGTGAGTTCGAGGCCAGCCTGGTCTACAAAGTGAGTTCCAGGAAAGGCGCAAAACTACACGGAGAAACCCTGTCTCGAAAAACCAAAAAAAAAAAAAAAAGTTTAGCTTAGGTATTTTATCACAGTGATGGAAAGTGATTGGATATAAATATGGATGCTACATCATCGTTTCTACACAAGGTCAAGTTCACCTGGCTGCTTGTGTTTAACCAGGAAGATATTTGGTTGGTTTTGATGACAACTCATATGAATAATAGATCGAATTACTGAGGGATTATTTGGTGCTGAATGCTGTTCATTCATAAGCACCATCTCATTTAATCTATGTGACCTCATTAGAGGCGAGCACTGTTTGTCCCATTTTATTGATATGAGATTGAAACTCACAGAGGTCGAATGGTATTCATAGGCTCCAGGTTAATGCAGAGGAATTTATATTCCAGACATTCTAATTCCAAAACTCATGCAATGAAATGCATGGTAGAGATGTTCTCATTCCCAGGAAATGAAGGAGGGACTGCAAAAAGAATGGCTTTACTACTTAAATTTCATCAATTTGAGTGTGTATCCTACCATAATGTGTGGACCATGGTCTTATACAAGGGCTCTAAGTGTATGTGAGTGTGTGTGTGTGCGCATGTGTGTGTGTTTGGGGTGTTTTAGCATGTTTCTAGATCAAGTTTGGATCCAGGGAGACCACACTGAGTAATGTGCCCTATCTCAAAGATAAGGAAGAGCGTAATGGAGAAAGACACTTAACATCTAACCCTGGCTTCCGCATGCATGTGCACACATGTGTACACATATGATATGTGCACACATACTAAAAAGAGAGCAATCTGGAGGAGAATCCTGTGGAGTGGGAGGAGACAGGAATGACTTGGTACCTTGAGCAGGATGAGCAAACCAGTGAGCAACATTTCTCCATGGTCTCTACCTCTCTTCTTGTCACCAAGTACCTGGCTGCCATGACTTCCCTCATGGTGAACAGTGACTTGGAGCTATAAAGCCACATTAACCCTTTCCTCCCCCGAGTTACTTTTGGTCATGATGTTTAATCACAATAATAGAAAACAAATGAAGACATTATGTCAGTTATAGATCAAACAGTTCCAAGGTATGATTTATGCATGTGTGCATGTTCAATACACACATATATGTAAGCCAAAATATGTATAGACTTGCTTTACTTAGCATGAGAAAATCTTACTTCAGAACTTGATTATTATTTTTATAAGTTGTATAAATTGCTCCAAAGTTATAAGAAATGATGCATTTCATGAAATTTCTAAGTCAAATTCAGTTATTCTTAGGCCTTCCCCCCAATGCAAACACAGAAAATTCCACCACAGTCACTCTGCAGACATTTTCTCTTACCCTGTACAGAACTCTGAAATCTCTACAACCTGGAAACTTTGAGAAGGGCATCTGGTCTGTCATGGCCCCACTTTTCCAGACTGATGTGAATGGGTTGAAAGTTGTCGCCAATTATACACTGTGGAGAGAATTTTCTCCCAGAGTTGGGAGTACCTAGGCAACATCTCATCCCCCTCCTCTCAAGGTCCTGATGACAAACAAAATTCAATTCTACCAAAGTTCATCCTGGGGAACTAATGCATTTATGAGGGTTGCTTACAAAGTGTGGGGAGAGGGGTTATGGGCAGGACTGTGGGTAACCCTAGAGCAGCCACCGTGGAAGGTGTGTACCCAGCAGGAAAGGTGGCTTCCTCCTGGCTGCACAGATAGAGCCCCTCCCTAGTCTCTCCTTGTACTTTTAGCCCCTCCCCCAGGCTGGATGCAATAGGGCAGAATTCTATATAACTGGTTGGCAAAAGTTGATGGATACTTAGGTGAGGGTCCTGTGACCCTGCCCACTCTCCTCTTCTATGAGGGAAAGTCAACAGCCAACAAGTTCAGCTCTAATGGTCTTTTGCATGTAGGCTCAGCTGAACTCATGGAGTTTGCCTCAGAGAACAGTTCTCGACAATATGCATCCTTTCCAAATTCTAGGCCATACTCTAGTGCCCAGATACCCTTCCCTTAGCTAGAAGCCACTCTGCAAGGCCCTACCACCACAGACATCTTTGGAAAGGCCTATTACTCAAAGATGCTATAGTCCTGAATGTTTTCCAGGCCCTGAAAACCCTCCCAGGTCTTTCTTACTCTAAGAGATCATGTTAGGCTTCCAGATGCTTAGAAAATAGAAGGTCCTCTCACTTCCTCTTGGGGCAAGAGAAGCCCAGCCTTGCAAGACACAAAGGTCCCCCTAGAAGAGGAGGGAAAATACTTTGTCTTCTTTTCCAGCGAGCCTACAGAAAAGGACCAGACCTGCTTGGGTAATTCTCAGTCACAGTAGTTGGTTTATTGGTAAATTAATCCCTCATCTTTGGAACATAGAAAGAGCTGTGGTCCCTAGACATAACACAATGCAACAAAAGCCTTTAAATAACGAGTCTAAGAATCCTTTGGCTTCTGTAATCTCTAGAGTCTCTCTAGACTACAGCTTGGACAGGATGTGCCCAAACCCACACAAGGGCCAGTGGGTATTTGAGGACTGATGTGGCTAAGATAAGCCGTGTGACATCGTGACGCAGGTAAACAACATGGCCAGCTCCTAAGCCACCCACACGGCACAGGTGGCAGTTTGTGCTGAGAAGGAGTGGCTGTGGAGTCAGACGCACTGGAACCTGAGTTTGGTGCCACCGCTTCAGCTGGTACTTCTCTGACTAGACAATTCTTTACTTCTTACACTGAGACCATTAAAGGACATCATGCGAGTATGTGGAAGCTAAAGACAGAAAGCTAAGATGGAGCAATTAAAACTGTGTGGAACGCTCTCTGCTCTGAGCACATAACCATGCTACAGAATGTAGAAAGGAAAATTTTAATTGCGGAGTCACATTAAAAAAAAAAGATGAAGAAAGAAAGAAGTTATTGTCTGTGTAGATAAGGCTAGGGCACATTCTGCTTCCCCTCACCAAGGGCCACGAAGGGAGGGAGCTCTAATTGCCTCTCGGGATGCTTGGCTTCCTCATCTTCTAAGCCCCTCCCCAAGCCCTGTTCCTTGAACCACTTCCTAAAATAAACAAGCTGCAGACATCTCTCGTCTCAGACATGGTCCTTTTGGAAGGAGTCTAGTCTCAGGCCGATGGAAAGGAGGGGGAAATAAAACAAAGAAAAGGAGAGGTAGGCAGAAAACGAAACTCGGCAGAAATAAGGCGGTTGGGTTTTAGTTGGTTCATCAGCTAATGGGGATGTTAAAAACAACATGTTTTGTCATGTCTGTATTCCCTCACTCCTAGAAGCTCCTTACTTCAGCGTTCAGCCGTTTCTCATTTCTTTCCCCCTCAAGGAATCCTGGCTGGACACAAATCTTGCCACACTTGCCTTTGACCTGGACAGGCCCCTTGGCCAGCCTCTCCCCCTCTTACTGTGTCCTGATTGTTTTAGCACTTCAGGACACCTCAGATTAGGTAGTGCCTCCCAGCTGCCCGCAATGTCTCCTTTGAGAAAACATCTGAAACAAATGGTGGCATTTTGTACTACAGTATTGGATCTTGCTAAGTTGCTTATTCAGTATGTAATTTCATTTGAGATTTATTGTGTACATTCTGCAAAGGACTTTAAAGAGATTTTTTATTTAATTTTATGTCTGTGCACCTGAGTATACATCAGGCAGCTTGCAACTGCCTGCTAACTCCAGTTCCAGGAGAACCTGATGCCCTCTTCTGGTCTTCTCAGGTACTGCATACATGTGGTGCACATAAACTCACACAGGCACAAGCACACACATACCAAAGTTAATAAATCTTTCTAAAAATTCAAAGTACAGTTAAGAGCTTATCAACTTTAAAATATTTTATTTGTGGGCTGAAATTGTAGCTCAGTTGATAGAGTGCTTGCCTACCATTCAGAAAGCCCTGGGTTGGCGACCCAGCACAGCATAACAGAGGTTAGTGTACACCTATAATCCCCTCCCCCATTTCTGAAGGTAGTAGTGGAAGAATCAGAAATTCAAAGTCATTCTTGGCTACATAATAAATTAGAAGCCAGCTAGGGATACCTAAAACCCTGTATCAACATTACAAGAAAATTTAATTGTGCAAATTTAAAGAGTAAACAGTTTAATAATTTGATTCATGAATATAATATGTGATGATAAAATTAGAGTAGTTGTCACTTAAAAAATCTCCTTAAACATTAAAAATTGATTGACATAATAATTATATTTACTTATGTGACATAGTATGATTTTAATACAGTATCCAAAAAGAACGATGAAATCAAAGTGATTAACATTTCTGTGTCCTTAGCTCCACTTACATTTGAAGCTTCTGAGGTCCTCCCTTCTGGCTATTCATAAGCTATATAATAGGTCATTGTAAGCCATAGTCTCCCCATTGTTCTAGGAATACTATAACTTACTGTGTCCATCTAACCATGAAGGTGCTATTATCTAATCACCCACTCTCTATCTCGCTAGCCTTCTCAGCCTCAACATTCAATATTAATTTCAATCAGCGAATAATTTCTCTTTCTGTGCCTGAGTTATTTCACTTAACAATGTCTTCCAGTTGTTGTGACTTATTCCTTTACACTGTATGAAGATGTGCCACTGTGATTGGTTTAACAAAAAGCTAACTGGCCAATAGCTAGGCAGGCAGTATAGGCAGGACTTCTGGACAGACAGAGCTCTGGGAAGAAGAAAGGAGAATCACCAGTCAGATATTGAGGAAGCAGGATGGGCAGTACAGAGTAACTGAGCCATGTGAAAGAATGTAGACTAAAGGATATGGGTTAAGTTATAAGAACTAGTTAGGAACAAGCCTAAGCTAAAGCTGAGCTTTGGTAATTAATAATAAGTCACCATGCTGGGTTTTGTGAGCTGGTAACCCAAAGGAAAAGCCTGCTACATCCAGTTCCATCTGTTCTGCTGAAAATTACAGAATATTGTGAGGGTTTTTTTTTCCATTTTTCATGCATATGTGTATGGTGTGTGGACGTGTGTGTGTGTGTGTGTGTGTGTGTGTGTGTGTGTGTGTGTGTGTGTGTGTGTGTGTATGTGTGTTTAGGTCCAAGGTCGATGTCAGGAATCATCCCTGATCGCTCCACCTTACTCTTTGAGGCAGAATCTCTCAGTCAAACACAGGGCTTGCTGATGTTGAGAGTCTTGCAGTCAGCTTGCTCTGGGGAATCCCATCTCTGCTTTCTGAGGCTAAAATTACAAGTGGGCTACTGTGTCCACCTCGCATTTATGTGGGTTTCTGGGGATCTGAACTCGGGTCCTCAAGCTTACATTGCAAGTACTTTAACCACTGATTCCTCTCCCCAGCCCCAAGAATATCATTCTTCTGTGGCTGAATAATATTCCACTGCACACCACACTCTCTTTAGTCCTTCATTTATCTGTTGATGGACATCTATGTTGACATCATATCCCAGCAAATGTGGACATGGAACATGCATCCCTTTCACACCACTGTAAAGCCGAAAGATCTAAGTTGAGCCAATGTAAGCCAGAGACCATCTGGACTTAATAAAAGGAAATTGTAGATGATATTTGAGGCATAACTTGCCAATTAAAAGAGATTTTCTTTCCAGGATTAAGTTAAAACTTCATAAACAACAATGACTTGCCAAGACAGATGACTCTGGGTCCACAATTTAAGAAGTCATTATTATTATTTTTTTAGATAGACTCTTGCTATGTCACCCAGGCTGATCTTGAACTTTTGATCCTCCTGCCTCACCCTCCCAAGTGCTGAGACTAAAGGTGTGTGCCACTATGCCTGTCCAGAAATGAATTTTTAAATAGTTTGTATCGTTGAGTAATAGCCCCAACAGGTGACTTCTCTGGCTGAGGTTGGCCTCCTCTGTCTCCATCGATGACACACGCACTCTTCTCCTTCATTTCCCCCATAAGCACATTCTTTACGCAGAGCTCAGAACTCAGCCGTGCCGCGATGGGCTTTCGCTGCTTCCTGCAAGACCCGGTTGGTGCACAGGGAGTTCCAGTATCATGCCTCTTTTGGAAGGAAGCAATGACTGAAATAACCACAGAGCATCACTTTGCATAAGGGTGCCATGGATAAGCTGCTTTACTCGAATTATCCCTCAAAAACCAAGACGTGGAGGCTAGAGAGAGAACTCAGCAGTTAAGAACACTTACTGTTCTTGCAGAGGACAGGTTCCAGTTCCCAGCACTCACAGGCAGCTCACAACTGTCTGTAACTCTGGTTCTAGGGGGTCTAATACCCTGTTTTGGCCTCCAAGGACACCTGCATGTATGTGGTGCACATAAACACAGGCAGGCACACACACGCACATACACATAAATGATACACAAATACATTTTTTTAAAAAAAAACAGAGTGCAATACTGCAGATGGATTCTTAATTACAGTGCATCTCTTTTGCATAAACTGCACTTTTCAGTAATAACGCAGTATTTGAGAATTATGCAAAACTCTCCAAGGAACTCAACCAATGCTCTTTTTAGGTTACTAAATTGATCACTTGACAGAATTTGTTTGAAAGGAATCCAAGAAATCATTACTAGAATGTCATTTGTAGCATTTGACTTTTCCATCTATATTATTTAAAGTTTATATGTTCAAATTGGCCTCCAGAGGGGTGTGTGTGTGTGTGTGTGTGTGTGTGTGTGTGTGTGTGTGTGTGTGTGTGTGTGTGGTTTTCTCATTTGGTAAAAGAAAGCTGTAAAGCTTAGTTATTTATGTTAACTTTTCCTTGGTCATGCATATTATCTGTAGAAGAAAAGAAGATCAAGAAGGTCTCTTTTCCTGACCTTATGACCTTCCTAATCAAGGTCATGTGCACAGAAGGAAGGCGTGTACACTTGAACCTGCTATAGCTTGTGCCTCTTTGGACAGCTGTGTTCCTGATGTCTGGCCATCCAAGCATCCTGGGCAAGTGAGCTTTAGCCACGATGGCTCATGTGAGCCTGCTCGCCAGAGTAGTTGTCAGAGATGTTGCCCTCACTGACCTTTGAACAGCTGATTGGTCTTTCCAAGGGTGGTGGGCAGCTCCCTGGGACGGTTCTTGGCAGGCGCTGGTTCTGTCATCAAGTGAAAAGCCACCTGTGTCCCCACACCTCTCCTCCCATTTATCTTTCCTACACTGCTTGGGGTCAGAGGGACGTTCTATTGTCCCCTTTAGACAAGCAAGGAAATGCTATAGTCAGTCTTAGATTAACGGCAGGAAAGGAGATCTGTCCTCGGGGCTTTGGTGCGTTGATGAGGGTGGAAGATATTTGGTCCTCAGGGCTCACCACTCCTGTCTCCTGTACCCCTCTTAGAGCAAACCTGCTTCTCTTTGCATAAATACAACCTACCCCAATCCTCCTTCCTCCTAGATACTGGCAAAACCTATTATCCCTTTTCACCTGTGTGCAATCAGCACATACATAGCACAGAACATCTGCCCACCCCGTGTACATGTCTTGGGTGGTCATGAGGGGCTCGGTTCTGTGCTTGGACCCAGGGGTACCATGAGGACTGAGGCAGGCTCTAGGAAGACACGTCCCTATAGAGAAAGATGTTGCAGTAGAAAGCTTGGAGTGAATAATGGTCTGCTAGGCGGTCCCCCTGGAAGAGCAGGATGGACCCGATCTGGCAATGACTTTAAAACACCAAGCCCAGTAGAGCAGGGGCCTGCTCCCAAAGCCACAGGTCTGAAACATGCATGGTGCCACAGGGAGCATGTGATTTCCCTCCTCACTCAGGAATCCTTAGGCCAAGCAGGGGACTCCCAGACATCATTCTTGTGATGGCAGAGTTGGCTTTTGGCAAAGGCTCCACCGGGGCCTCCAGGAGCAACCTCTCCACGCCCCAACTTTTCCAGCTGCCAAGGATGCTGAACTAAGGAGAGAGTGGCCAGTTACAAGCAAAATGGCAGCATATGAGGCTGTTTCCAATGAGTTCCTTTTCTGTAGCAGCTCTATACATTTTAGTTTAGTTTGATTTGGGGGACAAGGTCTTGTTATACAGCCGGGCTAGCCCTGAATTCACACTCCTGCTACAGACCCCTGACTCCTGGGGTTATAAGCGTGCGTGCGTGTGTGTGTGTGTGTGTGTGTGTGTGTGTGTGTGTGTGTGTGTGTGTGTGTGATTTTGTTGTTGTTGTTAGGCTGGGTCCCATGTAGCCCAGGCTGGCCTCACTCTCACTATGTAGTAGGAGATAAACTTGAACTTCTCATCCTCCTGCCTCTTCCTCCTGAGAGTTGGGATTACAGGTGTGTCCCACCTGCAATGTCTAGTTTAGACAGTGCTGGGGAAGGAACCCAGGGCTCCATGCATGCTAGGCAAGCATTCTACAAACTGAGTTACATTCCTACCCCTCTGCAGACTTTTCAAAAGCCACTTTGTCCATTGGCTGTTCATCACTTTCAGCCTTTGGTGTCCAGAAGACATTCACTTATGTACTAGGTACAGACTCTCCCCTTTAGGGTGATTCAGAACATTATTGTCCTCTGCCAATTTTTATGATAAAGGATGTACATGAGGATGGGGAGCTAGAGAGATTGTTCAGCAGTTAAGTGTGCTTACTGCTCTTGCAGAGGACTGGAGTTGGGTTCCCACTTCTGAATCACCTATAACTCTAGATTCAGATCTGACATCCTTTTCTTGTCTCTGCAGACACCTATACTCATATATGTATATACACATACAAATAAAAAAATAAAATAAGGCCAGGGTGGTGGTGGCGCATGCCTTTAATCCCAGAACTTGGGAGGCAGAGGTAGGCAAGTCTCTTGAGCTCGAGGCCAGCCTGGTCTTCATGGTGAGTTCCAGGACAACTTTCACAAGGAAACTCTGTCACAAAAAACCAAATAAATAAATAAGAATTAAAAAAAATAAAAGATGGGCCTGGGCAGATGCTGGGGACTCTAAATGTGACAGCTGGCTTTTACCTAACGACCTTACAGCTTCCACGGCTGTCCAAACACCACCTTCTGCTCCCACCTCCTTCCGCTCTTCCACCGTGCTCGGTCACAGTCAGGTTTGTGCAGAGGCTAGTGCAGTGAGGAACCCACCTCGGCGTGTTCGTTTCTGGGGGTGGAAGGCCGGACTGGTCCAGTTGGGTTGGCTGCTCCTGAGCGGCACTGGACTGCTGCCCTGCTGAGCAGGCTCACGTGAATCACTGTGGTTAGAGTTCATTTGATTTAACCCTGAAATCATATCACAAACATCTCTTCTCTCATCAGCCCACAAAATCCTAGAAGCTCATGGTCAGGCCTCAGATGCTAGAAAACCCACATCTGAGGAATATTTGGTCTGTAAAGTTATGACTTCAAAGTTGCTGGTATTTCCTCAGCCTCTGCTCATGCTGTTCCCAACTTTGAAGACTTCACTCTTCTCTTCTTCCCAAATGAACAACGCAGTCTTCCTCAATGCCAGCTAATGCCCTGAAAGGTCATCTTGGGGTCAGCACTGGAAAAGATCTTAAACTCTTAAACTTCACCTAGCTCTATGATCTTTCATCTTCTAAAAGCAATGTGTGTGTGTGTGTGTGTGTGTGTGTGTGTGCGTGAGGTGTGAACATGCCATAGCTTGTGTGCAGAAGACAATTTCCTGTGTTGGTTCCTATCTTCCACCTTGTCTGAGGCAGGCTGAGTCTGTTGTTTGCTGCTGTGTGGTGTATACCAGGCTAACTGGCCTATAGGCTTCCAGGAGTTCTCCAGTCTCCCATCTCGCTGTAGAATCACTAGACTACAGATACTTTCTACTTTCTCTGGTTTTCCGTGTGTTCTGGGGACTCAAACGCAAGTCCTCTCTCTTCTGTGTCAAATTCTGGACCCACTGGGTCATTTCCCCAGCCCCTAAGACCCACTTCTGTAGTTTGTAGCCAGAGTTTGAAAAGCATTGGTGACTAGCAACTTTGTTTCTCCAAAATAACCTTTCTATAACAACCACTCCGCATCCATACAGCTTTACCGTGAACAGCATTAGCTTCTGTTTAGTCATCATAAGTTAGGTGACAGCTTCAAGCGGATGTTGGTCTTGCAACAACCTCGCAAGAGAACTATGCCTATTACCATCTCATCCCATTTTATAGAAGAGGAGATCGAATCTAAGGAAGACTCACTGACCTTCCCAAGGTCACAGAGCCCTGAAATGGCAGACTGTGCCCTTTGCCATGGCACATGCCCTCAAGCTCTTGTAGACATTTTTTGCTGTGCCATAGGTCCACTCAGGTAGAGTTGTGGAGTGTGTGCTCTTGGCCAAATGTCTCCTAAGAAGTCTCAGTGTTGAGAGTTTGTCCTGAACACAGTGTAACGGCCTGGCTTAAACTCACTGTCATCCCCCAGTTATAATTTCAAGAATTCAGCTTTATTGCCAATAAACTAGGTTCTTGGAAGGTAAGGCCCCCGTATCTCTGCATTATGGTATGTACTTAACTTTCAAGATGTTTTGTATCCATTTCAGAGTCCAGCATAGATTTTATGACCCAGCACATGGCAAATGCTAGTCATTCTCTGGGTGTTGATGGCGAGGGCATCAGCCAAAGAGGAAGATTCCCTAAGTTTTGGCTTCTGCTCTGATGCTAACGAACCAGTTACACCCGGGCACTAGTCCCCATCCCGGACCCACCCACCCTCTTTTTTGGCCTCAGTTTCCCCACACAAACTAGAAAACCACAACCACCTTTTTGATGGCCATCTAGATGCTAGCACTCTCCCACATCATGTGAATGGAGGCCAGGTCTGAGAGAGCCCTCCATCCAGGAAGCTCCCAGACCACAGCTGGGCCATGTAATTGGATTTCAGCCTGGGGCAGGAGGCACCTTTACAGGCCCCTCTTCCTACACTCCTGAGGCCAGCAGCAAGCAGAAGTCTTGAGTGAGTTGCAGGCTTCAGCCTCTAGTTTTCTAGGAGCTTTCTCAGTATTTAGCAAAAGATTTTCACAAGAAACATAACAATCTCCAAACTTCTCTTTAAGGAATCCCCTCAACAGGTCACTAAAGAAGCAAGAAGCGTGTTCGAAGTCTGCTATCGCCACTGTGCTGGGCAATGCTTCCTTTGTTTATTCATTTGTTTATGCTTTCAGTGTGTGTTGGGGGGCATATGTGTGCCACATCATGTGTGAAGGCCAGAGGACAACTTTTGGGGAGTCAGTTCTCACTCTCATCTGTTTGCAATAGTCTCTCTCATTCTGTTGCTCTGTGAACTGAAGGTTTGCAGGTACAGGAGCTTCTGGGAGAGTCTCCTGGTTCTGCTTCCGGTACTCTGTAGAAATGCTGGGATTGCAGATGTGCGCTGTCACATCTGGCTCTAATGTGGGTTCCTGGGGTTGAACTCTGGCTATCAGGCTTATGCAGTGAGCGCCCATACCTGCTGAGCCATCTCCTTGGCTCTTGTTCATGTATTTTGCAAACCTGTTTGCGTATGTCCCAGTGCCAGGCCGTGTAGATAGAAATCAAGAAGTGCAAAGACAGAGACGGTGTCTGTTGAAGCTTACAGTTTTTCTAGAAAGGAAAATAGGAAGCAAATGAACACATAAAACTGACTCTAAGTTGTGATGAGGGATACAGCACACTAACCTGTGCAATCTGGTTCTCATTAGGATTCTTGGCAAAACTGTTCAGCCACATCTGGAAAATAAAGGACTGTCAGGATGGCTTCATAGACCACTCCCACCTCCCGTGTCTCTCCCCTTTCCCCTCTACAGACAGATGACCTGGGACCATCGGTTAAGTTACAGAAACCTAAACAGTCTGAGGACGGGGTTGGTTCATTAGAGGCTTATAGAGGAAGAAGCATTTAAACTAAGATTTGAAAGCTGGGCTAGGGAGGGGACAAGCTCAGTTAGCAGAGTACTTGTCTTTATAAGCATTAGTACCTGAGTTGATTTCCAAGCCCATGCTAAACAAACAAGCAAACATCAATGTGAATGCATGCTCATGATCTCAGTGCTGGGGAAGTGGACGCAGGAGGTTCCTGGGACTCACTGGCCAGCCACCTTAGTACACTAGGTGAGTTCCAGGCCAGTGAGAGACCCTGTTTCAAAAATCAGAGGTGGTCTAGCCTCAGGAACAACATTCACGATCGTCCTTGTACCTCCACCTGCATATACATATATTCACCTGTGCATGGCATGTGTGCATTCATGTATACACACACACACACCTGCACACATCTAAGACCTTAGGTGTCCAGGAGAGGCAACATGGTGGGAGTGGAGAGATGGTGTGATCCATAGTAGACAGCATCAGAGATCCAGTTCCATCCAGCTCAGACTCCCATTTGCTATACAATTGTGTGTTAGTCATCTACTCTCTCTGGGCCTTGGGTTTGGTTTGGGCTTTGCTTTTTTCCCCTCCCGTCCTGAAGTGAAGACCTGCTTCTGAATAGGAATGTTGTGATGCAGCTAGAAAGGCAATGGCTACCGGGTCAGGATCGTCTTAAAATCATTCCTGGCCACACACTGGGACAAAGGCCCCTGTGTTCCTGAGGTGAGATTGGGTTCTCCACTTGTGCCTGTGTTAGTATCTTTGGCTATGATTCAACATCGTGACTAAAAGTAACCCGGGGAGGAGAGGGTTTATCTCACCTACTGCTTACAGTCCATCGTAAAGAGAAATCGGGCCGGGGACTCAAGGCAGGAACCTGGAGTCCAGAAATGAGGCAAAGGCCGTGGAGGAATGCCTCTTACGGGTTTGCCCAGCCTGCTTTCTTTTACAAACCAGGACCACCTGCCCAAGGGTGGCACCACCCACAGTGGGCGGGGCCTCTCCACAGCAACCATTAATCAAGGAAAATGCCCTCCCAGAGTTGCCTACAGGCCAGTCTGATGGTGGAGGCATTATTTCTTAGCGGAGGTTCTTCTTCCCAGATAACTCTAGCTTGTGTCAAGTTGGCAATAAAATAAAATAAGCCAACCAGGACACGTACACATTGTATGTCCTGAGTATGTGAAGATTCGTGCCGGGGTGCATGGGGACTGGAAAGGCTGGTCCCGGTGACCTATCCTGGGGAAAGTCAACAGACGTGTAAGGGAGAGGGGGGCTCATTAAACAGGCTTTCCGGCAGCCTCCTTTTCCAGATGCGCCTCCGAAGGCTTTGCCAGGAATTCTAACAAGAACCAGACCCTTGCTCCGTCCTTCACCTGAGGGTTCCAAGCAGATACCAGTCTCCCTCTGCTCACAGGCCAAGAGGGGTTTGTTTGAAATTCTTCCCTGTAGGAATTGGAGGCTCTGAATATTAGAGAAAACAGTTCAGATTTCCCATCTTTTAGATTTCAGCCAAAGAGAGTGGGGTTAAAATCTGAGTGGGAGGAGACACGGAGGCATCCATGGAGGCCTCAGCTAGCCACCCACAGCAATCCCTCGGAGTTAACTAGCAAAACCCTTACATTAAAAGACAACAGTGAGATCCCAGTGTTCAGAGAAATGTTTGCTCCGTTCCACGATGGTTCCTATGGGTCCTCTGCCACCCAACCCACCCACATGTATCCCTGCCCGTCAGTAGGAGTCAAAAACTGCATTGAAGCAAAGGACACAAAGGCAAGACCCCTGACCACAGCTGTGTGTAAGAGGGGTTTGCCCTGTGCCTGTGAGCCAGGCTGTAAAGGGCATTTCCACCTTCTACTGTCTTACAGGGAAGGCTATAGGTGTTGACAGCCACACGAGGCTCTGAGCTGGACACAGCATCGATCCTTGTCCTTGTGGCCAGGAATCCAGCCCTGCCTGGCCTCTCTAGAGCTCTGCCTTTTCTCTGTTGGGCCCGTTTCTGTCTAGTTTGTTTGCTGGGATCCTCTGTCTTGGCTTGCTCAGCAAGGGGAAGGGGCGTACTTCAGACACATCCTCCAGCAACTCAGCCGAGACCCTCATCTCCACCTTCTCGGTTTTAATCAGGGCTGAGGAGGCGGCTCATTCTTTTTCTGTCTGATGTTATCTTGTCTCAAAAAAAAAAAAAAAAAAAAAAAAAAACCTCTACTTTTTATCAGCCTCTCTTCTGAGCAATGGAGATTTGAGTTACAGGAGTCTATGGGGTGGGAAAATCTGGTCCTTTCTTTCCCCATGGCTCTGCCATCCGAACACCCACTCCCTGAGACCCACACACCTTCCCAGAATGACTGGCCCTTCGCGCTCACTTTCATCAACAGCCAAGCTTGCCAAGACAAACTCCCTGAAGTCTAGCGTTTAACTAGTGGGTCATCTATCAAACAAGTGTGCCAAGGCTTAACTAACCAGGAAACTGTTGTTGTTGTTGCTGCTGTTTTAAGTTACACTTAAAAAAGAACTTTGTATGACAGCCAGGGCTGCACCGAGAAACCCTATCTCAAAAAACAAAACAAACAAACAAACTCTGGAAGCAAAACCACTCTTTTCATGTGTTCCAAAGTATAGGGCCTCAGCATGCTATCAAAAATGAAAATGCTTGTTTAACAAAAGGAAGTCCATAAAGAAATATTCGGACATGTATTTAGGCCAGCAAATACAAGGAGCTGGGAAAGAGCTTTGGGGTTCCCAGCTCCTGCTTGCAGGGATGTTCTATATAAGCCATTAAGTGTCCTTATTCCTCAAGGTCCTCATCTGAAAATGAGAATTATGCCCCTCCCCCCAAGATTTCTTGAAAGAATTCAGTGAGGCGAAGTTTAAGAACGTTCTAGCGTGGTGCTAGTTAGATGAAAACTGTCCATAGCCTTATGCTGGGCTACAGTTCTGCACTTTTGAAGTCTTCCATTATGTGTATTTTACTCTTTAATGAGACAAACAAACAAACAAACAAATAAACAAAAACCTAAGCTTGAAACAGCCACACCACCAGCAAGTCCATGCAACAGGGACATTTCAAAGCAGGTGATGGTACCCAGATAGATGCTACATCTAAGTCAGAAAACGTCAGTAGTAAACAGCCTGAAATCCAACCAGTTTGTCTGGAAGGAGAAGATCCCAGCTTGCCACTTTATTTTTTGAGCAGGGTCTCATGTAGCCCAGGCTATTGCTATGTAGATGAGGATGGCCTTCTGATCCTCCCGCCTCCCATTCCATAGTGCTGGGATGATGGTGTGTGCCCACACTGAATTCTTCATCTTTATGTATGGTGAGATATACTGGAGTGCCAACTTCTTTGACCACATGGAACAAGGAGGGCTTTCCAGAAACCCATTATTAGAAAATGATGAGTTCAGTGGAGATTTACTTAATCTGTCAATCAACCTTACACCCCAGTCGGTCATACTAAGAACTGCCCACATTCTGGAACCAGGTTCCTCAGAGCTCCCTCATCCCTCACCCCCGACCCCACCTTTAATGACTCAGCACCAACACCCCACTTTCACTAACCACCAGAGCCACATGATTCCACCATCAATATTTTTTCTATGCTCATGCTCCATACCCTGATAAAGACTGACACCATGGCCTGGCTTGTCACAGAGACAGCCATTTTGCCCCCCCCCCCAATAAAGCTGCTGAGGTTTGTTGTGTGGTGCAATTTTCGTGGTAT
The DNA here is from genome assembly GCF_007827085.1 of Peromyscus californicus insignis. Lineage (NCBI taxonomy): Eukaryota > Metazoa > Chordata > Mammalia > Rodentia > Cricetidae > Peromyscus > Peromyscus californicus. The sequence goes on from NW_026294402.1 coordinate 62,044,196, forward strand.
TCCCTGGCTCTAGATCTCTTAGACACTCTCTTTTGCTGTCCCCCCCACCGCCCCGTGTGTGTGTGTGTGTGTGTGTGTGTGTGTGTGTGTGTGTGTGTGTGTGTGTACATATGTACTCAGGTGAATATGTGTAAGAGGTTAATGACTGGTGTTTTCAAGTCACCCCCCCCCCTTATTTTTTGAGACAGGGTCTCTCACTGAGCCAAAGCTCACAGATTGGCTAGACAAGCTGGCCAGCAAGCCCCTAGACTCTGCCTGACTTCACCCTTCCCTCAGTTTTCTGGGATTACAGATGAATGCCATTGTGTCTGGCTCTTACATGGGTGCTAGGGATCTGAACTCATGCTTGCATAACAAATACTTCGCAGGCTGAGCCGTCTCCCCTCCTTCCAACCTACCATCTCAGAGAGAAGGCTCCACATCTGAGTAGCTGGGCCACTCCAGGCATCATATTTCAGGAATGCCATCCATCGCCTCCCACGGTGATGCCCGGAACTTCCATTTCTGCTTTGGAAGATATCCCAGCAGGCCAGATACCTCTGGGAAACCCAAGTCTCTCCATATCCTTGGAAATGGCAACATTCTTCTCATTAGACTTTTTCCATTGGCATCCCGATGTAACCCATTAAGTCCATAGCGGCTTGTAGGAACCACACCTGTTTTCCATCAGGACTTCCCCCATCAGCCAGCACAAACATGTGTGATAAGTTGATGCTAAAATACCATGACACACTCCTTGGATTTACTAGCATCTAACAGATGAAGGAGAAAGCTTTGCCTTTTATAGCTCTGAGCCTCCCAGGCCTGAAGCAGCTGGAGCAGTTGCTGCCTGCGAGGCATTCATTATACACCGCTTCCCAACTCAGGAAACAGGCACCCCTGATCTTGAGCTCCACAGGAAGAAGGACCCCTCCATTTAAGGCCATCAGGTCCAGTGTTCCCAACTCTGAATGCAGATCAACATCAACCATAGAGCTTTAAAAAGTTCTTTGGCTGGTGGTGATTCAACTCATCAGGTGAAAGTGCTGTCACCAAGTCTGGGAGCTGAGTTCGGTGTCTGGACTTAGAACATGGAAAAGGACCAGCTCCTGAAAGTGCTCCTCTGACTCCGTATGCGGTGGCCCATGTACATACAGTCTCTCTCTCCCTCCCCCTCCCTCTCTCTTTTTCTTTTTCTCTCTCTCTTCCTCCCCACACGCCACACGTACACACACACACACACACACACACACACACACACGTACACACACACACACACATACACACACACACACGTACACACACACACACGTACACACACATGTACACATACACACGTGTACACACACACACGTACATACACACACGTACACACACACACGTACACACACACACGTACACACACACGTACACACACACACACACGTACACACACACACACACACACACACACACACACACACTAAATGTAATTAAAAAACAAAAGCAGGCCGGTTGTGGTGGCACGCACCGGTAGGATTTGTTGAAGGAGGCGGAGGCAGGAGGATCAGGAATTCTAGGCCAGCCTGGGCTACACATTAAAACAAACAAACAAACAAATAAAGCACACAAAAACAGAAATTTAAAAAATAATTAAAAATAAACCCCCCTCAGGCTAAGCTTCAGATTCCCTCGCTGTGGGGAGAACGGGGCAGCCACGCTTTTCCACAGCTTCCACAGAAGCCTCAGTGCAGACAGGCTGGTATTGATAACAGCGACGTGGACCATGCCCAGGACAGAGCAGTGGCAACTACATGGACTTGGACACAGCAAGAAGATGTGTTCCCACATTTGCTTAGGCAAATTTCTCAAGCTGTTTGGAGCTCAGTTTTGTTTTGTTTGTTTGATTGATTTGAAAAATGAGGTACTGACTCAGTCTGTGAACTGCTCAAGCATGAGTACTTGAACTCAAGACCCCAGAATCCATGTAAAAAACTGGGCATGGCAGCATGTACTTGTAATACCATCACTGGGGAGAGAGAAACAGGCAGATTCCTGGGACTGGATGGCCAGCTAACCTAGGTAGTTGAATTGGTGAACTCCAGGCCAATGAGGAGACTCTGTCTCAAAAATCAAAGCTGGGAGTGAAGTGCTGGAGTGATAGCTCGGCAGTGTTAAGAATGCTTAACTACCCTTGCAGAGGACCCAGAGTTCAAGTCCCAACATCCACATCACGTAACTCACAACCACCTTTAACTCTAGCTCCAGGGGATCCAACGTCCTCTTCTGGACTCTGTGGGCACACACACATACTATAGAAAGGAAGAAAGAAAGAAAGAAAGGAAGGAAGGAAGGAAGGAAGGAAGGAGGGAGGGAGGGAGGGAGGGGGGGAGAGAGGGTATACGTCTCACAAAGCCATTGAAATACTCTCTAACAGCAGCAGACTGAATAGGCTTACGCAGAGCAGGTGGTCGGACAGGTGTTAAATATTAATGAGCTGTCAAAAGTCACCTCAGAACTAGGCTTCCATGGCAGAATGGAACAATTCTGCTATCATCTTATGGGATGACAGAGTTTATCCTTAAATCAATTGTCTGCTGTGTAAGTGCTCAATGTTCTAATTTGGTTTCTGTTTTGTGATAAACAATATGACCGAAATCAACCCAAGGAAAAAAGGATTTATTACATCTTATAGATTAGAATCTGTTACTTAGGGAAACCAAGGTAGGAACTGAAGCAGAGACCATGGAGGAATGCTACTTATTGGCTTGCTCTCCACGACTTGCTCAGTTTACCTTCTTAAACAATCTAGACCTACCTGCCTAGAGGTGGCACCACCCATAGTGGGCTGGACCTTTCCAAGTCTATCATTAATCAAGAAAATGCCTCACAAACATTCCCATGAGCAAATCTGATTGAGGTAATTCCTCAAGTGAGGGTCCTTCTTCCCAAGTGACTCTAGTTTGTGTCAAGTTGACAAGCTAACCATCACACACCATTTTTCTAGAAGGTCTAGACAATGTACTAGAGCCACAAGGAAGAAATCAATACAGAGACTCCCAAGGAAATACGAAATTGTCTTTCCTTGTAGGTTACTTGAATGTTTACCTAGAAAAAACCAACATGTTCAACAATACAGATAAATCTCAGATGTCTTCTACCAAATGAAAGAGATCCAACTCACCTCTCAGATGCTATTTTTGTGACATTTCATAAAAGAAAGAAGTTTAGGGAAAAAGAATGGATTAGTAGTTGCTTGTCAAAGCTTAGAAGTAGAGGAACAGGATGACCATGTAGCGGCACAAAAGATGTTTTGGGAATAGAATTATTCTATATTTTGGTCATGACATCAGTTATACAAAGATATGCACTTGCCAAAACCCATAGAACGACAATCCACTACTATGACTTTTTACATTTTTATTTTTAAGATTTATTTATTTTTATTTTATGTGTATGAATGTTTTGTTTGTATGTATGCCTGCATACCATGTGTGTGCCTGGTACACATGGAAGCCAGAAGAGAGCATCAGATACCCTGGAACTGGAGTTATAGACCACTGTGAGCCATCATGTAAATGTTGGCAATCCAACCCAGGTCCTCTGGAAGAGCAGTCAGTACTCTTAACTAATGAGCCATCTCTCCAGTCCCCTAACATCTGAATTTTGCTGGTGTTAATTGTGCCTCAAATTTTAAAATCTACTTACAGCATCTTTGAACTGACGAAATATGGGAGGGAGGAGATGTGGTTCAGTGGTTAAGGGTGCTTGCTGCTCATGCAGGGGAGTGCAGGGGAGCAGGATGTGGTTCCCAGCACGCATGTGAGAGCGCTTACAATAGCCTGCAACTCCAGCTCCAGTAGATCCAGCGTCCTCTTCTGGCATCCGTGGGCACCCGTACTAATGTGCACAAACCCATAAACAGTGGTAGTTGTGTCTCTTTTTTTATTACTTTGTTGTTTTTTTGTGCATCTGTTGAAGTGGGTTTGTTTTGATTTTCTCTTCTTGAGAGCCTGTTGGGTAGTCTGCTTTCCATGACTCTTCTCAGAGGAATATTTGCATGAAGTTAAGCTATGGGGGGACTGGTGAAACCTGGTTTGAGCATCAAATGAGCTGCTAGAATGATCTCAACTTGGCTATGAGCCAACGGGACCAAGGGAGGGAGGGGAGGGGGCTCGACACTAAACACCAAGGTGATCAGATGGAGGAGTCAAAACCTGGGTCACCCCTGGATCCTACGAGTCTGCTGAAGGCAGGGCAGCAAACTTTAGACCCAGGGAAGCCTGTCTACAATCGGGGGCCGTGGTTAGAGGCATAGGCCAAAGCAACCTTTGGCACCACAGAAATAGAGACTCCAGGTCCTGTGGTGACATTTAGCACCTCACCTGTTAAAACCCTACACTCATATTGACCTCAGATGCCACTGAGGTCCAGTCTCTCAGGGGACACTGGGCACATTGGAGGGGAAGCTCAGGACTGCACTGACCTCTGAGGCCACTGGGCTGGAGATTTGGTTCCAAGGTGCTTCTGGTATGGCAGAAACTGGAGGGTTAGTCACTTGGTGCACTTTAAAATTTGTGTGTGATATTTTCATTTATTTCCAAGTTTTTAAAATAGTAAAGTAAAAAAAAATTTTAAAGAAATAATATGGTATGCTATTTCCTACATAAATTGGGTTTCTCTAAGGTAGGAGGAGCCAGTGAATAGTAGCTAGCCTCAAAGTCAACCACAAAGTTAAAGGCACTGTGTTAAGAAGGTAGACCAGTAGTCTCAAATCCAGTTCCTTGGAGTCCTGGGGATTTAGCTAGAAAAGTAGTAAGTGGAGGAGCCACGGGGTTATTCCACACACTTTTTTTTAAATCAAAGGAAACCCACATATTCCACTATAAGTTTGTCCAGAGAAGGTAAGAATTCTATATTCTGATGGGGAATTTTTAAAAGTTGAAATAGTGTGTTGGTTGAAGATTCTTCAAAGAGACTTGGCTGAGCATGTAGCTCAGTTGGTAGAGGGTGTGCCTAGACTCACATAAACTAGGCATAGTGGGGCATGTCTGAAGTTCCAGCACTCAGGAGGTAGAAGCAGGAGGATCAGAAGTTCAAGGTCATTCTCTGCTACCCAGAGAGTTTGAGGCCAGCTGGGACTGCATAGGACCCTATTAAAGAGCTAGATAGAGAAAAGGAAGGGAGGGAAGAAAAGAGGCTCTCAGAAGAGAAATTGTACACTGGGGTTTTGGTGAAAAACATCTTTGGGTGATGAACATCTTTGTGATGAACATCAGATTAAAGCATTCTTTGAGGGAGGTGGAGGAACACTGTTCTTTGGTCTGGCAAGTTTTTATTTGGCTCAGATAGCTCAGGGGCCCTTTTGGCTAATGGTGGTGATGGCTCCTCCCAATTCCACCCTAAGTCTATTCAGACCTGGAAGATAGACCTTTATGTAAATGGAAGATTATGAACAATACAAACCTGAGTTCTTTCTGATCAGACTCCTGTTGAGAGGCTGGGATGTGTTTAAGGAAATGAAACACATTTCTAAAGATGAAACTGAGCTTCATTGACACAGGATCACTCATCATGACAAAGAGTTAAGATTTTTCCAGCACCAACACTGGAGAAGGTGACAGGAGCCCTGGCTGAGGTGGGAAGATGCAGGAGATTCTAACAGCAACCTTAGACCCACCTGCTTTCGGGCCAGTTAAGATGCTCTCCTCTTCTCAGCTTGCACAGAGCTCAAGAGAGCTTAGCAGGATTAGGAGTAAATATCCAGTTCTTTTTAATGGAGTGGAACTCTTCCAAAAATCTATTGTCTCTGCCAGCAACTCTCCCCACTGGGAAGTATCTGATCCAAGAGACAAAGTGTGTAGGAAAAGACATATAGTCATGTGAGGTCTTACCCAGTAGTGCTCCATGAGCTTTGGTACCTAATAAAGAATCATAGCATGGTGGGGAGTTGATGGACTTTGGCATGAGATACACTTGGATTTGGATTCTGATTCTGCTGCTGGTAGTCTTGGTCAAGTCATCTGGCCTCTTTGAACTTTGTTTTTCTTTAAAATGTTGGTAGAGGCTGGAGAGATGGCTCAGTAGTTTAGAGCACTTGCTGCTTTTCCAGAGGACCAGAGTCCAGTTTCTAGCACTCAAGTCAGGGAGCTCACAACCACCTGTAATCCCAGCTCCCACATGCATGCACACGTACGCATGCACACACACGCATGCACACACACACACACACACACACACACACACACACACACACACACACATAAATCTTTAACAAATGAAATAAAAATAAGTAATAAAATTTAGCTTAAAAATAAAATAAAATAAAATGAGGATACTACATAGCCCACCAAATTACTGTAAAGGTTAGATATGCGTGGAGAATCCTTGGCTTGGAATCATGGAGCTGATTCACACCACAGATGCTCAATAAACACTGGCAGAACATGTCACACACATATGCACAAATGTATACACCCAAAACTTAACGAATAATTAGAATAAATATAAGATGCCTGTTCTTTCACTGAATGCTTTTGAGGTTGGGCGGTATGTTTTAATTGATGGCAATCAAAGTTTGTTAGCTGCAAACAGAGGAGAGAGTTACAGCGTGGCTGTCATTACTATGACATACGAACATAACTAATCCTTCCGGGAGCTGGGAGAAGCTGCTGCAGCTAATTCATGCCTCGCAGAAGATTATCACTAGACATCCATCTTTGCAAAGTGTCTGGCTGACTTTCAGATTCCCTGTCACACGTCATTCAATTATGGAAGAAAAAAAAACCTGAAACATCAAATTTAATTAAACGTACACAAACCTTGGTGTGTTGCCTGTCTTTACTACATACACCCAGGAGACCAAGTTCATGGGGCCGGGCTACATATATCTGTTTCCCTGACAGTATTTGCATTAACTGGAAAGAATCTTTAGATTCAAAATGTGACGAAAACAAAATTGGCTTTATCTGGTGATCGCTGAAGGTGATTGCTAAAGTGCTATGTGCTTAGACTAACAAATAAATGTGTGCTGCTGTTAGGTTTTAAAGGTTGTATAATATGATGACATTTCGGTTTCTTTTGCTGAGACTCCATATTAAATGGACGGTGTATCTTACAAGCCATGGCATCTTATAATATATTAAATGTGGTAATCCTAAACCACCCCCATCCTTGGCAGGTGCTGCATGTTCTCATGCTGATGCTATCTGTGATGTTAGCTGACAAGCCTGCTTCAAAATTAGCAGTGGCATGCAAAACAGACAGCCAAGGAGAATTCTCCTTGGTAGTGACTAGAAAAACAGACATCAAGCCTGCAGTGAAGACAATTTTATCATCATTGTTTGGGGGGAAAATCTAGAAGTCTGAGGATATCAAGTGTTAAAAAGAATGTAGATGACAGGATCTCATTGGAAAACAGTCTAATACTTTCACAAAGAGTTTAACAGGCACATACTCTGGGGTCCAGAAACTCCATTCCTTTCCAAGAGTTCTTTAATATAAACAAGTAAATATAATATTCATATAATAACAACAACAACAATAACAATAATGGGGCTGGAGAGATGACTGAGTGGTTAAGAGCACTTGCTGCTTTTGCAGAGGACCCAGATCAGTTCCCAGCACCTCTCTTAGGAGGCTGGCAACCACCTGTAACTCCAGTTCCAGAGGATGTGATGCCCTCTTCGGCCTCATGCATGTGGTTCACATAAAATATGAGGGCACACACAGATTAATAATAAGTAAATAAATCTTTTAAGAAAATAACATTACAGTGTGTGTGTGTGTGTGTGTAGGTGTGTGTGTGTGTGTGATACAAATAGAGGTCAGAGGACAACTTTTGGGAGTCTGTTCTCTGCCTCCACTGTGTGGGTCTGGAGATCTAAATCAGGTCTTCAGGCTTGGTGGCATGTGCCTTTACCTCTGAGTTGTCTCACCTCGGTCATCCTTTTCACATGTGAACCGAGGATCACATATGAAAAAGGGGTTAATTAAGTATGTGCCTCAATCACACAAATGTTTTCCCTCAAGACATGCACTATGTATTGGGACCAGCAAGATAGGTTAGTGGATAAAGGAATTTGTTACAGAAGCTTAGCAACTAGGCTTGGTTACCCATCTGCAACGTATGTAGATGTGGAAGGAGAGAGAGAGAGAGAGAGAGAGAGAGAGAGAGAGAGAGAGAGAGAGAGAGAGAGAGGAGGAGAGCTAACTCTATAAAGATGGCCTCCGACCTCCAGGCAAGTGCTGTGACATGCATACCCACATACGTATGTCATGCACACACACACAATAATAGGTGTTAAATATAGTAACTGCAATACAACAGGCAACGGAAGTATTTTATGAATTTTCTACTTTGTCACACAGATAGTGAAAAGACATAATCAGGGGTTGAGATTTAATAAAAGTAATAATTTGGGGGTGGGGGTGGGCAGACAGCTCAGTTGGTTAAAGCACCTGTTGTGTAAGCATAAGGATCCATGTTTAATCCCAGAACTCACTTAAAGGACCTCCTGCTGACAATGGCCAAAGAAGTTCAGTTGGGGCATTCTGAAGAAACGGAGAATTACCAAATCAGACCAAAAAAAAAAAAAAAAAAAAAAAAACCTTTACACAATCCGCAGCTTGAAAAAAGGTCAGACTTTCTCCAGTCTTCTTCTCACCCACTCTGGGGAGAGCCTTAGACACTCAGCTTCACCCTCGTGGACTTCAGTTTCCCCATCTGCAAATAGCTCGGACTATGACCTGAATACTTCCCGAGATTTTTGTAAAACTGTAGATGGACAAGCTTCTGGAGCATGGGCTGAAGGGCCACAGCAGGAGCCATGCTAGTGTCTGGGAGGTGGCATGCAGGGCATGCACAGCAAGCAGGAAATGTGAGCTCTCGACAGACACCCGTGATTCCAGACGCTGTACCCAGGAGCCAGGTGTCTGTCTGCAGGTGCCAAGGCAGGCGGGCCTGCTGTGTGGACACTTATGCTCCCTGAGAGTGTGCATGGGTAGCTACGGGCATCCTCAATATCAGCACCAGCACACTTTGGAGCTGGAAGGCAGAGCAAGGGGTGGAAGGAAGGCCTCAGCCTGGGATGGGGTAGGTACTGGAGAGGCTGCCTTAGGGTTTGCCATGGGGAGGCTGGGAACCCTGAGGATCCCTCTTCCCTGCCTGGGTGGGTATAAATGAGTGTCTGTGCCTTTAAGATTATTTGACATCTCTGAGATTGGTAACAGACCTCCCCAGCGGATGGCCAGCGGTAGCTATGGAATGCTGTTCTAATATAAAACCCACTCTTGGTGGTTTTCAGTGGACACTCCCACTGGCAAGCTTTGGAGAGAAATCACCTATTATGGAAGAGGCCCTGATCCTCTGGACTGATCCTGCACCATGTGATTATTGGGAACAGGACATTTTCCTTCTCATGGTGAGACTTTTCCCAGCTCTCAGCTGACCAGCAGACCCCAAGGATTCACCCTGGATCTGGGGCTGAATACTGATGGCTGGGAAGGGTGGCACCACAGGGTTTTGCTCTCAAGTATCCTCTACCTACCCAGTTGGGAGTGCCTTGATTGACAGCCAGGCCTCCACTTGTCTGCCCTTGGCAGTGTTCCAGGTTGTGTCCCGTCCTGTGCCGTGTCCCCCCCTCCCCATCCCCCCACCCCCGCCTCCCCCATCCCAGACCGGAGTGTCAGCACAAGTACCCATTTCGCGTGTTCACAGAGGGAAATTGAGTCTGTACCTTCTGCTCCCCCTCCTGTGTAGCCACCTCCTCACTGTGAAGTCCCTCCTTCCAGCCTCAGGGCTCTCTGGCCTGTTTTTCAGTCCCGTACTCCTACAGGGCAGGTCCTCTTCGAAAACGCAGCTCAGGAGTCAGAGCGAGCCAGGCTGAACCTGGTTTGCTGTTTAGTAGCTGTGTGGCCTGGGCCAAGTTCTTAAGCCTTTCCTATCCTCAGTTGTTCCCTTCATAGAATGGGAATAACAATGCTACACATTTCAAGTTAAGAGCATGAAATGATCTAGATACATATTAATGGCTCAAGAAAGTGGATCTCAGAATGTGATCCAGGAGTCTCCAAGACACTTTCAGAATAACAGTGGTATTAAAACTGTTTGCAGGATGTAGAGCTTGAGATGTAGCTCAGTTGGTACAGTGCCTGCCTGGCATGCAAGAAGTCCCAGATTCCATCCCAGCACCTCATAAACTGGTGTATTGAACAAGCCTATAATCCTAGCACTCAGAAGATATAGACTGGAGGGTTAGAGGTTCAAGGCCATTCTTAGCTACAAAGTTAGTTCAACACTAGCCTGGGCACATGAGACACTGTCTCAAAGTAATACAATAAAATAATAGAGATTTTGAGATAGGGAGCTTATTCTGGATTATCCAAGTGAGTCTCATATAATAACAAGATTCCTCATAAAGAAAAGGAGAGAGGCATGCAGCCGAGGAGGAAGGGCAGTCAATGATCTTTGAGTGCGTGGCTAGAAGGGAGCCTCTCACCTGCTGGATTGGAGTTACAGGTAGTTGTGAAACCCCTGATGTGGGTGCTGGAACCAAACCCAGGTCCTCTGTAAGAGTAGTAGAGGTCTTAACTGCTGAGCCACCTCTCCAGCCCCAGAATAAATGATTTGAAAGTACTCCTGTTGGCTCTGGAGATGGAAAAAGGAGCCACCAGCCCTGAAACTCAGGCAACCTGGAGAAAGTGTACTAGGTGCTGTATATCAGTAGTATGGACAAACTATGTCATTTAATACAGGTAGTCTTTGACTAATTCCTCTTAAATTCTATTCAGCAGTCTTAAAACACGTATACATAAATGTGTGTAATTATATAAGTAAAATGATGTAAGAACATATGAATGCTGTTCATTATAGGCAAGTGCTCTACCAACTGAGCTGCACCCCAACCTTATTTATTTTCTTATTTATTTACTGTGATAGTGGGGGTCAAACTCAGGATCCCACGGATGCTACCAAGTGCTTTCCCAACGAGCTGCTCTCTTAGCCCTCAACATCTTGATTTAATTACATCTTGACAGTTTCCTCCGCTGAGCAAGGGGACTTACCACAATCTTTGGTTGTTGGGATGTGAACATCTTTGGGGCCATTATTCTGCCTGCTCTGTTCATAAATTATGGAAATGTGTCCTGGAAAGCACTTTCCTCAATTGCATTGCCTTGTGTCAAAAGGTTAGTAATATCATTAAAAAGCAAACATCTGCCTGGTAATATAAATCAGTAAAACAATTTAACAACTGACAGTACAGAGGGGTTTTTAGCCCTGAAAATAGGATGCTATTTTTGATAGCAAGGAAATGAAATCAACCTAGATGTCCGCCAACCGAAGAATGGACTATGGAAATGGAGTACATGCACAGAATGGAATATTATTCAGCTTAAAGAAAAATGAAATAATTAAATTTACACAAAAATGGGTTGATTGGAGAGAGTAATAGTGAGGCAACCCAAACTTGGAAAGACAAAAATACACATGTCCTCTCTCATATTCATATCCTATAATAGGCTATAAAGTATAGAAGTATCTATGCAAACAGGTCTAGGTGTGAGTACAGTACAAAATTCAGAAAAGAGCCCCGAGAGAGTGTGATATTAGGTGATTAGGAAGGATGGAACCAGGCACAAGGACCCAGGAGTCATGAAGGAAGTTACAAAGCCATGCTCTTTCCTAGTTTCAACTCTGTCACAGTTTTTTCATTTTCATGGTAGATAAATGAATTCAACTTTCTGTGTATCGAAGCAGCAAGAAACATAAAACAAAGAAAAAATTAACTTATAGTGGCCATTAAAACCCTAAGTGATGTCAGTGATTTCAGAATGGACAGTAGCAGCATAGAAGTCACTGAGAGGTATAGAGTGTGGATTTGGGCAGATGTTTGCCTGGCATCCTTAAACCAGCTGTGTGGTGTTTTGATTTGTGAGTTAACTAGAATTAAGTGATTTTTAAAAGTCACTCATGGTGACAACCAAGCTGCTTCTGTCTTTATAGGTTTGCCTTGTTACTAAATCCTTTGTGGAAGTGGGATGATGAAATAGATGGTGTCATGGGATGTGGAGATTTTAGGAACAGAGGATGTGGTTCTCAGGACCCGAGGCTGTGGGGAGAGAGCTCAGAGAAGCCACTCTCCTACCTGACTCAAGGGCAAGGACATGGTCCTGGTGTGAGGAACTTGAAGTTGAAGGAGAAGGGGCTGTGGGCTTAGGACTTGGAGAGACATAGGACGTGTGGCAGATTATTGCTTGAAGGGAGTGTCATTTCTAAGACTCAGATACAGGGTGACTAAAGGGAACCCTAGGGTCCTCGGTGACAGCCTTTAGGGTAAGTTAGATGGCAGTGTCTCTGGCTGGGAGGACCCTCCAGGGCATATGGTACAGGGCCACTGGGAAGCATGTGAGCCAGTTATCTGGGGAACAGGCCAGTGGGACTCTTATTTTTAATCTTTAATGTGTTGGGTTCATGTTCAATGTCTGGTGAAGCAATTCTGTTCAGAATAAAGCAGGGTCTTCCTTCCTTCCTTCCTTCCTTCCTTCCTTCCTTCCTTCCTTCCTTCCTTCCTACCTTCCTTCCTTTCTTTTTCTTTCTGTGTTGGGGATTGAACCTGTGCTTGGTAGGCAAGCTTTCTACAACTTTCTTATCTTTTTGAAACAGTCTCACTAACTTGCCCTGCAGGCCTTGAACTTGAGATTCTCCTGTCTCTGCCTCTCAGGTAGTTGTGATTACTGACCTGCACCCCTGGGCCCAATTTCTAAGAAAATCCACTTGTGCCTGAGACAGTTTATGGAGCCTAGAGGATGTCAGGTGGGTTTTGGGATGTATTCCAGTTGATCATAGAAGAATCTCCATCTAGGCATCCACCCCAGGTCCCCAATCTCCGGTTGCTAGGAGCTGCCCTAGGAGAGAGATTACATGCATGGATGGACAACATTTGTAATAAGGCCCCTGGGGAAAGCTGAATATTAAATTGTCATTTTGCTGTGATTATGTAAAAAGTAAATGCTCTGCAAGAAAATCCTTCCTTGTCAGTAGAATTCTAATGAGGGTTTCCAGGTTTAAAATTTAAATCATCTCCCTAATTTATCTCCTTACCAAGTTACTTATTGATACCTCCTCTTCACCCTAAGACGCCAAGAGGCTCAGGAGTTGATTGGTCCACTGCTAAAGTCCAACCGCTAAGCAACCAGATGTAATTTTCCTTTGCCTCCTGGGCTAGACCATGAGGGGAAAGTCAGGTTTGTCCAGGGCCCCTGGGCTTGAGAGCCATCTGGTGCTTATCCAAAAGGGAGGTGACAAGCCACATCCAGTGACTGCTCCATCAGAGACTCTGGGGTTGAAAGGCCTGATTTGATGTCCCGGAGATTCACCAGAAGGTTAAGGTTTTGTGGCGATTAACACCGTTTGTGCTTCTTTCTTCAGTGTGGATATGTGGCTGGGGAAGAGAACTCAGGACTTCACCAATGCCTCTCTCATGCCCGGAAAGGGCCTTTTGGGATAGTTAATCTTGTCAACTTGACTGGGTTTGGATTCAACCAAGAGACATTCTCATGGATATGTCCAGGGACGAGTAATTGAAGGGAGATGGTCTGCCTGCCGGAGCCGGCACCTTCCTGGAGTGGCTCAGACACAAAGATGTCCACGGAAAAGTGGTTTTACTCACTTGTCCACCTCCGCCTCTTGCTAGTGTGTCTCTCCCATGGTTTTGCTGTGGCCACCCTTTGCTGCCACCAGAGCCCAGACTTTCCTGCCTTCCAACAAGGACAAAAAAATTTTAAGTGCAACAGGGGTTGGAGAGACGGCTTCAATGAGTAAAGGCACAAGCTGCCAAGCCTGAGGATCTGAGTTCAATTCCAGGGTCCCATGTGGTGGAAGGAAAAGATCAGCTCCAAAAAGTTGTCATGGGTGCCATGGGCACACACACACACACACACACACACACACACACACACACACACACACACACACACACACACACACAAAATAAAATTTAAAAATAAGAAATACATCAACAGAAGTTCTAGCTTTACCCTTCTGGGCCATTAGTGTTCTGACTCCCAATGAAGACTGTGACATGTGTCTTTCTCTGTTGATCCTGGGTGCCCAGTAAGATGACACTGGGTCATCTTGTCCTTCTAAAGCTTTATTGTCAAAAACATACTCCCTAGAGGCTCTGTGTCATTCACGTGATTTACGTCTTTGAAGACTCACAACCCTTGTCTTGCCAGCATGGCCTGCAGGAGGTACATCCTCATCCGAATGCACCGGTGCTCCCAGGGACATCACAGAGCTGAGGGCTTTGAAATCTTTCACCTGCTAGCCATCAAATGCTCCCTTTAAGCTCTAGGGGCTGAAGCTAATGACTGCTTTCTCTAGACACACAGAAGCCAGGACCAGGATGCATTCCATCCTGCTATATCCACTCTTGCTTCTGGCGAAAATTTTATGATGTTGAAGAAAGAACATCGCTACCCTGATTAAAAAACAAAACAAAACAAAATCTCCCACCTCCTCCGTGTGTGTGCTCATGCAGTGATATGGACATCAGAAGCGGACATTGGCTGCCTTCCTGACTTCCTCTCCATTTAATTATCTACCCTGAGTATCTTGGATTTATGCTTCGACAGTTTCATACCTTTATTAAATATATTTTGAGCATGTCCACCCTCAACTCTCCCTGCCACTAACAAGAATGGGAACTAGAAACTGGATGTGCAACTCAGGACTGGGGCCCCCAAAGCTGCAGTGTTGGTCAGAGACACCCTTGGACCTCCAGTCAAGAATGCCAGAAGGGAGCTCTGGTTTCTCCATGAGCATCCCTCTCTGGAGCCTGTACATGGAGGTGGGAACTTGAACTTGACTCCAGACATTGGTCCCTTCTAGTGGACAGCCTTAGGACTAGCTCTCTAGATAGATTTTCATGGTGAAAATGGGTTGTGTTTCCCAATTTCAACCCATCTCCTAAGTGATTTTTGGATTACCTCTTCAGAGGGGAGAATGACGCAACAGCATTAAGGCCCATTATGGGTAAATAAGTTCATTCTGGTCAAGAGGATGAGATCTCTGAGTGGAGACTTACCATTCCAGATGGGCTGGTCAATCACCTGGTCAAGGGACTGCCCCTTAGGAAGATAGGCTCACCTTAAGCCACATTAAAGAGATAGGTGGAATAATTTTCCCTTTAATGAGATAATGTGCTTTTCCTTCCCACACCCTAGAGCAATAGCCTTAGAGGGCCACAGCTGTATACAGTTTGGTAAGTCTGTTCAATTTTCTGAATTAGTCAGAAAAGCATAACTTCCTTTTCCTTTTAAAAAGTAAAATCTATGTTCTAAGCATGCTTTCCCTCATACTTTGGGCTTCCTAATTCTTTCAAGCCCCCTCTCCACCATGTGGCTGACCTCCAAGCTGACTTAACTCAAATGGCTTTTCCCCACTTCTTCTCCCCGGCACACTCTGCAAGCAGCTGCTGAACTCTACAGCTTGTCTACCCTGGGATTTTTGGTTTAGACTCTAATAAAATTGTCCTTCAGCTTCAGTTTGAGTCTTTTCTTCAATCCTTTTGTTAATGAGACTAAGAACCCCAAAAGGAGACCCAGTTTTCCTAGTGTCTGTCATCTGCTGGTCTCCCAAACTTCTAGTAAATACCACTCCTTCCAACACATTCTCACTTTTACCTTCCTCCCCGCTGCCTCTGGTGACCTAGGACCTGGGGAATGTTCACTGATCTTGTTTGATGAATCTGCATCTCATGCCGGTAACCATGGTTGCAGTGGGTTCACGAGAGCAACAGCCATCATGTCCAGAAGTCAGCATTTCCCAGAATCCTCGCAATCCTGCTCTTACATTCTTTCTGCCCCCTCTTCCACGATGTTCGCTGAGCCATCAGGCCCAACTTTATCTTTTGAGACAGAGTCTGTCACTGAACCCGAAGCTCACCAGTTTTCCTAAGATGGTAAACCAGCAAGACCCGAAGATCCTTGGGTCTCCACCTCCCCAGTGAGATTACAGATGAACACTACGCTCAGTTCCTTACATGGGTGCTGGGAAGATGGACTAGGTCCTCATGTTTGCTTGTCAAGCACTTTACTGACATTTCTCCAGCCTGCCCACAAAACACTTCCTGACAGAGAGCACAGGGATTAACACAGTCACACAATCTGACAGGCCGTGATTTCAACTTGGTGGCTTGGCTTTTCATCCTAAACTTCGTTCTCTCTACCCAAGTATATTAGTAACAGACAACTCAATACCCTGCGTTTGGAAAAAAGGTGCAGTTGTTTCCTCTTACCCAAGGCTTTTCTTTGTGCAGTTTCAGTTACCCATAATGCACTGCAGCCTGATATTAAATGGAAAAAAAATCCAGAAATAAGCAATTCGTGTTTTAAATCTCACACAGTTCTATGTTGCGCCAGGTTGTGCCACATCCTTCTGTTTGGTGTATCCACATGGGATATATGCTTCTTGTCTACTAGTCAACCAAAGACTATGGTTTTGTTAACTCATAAGGCAATCCATGTTGTGAGTGACTCAGCAGTCTTACCTCCTGGTTCTTTCTCCAGAGATGATGACTGTTATGTATATGTTTAGATGACTCTGGACCTGCTGCCGGTTCCCCCACTAAGTTACATACACATCTGACATGTTTACTGGATATCTGTCTGACAGGCATGTTTTGAACTCTTTGAACATTGTATTTGACACTTATCATAACGCCCACAAATGGAACCCTTCATATAAAAATCCATCACCACCGCAGGAGTCTGAGGACTTCTCTTTGGCTGTATGTAGGAAGTCTGCGGCAGTGAAAGTCTTCGGGTGGTACCCTGGGTTTGGTCCTGGGTTCTCCCATCTACAAACTGACAATTTGTGCATATTACATACTTTGATTTGGTTTGGGGATTCCCCCATAGAGTCCCTCATCTCTAAGCTGTGTAATTTGTGTGTATTACACACTTTGGTCTTGGTTTTCTCATCTACTTTGTGGAGATAACACTTCCATTCTATGAAAATTGCATGATGTACATAATGAAGCAGGACAGAAAGACAGGGACAATTTTAGGGACATGAGAAAAGGAAAGGAGCCTTCCCACCCAGGAATCTATGTGAAGCCTTTGCGGTCTGGTGGCTGTCAACTTGACTACATCTGGGATGATCTAAAACCCAAGCGGCTTCATTCACCGGTGAGGGATTTTTCTTAATTAAAGCATTTGAAGCAGGAAGACCCACTTTTAATCTGGATTTTTGTTGTTGTTGTTGTTTTGTTTTTCAAAACAGGGTTTCTCTGTGTAGCTTTGGAGCCTGTCTTGGAACTCACTCTGTAGACCAAACTGGTCTCGAACTCACAGAGATCCACCTGCCTCTGCCTCTCAAGTGCTGGGATTAAAAGCGTGAGCCACCACTGCCTGGCTTAATCTGGATCTTTTGAGGTGGGAAGATCCACCTTTAATCTGGGCCACACCTCCTGCTGGCAGCCTATCTGAAGGACATGGAAGAAGGAAACTTCTCTCTTTGTCTGCTCGCTCTCGCTCTTGCTGGCAAGTTCTTCCCTTCACTGGCATTAGAGCCTACTTCTTCGGGATTCCAGCACAGACTGAAGACCAGCTGAGACATCCAGCCTCGTGGACTGAACAGATACTACATTCTTAGACTTTCCAGTGGTAGCCATTGTTGGTAGCCTAGCTGGACCACAGCCTGTAAGCCACTCTAATAAATCACACACACACACACACACACACACACACACACACACACACACACACACACACGTTCATTTCCTCCATCAGTTCTGTTGCTCTAGAGAACCCTGCCTAATACAGCAGCAAAGAAGTAAGGTTGCAGGACAATTCAACTGCCCAAAGCCTTCTCCCTTCCCAGACACAAACCTCCACCTTTCTGGGACTCTCACCAGAAGTCCCACTTGCAGGAAAAGGCACGCACTAGACCCCATGGGCTCCCCTAACAGACCCTGTTTTTACTATACCAGATTTTAACTCCATCTGAGGCATCTCGAGAGCTACCTTGCTTACCTCATTTATCCAAGGAGATTAATGTGGCAGTGGGGTTTCTAGACAGTCTTTTGAGACGTAACTTGAAAGCCACCCAAACGATGCACATGACGAATGATAAGTCACCCAGCTGCTTATTCTCCCTTGAGGAGCCTAGGCCCACACTGGGCACATCTTGCTTTCCCCTACACCCCCTGGGGAAGCACACGCCCCCTCTTAGGCTTCTTAGGTTTGTCTTACTTATTTTCTGAGCATCTCTCTTTTATCTCTCATGCTTCAGCCTATATTAAAATATCTTCAATACACACTCCAACTTCTCTTCATCATAAACCAATCAATCTTGAAATTCTTTTGAGTATCGAGGCTACCTGAGTCCCAGTCCCTAAAAGGCTGGGGGAACTTCTCAGGTTGTTGTCGATGGCAGTGTCGAGCTGTGTCTCTGTCCCCTCACCACTGGCATGCAATAATAGAGATCCCTAGTTGTAGATACACACTCTGAGACAGGCTGCCTGGGTTCCGTTGTGGACCTGTGGTTTACCACCATGGACTCAGGGAAACAATTCAACCTTATCTTACTTCACTTTCTGCATCTGTACAAAGGAGTTAGTGTCTACTTTGCAGGGATAAATGTGCTAGTATTTAAAAATGTTCCCAAGAGGGCAGCTGGCATGTTATATACTCATAATGAACATTAGCTGTGAAGATGAAATGGACTACCTAGAAATGGACTGGTGAGGCTGGTCAGTGGGTAAAAGGCACTTGCCGCCAATCGTGATGACCTGAGTTCAATCCCCAGGGCCCACATTGTTGGAAAGAGAGAAACACTCCTGAACGTTGCCTCTGACCTCCACACACATGCCACGGCACACAACACATACTAAATAAAGAAAATGTAAAAACGAAGACAGCCTAGTAGACTGAGAGTGGAATTAATTCTTCAAAGAATTGCTAGCTGCCAACATCCATGCCATCCACCCAGCCACCTTCCAGCCCCAAGAGGGATTATGAAAAGTTCTGGTTACATACAAAAATAAAAGTTCTGAGAACCACGACTTGTGCCCAAGATTGCCCAGTCAGAACTTGTACCATGTCTCATGAACACTAGCTCTGTCTTTTGTGTGTAGGTAGGGAGGTAGACACAGAAGTGGAGGAACCATTATCTTTATGATTACAAGCCTCCCCACCCCCATAGCTGCCAAAGGCTTCCCACCCTCCAGTCCCAAGACGCTGCCCCCACCCCAACTACCAACTCTTCTCATTCAAACAGTGGCGGAACCATCCAACCCTGGAGCAGGGGCCTCATATCTCTTCTCCCTCTCCTACCTTCAGCCTAGGGGTCCTCACGTCCTTGCTGATGCCTCCAGACAAAATAGCTAGGAATTTCCATCCCCAGTGAAGAAAAACAAAAAAAACACACCATACACACCACATACCCTGAATAGCAGACATTCCTCAGATGCTTTGCTTTTTAGGTGATGGCCACAGAGGGCTGTGGCTTACTCAGGCTACATGGCAGGAAACAGGAAAACCTGAGCTCCTGTTACTCATGTCCAAGTCCAGGAGAGGCCAGGGACCCTTGCTGTCTGTTCCTTCAGCTGTCTGCATTGAGCCTGTTAACACTTTTCATACTTAACAAGTAAGCCCCATTCTGGAACCCAGGCATCACCAACATTTCACGCTAGAAGTGCATGGAGTGCTAGAGAGATGGTTCAGTGGTTAAGAGCAGGTACTGCTCTTACAGAGGACCCCAGTCCAGTGCATGCAAAGTTCAGAGGTCAGGGTTGATGTCTTTAGTTGCTCTCTATTTTCTTTCTTTCTTTCTTTCTTTTTTTTTTTTTTTTTTTTTTTTTTTTTTGACAGGGTTTCTCTGTGTAACCACTCTGGCTGTCCTGGAACTCACTCTGTAGAATAGGGTGGCCTCGAATTCAAAGAGATCCACCTGTCTTTGCCTCCCAAGGGCTGGGATTAAAGGCGTCTGCCACCACCTTATTTTTTGAGACAGTCACGGTTCACGGAATGTGGAGCTCACTGATGGGTTAGATTTGGTTGGTAAACCCTGGGGACTCTCCAGTCCCGTCCAACCCCCACCCCTAACCAGTGCTAAGAGCCAAACTCAGATCCTCACTCTTGCTTGGCAAGTACTTTGACAACTGGGCCAAATGGCTACATCTTCAAGATTGCTTCCATGTAAAGAGGAGCAAACCTCTGTAAAATACTTAATGTGTGGCCAAATGCTTGCTGGACTTTTCCTATATGGCTAGTCTCTGGGGATATAAGCCAGTGTGGGTTGGCTTAACTACTGCAGAAATGGACTCGAGTGGGAAAACCTGGAAGAATTGAGGTGGGAACGAAGTTCACCGAGAAGCCCCATCGTGTGGAAGATCTCGCAGACTTCCTGACTGGAGAGTGGTATGCTGCACATCAGGAGTTAGATTATATCTTGAGTTATCTCTAGTCTTCAGAACAGCCATTTACTGTAACCACTGTATCTGATCTAACATCTCTGTGACTATTAGGTAAAACTGATACCTGTTCTTAGTCTCATTCAATGAGAGAATTTAAGAATGGATTCAAAGGGAACCTCAAGGACAACTGTATTAGAGTCTAAAAGAAAACCCCTAGGGCATGCTGCTGTAAACCTTAGCTGGAGAAGGAGGATGGAGAGAAGCCATTCCATGTAAACAGGCATGGAGGTCAGTCACATTCCATCGTTTGAACAGGAATGGCCCCCACAGGATCATGTATTTGAATGCTTGGTCATTAGGAAGTTTAGGAGAGAGAGATTTTGAGAGATGTGGTCTTGTTGAAGGAAGTTGGGGGTGCACTTTGGGGTTTCAAGAGCTCAAGCCAGGTCCAGTGTCTCTCTCTTCCTGCTACCTGCAGATCCAGATGTAGAACTCTCAACTTCTCTAGCACCATGTCTGCCTGTGTGCCTCCATGCTCCCTGCCATGACCATAATGGACTAAACCTTTGAAACTGTAAGCAAGCTCCAATTAAAAGCTTCCTTTTATAAGGAGTTGCCATGGTGTCTTAGTTAGGGTTTCTATTGCTGTGAAGAGACCCCATGACCACAGCAACTCTTATAAACTCTTATATAGTGTGTTAAAAAACATTTAACACACTAAGGTCACACCTACTTCAACAAGACCACACCTAATAGTGCCACTCCCTGTGAGCCTGTGGGGGACATTTGCATTCAAACCACCACACATGGTCACGGCATGTCTTCACAGCAATAGAACACTGACTAAGACAGCAGACAAGTAGCCACACGGTGGGTGGGAGAGCCTGAGAGAAAGAGTAAGAAAGGCCCAAGTGTTGGGGAAATCCAAGCCATTATGGAAAGTATTGTTAGAAAAGAATAAAAAAGAAAAGGAGAAGTTACAATTTTCTGAATAATCCAGATAAGTGGACAGACTTGGGAAGCTGCATAACTCTGGTCTGTAAAGCTACCATATTGGAGTATGGGAGGTAGTGGTGGTGGTGGTGGCGGTGGCAGTGGTGGCTTGGAATTCTGGGAAGGAAAATTACAGTACCTCATTAAAGGGATAATTATTCCACCTACCTATAGCATGACTTAAGGCAAAGCTGCCTTCCCAGGGGTGGTGTCTTGGCCAAATGACTTACCTGGCCCAACAGAAATGTTAAGCCTCTCTCCATTCATGTCAGAGTGTCTATTTTCTTGACTCGAAATTTTTCTACTTTAACAAAACTTTGGGAATATGTCATTAGGCTTAGGAGACCACTAGCTTCTGTCAACCTGAAAGCTAAGAAGAATGTTAAGGCAACATCTACAACCTACAGAAAAGAATTTCCTGGCTTGGTAATAATCCAACTGGTACCTGATGCCTTGACCAATGTATTTG
Source organism: Peromyscus californicus insignis (assembly GCF_007827085.1). Classification (NCBI taxonomy): domain Eukaryota; kingdom Metazoa; phylum Chordata; class Mammalia; order Rodentia; family Cricetidae; genus Peromyscus; species Peromyscus californicus. The sequence goes on from NW_026294402.1 coordinate 62,066,036, forward strand.
ATAAATGCAATGATTCACAACTGCCTTTATTCTGCAACAACAAATATCATGTAACTTCTTGCACAGTGGAACATGACAGTAAGGGTAGTCTGAATCCATGTTTCTGGCCATGGTTGATCATATTTGGTTCAGAATAAGTTACCTCTGACTTCCTGTTGTGTGACTTTTCCTGGAGAATGTTGTGGGATATTTGTACACTATGTGAAGATATACTGCTGTAATTGGTGCAGTAAAAAGATGAATGGCCAATAGCTAGGCAGGAGGTATAGGTGGGACTTCCTGGCAGAGAGAGAACTCTGGGAAGAAGAAAGGCGGAGTTACCAGGGAGACATGAAAAGGAAACAGGAGGTGCAAGATGGAAGAGAGGTAACGCCATGTGGCAGAATGTAGATTAATATAAACAGGCTAATTTAAGTTATAAGAGCTAGTTGAGACAAGCGTAAGCTAAAGCCAAGCCTTTATAATTAACAATAAGTCTTCACGTCATTATTTGCAGACTGGCGGTCCCGATGAGAAAGTACAGTTAGAGGAGAGACATGATCAGTGGACAATAGACTTAAGTACTGCACTCAAGTCCAACTTGGTGAGCCAATGAGCATATAGGGTTTACTTGCAGGAACATGGGTGACCCCAAACAGTTGCTTCCCAGCAAGGCCCCACTTTATCATGGATGACAACCTCATGGTATGTGAATCATGCAGTGCCCCTTTCAACCAATCTTCCATGTCTAACATATCCCAAGATCACATGCAGCCAGGGGTGAGGGAAATAGGGAGTAAGTGGGACAGGTGCAGGAGGCAGTAATGGCTAAAGTCAAAGGTGCAGAGCCTATGAGCCCCTCCACCCGCCACTTCTTCTATTAAGGAGTGTCAATAGTCCCATTATCATTACTATAGACCTACCTCTCAGCATCTTTATTTCATTTCTATAGCTACGAGGCATGGTTATTTCTACTCCAAGATGGCGATGGGATGGTCATGTTAGATCTGGATTAAACAATTGTACTACAACACTCCCTTTGGAGCAAGAGGTGTGTTTTACACCCATGATTGTTAGACAAGCTGATCAACAAGGTAACTAAAGATGGAGTCTTGGTTGTTTTTACTCTGCCATCTTTGGGGTAGAATCCATCCTGAGGCTGCTTAACCATAGGGCTGAAAGTGGCTTCTTCATTCATCACTGCTATGGGAGAGAGAGTCCAACACCTTGAGCAGACATTTCTTCTCCCCTCAGAAGAGTCAGGGTGTCTACACAGTTCAGACCCAAGCACTAGTCGGAGGAATGGTATCTTCCTTGACCCGGGCAGAGCACCCTTGGCTTCTGGTCAACTCTCCATAGACTGTTCCACTTGGAAAGGAAGCAGAGGAGTTAAGTAATATGTTAATCATACAATCCCAATGGTCCTGAAAGCTAATCACTTGCTCAAAGCCAGGTATCTCTGAAGCCCAAAGCTCTTGTATGGTCTTTTTGCCTCCTTCTTTTGTCTCTAGACAGCAAAGAAAGCAAGCCGGAGGTGTTGAACTGCGAGTGCCTATGGTCCAGGGGCCTCCAGGATTTATTAAAGAAACCTTTCTCTCTGCCTCCTCCCTTCTCTTCTAGACGACTCTCTGTGGGTCCAGGTCATGAGTACCATCTTCTAGAGACCAGGTCATACCACTTTAAGTCTTTTCTATATTTCAGTAACAACTTCCTTTGGGTTGGATCCTGTGCTGGCTACTTTTTATGTCAACGTGACACAAGCTAGGGTCATTGGGAAGAAAGAATCTTAATTGAGAAAATACCTCCATAGGATTGGCCTGTAGGGAAGTCTGTAGGGCATTTTCTTTTATTTTTTTTCCTTTTTTTATTGTTACAATTTTTTAAATCATTTTACATACCAATCACAGATCCCCCTCTTCCCTCCTTCTGCCCCTCCAGGCTTCCCCCCAACCTACCCCCCATACCCTTCTACAAGGTAAGGCCTCCCATGGGGAGTCAACAGAGCCTGATACATTCAGTAGAGGCAGGTCCAAACCCTCCCACTGCATCAAGACTGTGTAAGGTGTCCCACCATAGGTAGTGGGCTCCAAAAAGCCAGCTCATGCCCCAGGGATCCTGATCCTACTGCCAGGGGGCACCTTAAGCAGACCAAGCTACACAACTGTCTCACTTATGCAGAGGGCCTAGTCCAGTCCCGTGGAGGCTTTACAGGTGTTGGTCTAAATTTCATGAGTGCCCACCAGTTTGGTTTGGTTGTCTCTGTAGGTTTGTAGGGCATTTTCTTCATTGATGATTGATGTAGGAGGGCCTAGGTCACTGTGGGCAGTGCCACCCAGGGCTAGTCATCCTAGGGCTATAGGGAAGCAGGCAGAGCCAGCCGCGGAGAGCAAGCCAGAAGCAGCACTCCTCCATGGCCTCTGCTTCAGCTCCTGCCTCCAGGGTCCTGCCTTGAGTCTCTGTCCTTACCTCTTTTGATGATGAACTGTGATGTGGAATTGAAAGCGAAAGACCCTTTGCTGCCTGAGTTGTTTTGGTTTGGTGTTGCAACACAGCACCAGGAACACTAACAGATCCCATCTTTCGAGTTTCGCTTGTCAGTGGAGAGCATGACGAGGGGTGTGTGCGTGTGCGTGTGCGTGTGCGTGTGCGTGTGCGTGTGTGTGTGTGTGTATGTGCCCGTATATTAAGGGTCAAGCTGTGTTTCCGTGAAGCTGTGTTAGGAAGGAGCCCTAGGAGAGCACTCCTTGGAGAGGTTATTTTGGGCAGTCATGTTACTTCATGCTAGGGTGGGGTCACATGGGCGATAAGATGAGGAAGGAAGGAGACAGCTGTGGTGGGTGGTAGCTGTTTAGGAACAATCTTTTTGTTGTGTGTTCAAGTTCAAATCAGAGGGCCCTCAAACAGCTCATAAGCACTGGTCACAAACTAACGTTCTCCACCTAGGCTATCCGTCTTGTCTAAGTTTCATAGCTTTGGAAGCTGGGAAGGCCACATGTGACAAGATGTGAACCCTGTCTGTGACATAGAAGGGGCTGTTTCGGAGATATAAATACAGGCAGGAAATAATTCTAGTGAGATTTTAGAGTAGGACTCCAATAGATCAAGATGTGGTTCCAAGAGCATTTGCCCCTAGACCATACAATTATTAAAACAAAGAAATTCCCTAAGGACAAAACTATTGATTGACATGATAGCACCACGACCCTTTTGGAGATACTGAATGCACACGAGTGTCTTGAAGCCCTTGAGAAGTTTTAGAGACACACAAACCTATTCACCGATACTTTGCTTCTTAAATTTCTCCTAGAAACTTTTTTGTTCCTTCCAGAGAAACAGGGACACTCTACTAGTGTCCAATGGAACCACACTGCCCCCTGTGGCCCAAACCATCTGGGATGAGCACAGTACTCTTCCGCTGTGTGCTTGGGAAACAGCTTGGCGCGGGAGAAACTGTGTGGCCTTCTAGGACACTGTCCACGTGGCAGGGCTGTCATGTTCCTGACATATCAGGTCTGCAGACTGTGGCCTTGAGACAGAGCGGCAGTGGTGTGAGGCTGTGTCTCTTCTTCCCTTTGGGATGAAGCTCTGGATTCCCAGTTGTAGTGCTGGCAGGTGATCTCTGTTACTAAACTTTGCAGTTTCAGCCTTTCATGGTCCTCTGTCCCTCACTCCCCTCCCCACCCTGCAGCCCAAAACATCCTTCACTGCTGCTAGCAGCTAACTGCTTCCCTGGCTGCCTTTGAAGGTCAGCTCCAGCCCATGCCCGGCTCAGCCTGAGCTCCTGCCCCTTCCTGAACTCTGGGTCCTTCTAGCCTTGGTCCACTGTGGAAGAGGGGCTGACTTCTCCAGAACCTGTGTAAGGTCTTTGGAAGGAAGAATGTTTTCTACAGAGCCCTGGGAGCTGAGGAGACGCCAGCCCCGGCTCTTCCCTTCCTGATTCTCTGTTAACCACAATAATGTTAGGGTGCTGGGAATGCAGGTCTCTTTATAGCCTGGGTCCCTCAAGCCCAAATGCCTGTGGAACACAGTTTCTGATGAACCTGGGAATGTTCCTGCAGCATTGAGTTCTGAGCTGAAGAGAACTCATCAAACTTCATTTTCCAAGCTGTCGAGTTCCTGAAAGTGTAATTGACAGGGACCTCGGACTATAGCCGCAAGGATTTGGGCCTTGAACTGACCTTCTTAGGTACTGTCCCTGGACAGGCCATCCTGTCCTCAGCCCCAGTCTATCCCTGGGCACAAGGCCAGAAGCTTTCTTACTCTGGGGGACTCAGGGTAAGCAATTCTGTGTGTTCAGGGTGAAGGATGTTCAAATGAAAATACCCAGGTGAATGTCTCTCAGTCATATACTTACCGTGGCACACTGGTAACTATGTTCAGAGGTAAATATATCCAGAGGTTCCATGGGTTCCTAGCACACAACTTCCAACTACCTGTAAATACACTTCTAGGGAATCCAGTGCCCTCTGGCCTCTGTGGTGCATTTAAACCCACAAAGACATGCACACATACATACAAATATAAAACTTTTGTTGTTGTTATTTTGAGACAGGGTTTCTCTGTGTAACAGTCCTGACTGTCCTGGATCTCTGTAGACCAGGCTGGCCTTGAACTCACAGAGATCCACCTGCCTCTGCCTCCTAAGTACTGGGATTAAAGGCACATACCACCACCGCCTAGCAAATACAAAACTTTTAAAAGAGCTATGGTCTGAAAAAAAGGATTCCAAAGTAGGACTGTGGAAGCACCCAGTGGGAATCCATCAATGGCTGAGCAGCAGACGAAGGTGCTTAGTCAGTGACTTCTGGACACCCCTTCCCTGCCACAAACCTATGGAATGGAATGGAACGGTCCTGTGGTCCTGTGGTCCTGTGCTCTCCCCTCCTCCCAACCCCTGCATCCCTCATTGCTCAGTGGTCTCTAGCATGAGCCAGGCTCTGCCCCATGTATGTATGATCCCCTCCACAGTCCTTCTCCTACCTCTGCCTGAATGATTTCTGTCCTTCAGGTCAGGCCCTCACAGGGGATCTCCACGGACTGACAGTTAAAACAAGAGCTTTGCATGGCCCTGCTAGCCTGGTGTATACAGCATAGAACAAGAAACCTAGTCTCAAACGGGGTGGAAGGCAAGACCCAACATTCACGTTTGTTCTCTGATCTCCACATATGCGTGTGTCATACACAAACCTTTAATACACATGGCACGTGGTGTGCGTGCACGCGCACGCGCGCGCATACACACACACACACACACACACACACACACACACACACACACACACACATTTTTTAAGTCTGATATGAAAACCTACTACTGTAGAGGCTTTCTAAAGGAAATTTAGAATATTCAAAGAATTTAAATGGAGTTACCATATAATGGGGGAGACAATACCCAAATTAGACATCCTATGCTACCAAATAAAACCCCTAGTACCAGGAGTAGGCTACATCTTTTTGTGTGGTTGGTCAAAGGGGTCCCACAGACACATACCCTAAACACTCCAGGCTACTGTCCATGCTGTGGGTACTCTCTACAACGTGGCAGTCAGACTCTACTGCTGGAGACACCACATACTCAAGGCGTAGAACACGGAGAAATCTATTCAGCACTCACTGGGAGGCTTCACCCCTCCTGGCTAGCATTCACAGAGCTAGATGTTCTACACACACTCCTGGAGAACAGCCGTCGTCAATCTCACCCAGTTATGGACCCTATGAGCTATAGTAATGACCTGCCTGCAAGACAGCACACCGGCACACTAGTGGTAAAAGTGTTAGGGGAGAAACCAACCACTTTTTGATTGGATTGAAGGTCCACTCCATGAGATGGAACTCATACTTGATACTATTGATGAGGCCAAGAACCTGAAACTAGATAGATAGATCATGGGCCCGTGGGAAAACCTACTACTATTCTACAAAATGAAGACAGCAATAACACAACTCCTAAAGACATACTACTCTACCCTTACATCAGTGTATCACTGAACTCTCACTGGACAATCTTCTTTTGACAGTAGATGGTAATAAACACAGAGACCTGTAACTGGGCAATGTATAGAGAGTGAGATGGAGTGCTCAGCCCTGAATGAGATGTCTATCACATCCTTCCTCTCAAGGCTCAGGGATCTATGAAGAAGTGGGTTGGGACAACTGTAAGAACCAGAAGTGGTGGGTGATGTTCTAGACAAACAAGGGCAGATGCACACATGAACTCACAGAGACTATACCAACGCATAAGACCAGCACGAGCTCAAGCCAGACAAAATGCCAGCATGAGGGAGGAGATGTGAGCATCAAGTCCCAACTCTCGCCAAGAAGCTATTTCCCAATGATTAGAGCTGGGAGGAAATCAGTTTTCTTCAGTGGACTGACACTGAATACATCAACCACGCTCCAGCACAGGTCCCATGCTCAGGAGCTGCTGTTCAGCACAAAACAAATTCCACATTTGATAGTGTCTTCTCTTTTTAAGAGAAAAAAGAATGTGAAGCTGGGTGTGTAGGAATGGGAGAGGATCTGAGAGGAGTTGGGGTATGGGAAACGTGATAAAAAACATACCGTAAAAGGACTGGGGAGAGGCCTGTGGTTGAGAGCATTGGCTGCTCTTCCAGAGGACTGAGGTTTGGTTCCCAACACCAAAACAGTGATTCACAATCATCTGTAACTTCAGTTCCTGGGGATCCAACGGCATCTTCTGACCTCTACAGGGACCAGGCATGCATGTGGCATACATACCCACCCACAGGCAAAAAATTTACATACATAGAAATAAAACCATAAATAAATCTTTGAAAATGTATACTGTAGGAAATTATCAAAGAATTAAACATTTAAAAGGTCTGTAAACAAACACACATGCCATGAGTTTGGAAAGACCAACATGGAACTTTGTCCTTTGTTAGTTGGGTGACCTTAACAGAGTAGCTGGGAGATCCCAGCTCTATTAGCTATGTACATGGGATAGTTACTCAACCTCTCTGCTTTGGCCTTACATCTACAAAATGGGGTAAGACTACCTGCGCATCTTACTATGAGGGAACAAGTGGGGGTACTAGAGTGTTAGCTACCTAACATCTGCTTCCCTGTCCTCATTGGCCGTAGTTCTCTCCCTCTACTGTATCCCCACCTTGGAGAGCTCTGAGACTTCAATACGATGTGTGGTCTTGTCCTCCTCCTCTCTGTACCTCTCCAAGACTCACTGGATTGTTCCTCGTTCCCCTAAGCCATTGTCTCATTAAATCCAGGCCATTGCACTTACAACCCCACTGCTTGAAACATCACCCTTCACTCCTGTGAAACTCCAGTGCAGAGGAATCAGGCAAACGCCATCCTCTGGGAAGCCTGTGAAACTCTAGTACACAGGAATCAGGCAAACGCCATCCTCTGGGAAGCCTTTCCCACCTTCAGAGCAGTACCCTATTAGTCCCATTTCTCTGGGTCCAGTGTTCCGAATTGTGGCCATCTCTGGGACTATGAGTTGGGCTCTAATGTCCTGGGCACAGTAGGTGCTGGGGTTTGCAGGTAAGGTCCTTGTTGGCTTCTTGACCTGAGTTGATTCTGTGCACAGAGGATGTTGAGTTTTGATAGTTACCAGTCAACCTCACCCAGCTACCTCCTGCCTCCCTGAGTCTCAGGCTATCCCTTTGAGGAATGGCCATATGCCTTTCCTAGACTGCTGAGCACTGAGGTATGTGTCTGGCAGCACAGGGCTGGCACTCAGGAGACCCAGCAGATGGCAGCCTCTCACCCCACTTCCTGGTCTGCCCTCAGGCTTCTCACTTTTGTTTGGGTGGTGGTCAGCCCTAACCCCATTGTCGTTCTTATTAAGTCAGAGATATGAAACCTTATTACCAATTGGCTTAGAAAGTGAGTTAAAGAGTTCTCTTAATAGTTGGTGGACATCCCAACGTCACTTTTGGTTGCTAGGGTGATTCTCTGACAACCCCATCTTGCAGATTAGAAATGCTTCAAATTTTTCTAAATCTGGTTGCCCTGATAAGGACTCCTGGCCAAGGATCTACCCCCTCAGACAGGAAGGAAGGCTGGAGGTGACATTTTTGGCCTCAGCTGTCACAAATGAACCTAATCTTCCTGTGGTGGGTCTCCAGGTCAAGTGTTTCATATGCACACTTTGGTATTTAGGAGTCCAATCTTCCAGTGACGTACAAGGTCAGAAGGCTGAGCTACCTGTGCAGGAAGCCTGCTTGTTTCAAAGTGAAGAAGAAATGGACATCTTCTTACCCAGTCTATCTTCTGGTGTCAGCAAAGCTGAACAGAATTGGGTGGCACCCTGTGGCTTTCTGATTGACTACTGGTCTTATCTCTCACTTCCATACACATGCTTGCGTGTGGGCGCGCGCGCACACACACACACACACACATACACACTCTTGCATGCACGCACACACACACTTGGTTACTATGGAGATGGCTGGCTCAGGGCAGACTTTCTCCCCCATGACCAAGTCACTCTCTTCCTTCTTTTTTGTCTCCCTCCCGTTGCCATGAAACCTTCACACAAGTTCATTCCTTTAAAAGTTTATTTCTGATGAATAAAAAAAATAATTTATGTGATTAGATAAATTAATTTATGTGATTAAACATTATGACAAGGGCAGAGCTTCTCTTTCCTGTCTTCTGGTGGACATGGCTGCAGAGGGGGTTGCATGCTGTTGCTCCCTGGTAGGCAGGGAGCTGGGTTCCAGGGAAGACCAGATAGAACCTAGCCTGGTCCACAGAAAAACATTAGCTCTTCATGGTCTTTGCAGACTAACAGAAGGTCTGTCTTCATGCTCATTCCCAATGACCAACCTCAACACACCAAGCACATGTCAGAGCAATGGAACAGTAGTGTCGGGGATTTGCAGAGGATGCTTTCTCTAGCAGAGGCTGCTGACCCTATGGGCGGAGCGGTAAGACCTGAGCCACCAGCACAGCCCCCAAGACCTCTGGCTTTCAGGACTCTGGGAACTATGGCCTCTCAGCCTGAAAGTGGATGTTTCCTTCCTGTTCCTTGCATTTCCTGAATCTCTTACAAGTATCTGTCCCTCAGTCACAGGGGGTTTGAGCAGAGCACACAGATAATCTGTGCTGGGATCTTCAGCCGTAAGGCCCAGAGGTGCTGCTATAGCCCAGAGCTCAGGGTGATTTTGGGGACCACTTGCCAGTGAGGAAAGAGGGGGAACAGAGAGCATGTCTTACCACCTCTGCCCTGGTTCCTTCATAAGGTTTTGGTTCTGGAGTCACTGAGGAGGGGGGATTAAATACATTCTTTTAGGAGGCGGTATATTTTGGCTATACTTCGTGTGTTGCTGGGAACAAACCCAGGGCCTTGCACTTACTAGGCAAGCATTCTAACACTAAGCTACACCCACTAGCCTTTGGTTTTCTGAGACAGGATCTGGCTACCCAGCCCAGGCTGACCTTAAACTTGTGATCCTCCTGCCTCCACCTCCCAAGTGCTGGGACTGTAAAATGTAAAAAATGTATGCCACCACACCTGGTTATGCTGTTTTCAACAAACCAGGGGTTGGTTTCAGTTGGCCGCACTCTCACCAGCTGGCAGAGTATGCAGAAGACAAGCAGATGAGTCTGACGAGAAGCTTAGGGGCTTTTCTGGATTAAGAGTATATGCCAGCAGATCTGCCGGTGGCTTAGCCCTGAAAGGCTGGGCACAGATGGAAGCCTGGGCAGCTGCCTCTGAAAACCACAGTGACAACTGGCAGACTGGCCAGGTCTGAAGTATCTGTTTATGATGACTTCCAAGACCACCCCCAACTGGCCAATGGAAGCGTTGCCCAGGGCTGTCTGACCGAACATGGCTATTGCATCCTGATCCAAAGACTTCTGAAAGGCAGAAACGAGCTAGATGCAATTTCCCAGCCACCAGGCACATCTCCCCTTTGATCATCAAAAATGGAAATTCTAGACAGAAAGACTGGTCTAAGGATTCCAAACCCAACATCAGCTTCCCTTCCCTTCCGGGATAGAGGTAGGAGAGCACCCATCTGCATACCTAGTTCCCCTCTCACAGAGGGATATATTTCATGCTCCAGGCCTTGGGCCACTTTTGCCTTGAAACTACTCCAAGATGCAACTCACTGCATCTGCATTCTTTCTCCGTTAGGAGTCACAAGTCCCTCAGTGCCTCTGGGGACACCACCAGCAGCATTTATTAAGTAATGTCCATAGTTCAGTATTTCATCCATTTTATGAAACGAGGAGAGGCCCGGCCAGCCACAAGGACATTGGCACACACGGATGCAGCATGGGCAAGCAAGGGACAGGTGAGACATGGGACCATGGCAGGTGATGTCTGGGAACCACCTCCCCCTAAAGTTCCTAGGGGTGCGCCACTCTCCAGACAGGAGGGCAGACTCCCATTCCCCTGAAACTCCTTACAGATGCAAAGGGCAGCCCTTTGCATTTGTTAGGGATTTTTCTCCCATATCCACTTCTGTGAAGGTTTTTTAACAACCCTGGGGCAAGGACAGAGAACTCACTGTCTGTTCCTGCCCTGCCCCTGGAAAGTCCAATGTGACAAGGGACAGGTGTAAGAGGGATGAGGAGCAGCTGCCCGGAAGCATACCTACAGGACAGAGGGTGAGCTGGCTGCAGGAAGGCCTCCTGTCCCACTACGTGAGGACATTATCCCATCTTAATCATGAACTTTGGGGTCTGACTTAATCGTTTGGAAAGTACCCAGCATAGACATGAAGAATCAAAGATGGTGAGCAAGACCATCCGCTTTCCCGTGAGCATCCAGGGCTCTGCAGCATGCCTCCTCTATTGGACTGGATGCCTACACACCCTCATTCCCTCCATGTGTTCTTCATTTGCTTTCCACTCACACCACACTTTGTATAGCCTTCTACCTGTCTGAGAAGAATCCCTTTGTGAGGCACTTATACGTCTCTATACATCTGGGAAACTGTCAGAATTTAATCCTATTTTAAAACTGTAGCACAGAAGACTCTTCTGGCAGGGTTGAAGGTCGACTCTTTTCTTTTCTTTCCGACCAGAGTACCAGTATTTCCTCTTTGGTAGAAATCTGGATCTAAGTGGTGAGTGCAACTCACAATCTGGTTCTGGCATCATCTCACTAATGAGGGGAAGGCCTGCCTTCAGCAGCCTTCAGTCTTGAAAACCATATGCCTCTATTATCTTTTTCCCCCTTTTGGAGACAGGGTCTCATGTAGCTAAAGCTGATCTCTAGCTTACTCTGTAGCCAAGGATAATCTTGAACTTTTGATTCTCCTGCCTTCATCTCCCCAGTGCTGGGATTAGAGACATGTGCCACCACACCGAGCTGAGCTACAGCCCCAGCATGCTCTACTAACTCTTATTTTCCCTTTGTGAATTCATTCAAATATACTGGTGCTTGGTATTGGGCCCTTGGCCACAGGCCGTTCATCCTTCATCCATTATCTTAGGTAGAGGTTCAGAGCAAATGTAAACTCAGGGATCTATGACGTTCGTTCCAGAAGAGGGCCCTGAAAAGGAAAGGCATGAGGAGAAGAAATCTGAAGGACCGGAGGTGCAGCACCCAAATGACGTACTGTGAAAACACCCATGTGACAATAAGCAATGCTATCACAGAGGTCCATGTTGACTAGAAGGTCCTTTCAGATTTTGGGAATATTAAGATACAGGGTAGGAAATACCATCTTGGGCTGGAAGACCAGTGACAGTTCTAAACAGCCAGCTTTCCGTCTTGAACTTGGACCCTCCTAAGAGCACAGAATCTGATAATGGGGCTTGAGGGTGGGAGACTCCTCATTCCTGCCTAAGTCCCGCCTGACTCTTTCCTCTAGGGGGCGCTGCACTGAGGACCATCAGGGACACAGTTTGAGTGTGTTCATTTGCATGAACCGAAACAGCCTTGCAGAGTTAAGGAGCCCAGGATTTTATTCTGGCCCCTGCCCACCTAACCCTGACCACTTTCCACAACTCTGCCCTTTGGGGGAGGAAAACAAAAATAATAACTTCCATTTTTCTGGGCCACAGAATACAAGATGGATGTAGATTGTACAAGGAGCTTACACACTGAGGCAAGAAAAGCGTGCAAATGGGGCAGAGGTTCTTCACCCCCGTGGGCAAATCAGTGCTCCAAACTTACAAGGACCTCTGTGACTCTAGACCCCAGAGTCCACCAGGGAGTGTTTCTGGCTTTACTAACAGTGTCCAACGGCAGCTTCTGCCTTCTCTCTAGAGAGAGAGTAGCTGTGTCGACGATACAGATGATGCCCGTGAGCCATTATTATTATTGTTGTTGTTGTTCTTTTCCTAGTATGATGTCACAAAGAGGCCCTGGAGCAGTCTTGTAGGACAAAGACTAGCGTGTCTGAGAATGACATAATACTGACTTTTCTCTTTTTGGTAACAGTCCATGAAATGTGCGCCCCTCTCTCCTGAGATAAAGCGAGGCATGAGGGGAGCTGGAGGAGCTGTGGGTGGGACACTGTACCGTGTGAGATCATGATCATGCAGCCGATGGTAACAGGACCGAGAAGTGAGAAAGAAACTCCAGGTGGAGGGCCAGCAGTTTCCAGGAAGTACCTGGCCCTTGGGAACACTGCGCTGTCCAGTTCTTGTTGGGGGGGAGGGGCGCCACCTCCCGGGGCTCGCCATCATGGGCAGGCATTAGCCCTCATCTTCCCTCAGCTCCGTAGGTAGGAACTTATACTGCTGCTGGCGGATCTGGGCCAGCTTCTTCCTGGCTTCCTCCAGCTCTCGCTCTTTCTTGAGCATCTCTTCCTGGGCTGCGATGATCTGGAAGGGAAAAACAGAAGGATGGATGTGAAGCCTTGGTGGAGGGAGGCCTTTGTCTTCCACAGCCCCTCCAATGATGGATGCAAAAGAGCATTCTTTTAAAAAAAAATGTATTTATTTGATGTGTGTTGAGGGTGTGTGCATGTGCTGTAGCACACATGTAGAGATCAGAGGACAATGTGAAGAAGTCAGTTCTCTTTGTCCCCACATGTGGGTCCTGGGAATTGAACTCAGGTTTCCAGGCCTGGCGGCATATGCCTGTTCCATACCAGCCTCTTTACTTGCTGAGCCCTAATACTGGCCAGGAACAGCATCCTTAGCTCTGAGAACCAGTCTACACCACAGCGTGGTTTTGAGACCAATGACCCAGCTGATCAGAAAAAAACAAGTTGACTTCTGGGTCGGGACTTTGCAGCAAACATCTCCTGCATCCATACCAGGCTTGGTGTCTGCACTTAAATTGCCCCATCACTTTTGTGGCAAGCCTGTGAAAGTCCTGTATGTACAATGAGGGGTCTGAGGCTGAGAGGGGCGGGCCATTGCAATGACTCAGGTCGGAGGATAGAGCTCAGGAAGCTAAAGCTAGGGCCCTCAACCACTAGGCAGCCTTCATAGAGAGTTGGCCTTTAGTACTGACGGGAATGGATTCCCGGATTCTGACTAGATCCTCGAATCCATGGAGGATTAAATCCTTGATATAAAATGGCACAGTATTTGCATATAACCTATGTATCTCCTCCTGTATTTGTTATTTAGTGAGTGTATGCATGTGTCCATACATACGAAGGTTCATGTGTGTGTAGGTATACATGTGCATGGGTGTGTGCGTATGTTGAGGCCAGAGGTCAACTTGGACAGCTGTTCCTCAGAAAGCCATCCACCTTGATTCTGGGGACAGTGTCTCTCAACTTTTACCTGGAACTAGGCTGCCTGTCTCTGTCTCCTCAGCATTGGTATCACATATGTGCACACCACACCTATGTTTTTTTCTAACATGGGATTTAGGGGAGCAAACGGGTCTTCATGCATGCATGGCAAGGACTTTACCCACTGAACCATCTCCTTAGCTCCCCCATGAACATTTTAAATAATCTCCAGGTGATTTCTAAGACTGAATGTAATGTGAACGCCATGCACAGAGTTGCTAAACTGTGTTGTTTAAAGAATGACTAGGAACACAGCTTGTCTATGTTCCATACAGTGGCAGTTTTTAGCACATATTTTCAAGCCATTGTTGGTTGAATCCAAGGATGTGAAAGTTGTGGATAGATACAGAGAACAGAATGTATTCATTTAATGCTCCTAAGGTCCAAGTCTGAGGAGTACTAGTTAACTGGTACAATGGGACTAGAGTAAGTTTGTGTTTAAGAAAGCCAAACAAGTTCCCTTCAGTGGACCCTTCCAGAATGTTCACTATGCCAACAAGTTTATTGATCAAGGTGGGGGTACTGGGCACAGTAGTATTTCCCAGATTTAATTGATCAGGGACCCTTTTATGTGAGACTTCTAAAGGAATAAGTGAATGAAAAACACTTTCTGGCACAACAACATGGTGTACAGCCAAAACTGGGTGTGGTATGGAGAGTCCAGACAGGTATGAGGAATGCCTTGGTGCTGCTAAGAACAACAGCCCCATGTAGCAGATATATCTAACACATCCAAAGCCTGCAGGCCTGGCTTCCTCGCTTTTCCTGTTTACTTCCACACGAGACCACAGTCCTGCCGAAGGAATCGCCAGTCTTCTCCTAACAGTTCCGGGAGGAAGCAGGGTCCATTCTGCCTGTGGAGGGCTTGCCAGGGCAGCAGTCCCAAAGACATCCTGCCGTACTCTAGGCTAGTCTGTTCCTTTCTTTCTCTATAATAGAACACTTGAATTTCAGCTAGACACCTGACTACCCAGAAAAGAAGCCCACATTTCCCATCCTCCTGTGACTATGCTGACCAACCGTATGGGAGAGGAAGTGAGGTTTGTGAATTCCAGCGCTTGCTCCTCTCCCTCTTCCTGACAGATGGGACACTGAAGTTGGTAACTAAGCCACCCAGTTACCAGGGGCAACATCCAGGGAGGGTGGATAATGTGCAGTCTGGGTCTCAAACATGGCAGAAACATCACACCTTTCCTAAAGGGCTTCTATCCAGTTATATACAGAAGAGGTGAACTTGCATCCTGTTTAAGGCACTGTTTTGTTGGGCATCTGTTATAATCTAACCCTCGTCCTGGCAGGTGCACGTTACTGTGTGTTTAGCCACTCACCTGAGCAATGCCTCCCACAAACTTGGTTTTCACAACAACATCATCATCATCAGCTTTGCCGAAGGCTGCCTTCTGGGCTGCACGGACAAGATTGTCTGAGGCTCTTTTCACAGCATTTCCTGCTGCCTAGAGAAGGAACAAGACACATGTGGCATCATTAGCAATAGCACATGGGTCTGGCAAGAACAGACATGAAGTTCATGAGATCACGTTATAACACACACATTTTCTGGAGCCAGAGAGTACCCATTGTTCTGTCTACACATCAACCCCTCCAACCCTGACGCCTACCTGACTACAGATCTTTCAGCGATGAATTGAAATACAGTTCCTGGCTCCCAAAAATCACATGCTTTTTTTTTTTTTTAAATACTTGTGTGTGTTTATGTGGGTTGCACGTGTGTGGATATTGAAGCCAGAGAATAATTTCAGGAATGCCACCTACTTCCTTTGAGACAGGGTCCCTTAGTGGTTGGAAGCTCACCAATTAGGTTAGACCGGCTTGTCGGTGAGCCCCAGGGATGCTTTTGTTTCTGCCTTTCCAGCGTTGGAATTACAAACATACGCTACCACACTCAGCTTTCTTAGGTGGGCTAAGGGGATCAAGTTCAGGGCCTCACACTTACAAAGGGAACGCACTACTGACTGAGCTGTTTCCCTGGCCGGAGCCCTTGCTTTTGATGGGGAAGGACGATCGAACAAGCAGCTTATGCTTGTCATAGAAGTACACTCGGGGCTGCCTCCTTAGTCTGGAAAACCACTGCCCTGTGGCCCTAACTTCACATGGGTGTGAAGTCTTGGCCCCAGATTTCATGATTTCCTACATGCCGTGGCACTGCTCACGTTCCCTTATCAACACCCTTGGGTGTTCTGTGCTGACTTTGTTACGGCCTTTACCATCCTTGGGGCAACTCTATTCTGGGCAGCAACAACTTGAGGGGAGGGGCCTACTTAAACCATTTGAACCCTCAGAACCGGCTACAGAGGCTGGTCAGAGTTGGGATTCACGGGAGGTTTCCTGAGGGAATGGAGGGCTGTGAATGCACAAGCCAGGGAGCATCCGCTCTCGTGTGTGGGGTTGAGTCTTGTGAGTCACGGACTTTATGGATATACTTTAAGTCCCAGCTAGGCTTATGCTTTATGAACACGGATGCAGTGACTGCTGGAGACACATCTAGGGTGTCTGTCAACAGAAGTCTCTTTTTATTACTGACTCCTGTCCATTCTGGTTTACACTTTCATGTGCTTGAGTACACACGTGTGCATGCATATGGAGGTCAGAAGCTGGCTGGCCAGTGAGCCTCAGGGATCTTCCTGTTTCTGCCTCCTTCACACCGGGGTTACAGGCACATGCCACTGTGTCTGGCTTTTTTGTGGGTGCTGCAATGGAATTCAGATCCTCACGCTTGGACATGCAAGCGCTTTACCCACAGAACCATTTCCTCCATCTCCTAGTTTACTCTCAATCCTCAGGGAGCAGGACCCTGGGGAACTGTCCTCTGCCAGCTGCGGTCTGGAATTATCTTTTAGTGGTGATGAAAGCTTCATTAAATCTCCTACATTCCTTGCCCATCTCTCTCAGAGGCAAGAGTTTAGGTCTAAGGGATAGCCATGACTTTGAACCCCTGATCTTCTAGCTTCCACCTCCCACATACTGTTCTCACAGGCTTACATGACCAACCCTGTTTCATGTGGTATCAGGGATTGAACCCAAGGCTGAACTCATGCTTAAAAGTCATAGGAGACCTCTGAGTCTGTAAGAAGCATCTGGACTCTCTGCCCTTCTGATTTTATTCATGGTGTACATCTCAGACACTTTAAGCAATACAAATGATCTATATAATAACACTTATCATAGTAAAATTCTCAAAAGCTGGAAACAAATACAATGTCTGAAGCATGGGGGGGGGGAACTGGCATAATCAGCTGATGCAAAACCATGCAATCACTGAAAAATGAGACTCATGAAGAATGGAGTCTCCACCTCAAGGAAAAATGTGCATGATGGCATGTATGCAACAAGGAAGCAGATGTGTCTTGCTATGACCACAACCAGACAATCGTAGATGACAAGGGGGACAGAGAACAAACATGTGGCATGTGGGGGCACTGAGGCAATGCAGTTTTTTTTTCCTATTCAAATGTTCCCTTCATTGTGTTTAAAACAGTTTTTAAGTTCCATATCTATGTGATGTGTGTGTGTGTGTGTGTGTGTGTGTGTGTGTGTGTGTGTGTGTGTTTGTGTGTGTGTGTGTGTGTAAGCCTGAGGTCTGAAGACAACTTGTGGGAGTCAGTTCTCGCCTCCCACCATGTAGATTCTGGGGATCGAACTTAGGTCATCAGGCTTGACAGCAAGCATCTTTACCCACTGAGCCGTCTTTATAGACCTCAAAGAATTTTATAATTAAAACAATCAGAACAATGTGTACGCACGTTGAAGAACTTGATTGTTATAAACATACTCTCTAGGTTCTGCGAAGGAAACCGTAACAACTTTCTTAAATCTCCTCTGGGCATTCTCTCCCTGCTCGAGCAAACACTACCTGAGGGCCTCCACTGAATCAGGTGCCGTGATGAAGATGGGGTACCTGAGATGCTCACAGCTTTGACACAGAAAAATAAAGGCAGAGGTGCCATGGGACAGGAGCCGTAAGAGTGGCCAGGCCAGAGGCTCTGGCAGGACAGAAGAGGGACTCTGGAAGAGTTTCCCAAGAGGTGACTCTGAGGTCAGTTACAGAAGATGAACAGGAGTTTGCTGGATTGGGCTGGTGAGAAGCCAGACCATTCCAAGTGAGTGATGGCCCACGGGCACCAGTGCAGAGGGCCCAGGTGCTGTGTGGATGTGGTGGGCAGTGGTTGTGGGATGCACGATGCAGATGACAGAAGATGAGGCTGGAGAGAGACAGAACTGGCTGATGGAAAGCCTGGTGGGTCATGCCAAGGAAGTGAGACGGTCCCCTTTGGCGACACTTACCCGCTCCAACAGGAGTATTTTCCCACCAGCATCAGTGACCATTACCTGTAGCCGCTTCATGGCCTCTGAATCCTGGTCGGCCTTCACCTTGCAGGCCACCAGCAGCTGAGCGGTCGAAGCTGCGACCTGCTTAGCAGATGAGATGAGCTTTTCCTCGCTGGCATGTCCCTGAACAGAGGCATTGGCTGCCTCACAGAGACTGCTGGTTGCTGCCGCCACCATCCGGGCCTGAGGACAGTCAACAGAGAAGTGACCCAAGGCCCAAACCTCCCTGGGGGGAATCCACAAAGCAAATGAAGAGGAAGGAGAAGGGGACTCACAGCAGAGATCAGCCCCTGTGACCACTGTCCATCATCAGCAGCGTTGGCAGGGATGGAGCCCACCTGTTGAACAGGGGAGGGAAGTGTGCATGAGTAAGGTGACCTGCAGCCACCCCAGACCCTCCTGTGCCCTGCAACTGGACATACTGCACTGTCTGGTCACCTTCACCAATTAGCACTGACCTTGGAATGGACCAATCACTCCTCTCACGGGATCCCAGCCACAGATCCATTGGGTCAGTCTATGCTTGCCAGTATTGACTGGCCTCATATATACAAAGGACATTGCTCCCCCTTGGCTGCAGGATAGCACATTTCTAGGGCATGATGGTTTGGGGCTATCTTTGATGCTGACTTGCTCTGTTACCTTTCCTTTGTTATTAACACTGAAGCTTCCTTCTTCAAGGGTCAAGGGCAATTTAAATCTCTCCTGCTCACACCCTGAAAGCCATGGTGTGAGATTCTGGCAGAGGCTATGTAAAAAGGGTGGGATATCTCCTTCTATGCAAATGAGGGCAGACTCTTGTCTTAACTACATTTTCTCAGTGGTGGAGAGAACAAGGGGCTGGAGGGAAGAATCCTCTCCGTTTCTGCTTAGAAATCACAGCAAATGAGAGATTTTCTGTCCAGATCTACAAAGCATCACTGCAGGAGATAAGAGATGAGTACCTCAATTTGAAAACAAGATTGGGGATCCATTAACAATTATAGATACCTCCTGAGAGTCCGGCAAAACCCCAAGACCCTCATATAATTCTATAGGCCCCCCAAGATCAGCTGAACTTCCTTTCCCAACTTTCTAAATGCCTGAACGAACCAGTGCTGTGGAGGACAGGAAACCTATGACATTCAAGACAGCCTTTCTGGCACATGGCAATCTGTTTCGCAATCAGTCTACCTTTTACTATGGTTGGAGGGAGCTGAATACAGCAATGATCTATCTGTGTCTCTGTAGGTTGTCAAGTCAACAAGAACTTTATGAAAATGCACGGCAAGATGAGCGAGAGGCAGGACCTCTGGAGAGTCAGTGAGAAGCCCAGTGGTCAGCCTGCATCCTTGGGTGGGAAGATGTATCTCCAAGGATCTTGGGTGACGCACCACATGATGGTTTAGAAAGAAGAGCAAGTGTGTACTTTAGAGTAAAACGCACACAATTCCCTGGGAGAAGATTAACAGCCCTGGTTAGGCAGGGCTCTTCATCTCTTCTCTAGCACTCGACCCAACTCTGTACATACACACACCAAAGGCCTCATAACATGCACACAGGTGACTGCATCATCCTCAGACCTCCAACTCAACAGGCTTCTAGAGAGCCTCTGTATTTGAGAGGCTCTCAGCAAGACCCATTCTGGATAGGCTAGCCCCATGTATGGGAACATCAGGACACACGACATACTTTAAATGTTGAAAAGCCGTGATGCTTTTATGCCAGGACAGGTGGGCTGGATTAACGGCAATGACATGGACTGAGGGAATCTCAGATTCAAGTCTAGACTGGCTTTGGGAGCCACAGGCTCAGCAAGGCACTAATGGTTAAGCTGACCAGCATTCACTTGATGGTCATAAAACCAAGTGAAGGCATCTGGAGTTTGGAGGTGGGATTAGAGAGCCCCTGCCTATGGCACTTACCAGGCTGTTCACCAGGAAATGCTGACAGTTTAGACAGCCTAATGTACAGTGGGACTATAAGTGTCTCTTTCAGGCCCTGATCACTGCCTAGAGTGGGATGGTTTCCCTAACAAGAAGCAGATGAGAGGCCTAGGAGCCAAAGCCTTCACTCAGCTGGTGGAATTTAAGCACAGTTTTCAGTGGCGGGCAAAAGACTTGTAACCCAGCGACAGGATCCCAACATGCATCTCCTAGCCAAGCATTTCTCCTCTACCGCTCAGTGGCTCTCCCTCCACAATGCTCTATGGCGTGGCCAGCCATGTTTACCCACCTTGCCTTGGGCCACCAGCTCCCTTTGGGCTGCTGAGGCTGATTTGACCAGGGCACTTGTGGCAGCAGCAATGGACTTAGCAGCTTCTAAGATCTGTTCTTCAAAATCCAGGGTCTCGTCTGCTTGCTGTAACGAAAAGAAAACCAAGTCACATGTGATGTACAGCCACAGGGGGCTCTTTCTGCCACACTACTTACTGCAGGACTGCGTGGCTCTTCGGGTGCCTATTGCTTTTGGTTGACAAGCCACACCCAGGGCAGGGAGGCCTTTCCATCGGCTGCCTCCCTTCCCCTTCCACTGGAAAGCAAAAGCTGTTAGTGGTGACATTCTATATACATTTTAAATCAGAAAAGTCTGAGACGAACTCCTTTTCCAGACCGCAGTCTTTAAAATTCACCGTGAGCCACTCGGAAGGTTCCAGAAATATCAATAATCCCACTCAAAGTAATCGATTATCAAAGTCAAAAGAATGAGTGGTGACATATTTGGCCAGAACCTCAAGCTCAGAAATGGTTCTGAAAGTAAGGGAAGATGGTTGTTAGTTCTAAAAAGTCCAATTTTGCTTGGGTGAGAACAAAAACAACTCAGGATTGACATTTCCGTAGCTGAGTTCTATGTCAACCACATGGCAGTAGGGAGTCGAAGAGAAAACAAGGTTGTTTCAAGAAGGTGCTTGCCCAGTTAACTCGATGCCCAAGCAGGGCTCTGCCTCAGGAAGAGCGCTGGACACCACCGTGCAGATTTCAGACACCAGAGGCAGATCTTAATTCACCACTGCCACATCCCCTTGGTGCCCAAACCACCTAGGAAGCTGGAAAGGTACTTTGGGGAAAACCAGGCAGGTATAAGGATAGTGGTCCCAGGCTGGTTAGGATGGAGCACACAGTTTGGGGTGGCAGCAAAACGAAGGACCTGTGAGATCTCTTGGGTTAACATTCTATGTGACTCTAGGTCAGTTTGGTTTGACTGTCCTTGGTTCATAAACGGTTGAAGATGTGGCTGGTACCTTTAGGCATTAGGAGGTAATGGTCAGGCACAGCAATGCTTCTCTTTGTATGTATACTGAAATCAGAGTCAAATGTTATCCCATAAATAATCTTATGTATACAATTCAGTGGCATTAAGTATGCTCACAATGTTGAGTACTATCTGGCCAACCATTTACTGAAATTAACTTTATCTACATCTTTATGGTAAGAAAATCTAGGCTTTAGTGAGGCGACTGGGCACAGAGAGCTACATACCAACCAGAGGCTACTCAATGGTGTAAGAGAAATCAAGCCAGCATGGCTACAAGGTGGAGTCTAAGGTCATGTGGCAGCATGGAGAATCGGAGCCAGAACCTAAACCTGCATCTCTCTGCATTCAAAAGTGTGTGTGTCTGCCAGATTATGCCAAGAACCTTGTCTCTACTTCCTCAATGCTGGGATGTACCATGAATGTACCACTGTGCCTGGCTATTTATTTTTTTTAAATGTGGGATCTGGGGATCAAACTTTGATCCTCGTGCTTACACAGCAAGTGACTGAGCCATCTTCTTGACCCCTAGCTCCCTATTCTTAATAACTATATCTTGAGCCATGAAAAATATTGATTATGATTATTTTTTACAACCCATCCATCCTATCAAAATAAAAGCTGAACGCACTAGAAGTAGATGTGAAGAATGAGGGCAGCATGCTGTAGGTTCCTAGAGAGAATTGGGGTGCATGTTTCTTATTTCTGAAAAAAAGTCTTGCTCAAAGAGTATTCCAGATAGAAAAGGACTCAGCTTTGTGGGCTCATTCTGAGATTAGAAGGGTCTAGGACTTGTTTACTGCACTATAAAAATGACTTATTATAAGACACTGGTATAAAATGTACTTGTATGCATAGGTCCCAAATACATAACCTCAGGTTTATATAGAGACAAAAATACACATGAATATATATGCTGTATATATTCATTTAATGACCTGGAGATTTTCTGGAAATTCCTTCTGCAAAAGAAAGTGAAGCATATAACAGATTAAGCCATCAGGGGAACCGAAGGGGGCACTTTCCTCATTTTTGCTGCTGAGGAAATGGAAGCCTGTGGTAGCTCCCCAAGCCTCCCAGACTCTTGTCTCAAGAGGCCTCAAAGCTCCAGCTCACGTGACAGCAGCAGAATGCCCATCATCAGATTCTGACTTAAGCCTCATGAAAATGAAATTCCCTTACAACTCAAGGCCAAGCATCCACACACAAGAGCCTTGGTTACTATTAATTGGAAGGCCCTTTTCCTATCTTCTGCTGCCCTGGAGGTTTTGATTTTAATTACACACACACACACACACACACACACACACACACACACACACACACACACACACCTACCTACCTACCTACCTAACTTGGAAGTATTTTTGGCACACAGATTTTTCTACAATGGCAATCATCTTAATTTTTGTTTCCTCTCTACTTTTCTTTCCATCACATCTCTGGACTTGAACACAGACCCAGCACACAGTCTTATCTTCTGGGGCTCCAGCTCAGATATGAAGAGCTCCCCCAAGGAAGGCAGATGCTTGGATGCTCTGGCCTCGGCAAAGCCCTTTAGTGAGCCCTGGGTCGGCATCTCCCTCTAAGCTAAGGTTATCTCTGGGAGGAAACACCCACCGTGAACCACGTGAACCCACATCCTCTAGCCTCACAGTGGGATCTCCCCCAGGGGACAGACCTGCTCAAGGTGCAGCACTGGCCTGTGGTCTGTCTATGGGCTCCGTGCCTACCAGCTGGCAGGAGGAGGGAGACTTGAAGTAGGGAGGGGAGGGGAGGACAGGAAAAGGGGAAAGAGAACATAGCCTTTGGCCGTGTGGTAAAAAGAGGTAAAAAGGTTTGTTCTCTCTATAAAAGAACCACAAGCTGCATGTAAGGTGTGCTGTGAGAACAGCCTCCCTGGGAGCTGGGAGAAGGCCGAGCAGCAGTGTGAAACAACAATCAGGGAACACAGCCCAGGGTCTGCAGAGCAGGCACCAGGACTGCTCGGGCCTGCTCCCCTCACACAAGCGCTCCTTCCTGTCTCCTCCACAGGAAGGCTAAATGGTCACTTTCCTCTTTATTTTATTCATTTATTTCGTTTCTCGAGACAGGGTTTCTCTGTGTAGCCTTGGCTGTCCTAGAACGCACTGTCTAGACCAGCCTGGCCTTGAACTCGGAGATCTGCCTGCCTCTGGCATGCACCACCATGATGGGCCACTTTCCTCTTTAATTGAGACTCTTTGCTGACCTGACCCAGGACAGTAGGACCCATCTCTGTCTTTGGGAAATTGGAGGCTGTGAGATGCTTACTCCTGAGTTATTTCCCCCAACACTGGGTCCCCAAAAGAGCTTTTATGATTGTTAAAAATCATTCCTTGAAGGGCATGGCTGGGGTTGGTGAGATGGCTAACAGAGCTTGCTGCCAAGCCTGACGACCTGTGTTTGATCCCTGGAACCCATATGGGGTAAGAGGAACCAATTCCTTAAAGGTGTGGTACACCCCCACTCCCAGAACTGACTAAATAAACTCAATTGAGAAATAAAGAACATGAAGCCGGGCGGTGGTGGCGCACGCCTTTAATCCCAGCACTTGAGAGGCAGAGCCAGGTGGATCTCTGTGAGTTCGAGGCCAGCCTGGGCTACCGAGTGAGTTCCAGGAAAGGCGCAAAGCTACACAGAGAAACCCTGTCTCGAAAAACTAAAAAAAAAAAAAAAAAAAAGAAAGAAAGAAAGAGCATGAATGATCTCATGCATATGGCTGTTTATATTTCTTTATGATTACTGCATGAGCCACAGGCTCACCAGAGAACCCTTCTGCAGAGTTACCCATAGAGCTGGTTAAAGGTGCAGACTGTCTCAGTAGGTCTGGGCGAGGCTCTTATTTCTAAGAGAGGTGGTTAGGAACCACTCTGTGAGAAACACAGGCCAGCTAACTTCATTCACCATCCTGTGACCTGCTTAAGGCTTTATTCAGTTTATGTTTCTCTTGTACAAAACCAGGCAGGAGAGCACATGTGATAGATGTCAGTTGAATGATTCAATGCCCTCATTCAAAAAGAAGCCCTGCAAATTCCAGAGTTCAGCCAGGACACACAATAATGGAAGTGAGGACTAGGGATGTAGCTCAGTTGGCAGAGTGCTTGCCTAGCATGTACAAGGCCCTGGGTTCAATCCCCAGTACTGCATAAACTGGATGTGGCGGTATACACTTGTAATCCTAGCATTCAGGAGGTGGAGGCAGGAGGATCAGAAGTTCAAGGTCATCCTCAGTTACATAGAGAATTAGAGGCCAGCCTGGGTTACACGATGCCGGTTTCTGACATTCAGCCATGTGCACACAGACATCTGTAAACACGGCATTTTATCAAGAAGCCCTCTTACCTAAATTGGCTCCGTGAAGATGGTTAGCACATGTAGAAAGTACCACCTGATGAGGATGGTCACTGACTCTCCATCTTGGGTGCCATGTCCCTTTCTCTGGTCTCCTCTACTGGAAAGGCCACTGGCTGGGTCACCATCAGCTCCTAGGCCTGTGTTTTCTGGGGAGTCTGGCTGTCTGTAGCTGAAGATGGGGCTGTCCTCACCTGGGCTGTTTGACAGCTTCAAGAGAGGTCTGAGCACCCTTTGGTGACATTTTCCTGTGGCTGTCTGTCTACAGGGAACGCCATTTAAATTCAGAGAACTGCTGGGCAAGGCTGCACTCAGGGCTGGTTCCTTGCCCGTCCATGTCCCAAGCTCCGGAGTGAACTTGAGACCCCTGACTCTGCTCTCATACATTTCAAACTTCAGAAGCTCCAGTCCCATTGGGCAAAGAAAGAGGAAAACAGTGTGGAGGAGTAGCCTTTTTCATTTTTATCTTATATTTTAGCCTTTTGGGAATTTCATTCTTATTTTTGCAGTGACTCATCCTTCATTCCCTCCTGCCCAGCAGACGGATGGAAGTACATAATTCATCTATGTGAAATGTGAACAATTCACCGTAGATACTTAGGAATGATTGACACCTCACTTCATTATTTCTGCTCGTGCCTGCCCCTTGTACTGGGGACCGAACCCAGAGTCTCGCACACGTGAGGTAAACACTCCACCGCTGAGCTACATCTCCAGGCTCCTCATACTTTCAGACATTGCTTTTTTAGGCTAAATCATTAGATGAAGCGAGTCTGTTTGGATCCCGTGCTACACGCATGATTCCAGTTATACATAAACACAAAGCAAAGAGGAAGGACGCTCCCGGGGACACACAGTGTAGATGAGCACTGCTTTGGACTCGCCCCTCAGCACCGGTCCAGGCAGTGGATAACTTGGAACACAGGTCACTGACGCATACGGCCGAGCACATCACTTCTGGGTCTGCCCCACCCTTCTCTGGGTATGAACTCATTCATTTTCTTTGGTCTTCAGCTTAGACATGTTTATATTTCATATTACATTTTTTGTAAGATGTTAACTGAAATAAGCAGGAAGCGCATTCTCTTCTCCACCCTCAGGAGTCCTGTCTCCTTCCTGCTGTCTTTAGTGACCCACCCACTCTCCCTGATGTCCGCTGGGCATGTGTGGGCAGGGACAGCATTTGGTTCCATGGTCCTTTTTCTCACCCATTTTGTGAATTATGCCCCTGAGACACTTCACCCAGGA
Source organism: Peromyscus californicus insignis (assembly GCF_007827085.1). Taxonomy (NCBI): domain Eukaryota; kingdom Metazoa; phylum Chordata; class Mammalia; order Rodentia; family Cricetidae; genus Peromyscus; species Peromyscus californicus. The sequence continues at coordinate 62,091,913 of NW_026294402.1, forward strand.
ACAGTCCTGACCTCTGCCCCCGTCTTAAGGTTAATAAGAGACTTGTCTTGTTCTCTTGAGACAGAATCTAATGTATCCCAGGCTGGCCTCTAATTAGATACATAGAAGACCGCTTGAACTTCCAATCCTCCCGTCTGTTAGATTAGAGGCATGTACCATGCCCGGTTTATGGGTGCTGGAGATTGAACCCAGGACCTCACAAATGCTAAGCAAACTATCAAATGAGCCTGAGAGACCGACTTAAAAAAATATTTATTATTCTTGTTTCTGTGTGTGTACAGTGTGTGAATACACATGTACCATGATGCGCATGTGGAAGTTCGAGGCCAGCTTTCTGGAGTTGGCTCTCTCCTTCCACTGTGGGATTTGGGGATTGAACTCAGCTCGCCAAGCTTGTACAGCAAGCACCTTTTACCCACTGAGCCACCTTGCCAGCCCAGACTGGACTCCTAGAGAGCTAAAAAGGACCATTTTCCTCACAAGTTCAGTAGATATGTTTTTTTTCCAACTGTGAACATGTTATATATATATAATTTAAATGAAATTTATAATTTCAAGGGGAAAAGACCAATACCTAGGACCCCTACAACATGAAGGAGGTCTTTTCCTGCCATGTTTTTCCTTTGTGCTGAATCTGGTTGCTACTGGCTTGCTTCTGGTTTTGACCTGAGAGATGCTTTGGGGAGAAAGTCTTGGCCGAAGTATACAATGGCTACATCAGTTTGTGTTCTGGAGGACCCTTGGATGGGTTGGCTTTAGGACCTCCTTTGTCCTTAATAGGTCTAACAAAAGGCAAATCTCCCCAAACAACTGACTCCCCTTCACAGAGGCCTTGTCTCTAGGGAAGCTCAGGGTAGCACAGAGAGAAACCACGGCTGTGTAGCTCATGTCTGTGGCTGGACAGGCACCACCTCCACATCTAGACATACAATGCAGAAGTGAGCTCATGTAGCAGCCACTGGAAAAGACCCAAGTCTGTATGGTTAGGATCCAGGGAATAGTTTTCCCACAGAATAAATTGCTTTATTGCATTTTTTTTTTTTGCTGTTTATTTTCAAAATGAAAAGTAATACCACTGAGCTGATCTTCTAATTACTCTCTGAGTGATGGAAAAAATTCTTCAGGATTTTGCCATGCTCTCAAGAAGGGGAGGGGGCACTTGGACACTGACATAGGAAGTATGAACAATAGAATCCTTTCAGATATTAAATGAGATACATTTGGTTCATCTTAGACATCTCCGGGATGAGTCTTCTATACATGTAAGGCCCTGATAGAGAGTCATCTGGAAACACACTCTCTATGCTCATCTCTTGGCCTAGGATCAATGACTACCACGTGAGCTCCAATCCCGTAGCTCAGCCATGCAGAGAACACCATGTTTACCTTCCCACTTCACAGAACACCTCCCTGCCTCCTCCCGCTTAGCACGGTACTCAGCAACATGGGAATGCTGGCCAATGACAAAGTTACCCAAAGAAACATGACAACCCCATCACTTCCAGAAATGGGCTTCATCTGAAAGACCTTTTAGATCCACGTTTTAAAAAACAAATTGTAATAATCCCTATCTCTTTCATATGACCATTTGCCATTTCAGTTAAAGAAATGTGAGCGGACGGACCCAAGACCAAGATCCTGAGCTGTGCAAATAGGGGAACAACAGCTGCTCTTAAAACCTACTCAGCCAGTACCTGCGGACACACACACACACATACACACACACACACACACACACACACACACACACACACACACACACACACAGCACACTGGGAGGGACTCCAGGGCTCCACCGATAACTGCTGTCTGCAACCCATCACCTCGTTCTGACAACCCTAGTTATACTACTGTCCTGCCCCTATAAGGGGAGGGGGACCTCACTCCTCCACAGTCAGGGGTGCCTACTCATTAAAAGAGTTCTTTTCTCCTAAAACAAAACAATAACAAAAACCAGGCTGGGAGCATAGTCATGCTGTTTCCAGAAAACAGTGCTTATAAAGTCTTTGGGCTAGAGAACTCAGACTGAACTCATATATACTTCACAGACTCATTTATGGGACGAGGTCAAAGCAGCCAGGGAAGGCTGACACAGACCCGAAAGAATGCTTTCTAGGTCACATCCCAACTTCCTGCCGAGCCAATTAGACCATGTGTTTAATTTCTGAATGCTGAGGACTTTAAATATTATCAACCTCTGCTCATAAGTTCACCTGCAACAAAAAACTGAACAGACAAGCATGGTCCACATCACAGTCTCTTCATTTAGACATATTTGGTTCCCAACTGAGGTTTGCATAAAGCCCAGTGACTCACCATCCATACAGTGAGGACAGATATCATGGTTTACATTTGTTATCAGGAGTGGAAAGTTACAGATAATCAGAGTCTTGACTTTTTTTTTTTGCATTGAAAACTTGATTATAACATTTACTCTGTGAGAGTGTGTTGAGAATCAAGATAGAAATGAATCAGGAAGAAATGTCTCTATGGATGTGTTTGCCAGTTACAATCTTACATCAGAGACATGGGTTGGAATCTTCCATTTTCCCACTAATATTTTTCCTAAGAATTCCTCACTGCATACAACTAAGCTATAGAAAAGATCTCAAGCTCTCAGGAATCACGACTCCTTTCATAACTAACAGTAGTAGTACTGATACAGGCTGCCGTAGTTTGAAACAAAATGCCCTCTCCTTCCCCCCCCGCCCCCCAAGAGGTCCATGGGTTTGAACATTTGGTCTTCAGCTGGTTGGTGGTGCTGTTTGGAAAGGCTGTGGAACCTTTAGGAGGGGAGGTCTTGCTGAAGGAAACACTGGACTTCGAGGTTTTATTGCCTCACCCCACTTACTTCCCTCTCTCTCTGCTTCCTGACTGCCTGGCCTTCCCCTCCATGAAGGACTGTATCCCTTCTAAACGGTAAGCCAAAATACACCCTCTTTGTCTTAAGTGGCTTTTTGTTGGGGTAGTCTGTCACAGCAACAGAAAAGTAACTAAGACACAGGTCTTAAAGGTTACAAGAAATGGAATAAAACATAATGAGGTAAGTACGCTGTCATCTAAACCTATTTGTGATTTTTAATATAGTCTTTCCTGTTGCCTTCTAAACTTTGTTAGGACCCCGGAGAAAGGGCAAGACACTGTAGGAATATGCTTGATATATAGTTGGATTAAATAACAACCTAATATATCAAACATATCACACAGAGGCCTGCAGAAAAGGCATCCTGGTTTGACTGAGCTTGAGGATAGGTACAGTACTGAAGGCTATGGCTGCAGGAGCCAGTCACCCTGCAGTATCTCCCAGCCTGCCTCGGAGCACAGGTGTGTCTGTAGGTGCGGAAAGGGTACCATCAGCAACCCTGCTGGCACACGCTCTGAGCCCGGGACCATTTCCCAAATAGAAGGGAGTCTGCGCATCTGTCCATCACTCACATCTGGGAGATGACAGGTCAAAGGAGATGCTTCAGTGGTCAGGGCCCACGGGGGAACTATACCAGGACCATCTTCAGCTGCCATGGACTGTTCTTTTAAACCAGACAACCCGAGAATCAGGTGATGAAAGCAGCATGAACTCATCACCTTCCCTCTCCAAAGCTATTCCTCAAAGCAGCACAGGAACTCAGCAGGGATGAAGGAAGTCCCCTTCCTGGGCATGTGTGAGCATGTGTGTGTGGGAGGGGTGGGAAGTCCACCTCCATGGGCATGTGTGAGCATGTGTGTGGGGGAGGGGTGGTCACAGTTACAGTGGCAGCGATCCAAGAGCAACGGCCATTTATGGCACCCTGACGACTTTTTTGTTTTGTTTTTTGTTTTTCAAGACAGGGTTTCTCTGTATAACAGCTCTGGCTGTCCTGAAACTCACTTTGTAGACCAGGCTGGGCCCAAACTCACAGAGATCTACCTGCCTCTGCCTCCCGAGTGCTGGGATTAAAGGCCTGTGTCATCACGCCTGGCTGAGGACTTTTTTTTTAAGGTTACAGGAGAGGATGGAGAAAAGTAACCTCAAAATGTTGGCTGATTTTATTGTTTCAGTTCATAAAGGCGAGGAGAAGATTATACACCAGGGAAGAAGTTTCCCAAAGTGTTTGGCCCTTCTAGCAAAACAAAAGCTGCATGCTTCGGGATGGTAAGATTCCTTGAGACACTTTCATGGGTAATGCCTACGTGGCAGGAGCCTCTGGTCGTCAGGAAGTTTACCCTCCACTGTTCCAGAAGTAGCAGCCACTCTTCCCAACATGAGGTTGGGAGCCATCTAAAGTGAACACCATCAAATAAAGACGTCACATCAATGGTGCTCACTTCACCTTCACAGAGGGATCCCTCGGCTCTCCCATAAAACCCCTACTGCAAATACAAAACATGGTGTGAGGGGTCCTCACTGGCCTCCCGCAGGACTTATCACTCACTTGCAATGTGTGTTGGTTTTCAAGCATCGTTTTCCAGAACATCAACACAGAACCTGTCATTTCCCAATCCCACGCCAATGCCTAGACATCCTCCGCCATCTCCTTGACTTCCAAGCATTGTTCATGGCTGCACACACCTCCATCATTTCTCCCTCACCTCCCCCGCGCCCCGTAAGGCATTCCACGAGCATCTTCGTGTGATACAGTCCCGGCAAACATTCCTCGTCACTGTGCAACAGCCTAATAGTTTCCCTTCAGGAAGACCCCGACTTCCCACTGCTACCAACAAGGCTTCACGGAGGAGCCTTCTCTCGCGGGTCTTAGATTTCTTCCTCAGAACAGGAACCCAAGGCAGGTCCCACAGCTTAAAAGACACTATAGAGAACCATTTTCTCTGCCAATGGGGGAAAGAGCGAACGGGATGGACAGAAACTACCACCCCAGCCACATGCCCATCCCTGCTCAATCACGTGGTCTGACTGTGGCGAGGTCGAGGGCCAGATGAGTTAATCCCTAATGAAGTCATAGATGGATCATGCCTTGTGTTCACTGCGGCCTTGTCACCCTCCTACCCCAGGGAATCCATGGGAGACCTTTTCTTTTATACATTTTGTGAAGACGAGAGATAAAGGTCTCATAGAGCACGTATTTGGTCACAGTGATGGCGACAATGGTAAGGACGCTACTGTTCACTAAGTCCTAGTTACATCATCGACTTAAATGTTTCAACAACCATCCCGCAGGATGAAGGAGAGTCCAGGAAGTCTGCTTTCCCCATCAAGAATACAGAAGTGCACGCGCAAGCAGACAGAGGAAAACGGACTAGAGCTCGGGAGGAGCCTAGAGAAGGCTGGACGTTCAACGAGCAGCAGGCTTCTGCACACACTGCAGGTGCCACCTGACCCACATGGAGCCTTCCCTGTGGAAGGGGCCTCTTAGGATAGACCAGACGAGCCTAATGACATGCAGATTCAACCACAAACCTCAAACTTCAGAATTAGACGCAGCCTTAAAGCACACTTTTCATCCCCTATGAACTTCATTTGCAAAGCAGTAACAAAAACCTAACTGGAAAATGCAGCTGTCTCTAGCCCACTCTCAGATCCCAAACTCTGATAGTGTCAGATGATCTGGGACCCCAGCAAACACAAAAGTCAGAGGTCAAAAATCTCAAATTACACCATGATGAGGAAAACCTGAAATGTGTTTGCCGTTGAAGCCAATGCTAGGAGGTCAGTCGGAAGGCTTGAAGGCTTCAGGAAAGCTCCTTAACAGATCATTAGCCTCCCGTCTACTGCACACACCTCTTCTAGAACATGGGTCGGTACATTTCAGCCCTCAGATTCCATCTTTCAGTCTGACAAAACTGGCAGAATTTTAGGCAGTCCTAAAGTGGGGGTCCAGATTTTTTTGGGTGAAAGGAGCCAAATTTTATTTCCTAACGTATTTGGGTCACTGGAGAGCGAACTATAGACACCCATAAAGATGTACTGAGATAGGAAGAAAATGAAGCCTCCGTGGTTCCACCATCTTCCTTAAGATGGCGACAGTGTGGGAGGGGAAACTGTAGCTGCTTACACCAAGGCTGAGCCTGACCCTGGAGATGGGCCAGCTCCTGCTGCCCCATAGAAAAGAATCTCTTTCCTTGACATTTCTCTTATAAACACACTAGCCAGCCAGCCAGTCTCCTGTACACACTGCAACTGCCTGTTGTTGGATTTCTCTTTGAGATGTGCATTATTCTGTATCTGTGTGTTTGCATGCAAATGCAGAAGTCAGGAGTCTACGTCAAGTATCTCCCTCAATTGCTTCTCTACCATATTTCAGTATATGTATATTTAAATTTATTTTTAATTATGCATACACGTGTGTGTGTGAGTGTGTGTGTGTGTGTGTGTGTGTGTGTGTGTGTGTGTGTGTGTGTCCATGAAGCCAGAGAAGGAATGGGATTCCTTGAAGTGGAGTTACAGATGGTTGTGAACCACCTGTTGCTGGTGCTAGGACCTGAACTTGGGTCCTCTGGAACGTGACAGCGAGCGCTCTTAACTGAGTCATCTTTCTAGCCACCCTGCTTAGTTTTTTGAGATACAGTCTCTGGTTGAACCTGGAACTTACTAGTCTGGACGGCCAGCAAGCCTCAGCAATCCTCCTGCCTACCCCCAGCTCCCTAGTGCTGGATTACAGGTGCACATCACCACGTGTGCTTTGTACGTGGGTGCTGGGAAATCCAAACGGTCTTCATGCTTCCCCAGTGGGTTCTTTACTGACTGAGCCTCTGCCCAGGCCTGCTGTTTCTAAGAAAACAAGGTCCTCAGTATTGTTACTTCTGTATGAAAGGTACAATGGAAACCAGGGAACTGAAGGCTCCCAATCTCCTACCTACTAACAGGAACTTCTGACAGAGAACATTGACAACCTGCTTTGCACAGTAGAATTACACATACCAAGCTGTGGATGCTCTGTTTCTCCTCTAAATAAGCAGATGTACTTTCCTTCCTTCCTTCCTTCCTTCCTTCCTTCCTTCCTTCCTTCCTTCCTTCCTTCCTTCCTCCCTCCCTCCCTCCCTTCCTTCGTTTGTTCGTTCCTTTCTCTCTCTCTCTGTCTTTCTCTCGTTCTTTCTTTCTTTTTGGTTTTTTGAGACAGGGTTTCTCTGTGTAGCTTTGGAGCCTCTCCTGGAACTCACTATATAGACCAGGCTGGCCTCGAACTCACAGAGATCCGCCTGCCTCTGCCTCCTGAGTGCTGGGATTAAAGGCGTGCACCACCATGCCTGGCTAGATGTACTTTTCTTGATAGTTAATTCACTCACTGTCGCCCCCCCTTCCCTCCACACTCTGTAAAGTGGTGCTGGGCAGGCAGAAGGTGTGCTGCTTCCTACCGTAACCATGGGGAGGGAGCGGAACTCTGTGGAGCATACTTAGCTCCGGTGGTTCACAGTCACCCACTAGGAGACAGACTGCAGGGAGACAGGGGACCACCAAGGAACACTCACCTTTGGTTTTGCTCTCGGCTTCAGCTGCTCTAACTTCTTGGCGGCAGCTTCAATGGACGCCGCAGCTCCCAGTAACTCTGTTTCCGCAATGACGGTTGGGTCTTCCGGATCCACCCACTCTGTTCCTAAAATCAGTCCCAGGAAAGTCATTCTTGGCAGGTGGAGACGTGAGGGTACTGGTGTAATTACAAACAAAATCTAAATACGCATTTTGAGCCTACTCTCTGCATAAGGGATCCCTATCTAGCTCTCCATCATCTGGACGTAGAGATTAAGGGGGAGCTAATCTGTTTTTTTTAAACCAGTTACATGTGTAGCCCTGTCCATGGGAATGGCCATCAATGGTGGATTCAAAATCCCATGGGTCAAGGCTCGAGTCTCACTCTGCCTTCTGATATATGCTCATGAGTACTGGGACATCCCTAGGAGACTCTGGGCCACAGAGCTTTGACATTCTCTTCAGGGAACATGTGGAAGGGTCACGTGCCTCAGAAAAAGTGCTTCCCTCAGTGAGTAAACTGCTTCTGTGTAAGCAAGGAAGGGTGTGTAAATGGTGTACTCAGTGCAATCCCCTATACATGAGAATATTATTACTATTATTAATTATAAAGTACTTACGTCATTTTAGTTTATGTGTATGGGTGTTTTGCCTGTATGTATGTATGTTTGTATACCATATGCATGCCTGGTGCCTGCAGAGGCTAGCAGAGGACATTGGATCCGCTGGGGGTTACAGGTGGTAGTGAGCTGTCATGTAGGAGCTGGGAATCAAACCTGGGTCCTCTGTAAGAGCAACAAGTGCTCTTAACTGCTGAGACATGGCTCCAGCTCCTAATTACATTTTTGGGGATGACTAGAGATTGAAACTAGGGGCTAGCACATGCTAGGCAAGCATTCCCCTACCAAGCTATATTCCCAGTTCCTCTCCCCTACACCTGCTTTTACTTGTTGTTGCCCAGTGTGGCCTTCAATGTGCTCTATAGCCCAGTCAGGCCTCAAGCTTGCAATTGTCTCGCCTGAGCCCCTGAGCATCTGGACTACAGTCCTGCAGTCTGGAGGCCTGGCTCATGAGGTGTATTATCCAAAAGACAATAGATAGCAACAGCTTGAATACAAACACAGCTAAAAATAAATGACAAGACTCCCATGAGAAGTGAAGAGTTCCAGATGGATTATTTCACGCAGGTAGAAGCACTCGATACAAAGACCAGAGCAAAACGTTATTTTAAACATTTAAAAAAAAAAAAAAAAAGAATCCTATGCTTTTTATTCTCATTGTATTGCTGTTTGCATCTACCAAGGAAGGACCTGTCTTGTTCCTCTGTCTTAGCACAGTACTCCAAGATGACATGAGGCCCTGACCCACCTTTCATGGCTTCCGCTGCCTGGATGAGCTCCGTGACAGCTCCAGCAACTCTCTTGGAGAAAGCAGCCAGCTGATGCTTGAGTTCTGGGGTCGGCTTTTGAAGGATCTGTGGGTGGAAAACATGTTAGATGCATGGTAGGGGAGTGATGCCTGATGGGAGTACACTCCTACTGGTGGAGAGGGACATCTCTGTGAAGGAGGATTTCAAGCTCTTGAGAGACAATAGACTCACCAGGTTTACACGACAGTGAAGCTGAGAATCAGGGGTGCCTCGACGGTCCCTTTTGACATAGTTACCAAAGATTATAAGGCTGATCCTTACTTGTCCTTCATTTCTCTTATTTTTAGATAAAACAAATACACAGATGTGTGAGAACACTGAGTGAGCACAGAAGTCCCAGGGGAAAGGTCAACTGAGACTTGAGACAAAGCAAACATGGAACCAGAGAAAATGTGGGATGGGGGCAGGGTTGAGGGCAAAATCCCCACATGAGCAACAGCTAACAGTTCAGGAAAGTCATTCCTGAGCCAACAACCCAGTTCTAGATTCTGATCATAATCTGTCCTGCAAGAGGATATGCTTTTTTTCTTTCTTTCTTTCCTTTTTTCATTATTCTTCCTTCCTTTGTTTTTTGTTTTTTGTTTTTGAGACAGGTCATTTTCTGTGCAACAGCCTCTGGCTGTCCTTGAACTTGCTCTGTAGACCAGGCTGGCTTCGAACTCACAGAGATTGACCTGCCTTTGCCTCTCAAGTGCTGGGATTAAAGGCGTGCACCACCACAGCCTGGCTTGATAGGAATATGCTTTCTTTTGACTTAGTTCAAAGTTATAAAACAAAACAAACAAACCTATTTTATTCATTCATTTTTTGAAATAGGGCATCTCCATGTAGCCCTGATTATCCTATGTAGATATGGTTGGCTTTGAACTCATGGAGACCCATCTCCCTGTCTCCCAAGTGCTGGGACTAAAGGCATGCATCAGCACGCCTGGCCTTATTGACTGATTGCGCACATGCTCTAGAGTGCACACACATGCCAATGTGGAAGTCAAAGAAGAACTTGCAGGAGTCAGTTCTCTCCTTCCACTATGTGGGATCCAGGGACTGAACTCAGGTTGCCAGGCTTGGTGGCAAGCACCTTTATCTGCTGTGCTTTCCTGCCAGCCCCAGAGGCTTCAAGATTTTTTTCTTATGGTTATTTAAAAAGGTACCAGGACTACTAACCAACTAAGAAACAAAGCAAGGGCTCCTTACTATCTTCTCCAGGACTTAAATTCTGAGGGGCATCATCCTGGCCCTTCCTCATTTTGAAATTCTCTTCTAACAGTTTTCTGATTCTCTTCCCTATATTCCAGAGTGGAAAACCTTCAGACACTTTAAGATGGGTAAGAGATAATATTGCAGCTGTCTGTGGACAACCATGGTGTCTCGGAGCTGAGGAACAAGTGCGGACTTTGGAGTTGGACAGGCCTGTGTTCAGACCAGGTTGCATTGGATACTGGTGTGACTAGAGAAACCATCAGAACCCTGTATCTCCTCTGTAAAGCTGGAACAAGGCCTGTCTCTGAGGACTGATACACAGACCAAATTAAAAACACACGAGAACCATCTCACTCAAGGCCCAGAATCCAGTAGGCATTCACATAACAGCAATTCTGTTCTTGATATCCTACACCCTTTAAAAAAAATCTGGCCAGGTAACATTGTATTTCTCAGTAGTATGGAAGAGATGGTTCTCAGACCTTAGGCCTAACTCCTCTGATTATGTTCCTAAAAGAAATGTAGTAAAAAAAAAACTGGGTTGGAGGAGTTTATGGGATACACTGTGACCAGCCCCAAACACATCAGTGTATAGATGATATCACATTATATATTCAAACTGATGAGCCAATCATTTTGAGTATTATTCCATATACATCTCTCTCCATCTTCCTTCCTCTGGTAATTAATTTTTTAAAAAAATTATGTATGTATGTATGTAGGTATGTGTGTAGGTGGGGTGGGTAATGTGACTGTAAGTGCAGGTACCAGTGGAGACCAAAAGAGGGCACTAGACCTCCTGGAGCTGGAGTTATAAGCAGTTGTGAGCTGCCCAATGTGGATGCTGGGAACTGAATTTAGATTCTCTGCAAGAGCAGTATGTTCTCTTAACTGCTGGTCATCTCTCCAGTTCCTCTGGTCATCTTTTAAAATTTGTTTTACATTTACTAATAATACTCTATGATTCTAGTTACTCTATTATTCTCATTCTCTCTCTCAAAGACCAAAAATGTTGTAGTCAAAATGATGCAGTATCAGTTTATAGACACCAGGGCAATGCTGAATAGTCTGTAACTAGATTTACATATACAGTTAATCAAGAGATTTCTAATGAAAGTACTAAGGTACCTTGAACTTGATAGGAACTAAAAATGGTGCTGGAAACACACACACATGTATTTATGTACACACACACACACACACACACACACACACACACGGGAAAAAATGAACAAATGAATGAACAGTAAGTTCTAATATGACAGCTTCCTTGAGCATTTCCAGAAACACACTAGAGTCCTGGGAAGACTGAAAAAAGAGGTGTCTTTTACCTCCTAACCCAGCCAGTGGACAGGCCATCTAACCAAGTGCATCTTCTGGAATCAATGCACCTGTGTAACTCTGAGCCCAAATATTTATCTACTCTCATCTTGCCTCAGTTTACATGCATATTAAATGAATATAACAGTCCTTTTCCCTACAGATTTGTGGTAAGATTATAAATGAATCATATAAAGGACCCCAATAGCATTACTTAGGTGCAATCTTAATATTAGTTAAAAAAAAAATTCCCAAGTGGTTCTTCAGTACTATCTTTGTCTGCAATAACTCTCAAGACCACTAACTGAATAATGGTCATGGCTCAGGCTATGACCTGCTAACCAATCCACAGACATTGTTAAATTATTACTCTGTTGTGGGCAAAAGGCCATGAATGCGAGTTAAAAGTAGGTAGGGTTATTCATACTTAGTGGTGAGCGACTGTCTTTCCACTGAGATAAAGAATATGGTAAGGGGGCTGCAGAGGTGGCTAGGTGGTTAAGAGCACTTATTGCTCTTGCAGAGGACCTGTGTTTGTATATCACCATCCCCATGGTGGCTCAAAACCATCTGTAATCCCATTTCCAGGGGATCCAGTGCCCTCTTCTGGCCTCCACAGGCATTACATTCACACAGTGCACATACATACATGCAGACAAACACATAAAATAATAACTAAATATTTTGAAGACTAAATTAAGGAGGCTTATTCCCATACTTCCATTAACATTGAACTAGAATTTTTAGCTAATATAATAAGGCAAGAAAAAGAAATAAATGATCCACATGGAAAGGGAGAGCTAAATTGTTTTTGTCAGCAGATGAGTGTAATATAGAAAACTCTAAGGTATACATACGTGTAACAACAAAAAAAACAAAACCCTTCCATAACCAGCAAGTGAGCTTAGGAAGACAGGACATAAAGTCAACATAAATATACTAATTACACTTCTAGACACTGGCAATGGAAAGCAGGAATGGTATGAATGAGGAATATATTCTAAACTCAAATTATGGGAGAGTCATATAAGCACACCAAAACCCAATTAATTATGTACTGTAAGTACATGCATTGTTGAATGTAAATTATACCTTAATAGGCTTGTTTAGTGTGTGTGTGTGTGTGTGTGTGTGTGTGTGTGTGATGGTACTAGGGATGGAATCCTGGTACATTAGGACTGTGTAAAACAGAGAGTGGACATGGTATTCAAAATGAGAGGTTAATAGGAAGTGAAATATAATCCCCAAAGTGATGTGATAACTTGGGAGAGCAGAGACACCCAGTCATCTTCACCATTTATTGCCCCTCATCCTCAAGGCTCACTATCTGAGATGTGAAAGATGTGCTTTTACTTTCGTATGTATCCAAGTCTCACTGTCAATTCCCCCTGCACTTTGCCATGCTGGTGTTTTCTTTCATGTAATAGGCACTGTCTCCCTTGCTCCATCTGTAGGCTATGAGATGAGAAGACAAGCCACATCCTGGAGAAGCTATGGAGATTCAAGAAAACATGTTGAACTCGAAAATCTAAGTGAGAAAAATCCACCTAAAGGGAGAAGATATCAATCCACATTTCAGCCAAGGAGATAAACAGAAGGCAAATGGGCAAAAAAAAGATACTTAAATTTGGACTGAATAGGTTAAAAAAAAAAAAGAGGACACAGATATGGATGGGTAGGGAAGGGGTGGATCTGGGAGAAACGCGACAAGGGATTGAATATGGTCAAAACTCACTGTATAGAATTCTCAAAGAACTCAGAATTTTTATTAAAACAATATTTAAACATGACAGGGCAGTAGACTCTTGTGATGGCTTGCACAAGACCCATGAAAGGTCAAGCCAGTCCAAATCTCAGCATGGTGGGGAGGGGGTTTATAAAATCCCACCCCTAACTGAGGAGTTACCAGCAACTGATGACTGCTGTAAAGAGTCAGTTTTCAGGGATGATACCTATGTTCAAGTAGGTGGTCCTATACCAACATTTTTCCATTAAGGAAAAAAAAAAGAGCACATAAAGTTGGGAGTGAATGCTAGTAGGGCAAGAAGGAACTGGAGGGGAGGAAATGGAGTGGACTTGACCCAAACATATTACATCCATCTATGAAATTCTCAAAAAAAAAAAAAAAGACAGTTGATGTAAATTTAAATCACAAAGAGGAGCCATGGTGACCCATGCCTGTAGGCCCAGCACTTGGGAGGCTGATGCAGGAGGATAGCATGTGCTGGGCGCGCCTGGGATATAGAATAGGGCTCATATGACATAGCTATATGCCAATATATAGAATTGAAAACATTGCAATTCTATTTAGAAGATGTGAGTCTACTGCCCTGTCATGTTTAAGCATCTTTTTAATTAAAAAATTATTAGTTTATTGAGAATTTTGTATAATAAGTTTTGGGCAAAATGTAGAAAATGCAAACAAATCTGTAACGATGAAAAGCAGGTCATCGGCTGCCTAGAAAATCTGAAGATGAGAAGTATATTCATTCTTTCAATTATGCAATGCTTTCACAGACCCAGAAATGTCTGCTGCTTTTTTCTGTATTATTTGTTATTATTTATTTATTTATTAAAGCTGAGGGAGTTACAGGTGTGGGGACTTGAAGCACTTGAATCATCAATCTGCAATGACAGAAGAGTCTACAGTGGAGAGAAGAGCCCTTAAGGCAGACAGAAAGTGACACTTCCAGGAACAGATGGCCCTTTAAAACAGAGAGCAGCACCGAGTTACAGGGTCTTAGCTCCAGACAGCCAGGAGGAGAGTTGCTCTATTTTTAATTCTGTGATTAACTCCACACCATTTCTGATATCAGGGCACAGTTCTGCCAAGAAAGTGAAAGTTAACCCTGTCCGAGATCTCGGGCTACAACAGCATGGCTCTGGGAAGCTGGTGCGTGCACCTTGCCCTGTAGAGCAAATCCAGGATGAAGCAGTTCTCACAGCAAATGCAGGAGGCCAATGCACTCCCACGGGCACTGAGGAGCTTCCCACAGCAGCCATGATGGCTCTGCCTACACCAGAGCCTAGGTATGTTGAGAGTGAAATGGATTCTTAGAAAAAGGCGGGAGTGGGGTTCTCTAGGCAGGGGCTCTCAATTTGGTATCTCCTTTTAAACAGTTTGAGAGACATTCTGTGTGTTTGTGTTTCTTTGATTGTGTGTACATGAGCATATATGCCTTTAAGGTACACAAAAATTCTTATTTGCATGTACGTGTTTGGGTCTCTATGTTACTATGTATGATGTGCATGTGGGTGCCTGCCAGAGAAGAAGAGGCCATCAGATCCTCTGAGGCTGGAGTATAGGCAGTTGTGGGTTCAGCCAAGGAATCAAACTCCTGTCTTCTGTAAGAACAGCAAGCACTCTTAATCACTGAGCCATCTCTCCAGACCCATACACAAAAATTCTTGTTAAACTGGCTGGGCTGAGTTCTTCTCCATTTATAACACTAGTTTTATGCCACTGACCTGGTTCTCCTGTTAATGGTCTCACTCTGGCCTCAGCTGGTTCCTGATGAGCCTTGGAGAAACATCACCTTCCCATGCCTACCATAATTATGGATGACAAGACAATAGCTCTACAGAGTAGAGAAAAGAACTGTGGCACACCATTAACAGACACACCAACCATCTAGATAGGTCTGCAGCATGGAAGACTGAGTCTCAGCTCCACAGGAAAGAAGAAGCTGTGTTCAAACAGGACCATGTGCAGTGTGAGCAGCCACAGGGAAAGCTCACGACCGTTCTTATTGGGGTCCTAGAACAGTGGTTTCCCTCTCCCCATCCTAGCCGTCAGCCCACACCAGCCCTTGCCAGATGGAGCTTCCTCCTTGACACACAGTTTCATCCCCTATGACCAGCGATTTTCCTCCTGCTGATCATCCTTATGGTTGGAACTGGACACAGTACCCGGACGGCCCTTAAGCAGGGTGCTAGGATGTGTAGCCTAGGGAGCTTCCTGGACCTTCTCTAATGTTTCCAGGGACTCTGGACCTCTTACCTCTGCTCAGGCAGAAGTAGGGATGTATGTGTGTGTGTGTGTGTGTGTGTGTGTGTGTGTGTGTGTGTGTGTACCCATGAATGCAATGTGTAGACCAGAGGTCAATACTAGGTATCTGTCTCTGTCACTCTCCATCTCATTGAGACAGGGTCTTTCACTGAGCACGGACGTTGCCAATTTGGCTAGAGTGCTGGCCAAAGAGCTTCAGGGATCCTCCTGTTTCTGCCTCTCCAGTGTTAGGAATACAGGAATGTGATATCATGACTTTTTTTTTTTTAAACATGGGTGATGGGGATCCAAACTGAGGTTCTCATGTTTGTCCAGCAAGTATTTTACCCGCTAAACCAGCTCTCTAGTCCCCACCCCCCTTTTAAAGACAGGATCTTGCTATTTTGTTCTGATTGGTCTCAAACTAATGACCCTCCTGCCTCAGTCTCCTGAGTGTTGACACTTCTGGCTTTATATATCGTTTTTTCTTTTCTTTTTGAGGCAGGGTCTCATTATGTAGCTCTGGCTGGCCTGGAATTCTCTATGAAGAGTGAACTAGTCTCAGAATCACAGAGATCCATATGCTTCTGCCCATGTGCTGAGAGTAAAGGCATGTGCCACCATGAATAGCTATCTTAATTTTTTTTTTTAGTGTGTGTGCACGTGTGTATGTGTGTGTGTCTGCACACACACATGGCGGAGTGCATGCCTGTGGCGGTTAGGATACCTTTGTGGAGTCAGTCCTCACCCTCCACCTTTACATGGGTTACATCAAACTCATGTCTCCAGGAATGTGTGGTAAACACCTTTTCCCACTGAGCCATCTTGATGGTGCTTCACATATCTTTTATTATAGTATACTGCTAGACTTGTTCACTTTTCTACTAGTGATTGCTAGTAATGTCCTACTGTTTCTGACAAAATTAAGCTATCATACCTAATATGCATAGACAAAAGCACATAACACAGAGTTTGGTACAATAATAGGTGGGGTGTAGAACATATACCCCAAGGATAATGGAGGATGGTACACAGTCCCATAAAGAAAAAGATGCCCCAGAAGGCCTTCTGGCTTTATTCCTTTGACCCTGAGTGTCGCAGAGACATGCTCACGGAGCAAGTCCTCCCACTGTATTCTGGCACAACAAGTTTGGCTACAGAAGCTCCCACTTCTGTTTAAGGGGTTCTTTCTGTGGCTCATGTAATTCACAGCAGCTTCCACTCACTGGACTTCAGACTTTGGAGGCCCAAGGTTCAAAACCTCAGACCTCCCTGGCTGTCCTGGAACTCACCCTGTAGACCAGGCTGGCCTCAACTCAGAGGTCTGCCTGCCTCTGCCT
This sequence comes from Peromyscus californicus insignis, assembly GCF_007827085.1. Classification (NCBI taxonomy): domain Eukaryota; kingdom Metazoa; phylum Chordata; class Mammalia; order Rodentia; family Cricetidae; genus Peromyscus; species Peromyscus californicus. The sequence continues at coordinate 62,108,589 of NW_026294402.1, forward strand.
CCTCAGTGCTGGGATTAAAGGCGTGTGCTACCACTGCCCAGCCGTTTTTTTCCAAACAAAACCAGTAACAACAAACAATACTTTAGCAATGACTGCTGTTCTCTGGATGAACATAACGACTCCTCAGAGGACCTGAAATAGTTAATGCCAGAAGTTAATTTAAGATGAAGGCAGTGACTGATAGAACCAGAACAGAGTTGGAGACTTTTTCCCAGGTCTGTTGCTGAACTGTAGGGTGACCTTAACCAAGGGAAAGTCTTGTGGGTTTCTGGTCATTCATTTGGTTGGCCAGTTCATGTGGTTGTACAAAGAAAAACAAGGACACCCAATGCTTGATGGTTGTCTTCTAAAGACAAGAATTGTATACTCAAGGTGGCCTGGGGCTCATTTTTATCTTTAGGTTTGGTAGAAGTGGAGCAAAGATGGGAGAGGACATGCCATCCATTTTCTTGTGTTTTCCCTGGCTGTTGAACAAACTCTCCTGTGCTCTGTTCCAGCCCATACAAGGTTCTAAACATGGCTAGGGAACAGGGTCTACACAAACCTCTGTACCAACCATGACCACACCATCTGCTGCCCAGATCTTCTGTCTTCTAATCCTGGCTCCACAGTGGGTACACAGGCCAAGCACTCTTGACATGACCCAGGCCATTCACCCAAGGATGGCAGGAAGCCACCAGAGGCTAGCAGACCCTAGCAATGGTTCTCTTTAGCTGGTCATGGAGGCTGGTGTTCTCGGTATTTTTAGAATGCACTTGGGTCTTTGCAATAAGACCTCCCAGTGTGTGTGTGTGTGTGTGTGTGTGTGTGTGTGTGTGTGTGTGTGTGTGTTTGTGTGTGTGTGCATGTATGTGTGTGTAAGGCTAGAGGTCAACATCAGGCATCTCTTTCAACTTCTTTCCTCCTTATTTATTGAGATGGGGTCTCTGACTCAACATGGAGCTTGATGATTTGGCTAGACTCTGGGATCCTTCTATCTTTACCACACCTCTACTCCCAGCACTGGGATTACAGGAGTGTGTTGCCTCATTCAATTTTTGTTTTTAAATATATATAGGTGCTGGGGATCAAATTCAGGCCCCTTGTGTTTGCATGGTAAGCACTTTAACTGAGCTATTTCCCCAGCCTCAGAGACCTTTCAATACTCTTCAAGACTGGCTCTGATCTTCAACTTATCCTCCGTCCTCTGCCACTGCCTCCTCCTTCTCTCGTCCCCCTCCCCCCCATGCTCATTCTACAGTCTCTTTGGTGCCAGAGTGAAATCAGATCCTTTGGAATCCCACCGAGTCTTCCTGAAGGCTGTACTTCCTGTCCAGTGTGCTGGGACAGACCTGTCTGCTCAGCATAGTCCCAGCTTCATAAGAGATGCTGGTGGGATGCTGGAAGTGGGGTGTGCCCAAGGAAGTGGGGTGTGTCTTCACCTATGTCAGCCAGGGAGGCACAAAGATACACGGCTCTGCCCCACCCTGCCCACACCCCTCCTTACCACCAAGACGTGTTCCAGAAGGTCCAGGTAGCCCAGGGTGCATTCTGTGCCATACCGCAAGGCTCTAGTTCGTACCTCTTCACTGACATCAGGATAGAAGGATGCTTGCTGGAGACAGATTGGGAAAGGAGCGGGGAGGAGAGAAGAGAATGTTGACATCTTAAACCAAGAAGAGCTGCTTGTGAGTCCCCAGCACAACAGAGCCGGGCACCCTGGTCTCTGAGGCAGAAGCTGTTGCCCAGTGACCTCTGTGAAGACCTTCATCCCCCTTCTCTAGGTGGGAGAGGAATCCCTCCCTCCCATCCCCATGGATTTATAGCAGATCCTTTGACAGTCTACAGGCTGGCTCCCTGGGGACACATGATAGAAACACCGGAGTCTGGGACCTTCTGCCCTTTCTCACCCTCCCTTCGCCATGCATTAAAACATCCAGGAAGATTCACAGTCAAGACTTCCAGGAGAGTACAGACCAGCTCTGCCTGGCTTCCTGTCACTAGCGGCAGAGGCACTGTTATGGCAACTCTATGTCCTCAGACTAATGAAGCCCATGTTCCCACTCAACCTCCCGAGTGACAGTCACAGGGCAATCTCTGTGACCAGAAGTCTTAGGTTCCTTCAGCTCGCAGCTCCCTGGTACCCTCAGGCTCTGTAAATAACTCATCTCACATTATACAAATACAGAGATAAGCAAGCCGGAGCTCTGGGTAACAGTGTCGCAGACTTTTCCTTGTACTGTGACCTGCCACCTCCAGTCATCCATGACAAATCATTTCAGATGGCGTTCTGACTTGCAGGGCTGCCGGATAAAAGGCACCCGGAATTGATAAGCCAGGATAAGTGCAAGTGTGGCACACCATCTTTTATCTGCTACAAAAGGAAACCATATCCCCTTAATTATTCTTCACAGTTTCACTCTGGAAAGAAGGTGGGATGCTTACAGATATGCATAAAAGAAAACTCCCTCTAAACCAATAGTCACGACAGAGGCATACCACAGGGCAGAGCCAGTCTCTATGTGGCTAGCCTGCAATCTCAGCCACTTGGGGAAGCTGAGGATCCCAAGTTTAAGGCCTGCCTGGGCTACAGAGTGAGTTCAAGGCCACAGCCCGGGCAAGTGAGTGAGTTTCTGATTCAAAATAAAAAGTAAAAAGAGGGTTGGGGCTACAACTTGGTGGCAGAGTGCCTGTGTACCACTCATGAGGCCTTAGGTTAAATCTATAGGAACACAGAATCCCAGGGGAAACGGTCAAGGCTTAAGGGGGACTGACCAGCTTGGTTTTACAGTCCATCCCCTCTTTCAGGGGTGAGCAGCGTGGGTGGTAACACCTGTGTACCCTCCCTTGAGGAACATGGTGAGCAGCTGTCACTGAGCAGCCAAGTTAGACTAACCTGAGAACAAAAAAACTTAGCAGGAGAGATCAGGGGTGGGGAGGGGATATGGGTGAGGAGGGTGGCCACAGCCATGCTCTTAAAACTCTCCTATTTCATTATCTCCACGTCTCTCTGAGCCTCCAGATGTGAGTCACAGAGTTGCGCACTGCTGTGGGCGACACGGGCCATGGGGCTGCTATGCGGTGGTCTCACCAGAGCAGGCTACCGAGAAGAGGTGGGGGAAGGACATTCTTGCTAACTGTGGTGGCTCTGTTCTCCCGAAGGTTCTGCCAAGTCACAATCTGGCCATAATGAAAAGGTTATACAATCTGATCCCCTAATTCCACTTCTGGGAGTCTTCCTAAGCAAATAATCCAAAGCGCAGATAAGTCAAATAAGCACGAAGATGTTTCTTAGAGTGAAGTTGTAGGGGAGTCGGCGGTGTGCCTGTCTAACATATAGGACATAAACCAGCTGTGCTGGCATACACCCGGAAGCCTAGAGCTCGGGGTGTAGAGGCAAGAGGATTTTAAGTTCAAGGTCATCTTTAGCTACATAGTGACCAGCCTGGGGCATATGAGACCCTATCTCAAAACCAAAACAAAACAGTAAAGCTCACAATAATAAACACGGTAGGCAACCTGCCTATCTGATAATAGGGGAAGGTAGTATGGCTAACAGAATATCTGTAGTCATAAGCGAATTAGTCAGAATGATCAGAGCAACACAGGAGTAGCTACCTCATGTCAACTCTAACAAGAAATACAGAATTAAATCTAACAAAACGATGTGGAAGCAGAGCACACAGAAACAGACTCGGGTGAAGGCGCCTGGGGACTGGTCAATCCTGCTGGTCTGTTAAGAACAGGCAGTGTGGGACATGCCTCACCTCTATGTTTGCCTGGCTCCCCACTCAGCCCCAGAAACCATACTCCAATAGAGCAACTAGGTTCTTTGACTAGTTAACTTCAAAAATCTTCTGCTTAAAAAAAAAATCCCGTGTGTTGGAGCTGGAGAGACGGCTCAACAGTTAAGAGCACTGGCTGCTCTTCCACAGGACAGGGGTTCAATTCCCAGTACTCACATGGCAGCTCACAACTGTCTAACTCCCAGGGGATTCAACATCCACTCCCGGCCTCAGCGGGCACCAGGCACATATGTAGTGCACAGACATACATTCAGCCACACATACCCATACACAGAAAAAATAATTAATAAGAAAAGACTGTGTGTGTGGCGGTCAAAGGACAACCTTGGGCACCGTTCTTCAGATGCTCTCCACCATCCATCTAACCCCGCCCCCTGAGTGCTGGGGTTACAGGTGTGTGTCACCATTCCTAGGCTCACTTTCGCCAGGGAACCCCAAGGATCTACCTGTCTCTGCCTTCCCAGCGCTGGGATTACAAGCAGTCACCTGGCTTAAAAAATAGCATGACTGCAATGCTCTAGGCGTTTTAAACAGTCATTCAAATCACCTTATCTCAGAGACTACCTCCTCTTAGGTACAGATTCTGTGTCCGGAGGCAGAGACATGTACATCACCGCCATCATGCTCCCTACAAGCCACTTTGGAACCTTGTCTTAGTTGGTGGAGTCCCTTTCCCTACCGCCCACAATGGGGCTGAATGTCCACTGAAACCACCTCAATTGTTCAAGAAACTTCAGTGGCACTGTCATTGGTAGGTTCTGTGACCCCATTTCCTGTGCTTCCTGATGTTCCGTGCTTGCACATGTGGGAGACCTCCCGAGCAGCTGAGGCAGCATGCCACTGATCGGCACCTATACCAGCACCTGCCCCGCTCAATCTCACAGACACCGAAGCACTACATGTCCTTGGCAAAACGGACTTCATAACTGCCAGAGGAATTAAGTGTGAGGGGCTTCTCTTTAACAATGAATAACTAATATATATGATTAGATCTATAAATCATGTCAGTTCACAGGGCAACAACAGGATATCCAAGAGGAGCCCCAGTGAGGGCCCAGTATCGATGGTGTAGCAGAAACCAGAGACCTTGCACCAGACCAATGACTCTTTGCAATGAACACTTGCGAGTGAAGACAATGGACAAAGGGGTAAACTGTGTGACTCATTGTGTCACACTGCAGCTTCCACGATGAGATTTTTCTTTTTCTTCTTTTGAAATTTTCTCTTAGATTTTTTTTTTAAATTTTATTTTGGGGGGAGGGTACAAAGGCAGAGGGTGGATATGAACGGACAGGGTATGAATGGGATTGAAATGCATGATGTGAAAGACACAAAGACTAAATAAAAAGAAAGTTAAAAATAAGTGGATAAATCACGTCAGTGTACATTTGCTTTCTAGGCTTTAGAAACTGCTTGTGTGAGTTCTGGTGAGGAAACTCAGGCTTCCACGGGTGCAAAGCAAGCGCTTCGTTCCTTGAGTCTGCTCCCCATCCCAGAGACGTTTTTCTTGACCCACCATTCAGCACTTGGTTTTCTGTATTTGCCTTATGGCACGAAGCCCCTTTTCTGGAAGGGGGTGAGGGATACAACTGCCCCCAAAGGAACTGTCCAGCATCGCCGCCATCATCTTATTATTCGTATACTTTTTTTGGTAGTGTGTATGGGTGATCTGCCTGCATGTATGTCTGTGTACCACATGCATACAGTGCCTATGGAGGCCAGGAGAGGGCAGCTGATCTTCTCGGAGCTACAGATGGTTTTGAGCTGCCATATGGGTACTAGGAATGGACCTGGGTTCTCTAGAAAAGCAACAAGTGCTGTTAACCTCTGGGCCCTCATCTCTCCTGGCCCTAATGTTTGTTTTTTTGAGGCAGGGTCTTGCTATGTAGCCTAGACCTGCTTCTAACTCACAACAATTCTCCTGCCTCCTCCTCCAGGCACTAGGATTATAGGTGAGCTATGAGCTACCATGCCACCTATAAACTATACTATATGTTTGTCTATCATAAAGTTTAAGGTGTGAAGCTGCTCCCTGCTCATATTCCAGCTTACTGCCTTCTCCAGGACACTGAATGAATCAATCTCAACAGAAAACTATCTGTCCATCCATCCACAACAATGCCCAAGCCTTTACCTTGCAAGCTGTCAACATATCTGAGACAGCCTTCCTGCTCAGATTGGCGGTTGCAATCACGTCCTCCTGTCTACATGAATTCCCAGCTGCCACGGCTTTGGCTGTTGCCATGGTGATGCCTTTCGTCATTCTTATTGATTCTTCGGGTGATGATGTCTTCTCAGGTATGTCTTTTGACTGGAATACCTTGAAGTCAGAAACAGAAGAGGCAAAAAAAATCAAAAAGCAAAGGACAAAAATAACTTCCTCTTTTCCACCTGGGCTGCAGTTAGTGTCTGGGAACCAAGCTAGCAATTGGAAGAGACTGTGACATGACAGGAAATTAGAAACCTAATTTGAGGGCAGTAGAGTGGGTCTTGCTTTCAAGATCCTAGGATGGGCAAGCCTCTTACAGTCACATTTGATGTTCATGGAAACAGTATGGTGAGCCATAGGTTTCTAAAGTGCTAACTCATCCGTTTGCAAACACCACCACCTGATATCTATATATATTGTCTTCCTCAGTCCTGTGTGCACTCGAGGGCAGGATTAACATGAAGACATCACTTTGGATGACCTCCTGCCCACTTTGCATAGGTAAGAGTTTGGGGAAAGTGAAGCATCTGGTTCTCTAATTCTGTTTTACAAATACAGCTGCAGGGTTATGCAGAGATGTTCAAGTCAGTGACTATGATTTAAACATACACACACACACACACACACACACACACACACACACACACTTACAGAAGCTGCAAAGAATCCATGTTAGTCAAGGCAAGCTGCTTCTGCTCCACACACACCTGGTCCTTTCTCTGTAATATGAAGGACTAGCCCTGTGACTGTATGCTGCATGTGTATCTGTCCCTGCAGAACAGGGGCTGGCCTGTTGTCAGACCTAAATAACCACTTAATGTCATGGGAGACTCCCCTGAGTAAGATGGGGGACCCACAGAGCGTTCTTGACATGTGACAACCAGTCAAACATCATCTCTCCTTAAAAACGGCAGTGACAATGAAAGTAACTTAGGACTGTAAGTCCCTTGTCTGGACCTGAGCACTACAGTGGGCTGATGGGTCTACAGAGAGCGAGCCAAACTACTGTGGTCTTCATGGCATAGGCCTGTGGAAAACACTCTGGGGGAATTCATTCATCTTCCTTCCTTCTTTCCTTCCTTCCTTCCTTCCTTCCTTCCTTCCTTCCTTCCTTCCTTCCTCCCTCCCTCCCTCCCTCCCTCCCTCCCTCCCTCCCTCTTTCTTTTTCCATTTTTCACTTGTGTGTGTGTGTGGGGGGGGGGTGCATGTTTGTGTGTATGCGCGTTCTTGCCTGTGTGTGGGCACATATGTACATGTGTATGTATAGGCCTGAGGTTAATGTCAGGAATCATCATCATCCACTCTTCCATTGTAATCATTGAGGCAGGGTCTCTCAATCAAACCCAGAGCTCACTGATACGGTTAGTCTTGCTAGTTTGCTTGCTCTGGGGATGCCCTTTATCGACTTTTCAAGACCGGAACTGCAGATGGCCCCTAACAGCGAACCTCAAGCTGCCATTCCACATGTGGGCTGTGGCCAACAGCAGCATGACAAGAAAGAATGCATCTCTGGTCCCCATAATCTAAAGACAAGGCTTGCGCAAACTGCCATTCTGACTTTTCTCTTGGCCAGAAATCTTCGGTAATGCTCCAGGGTCATGCTGTTATTTTGATGGAATAAAGCCTGGACTGTCCTAAGTGCTACATATCAATCCTAGGGATGGATGTAGGGCTACATCCTGGCTAGGGATACAGATCAGTCGGTAGAGTGTTTGCCCGGCACCCATCAGGCCCTGAATCCAGTCCTCAGCACCTTCCTAAAGCCAAGCATGGTGGTATACACCTGTAATTAAAGGCAGGAGGCTCAGAAGTTCAAGTTATCCTTGGCTACATCAAAGTCTGAGGCCATCCTAGACGACGTGAGATCTTGTCTCACAAACACTCCCCACAGATCCTAGCCACACTCGCTGACGTGCAGCTAAGCAACTACAAAGGCCACCTGAGAAGACAGGTGAGGAAGCCTCCCCAGTCGAGGAGTTCTGCGTAAAAGCTCTTTAAATTGAAAATCGCAGAGGAGCTCACGTGCCAGTCCTGTGACAGCGGCCGGGCACTCACCGTGAGTTCCTGCTTTATGTACTCGATGGTAGCCTCGAGCGCCCTTGTGCCCCGGGTGGCCTCATCTTCCACTGCCTTCACTGTCTTCAGAAGAGAGGTGACGTTGGTCACCATCACCTGCACAGGAAGAGAAAAGCACTGAGCACGCTGTCTGAGGTGCAGTTTCGGACCCTTTCGTGCAAACGGCATAAAAGATAATCGCCTTCCTTCCTATGAGGAAGACGATCAAATGTTCACCCTTCCAACAGCTTGGCATACGAGTCCCCACATCCTCATATCCCTGCAGGCTCAGCCCCAGCTGGAGTCCCACTCTACCTTGGCGGCTCCTTTGAGCTGGTACATGGAGGGGTCATCGGCTGGCTTGCTGGCAGCTCCCTTGGTAGCACCAATGAGATCAGAAAGGGCCTTGGCCACGTCTTTGATGGCATTTATCAGGACCACCTGAAAGAGCAGGAGGCTGGTGAGTAGAGAGGATGACCCTCAGTGCTGACTTCTGCCAGGGCGCAAGGACATGGGAAGGAGGCGCCCTTTATCAGTAAGTAGCTTTATGTCCTGCACCATGACACCACCACTCAGGAAGCCACCCTTGGAGCTCAGGAGGCCAATCATGCTGCTGCTGCTGCTGCTGTTGCTAATGATGATGACAGAGCTAATAGAGAGGCGGTTCCCAAGGCTGCTGCCGAGACTCATGTTAAGGCCGAGGTTGAGAACTAAAGTGGAGATGGATGCTGATGTTGAGGCTGGTTTCTGAGTACACAGTCCCCCAGCTGCCCCATTCTGCCAACAACCTGTTTCTGACTGGATAAAGGCTGCTCGAGCAGAGATACCATCAGCGAGCTACCATCACTTACCCCCCAAAGCACTGACAACACAATGTCAGCTTCATGCTAGCGCAGTAAGGCCTCCATGACACTCTGCCTGCCTCTCTAGCTTTGGTTCCTGCAATTCTCTGCCCCACACCACGTGTTCGGACACGTGGGTTTTCTTCCTATCGGGAAGTCTCACCTCGTCTCTGCCTAAGGTCTTCACTCCTGTTCTCCTCTACCTGGAACCTGGCTCTTTCTATCCTCTGGGTTCAGCTTGAATGAATGTCCCAAAAGACCTATCTTGACCACCCTAGCAATGGGTCTAACTCCCGAATACCAAACTGCTATCAGATGGCCGTGCTTCATACTACAGAAGTAGTAGTCCATGGCGCCATTTAATAATTCATTCACTTGTCCATGTCTTATCTTCTCCCATGACCTGATGAGGTTAGAACAGGCACTATTTGGTTTCATCCTCAGAACTTGTGCTGGCACACAGCTGGCACTCAGTGACTCTTGAGGGAACAAAGGAAGACAGAGGTGGCCTGCTCCATCCCGGAGATGGTACTGTCTCGAATGCGGAGTTGGAATCTGAAGCACAGCCAAAGGGAGAACTGACAGGAATTGGCGCTAGAGCCAAGAGCGGTGGGTTTGGAATGTGGACTCTGGTCAGTACGATGCTAGGCACCCCAGTCTTAACCTTCACACTCCCGGGTTGGCTCATCTACCAGCAGAATTAGCAGTGTCAGCCTTGCCCACTTCATCCAGTTGCTGTGAGGACCAACCAGGATAATAAACATAAAAGCCTTTGGGAGACTCCGGAACTCCAGACAGCCGTGACATAAGAAAAACTGTGACTTTGCAGCCTCCTGCCACCCTCCATACCCTTTGTGGTGTCGCCTCAACAGGACAGAGGGACCCCAGCCAACCTCCTGTACCCACAGCTGGGGCCAGCCGGGCTTTCGAAGGCCTGACGCTCTCTCCTGAGCCTGTAACAGCGAAGGGGTGCAGCAGGAGAGAGGCACAGCAAGCCAGGGCTGCTGCTAACATCAGCATCCGGGAAGGACGGCCCCATCCTGCTTACTCCACAGGTGACTGACATGCAGAGGGAACATTTTTTTCCCCTGAGTAGATTTGAAAAAAAAATAATTTATTAAAAATTTTATTTATTATTATTAGTGTGTATGCCACCGTGTACATATGGCAGTCCGAGTACAACATTATGGAGTTGTTTTCTTCTCCCACCTTTCTGTGGATTCCGGGAGTCAAATTCAGGTTGCCCAGCCTGTGAAGCAGGTGGTTTATCTGCTGAGCCATCTCACTGACCCCCCGATTTATTAGTTTTTTAAGTGAGTTCTCATTAGACGTTGCTGCAGTTAAAAACACTTGCTGCTCTCCTGGAGGACCCAAGTTCTGTCCCCAGAACCCACATGAAGTAGTTTATAACTGCCTCTAACTCCAGTTCCAGGGGCCAGGATGCCTCTGGCCTCCTTGGGTACCTGTACTCATGTACACATATCCAGATTCTGACACACCCACCCACACATAATTAAAAAAAAACAAGACAAAAAACAAAAAACCCTCAACCTTCTAAATATCTTGAAAACAGATATTTGGTTTATTTTTATTTACTTAAATAAAATTAATTTTAAAATCTGCTTAGAAAAATGTCCCCTCTGTGTGTTAGTCAGCTGTCCAGTAACCAGGACAGGAGAGGCCTTTATTAGCACCCCTACAACAATATCTAGAAAAAAAATTATTTTAAAAAATGGGAAAAGTACCCAAACAGACATTTCTCCAAAGAAGATACATAAATAACCATTGGATCTATGAAGAGATGCTCAATGTCAATAACTTTTAGAGAAACTCAGACCACCTCCCACCTGTTAGGAAGGCTGTTATCAAGGTGAGGGGGACAGGTATTGGTGAGGGGGTGGAGAAATAAGAATTCTGACACACTATGGCAGGAATGCAGAATGGTGTAGCTGCCCCACTCCCAGATTAAAAATAGAACCTTCTGGTAAGCCTTTTCCTAGGGGTTTATTAAAAAAAATTTAGGTGAGCCAGGTAGTGGTGGCACAAGCCTTTAATCCCAGCACTTGGGAGGCAGAGGCAGGCAGATCTCTGAGTTTGAGGCCAGCCTGGTCTACAGAGCAAGATCCAGGACAGGCTCCAAAACTACACAGAGAAACCCTGTCTGGAAAAATCAAAAGAGAGAGAGAAAAAAAAAAAAGAATTTAAGGAGAAATCAGCACTCCCGGGTTCACTGCCGCATCATCCACAGCAGTCAGGATGGGAGTGAAACCCACATGCCTGTCAACAGACAGTTAGAGAAAGGAAATGCAGATCCACACGGTGGATTATTAATTGGCTTTTAAAAAGGGAATTCTGCACTATGCAACATGCACGGACCTGGGGGGTTGTGCATTTCAAGGGAGGAAGTCAGTCACAGAAGGAGAAGCAGTCACCCTCATAAAACAATCATCCTCATAAGCCAAACAGAATGGGGTTCGGGGGACAGGGGAGGGGCAGGGAAGAGCTCCAGCTGAGCCGGGTGAATAAGCTCTAGAGACCTGCTGTCCCCACGGCACCTATAGCTAAGGACCACTGCATGGCAGTTAAAGGTCTGCAGAGGCAGACTGGGCATGCCAAGGGCTCTCACCCAGGAAATGCCAATAAGAGCTGAGAAAGAGGTTGCTCAGAAGGGGAAGGCAGAGGAAACACTAGAAGCCACTGAAGATTCAAGGTGTCTGTAAAAACTCACTGTGTGATTCTCTACTTTATGTGCCTAATACAACTGGTTGAGATAAAATGTTTTTAAACACATGGAAAAAAAATTCCCACAGTAATTCAATTCATTTCTCTGTGTGGAAAAGATCCATACTTTTTCTCCTCCAAATCAGCTGGGTAAGAAGAGTGCGCGGGGGTGGGGTGGGGGGGGTGGGGGGGTGGGGGGGATTGCACTTCCAACTCCAGGGACAGGGATTCCAGCCTTTCCTTCCTTCCTTCCTTCCTTCCCCCCAGGGTGGGACCACCACCTCGGGTTCCTGCAGAAGCCTTGTGCAAACAGCATTATCTGAAGTCCAATGCTGGTGGAAGAAACCAGGCTGGGGGATAAAAAAAAAAAACTAAGAAAGGCCCTCACGGGGCTCCATTGTCTTGGAGGACTGTGGAAACGGAAGGGGCGGGGTACACAGAAAAGGCTGGTGGCCCCCAGTTAAGTAGTTCAGTCATCACTGCTCTCCCCCTGGCCTGAAGGGCAAGAGTTTTCTAGCGTGGGGCCCAGTAGACTAGACTGCTGAACCAGAGCAGGCGGCGGCGGCCATGAAAGTGTTTACTGTTCTGTTGCTGGGACGCGTGCAGAGGAGAGTGAGCTGTGCTACTGAGGACTCCGGTTGGCTGTCAGTTCAAGACCATCAGAACATCTGGCACGAGCCAGGTGCTGCTATACAGGGCGTGCTGGCTTCAAACATGAAAGGCTGCAGTGACTGTGGTCTGGACAGGCCATGAAGGCTCAGGTGGGTCACTTCAACAAGATCGCCACCTCCTGAGTGGAGGGCCCTCCCACGCTTCCAGTCCCAGCCTCTGCTTCAGAGCCAGCCTTCTCCAGCAGTAAGCTGCATGTGCTCCATACCCAATGCCAGCAGCTGGGGTCAGCAATGGCCTGTCCCCAGACATTCACCTGTCTTGACTCCCAGTGTCTCTATAGGTGAAAACATTCCTTTCTTGCAGGTCACACCCCCCCTCTGGCTGTCCCCCACTAGCTCTGGCCTCTCTTGAAGTTTTCCAGGTGTTTTTTTTTTTTTTTTTCTCAGCAAGTGCCTGAAGGTTGGAGTTCTCCAGGGTTAATCTGACATCCCTTCTCTCATCCCATGCTTTCCCTGCCCTGTGCCTGCAGACACTGTCCAGAGGCAGCCATACCCGAGTCACACCTGTGCACAGGGGCACGCTCATGCCCTCATTGGTTCTACCTGCTTGTCTCACACTTGTAATTCAACATGCCTTAGACTGGGACTCCCCCTCCTCGAGTCAGGATGGCTCTCCCCTCATGGATGACTCGCTCTCTTGCTTCATGAAACTGTGTACTGCTCCAGCCTGACCACAGGACACTTGGTACTCTTCGCTTCCCTTTATCCTCACACTGTCTTCTTCAACCAATTGTTCACCAGGCCTGGCTGACTTATTTTTCGAGGTTCCTCCCAAATCCATAGGCTTGTCTTAACCCCTGAACCGTCACCATAGTCCACGTGTCTGTCAACTGCTTCCTATCAGCTTCTCCAAACAACTATGAGCACGTATTGTTTACTTCAAAGGCTACTTGCTTAACCTCTCCCCCAGGTCCCCCCCAGTTCTGAAGCCCGATGCAGGGTGTATAGGAAAAAGAGAAAGGCAGTCCCCAGGCCCCGTCCATACCTGGGTCTCAGGGTCATTGGAACCCAGGCTGGCAGCCCCCAGCTTGACCACCTCGGCAAGCTGGGTGATGGTCGCTGCCGAGGACTGAGCTGCCTGGGCCAGCTTGTCTGGAGTGGAGGCGGCCCCTGACACCAGCAGCTTCGTGTCTTCCACCAAGGCCTTGGCTGTCTTCAGAATGTTCTCCCTGAGAAAGCAGGGAGGTCAGAGAGACGGGAAGAACACAACAAAACTTGTTCACTTGCAGTTGTTGTAGAGGAAGGAAATTCACAGGGGCTTTGGGAAGAGAGGCCCCAGTGATCCACCCCCGTCTCGAGGGGAGGGGAGTCTTCCAAGCATGTGGGGCTGGAGCCTCAAGCAGTATGTAGCCAGACTGGGAGCGCAACTCCAGAGAAGAGCCCAGCACTGTAGCTAGGTGGGAGCTCAGCTTCTTCCTATGGCCCCACAAGCTCTTCAGGTATTTCCCAGCCACACAAGGGTGCATGGCTTGTACATTGTGCTTGCGGATCGGAGCCCACGGGGCCAGGCTCCAGACAGACAGCAGAGCACAGAGAATCTTCACTCCATCACTCAGGTTGGAGAGACAAGAAAGAGGCTGGACACATGGTAAGGGTTTAGGGGTCATCAGCAGTAAATACGCAGAGCCGCGGACACAGGTCTGCTGAATGAAGGCTCCGAGGAGGCAGGAGGCTTTGGAAAGTGACTGCTAACTATGCCTGCCCCTGCCTCTCCTGTCCTGCTGGGTCTGTGGGCAGTCAGAGGGGCAACTCCCTGGTGAGCAAACATGGAAAAGCTGGCCTCTGTTGGGGAAGGCAGTTTCCAACTTGTCAATGGAGTTTATCCTGACCCTGTGGTTCACATCCCCCACTGGGAATCTTGTTGATATCAAAGTGGATAATGACATTTCTGAGTCCTGGGCAGGACGGGGTGAGCAAATGTGATGGCCGGTTTTAGGTATGCCCGCCGGGGTCTCCCCCAGTACCTGTGATCTGCAAAGGTCTCGCCATTCTCTGCATTCAGCGTCCCTGCCGTCGCGAACATGATGGTGGTATCCAGGTCGGCGATGATCCCAGACACAGCAGTCGCAGCCGTGATGCAGGCTTGGGTCCCCTTGTTCCCGGCCTGGAGAGCGGACAGCACCAAGGACACCTGTACAGTAGAAAGGTCATGTAAAGGGGAGCCCGGGAATGGAGAAAGTAAGACTAAAAAAGTGCGCCACCATTGAAAAGACTGAATTCTCTCAGAGCTGCTGCAGCACAGAGGTTAACAGCCCGAGCTTAGAGCCAGGAGCCTGGGTCTGAATACCAGCTCCACCATTCACAGGCCACCTGACCTTAGGCAGTCTACTTCAATGCACCAAGCCTCAGCTTCCTTGAACGTAAAACGGTTAATTAAAACATAACATGTGCAAAGTGCAAACCAATGAGGTGTTTGTAGGTCGCTACTATTTCCTGGAGGGCAGTGCTCACCAAGTCAAGTCACCAAGTACGATGTTTCTGACACCATACTGAGGGATCAGGTTTAGGCTCCTGAGACGTGGGTGGCAATTTCCACCCCTCCAGTTAGGTCTGGAAGGAATGACTACTGTTAATACTCATCATTCACCTGGCCATTCAGGACAGGCCACTTTCCAGAGTGGATTTCAGAGTAGGACTCCTGCATGCCACTGTCCACTGCTAAGTACTTATGCAATGACCGGAGGGTCCAGCAAGTTGGCTAAGGGCTTCACCTTGGCCCACTCCATATCAGAAACCCCAGGTGCCAGCTTCTACTCTCATCCCTTCCTGTTCCCAGAGACACTTTCTACAACCACAGCCTGATTGCCCCACAGGTTCACAATCACACCGTGCGTCCACTGGACCACCATTTGTCAAGTCTGCCAGCTACTAAGGTCCCCACACAGCTGCCTTCCTGCTCAGGGTGAGTGCTCTGTCTTGCTTTCTTCCCTCAGCACTGATGTGCTCATCCTGTGAGATATAGCTCCAGGACCCCCCTAGGATGCCTCTCTAGTCTCTTTGCAGAGAGGCAGTTCTGCCCAAGGATTCCAAGTACACTATTCTGTCCTCAGGGCCGCCCACTGTCCTATAGATTAGAAACAGTTTGTCACAGGGCAGCTGAAAGCTCTTTAATCTCTGCCTGTACACACCTGCTATTCTTGACCACGCTGACGCACGCAAATGCTTTGTAAATGCACTTATGTATGCACCATGTGTGGGTGAGGGGGAGTAGGGGTGAGGGCAGGGATCAAACCCTAGATGTCCTCTTCAGTTGCTCACCAAACTGTACTTTTTTTCTACCCCCAGGTGGTGGTGGTAGGGTGGGACAGATGAGGCGGGACAGTATCTCATTGAAAGCTGACAGATTCTGCTAGAGCTGTTGGCTAGTGAGTCCCAGGGCTCTGCTTGTCCCTGCCTCATCAGTGCTGGGATTATAAGGCAAATTCACTTCTTGAAGCATGTTGAACAAGCAGGGGAGTCAAGGCATGACTAGAGGCATGGAGTTTGGGATGTTCTTTCTTGTGCCC
The DNA here is from genome assembly GCF_007827085.1 of Peromyscus californicus insignis. Taxonomy (NCBI): domain Eukaryota; kingdom Metazoa; phylum Chordata; class Mammalia; order Rodentia; family Cricetidae; genus Peromyscus; species Peromyscus californicus. The sequence continues at coordinate 62,124,378 of NW_026294402.1, forward strand.
ATCAGGTCTCAGGAGACTTGTGGGTATAGTTTGGCAGGATGGACACAGGGACCATTTTCTCCAATAGAGGCCTACAAAGAACTGTTTATTTCTCCTGGGATGGTTGGTTTTGATTGCCAACTTGCTACAACCTAGACTCACCTGAGAAGAGTCTCAATGTGGGACTATCTTGAGATCAGGTTGGCTCGTGGGCCTATTGTGAGGGATTTCTTCCTATTTTATTATATTTTATTTGTACCCTAAGAGGCCAGAAGAGGATGTCATAACCCCTGGGACTGGAGTTACAGATAGTTGTGAGCCACCATGTGGGAACTGGGAATCAAATCCAGATCCTCTGTAAGAGTAACTGGTGCTCTTGACCACTGAGCCAACACTCCTGCTGTGGATTTTTCCGTAACAGGGTTAATTGAGGTGAGCCCACTGTGGGTGGTACCATTCCTGGTTTGGGGCCCTGGACTGTATCAAGAGTAGAGAAAGCGAGGTGAGCACGAAGCATGCAGGCATTCAATTCTCTCTGTTCTTAACTGTGGATGCGATGTGACTAACTGTCCTAAGTTCTTGTTGCTGTGATTACCCCACCAATGGATTGTAACCTGGAGTTGTGAGCTAAAATACACCCTTCTCTCCCCTAGGTTGCTTTTTGTCAGGGTACGTTATCACAGCAACAAATGCAGCTAGGACACCTCCTCATTGTCTGACGCTTCCTTAAATGTCACTAGGTCTCACCAGGAAAAGACGAGTCAGAACAACACAGAGCTGGTCTGGGAATGACGTCAACAGTTTCTGGAAAGAACTCTTAGGATGGGCGGCAAAGGCCTGGAGGTTATGAGGTGTCTTGAGTGTGTGTGTAAGAGAGATTCTCAACCAGGATGAAAGAAGAGCCCAGAAACAGTCCCACCCACTGTGGAAGTGTACAAAAAATAGGTATTTACTGAGCATCTACTAGCCACTAGGTCTGACACAAAGGTAGACAACGGGCTCATGGATGGGAGACACCCTACTTACACCCCAAGATATGCAGAAACAACAAGATACACAGGTAGGGTGACCTGCAGCAAGAAATAGCCAAAAAGCTAGTGGCTAGGAACTGGCCACCTCCGCACCTCTGTCCTTCTCTACATGTCCCAAGTTGGGCCACTCTGCTGTGAGAGGCTGCAAGACCAAAGCCAGCTCAGGACGATTCTGCATGCAGCTTGGGTGCCTGGGGAACTACGCGGCAAGGCCTTTGAAGGTGCCTTCCTCCAGCTGAGAGATTTCATTCTTACTGGAGCGCCCAGTAGCTGGCCAGTCCTGTGGGCTGGGGGAGGTTGCCAGATGGAGGCTCAGCCTGGTCCAGGGCTGACTGACAGAGCAGCCTCTGTAAGCAGCTTCCCATGGAGCACTTCCTCTGCCCAGTCCTCCAGCCTTGTGGCCAAGTTTCTGAACAATACGGAGCTCTATGCGCACAGAAGTGAAGAGGAACTGCAGAGCATGGATGCTCCAGCCTGCCGCAGCTGCAACAGTTGCCACAGAAGCACTCTGATACAGAAACAAAGCCCGGGGCTGGCACACCCGGAGGATAAAAGAGCTACTGGGCACAAAGGGTGGATCTAATGGAGCCTTGTCAGCTAGGGAGACGTCATGGGAGAAAAAGGATTTTTGAGGAAAGCATACAGAGGCTAGGGGCTAGGGTTTGTTAAATGTTAACTACATACCTTGCACAGTACCCAGCACTTTTATACACCTGGATTCTGTGAGTCAGAGATCACACATGTGTGTGCTCATCTGATGGATGAGGTAACTGGGGCTTCGACAGGTGATGTAACGGATAAACTCTTCAAGCCTGGCTCGCTGCACCCCGGACCACCGTCTTTCGGAACAGCAGCCCTGAGGCTTAGGAGCCCAGGGCAGGTACACGGTACATCAGGTGACTGTCTAAAGTCACTGAGACTATTCAGCTTCATGGTATATAAATGAAGAGGTCACATAGCAAGCAGATTGCAGTCTTGTTTGTGTGTTTTTGCCTCTGGAGACAGGGTCTCACTATATAGCCCAGGCTGGCTCTCTGGCCTCAGCCTCCCCTGTGCTGGGATTTCAGCTGCACCAGTCTACCTAGCTCTTTCAGTTTTTCTGTCCTAGCTCTAGCACTTAGAAACTCTTTGGAAAGGGAGACCAACTGTTACGGGCTGGGCTGTGCCATCAGCCTTCCCCTGGCTCGCTCCCCATGCTGATTTTGGTAGGGCCATCTGTAGGGAGTTCCTGATTTTCCCAGGGCTGCCTCTGTTTTGCCCTGAACTTCTCAGGTTCTGTGACAGCACCTTCACTGGGGAGGATCTGGGTGGTGAGGGAGACAGCTGCCTTAGCTGGATGAACTTTGGTTTCGTCCCCACCAGAGCTGGTCCCATTAAATGCCAGTGCTCCGCACAATGGCTATATCCATCTTACCCAGAGGGGACCCCTTACCTTCTCAGTGACGGAACGGGCACACTCGATCAGCTCCCTCTTGGTGTAGCTGTCTGTGGGGCACACCTGGAGGGCCCCCGCCTTCTGCACCAGGAAGATACAGCCATGACCCAGGTCCTGCACACGTGTGCGAATCTGGAATCCGATCTACAGAGGCAAAGCCAGAAGGGGGAAGGAGTGTGAGGGACCCTGCCATCAAGGCCTGCCCTAGGTGGAAAATTTCTCGTGTGCCCTCTGGGAGCCTGGCTAGGAAAATTCCATTCTATTTGGAACCGCTCTCTAGTGAAATACGGAACTTAGTTGATTTACCTTCCTGTGAAACGACTGTAAAAATGCCCACGGCCTCCATTAAGCAAGCCTGGAGCTCATGGGGATAGTATAATGTCTTCCTGGTGTGTGTTTATCTTTTCTGAGGGTCTAGCTTATCTGGATCCCAAGCTACCTGAGAGAATATACCTGAGGAATAGATGTTCCTCAGCTTGAACTCTGTGGGATAACTGTGTTATTCATTTAACAAGCATTTTGAGTACACCAAGGCTTTTTCTATATATTTCATGAGTTCAAAGTACACCTTTGTCATTAAGCGTAATTAAAGGGTCAGATTTTCATAAAACTGGTATATTTACCAAACAGAACATCCCTTCCTGAGCTGTATTCATGGCGAAAGCAATCACATAGAACCCAGGCTTCCTGTGTCCTGAGTTGGGTTTGACTTTCCCTTTTATCTCTAAAGGCTCAGCAGACATACATTTCTACTTTATTTATTTGCTTGATTAAAATAAATTAAGGCAGGATCTCTTATAATCCAGGTTAGCCTGGAACTGACTGGAACTGAGAATAAGTTTGAACTTCTGATCCTCCTGCCTCCACATCTCAAGTGCTGGGACTATAGACATGTGCTATACCAAATGCAGTCTTTGTGGTGCTGGGGTAGAACCCAGGGCCTCATACACGTTAGATTAGCACTGTACCAACAGAGCTACAGCCCCAGTCTGGGCATGCATTTTATTAAGGATGTTGGACTACACAATTAGAAGAGGGTAATAGTTTGCCTAAGAGAAGCCTAATAAACTTCACTATAGCCAAGCTGCTAGCTGTCTCCTTCAAGCAGTACTAAATTCCCCCTCCACCTTCCCAAAGCATGCATTCCTCTGGTTCTGTTCTGTATCAGTTTTCACTTTGAGTTTGATAAATACAGCCACAAACGAACTGCCTTCCAGGCCAGGTAAGCAACTAAAAAGAAGAGCAAAAACTTCAAGCATGAGTCAGTGTTAGTGTCAAGAATCAACAATAGCTACAAGCCAGGGCATCTATCAAGAATGCTTACCAAAAGGTCTCAGGTACTGTAAATAATTCTGGGGAGATTCCAGCCCAGGGGACACCATCTCCTGCTTTTATCTCATTAGTCACAGGTTAGGGCAGAGTGACTCTGAAGAGTGGGAAGGACTGTAATGCTTGCTTTCCTACTTTGGAACTACTGACTGCTTTGGGGAGGGAAAGGGCCACAGGACTTTGAAAGCCACTTAGCATAAAGTTCATCAGATGCAGAAGGGTGCGCGTCTGCTTTCCAGGTGTCTTCTAGTGTGAGCACCGGGCCCTGCAGAGGCTCTCCACAATTCAGGCTGTCCTGCTGACCCTCTCTGGAATATACAGTAGGAAAGGTAGCCTGGGAGTCCACGGCATGCCAGCTCTATACATGTCTGGACTGATGCAGCCACGACATACCACCGAGCGGGGGAAAGGTGTGTGCTGACAGTGGGGATGCCATTCAAATATTCATTGTCTAAGATAAGAGTCAAGCCATGTGGCCCAGGCTGTCCGGGAACTCTGGATTCCTGTGCTCCAGCCGCCCAAGTGCTGAGATAATCAGACAGATCTATTTTCAAGATATGTTGGCAGTTTACACATGACGTCAAGGTGAAGCCAGGGGATGTGACATTAGTTTCAAAGTCAACTTCATCTTTAAAAGCTTCCACGAAGTTTAACACCGTGTATCCAAGGGTCTGCAGTAAATTAAAGGTGGGAGCTCTTACATGAAGGATGACCACAGATCCCCAATGACAGGGGACTGCAGGTGACACCAGGGGAGAAGGGAACCGTGGAAACAGCACCCAGAGAATTTTAAAATAAAAAGTTAAAAACCCTCTAAGTTTTTAAGAGTGGTTTTAATAAGAACAGAATTTTGTTAAACTCTCTGAGCTTCAGTTTAGTTATCTCTGAAATGGAGAGCAGATGAGGCTAGGCTCACACACTTCGTTGAAGTTAAACGCACAGGACCCACCACGGCACCTGGCCTTGGCACTCCTCACTCTCACTGCTTTCCAGGTTACTGTGAGATGGTGGACTGCGTAAATACAAGAGGACCACAGAATCAACACAGTCTACTGGCAATTTCACTGGAAATTTTTATGGCTGGAGGAGCTTCCTAGAAAGGGAACACACTTTTTAAGATTGTGTTTCAACTGATAAGCACTAAGAATTGCCCAGTTCCCAAAGCAACATTAAATTTCTCAGCAAGTCTGGCCCAACTTTGCAAGACCCACAGGGTGGATTGAATGTACGACCAGTGTTTAGTATAAAGGAATGCTGCTCAAAGACACACAGCTTGGGGTTTTTAACTGGCAACGTTAGGAAAGCATTACTTGAGCCTCAAGAAAAACCCTCAATTCCCTTCTTGCTCAAAGAAAAATATTGTGGAGAAAAACCATCTGCTTTTGTGCTTTAAAGGAAATTGGAAAAAAAAAAAAAAAAAAAAGCCCCGCCTCGGTAGAGTCTAGATCTGATTACAATGGGGATGGCGAAGAGTTGTCTAGGAAAAACGGGTCATTCTCCCTTTACTGCTCAAGACAAAACAGAATGAGATGACTTTCCGCAGACTTTAAAAGCAACTAGGTCCAGAATTGCTTGCCTGGAGAGTTAGACAAGGGTGGCTTCGGAACTTGTGGGATCAACTTAGAAAAGGTAACAGGAGAAACAGCGTGAACAGAACCAGGCATCACTTTCTCCCCACCATATAGCAAGTTTTAGGTGGAATTTTTTTTTTTTAAATGCTAGAGTGTACATCCATCCCACCTGGGGTGCAGGCATGTTTCCTGGCCAGCCACTTTACAAATCCTTTCCCTGGCTTACAAAGTGGTGAGGTGATTTTCTCCAGAGACAGAGCTACAGTCACTAAATCTTTTCCCCAGGACTTATATTTAGGAGCTGTAGCTCCTAGGATCTCAATCCCTCCCTCCCTCCCTCTCTCCATCCTCCCTTCCCTCCTCCCCATTTTCAGCCCCTCTGCTCTCTGTATGTGTATGCGGGTGCATGGCCCCATGTATGCACATGTAGAGGCCACAGGTCAATGTCAGGTATCTTCCTCAATTCTCTCAACCTATTCTTTGAGACAGGGTCTCTTGCTGGACTTGGAACTCTATGATTTGACTAAGACTTGCTGACCAGTGAGCCTTGGCACTACGCCTCTAACTTCCCAGCACTAAGATTAGAGGCATGTGCAGCTAGGACCAGCTTTTCACAGGGGTGCTGGGGATCTGAACTCAGGGCCTCATGCTTGCAGATGACTGAGCCATCTCCCTGCCCTCTCTGTTCTCTGTATTCAGGGAGGACCGAATCTTAAGTTGCAAAGCTGTCAGAGGGGTTTTCACATTTCTGAAGACTTTCCACAGCGCTAGTAACAAAGCCTTGAGCTTTCCATGGAAAAATAAACAGAGAAAGGTCCTGTTTGATGTTTGAGGACTGAGGTCCGGCTTTTCCTGTAATTGTCACATTGTGGAAAAGACCAGAATTCGGACTCGGCAGGGCATGCCGCAGACTCTGCAGGAAAGGCTTCCCGCTTGCCCTAGATGTAAATATTTTCACATGCTGGGGTATGGGGCCCTCTCGGGTATACAAATAACTTTCACAATTTTGGTATGCTTAAAAAAAAAAACCCTACATTTCTTTAGGGACCTCCTAACCCTCTCAGTTTTCCCCCAAGCATCTGTCTGGCAAATGTACACAGAGAACTTTCCTGCACAAGCCACAAGTAACCTTATATTCTCGCTGCCATTTTTGGCTCTGGGTCACACTGTTCTTGTGCCTGGACTGTAAAATACATCTCAAGATGCCCCACTGAAAACAGAAAACCTTACTGACAATGTCAGAGGTTAAAACCCAGCACCCAGCAAAGTGATGTGCTGTGAGGTTAGTGATGCATTCTTTTCCTCGCTGCCTGGATGCTGCTGTGGATTCTGTGTTGTAGCAAGGCTCTGCTTGCTTCCTGCACTGGCGTGGGCAGCTCAGGAGAACTCCGTTATGGAAAGGGCAGGCCGGTGTTCCAAATCCAGACAGATGAGAGTGGATCACATGTACAAAGCTTTCTATGGCGAGGGGTCCAAACCTCCCTGGCAATCATGGTATCTGTTTTTAATCCCCTCCCAAAGCAAAACAATTCTTTCCTTTGTACTAATGTGCCCTGACTGCAACACAAGTTCTCTTCTTCTTGTTTATGAAATTCAAAATTACATGTTGATCAAATGAATTATATGTCTAGATAAATTACAGACTAGAATTATAGTCTAGTCTTACTAAAACAGGGAGACTATTAAAAAAGAAAGAGAAGGAGGAGGAGGAGGAGGAGAAGGAAGAGGAAGAGGAGGGGGAGCTGTGTAAAAGGAATCAAGATTCGGTATTTTTCTTGGTGACTTGACATAATTATTACAAATGCAATTATTTGTGCGGAGGCTAACTGAGTGCTCTGCAATCTGAAGACAGGGGCATGGTTAGAAACCGAAGGAACTCCATGCTGGATATATATGTACCTTAGTACATATATATGCTATGTCTGTTCACATGCATTGTTACGACACATGTTAGAATGTGATGTTTTGGGTCTGTGTTGCTACAGTTGTTTCTAAAAGCCTTTGTTAGACACACTTGGTCCTGACTTTTCCCAGCAGCCTCAGCAGCACTGGGTAGGTGGGAACCCTGTCTGTCATTTCAGGGAAATGGGCAGACCAGTTACAAACCTGTGGCTTCCACAGCCCCAAAGGTTTAGGAAAATACTGAACAGGATTTACATTCAACAAGCGGCTTGCTTTTCACAGAATTTGTTACCTGCATCTTCCCGTGTTCCCGTAGTCCCTCCGTCATTCTGTATCCCAGACTGAACTTCCTCTAAGGAGCCATATGGTTTCTTGGGCTCTCTATAGACACTCTTGTAGGTGCACACACTAAGACTGCTGCCACCAGCCCCTCTATTTCTCACAGCTTCCAGAGACGATTGCTCTCTGACAGTGGCCAAACTTGCTGCTCCAAGACTCTTACGAGTACAGACTTGCTGAGGCCATGTCTACACGAGCCTCCATGGAAAGGGATAAGGAAGGCAGGTGGGTTCTGAAGAGCACAATGGAGGTGTCATGGTGGGTGGGATCTAGGCCAGTTTCTAGAAAGCCAGGCACCTCCAGGCTGGACTTTGTGCTACTGCAAGCAGGCTTTCCTCAAGACAGGCGATATGAAAGCCCACGTGTGGATCTAATATTTTGGGGAAACTTGGTAACCATAAGCATGATTGGTGGGATGTGCTGGGGGGTTGGGCAGGAAGCAGGAAGGGCAGTCCCAGCTTTGGGCATTTTAAGAGGGTGAAGGAAGCTGGCAGAGCGTTGTAAACAGAACTCTTCCGTCTGAGAGCCCTCTCCAGGGGGCCCAAGCTTTTGGTCAGCTGGCCTCAGCAAGGGTCCATGTTTTGGGCACAGTGAGGGGCTATCTGAGTGAATCTGGGACATCAGTTGCACAGTAGTGGGAGTGAAGCCTGCTCCTGGCTGCTGTGATGGGGTCTTGTAGAACTAGACTACAGGGTTCTCCCCTCTCCCATCCCCAGGAATGGGCACCATGCATTTGCTTCTTAAGATAGGGGCCTTAAGGTGGCAGACCTCCTCTGGTTCGGCGGTGGCTGCTGCCATCTGGCCCTGGAGAGCCAGGTGCCCATAGTCACTGGTCATTTGTGAAGCCAGGCCTCCCAGCTCCTCCGGGTTAGTAACCGACTTAGTCATCTGGAAAAAGAAAACAAGCAAGACACAAATACATACACACATACACAAAGAAAAGCGTCAGAACCACGTGTTAATACCCCGGGAAGGCACAGGGTTTCATTCACTTTTAGCCCCTGGGGAAGGTGAAGGCCAGGCCTTGCCATGAGGGCTGGACACTGGGGAGGGCGATTCAAGCAAAGGCCATGCTGCATTGCACGTGACAGGCCCGAGCTGTGACTACCCTGCAGCACAGGCCAGATGGGCACATGCTCAGCGTTCAGGCCGTGCAGCGTGGAGCCGGGTCCTCGGGGGCCAATCTCAGGGAGCTTGTCCTTTTGGGGGTCACCAGAGGAATTCTCACAAGGAACTTTGGGGAATAAGGCTTGTGAATGGTGTACCCTGCTCCAGGTTTCTACTGGGGATCCAGGCAAGAGAGGATCTGAGGACAGGGCTGCTACAAAGTACTGAATGAGACTCAGGGGAGAAGCCAACATCAGAGAATGAGTGAAGGGAATCAGGTCTTGGGCTGAATGGTACAAAGCATGACAAGGTGCTGCCAGAAACGTGGTGGTCCACACACCCCATCTCTCCGCACCTCAGCACAGCATGCAGATGTTTAATGCTACCCAGTCTCTGCATCCGCTTTTTGCAGGTCACCTAAAAGACATCCTTTGTCTCTTTTCTAGGGACTTCACTCCTGCCCTAGATTTCTTATCTCCACTCTTTTAAAAATATTTTATTTTTATTTGTAGTTGTGTGTGTGTACTCCAATGCATGTGTGGAGGTCGGAGGACAACTCACAGGAGTTGGTTCTTTTCTCTGTGTGGGTTCCAGGGACTGGACGAAGGTCATCAGCCTTGGTTACAAGCGTCTTTACCTACTGAACCACCTTGCTGGTGACATTCTCTATGCCCTTTAAACACCTTGATTTTAAAGGGCTATTCCATTTGTGTTTGAGACAAGGTCTCATGTAGCTCAAGCTGTCCTCGAACTCAGTTTGTAGCTAAGGATGGCTTTGAACTCCTAATCCCCCTGCTTCTACCTGCTGAGGGCTTGAACTATGCCCAGCTTAAAGGACTTTTTTTTTTTTTTTTTTTTTTTTTTCGTTTTTCGAGACAGGGTTTCTCTGTGTAGCTTTGCGCCTTTCCTGGGACTCGCTTGGTAGCCTAGGCTGGTCTCGAACTCACAGAGATCCACCTGGCTCTGCCTCCCGAGTGCTGGGATTAAAGGCGTGCGCCACCACCGCCCGGCTTAAAGGACTTTTCAAAAGCCTCTTTAAATGATTCTATATCTACCGAGGTGGGAATATCCATTCCATCTAAGGGATGTTTTAAGACATAATGTCACAGCCCTCATCCAAAAGTGGGTTCCAAGGAACACAACCTGGATCCCAAGAGAATGAAGTTGTATCTTGAGTGGTACCATTTGTGCCCTCTCAACAGGAATACAAAGATTCTTCACCTACCAGGTGAGGAGTGCCTAGCTCCCACCTAAAGTGCCAGGCTAGCTACCTCAGGATGGCCATGTACTGGAGGCTGGGCTTGCTGGGAATCGAGGTGCCAAGGCGCGACACAGCCTGGCTCAAAGTCTGGTCCAGAAGACCCTCTAGAAACTTTATGATGCCACTCAAAAATGCCTCCTCCCACTGCCACACTGTTCCCTGTCCTCCCCTGAAAGGATGGTCCTGGGGTAGCTCCAGCTTGCCAGGACACTCAGAAGTGATTCTAACTTCTTCCGCCTTCCTCAGGCCACACTCATTTCAACAGTAGGCCTGGTACAGAGTTCCCATGCATGAGGAGAGCAGGCAGGGAGGCCTTCGTGAGCCAAGCTCAACCTCTAGTGGACACACAATTACATGACAGAGTCAGCGGGAGCGGTGCCTCGGCCACTCCAGCTGGGCCACTTCAATCCCCAGCTCAGGCTTATGCGGCAATCCTCCCTAATCTACAGCATTTGGGACTCCGAGTGGAGAGGCACACGTTCTATGTATTAACTCTCTGAAGATCTCATTTGTCATCCTTCATGTAACTCTATAACGTCGAGAGAGCACACACTGCTTCCCAATGCCGTTTACGAAGATTCATCTGGAACAGTGTTTTTGCATTATGTTTCAGTGAAAAAAAAAAAATATTACGTTCAAGAGTGATACAGCTTCTGCTGTCGGGAATTAAGAAAAAAATAAACCATGTTAATTCTGCCTAGAAGACTAACTGCCCAAGTGATTATTTGATTTGGTCAGAGAGCTTCATCTTTTTACTATTTCACTCCCAAATATCTTTTCTTATCCTAGAATTTAAATCTATTAAAAAACACCCTGAGTCCTTTCAGAGATGAGTAAGACTCATTCCTCCTTAATGTCACCTTCTTTCTTATTTCCTGCCTTCTCGAATGTTCTCTTCTGCCTCTGTTCCCTGTCCTCATGCCCAAGTCTCTGGGGCTTCTAGACCACAAGCAGCCAGAGGGACTAGAGAAAGGAGGTAGGAGCTGGCATCCGGGAGGAACTGGCATCGTGGGCTGGCCACTCTCTCCAACACAGATCCCAGATTTGAAGACTCGGATGGCGGCAGACAAAAGGGCAACCCTCAGTGGGTGGGGCGGCTCCTTTTTTCCTTACCATTTCCTGAGCCGTGACGGCAATAGCTTTGGAGTATTTAACCACGGTTGTCTGGTAGTCAACAAATGTTCCCTTTGGTTCTGGAGGTGTGCCTTCATCCAGCTGTGGAGAAGAGAAGAGCCCAGGAGTCATAAGAAGCCTGGTCAAGCGGAGACTGTACTTGTAAAAATTAGAAACTTAGGAAAAATAGAGAGGCCTTCAGAGGTGTTTTGATTCAAACTCAACCCCAACTTCTATAATCAGAATTTCAATGGAGGTATAAGTAAGACATCCAGAGGACATAGGCAAGATGGGGTCCTGGTTCTATCTTACAGGAGTGGCCAGTATTTCAGAGGAATAGTGATTTCCAGAGGAGGCTGCCTTAAACGGGAGGGAAGGAATGTCAGGAAGAGGGAAAGCATTCAAGCACACGCTGATGAGTCTGATGATGCTTCCAGGAGAATACAGAGTGCTGGAAGATGAGGGGGGAGAGAAGGCAGAATATACATCACCAAGGACTCCCATACCACCGATATCTGTGCTGGGGAATGCCTAGTGATGGTCTAAGTCAACGACAGAGAACTGGAGCAACCAAGAACAACCTGCTGCTCGCCTGCCTCTAAGCGCACCAGCAATTAGGAAAAGGAAGAAAGGATGACTATGAAGATGGAGAAGGAGGGGGAGGAAAAGCCAAAGACTCCAGTGAAGGAAAAGGCTACCCGCTTCACCACTATCAACACCTTCATCATCTTGATGTTGAATAGCACCCAAATGATATTCCAGGATCGGCAACAGAGGGTGTGAAAATCAACACAGGGGGACCAACTATCGTAAGGACAGCATCAGCAAAGGGGAACAGGCATGGAGAGGGGTGGGAGTGAGGCAAGATCTGTTGGATGGAGCGTCTTGACTTCAGGGTGGGACCTGGACAGGCAGTTGAGGAAATCTCACAGTAAGTGAGGCTCATGAGCTGTCAAAGAAAGACTTCAGGGACCGCCTTTCACTTTCTGGGGATTTATAGGACATTTCCCTATTTTTACATTAATACTGAGAAAAAGAAAAAGAGGGTCGTTTGACTTTTAACTGCTACTAAGAAACTGTGAACTTCATTATTTAACATTCCTGATGGACACGTGGTTTGTTTTCAAAGTTCTGGTGTTCTGAAAGTCAAACAAAATCTCCCGCGCCTCGTTTAACGGCCTTGAGGAGGATGGGAAATTTACTTATTATCTGCCAAGCCATCCATATTTGAATCATAAGCAGCACACAGTGGACACTGATAGAGACTTTGAAAGAGTAGAGCCTCAGGTCTTCTAAGGGAGACACGGTCCAATGCATGCTCCTTCACTAGTGTGAAGATGGTGCCGAAGGTTGAGGAGCCCTGACTCTAATGATCGTTGCATGGAATCACTCCTTTATCGCTGCATCAGCAATTTCAGACTGCATATTCTCCTGAAACACTATACGGATGTTTTCACAACCCAACAGCAGGCATTCCCCGACACAGACACTGTCTAACACTGCTGCTCCTGCCCTCACAGGCTGACAATCAAATGTTGATGAACAACTGTTTACCCCAACACTATCAAAAGGACATGACCAGAGACAGAAGCCTGGCAGGACAAATAGAAACCATGGAGCTGAAACCTGCTTCAGCCTGAAGCAATGTCAACTGATTGGTTGCTGAGTAAGAAAACGACTCCTGTTGTCCCCATAACTGTCGCCTCTGAGAGCTCACCAAGGCCTTTCATACATACTATTTAATTGTTTATGCATTTAAGTAGATGGCAACAGCATAAGATATTTGAAAGTCCCATTAAAGATTCCTAGGTTCCACTTAATCGAGACTGCAACAGAGCAAGTCAGGGGTAGAGTCCAGGATCCTGCATTTTAGAAATTCCAGTGTAGCCATTCCAAGTGCTAACACTTGGAAATCACTTTCTAACTCCTCTTGGAGTTTGTTCCCCATCACAGGACTATGACAAGGACACAGGTCTAAGTAATTATTTCTATTTTACAAACAAGTAAACCAATGAGTCTTTCACAACATCTGCTTTACCACATATAAACTGGGAAGAATTACACAGTGGCTTACAGAGCTGGTGAATTAATAATGAAGAAAGAATGATACGGATACATGACTGGCCATCTGATCATTAGCTACACCCTTCAGGAAAAGAAGGCTTGCTGGTCTCCGCCTTGACTGACAATCAGTTTCCCAGAGAAGACCATGTAGAGACGGTATGTGAGAGAGATGGAGATGTGGTTGGAGGGGTTCTAGGAGCTAGCTTAAGCCTACCTTGCTCATGGCCTCTGCGATGGCATCCACCATGCCACCCACCAGTCCCACTTCACTGGCAGCTTCATTCAGTGTCACCATAATGTCATCCACAGCTTCCTTCATCAGCTGTGCAGCCTCCGTGATGGCATCGTGGGTGTGCTGTGCCTGAGAGGGGAATTAAAAATGTCTTCGGTAGCACGAAACGTTGTTCATTCTTAAGAATCACTTGATCTGTTAAGAATAACCCTAAGAAATCAGAAGACAGGGCTGGGCAGGGTGACGCATGTCTATGATCCCGGCACTCAGGAGGCCAAGGCAGGAGGCCCTCACGTTTAAGGCTAACTTGAGCAGTACAGTGAGACTTTTGAAGACAAACAAGCAAGCCCCAGGAGAATCACCCCCCAGAAACACAACCATGTAATTAATACATTCAAAATGTTTCCTTTCCCTGATTTCATACATTTACTTGCAGAATCAAACGTAATCCCTTTTTACAATAAGAAGAGAAAACTGCAACACCAAACTGTCCAGACTAGCTTTATATGCTGCTGTATTCAGAACGGTAGAGAATGCCACAGGTTCCTAAATACACAAATTGACACATTTAATTTAAAAATCCATAATACAAAGAAAAAATGTTTTCATAACAAACGCACTTCTCTTCAACATTGCCCAGCACACTACCATTCTCGTTCTATAAATAAACTGGATTACGGAATGTAGGTAGGTACATACAAGAGACATAAATCTGCCGAGAGCACACGGGGCTGTAGAACTAGGTGATAAGTTATATTGCTGCACACTGGCAGACTAGAAGAGGAACGTCCTCCAAGGGCTGATGCTCTGCAGGTAAAACCCGAGTAACCACATGGTCTTCAAACAGCATCCTGGGGACTTGCCAATGTCAAGGGTGGAAATAGGGGCTCAAAGTGAATTAGTGAATGGCTATGAAACAATGCTGGTGCAGGGCTCCCTACCAGATAGCTCACATGCGGGAAGACGGAAGAGCTAAGCTATGGGTGCAGGAAACCTAGGTTCTGGTTCTGGCTCTACCACTGACTAGCAACATGGCAGGGCTCAGCTTCCTTTTCAGTGAGATGGGAGGACTGTAAGAAGTCCACGCTCTAGAAGTCTGATGAACCACACAGGTACAGACACCTCATGCATGAGAAGGGCAGGCCAGCAGGAAACTCTATCTAACCCTGTGTAATGTAACCTAATGCCAGTGACTTACACATCACAACCACACTGTCCTCAAGTACCGGGTCTGTCTGGGCAACAGCTGTGGTTATCCTGGCCCAACTCCAGGGTGTGGGCCCCCACAAAGGCCCAAGATACTGCATCTTTACTTTGGTGAATATGAAGGAAGGGAAGCCAGTGGGACATAGACAAGGGGAACTCCTCGTTTTTGTTTTTAAATCAAAGAACTCCATGAAGAGGCACTGTGAGCCATGGGTCTGGGAAACAAGAAGAGTTTCTCAAATGTAGTATCTGGGAAGATGTCAAACAGGCTTCACACAGCTATCCTCGGGACACTCGTCAGGACACACATTATTCTGCCTTTGGGATGGAACTGAGTCAGTTCATGATTTAGTTCCATAGCTGACTTCATGGCCTTATTCTGCTCCGAGTCCTCAAGGTGGTATTCCTGTGCAGAACTCTCTAGAGAAAGCCTCTAACCCCACAGATTCTCATTACACAAGGTCAGACAGAGGGGGTGTTTCCCTTGACATCTCGGCTGCCATGAGAACTCTATTGACACAACTCTACATGACCACATCAAAGCTCAACACGTGTTTCAGGGGCGAGGTGAACCACTGCCAACCAGAGGCCTGCTTTCCACCTGTGGCCTTCACAGGTGTCCGGAGAGCAAACTCTTAACAAGGGTGGAGCTGTTCTATGGAGAGGAGTTTGTGCCCCTTCCTCTGGCCGACAGACTATTGAAACAATGCTCCCCAGGAAACTGGAGTCTCCCCCAGGAATTTCATGCTGGGAAAAGCAAAGGCTGAGTCCTGGTGCAAGTCCAGAGGGAAGCTGTCTCCCAGGAAGAGAATTCACGGTTGGACTAGTCAGACCACCTTGCTGGAGAGACTGGAGCCCAGGCAGTGATGACAGGCGGGACCACACCAGGATTTGGATTGCTTAGCTATGCATCCTTCTTGCCCTCAATTTAAACCTACACTGGGGAATTGGAAGTTACTGGACCCCTCGATTTGTTTTTCTTCCCAATGTGGCTATGACGAATAAATTATTCTCCGCCTTTCACCATTCCTTGTCTCTTCAATTGGCTCACTGAGGGCAGGTGCCAAACCTAGCTTGTCAGCACACCGCCACTTGGGAGCAGACATCGAGGATGCCATAGACAGGAGTAGAGCCAGGGTCTGACCTTAACAACTCTGGAAATGAGAACGTAACTCAGGGAAAGCTTCAGTGAAGCACAGAATGATCTTTGAACCTCCCTCCCAGTAAACATCTTTGCTCTTGGAGAGCCCAGAAATAAACTACCTCACTGTCTGCCCCGGAGATGAGCTGAGGAAGTCTCTAGAAGGTTTGCTCTTCTTTATTATTCATATTCTCTCTCTCCTCTCTCCTGTGTGTGTATACATGTTCATGTGTGGGGATGTATGTGTAGGTGCATGTGTACATGTGCACACGAGTGTAGACATCAGAGGCTGACCTTAGGTGTCATCTTCAGTCACTCTCCACCTTATTTTGGCCAGCGAGCCTCAGGTCTCCGGGGCGGAGACCACCTGCGTGTACTGCGCCGCCCATTTTTGTAGGCAGGCGCTGAGGGTCTGAACTTCCGGTCTCTGTTCTTGAGTGGCAAGCACTTTACTGACTGAACCGTCTCCTCAGCCCATGCGCTTCATATCTGAGTTTTACAGATTTCTAGAGTGTCAGCTCAGAGTTCACCTCCTCTGTGGCATCCCTAGGCATGACTTCCTCACCATGGCCTTCTGCTCCAAAGCCCAGGGGCAAGTTTCATCTTCTTTAAACAGCCCTGGCCCCAGTCCATACACTGTGGGCTGGCTGAGCACACTAGCTTTAGACGTCCAAAGACGTAGCGGGATCTCAATGAAATCACGCTTTAACAACCAGCGGCCCTCTAGGAAGCAAAGCGAGCAGGCCAACAATGAAGTCATTATTTTAGGGTCTGGAGCGATTCTTTATTACTGCTCCTCGCACACGAGAAAAACCACATCTGTTCTTTCTTGGACACGTGTCTGAGGACGGCTTCCAAGGAGCCTTTTCCTTCCGGATGGGACTTCCACTACAAAGGCCAGGATGGCAAGCAAAGACATCGGAGCAGCATGGAAAATGGGAGAAGACTACAGGAGTGTAGGAATGGATGTCAAAACTTTAGGGGTGGGGCAGGACAACAGATAATCCCGAGGGGATAAGGCTTGGCTGGGGTGCTGCATGCAGCAAACTTGAAGGGAATTCTATAGAAGAGAATGGGGGTGGGATGACCCAGAAGATGCTCAAGGGCGCATGCACATGCCTTGGTGTCTTGTTTTATTACTGGTCTGATCGGCCTGGGGTGTCAGCCCTCAATGGCCTCAAACGCCCTATGTAGCTGAAGAACGACTGACCGTGACTTCTGATCCTCTTGCCTCCTCCCTGCAAGGGCTGGGATTATAGGTGTGTGTCACCACTCACAGTTTATGCAGTGCTGGGAATGGAATCCAGGGCTTGGTGGATGCTAGGCTAGTGCTCTATCAACTGAGCTACATCTCACATTCTTGTTTTAAAACACCACTCTCATCCAGATCCTATCAGGAGGCATTCATAATCAACCTTACTGCTCAGTAGAGGAGACAAAGAAATGAAGAACTCGCTAGCAAGAGGCAGCACTGGGATTTGAACCCTTTATGTCTGATCCAGACCCTGGAGTGCTTGTTTTACCAAATCAGAACTACTGGTGACTATTTAACAACATTTTATTATGTGTTTATTTAAAATAAATTTGTACATTTATTTAGTGTATGCGTGGTGTGTGTGTGTGTGTGTGTGTGTGTGTGTGTGTGTGTGAGAGAGAGAGAGAGAGAGAGAGAGAGAGAGAGAGAGAGAGAGAGAGAGAGAGAGAGAGAGAGAGAGAGAGAGAGACCCTGCATACCACAGCACATGGGTGGAGGTCAGAAGATAACTGAAGGAGTTGGTTTTCTCCTTCAACATTGTGGGTCCTGGGAACTGAACTCAGATCAACAGGCTTGGTGACAATGACCTTTACCAGCTGAGCCAACCTACCAGTCTGGCAACATTTTAACTTTGTTTCTTCTATAAATGAGATAAACAATACCAAACCAACAGCAAATAAAGCTTAATAAATATTCCCCCAAACAATAACATTTAAGTCGATTAATTATGTGGTCTTTTTGGCCTCTAAGCAAAGGGTCTAAAGGAGCAGACTTGATGTCTGTTTCTGGGGTGATGAGGTGAAGCCTGTTACTTCAGCCCTTAGGAGGCTTGGGAGGAGGATTACAAATTTGAGGCCATCCCTGGGCTACAAAGGCATTCAGGTCATTTCTGAGAAAGAGAGGGGTGAGAGAGAGAGAGAGAGAGAGAAGGGAGGGAGCGGGGAGAGAGAGAAGGGAGGGAGGGAGAGAGAGAGAAGGGAGGGAGAGGGCAGAGAGAGAGAGAGAGAGAGAAAGAGAGAGAGAGAGAGAGAGAGATGGACCTAAGTAATAAAATCAAATATGGGTCTGTCTTAGCATTAGCTGTCAACTTGACAGAGCCTAGAATCACTTCAAAAATCTCATGTGAGGAACTGTCTCTATCAGACTGGTTGGAGGGCATGTCTGTGAGGGATTTCCTTAACTGAGGGCCGAGTTCATTTCGGATCGCACACCTTTAGGCAGGTGGTTCCAGGTGTGTAAGGAAGCGAGCTGAGCTCAAGTCCACAAGTCCAGGAAAGAGTGAGCCGGTAAGCAGCATCCCTCCACGGTTCCTGCTTCTTCCAGCTCCCTGCCTTGAGTTCCTTCCTGACTTCCCTCAGTGATGGACTGCCTTGGCAGTGTAAGCCAAATAAGCTCTTTGCTCCTCTAAGTTGCTCTGGGTCAGAAAGAGACTAGAACAGGTGGTGCTATTTCCCTGTTCAATGGTCCCCACTAGCTCCCACGACTTACAGAACGGTCAGACTCCTTAGCAAAGGAGATGAGATGCATCAGCACATCTTGATCCAACTTGTCCAACTGTGGTCCTCATCTGTGTATTCTAGATCAACCAGACTGCTTACAATTTTCTACAGGCACCACGTTCTTCTGTAATTCCGAGTTGTTACTTATTTATTTGGGTATGTGTGAGCCTAAGTATATGCATGCACACCATGTATATACGGGCTGGAAGAGGGCATTAAATTATAGGTGTTGTGAGATACTTGATGTGGGTGCTGGGAACGGAAGCCAGGGCCTCTGTAAGAACAGCAAGTGCTCTTCTAAGCCACCTCTTCATGCCCTGTTACCACCTCTTAAGTTCGAAGCAAAATGTGGCACGAGGTCAGTCATCCATGACAGACTGTTGCCATCCATGCCTGGCTCTTAAAAGAAACTTCCTGAAGAAATGTCCCTCTTACAAATAGACAGGGTGGTGGTGGTGGTGGTGGTGGGGGGAGCACTGTTATATTAAATTAGCATCTCTTGGGCTGGGGAGTTAGCTCAGCGGTAAGAGTGTTTGCCTAGCATGTACGAGGCCCTCCAACCCTGCAAAAACAAGTACGTAAACTAAATCACCATTCTATAAGAAGAACAGAAACCACCTTCACTGAAAGCAAATGGTGTTCCTTCATGCAAGTTAGGCGTCAACACCTAGCAGGGACCTCTTAAGAGTACTGCCTCCATTCCCACAATGAGCATACCATGCACTCTCCTGCCTACATAGCCTACCAAGGAAAGGGAACTTGTGAATAACCCTCAGCTACACCTGTTTGGAAAGTCACTGGGTTATTTCTCCTTTAGACTGGAAAAGACAACACAGGAGGGACTTGGAATCCCAAGGCAGCCCTGATGCCTTGAGCCATACCTTGGGGTTTCCTCCACCTTCTTTGGCTGCATACAGCATCTGCAGGGCGGACTCTGCGAGGGTCTTGGTCTGGTCCAGCACTGTCATCTGCTGTTGATGGTCCAGCATCTTGGAGGCGACACCGACTGCAGCTAAGATCAAGGGCTCAAAGTAGCCTGCCAGCTGTGTCACCTTTCAAGAAAGAGAAACCCCGGATACATCATGTAAATTCAGGCCTCCTTCTGGAGGGGCCTCTTGGTGAGAAGGGGGTTTGGAGCAGGGATGGGATGACTCATAGGAAAAGACGTATTTGGCTATAACTTGCCTTCAAAAATAAGCGCTATTCAACAGTCTATTGCTTGGGTTTTCTTCCTTCAAGGAATCCTCCATCTCCTCTCCGTATATGGTAAGAAACTCACTCTGGGATTCAGAGGTAGACACTAGACTCGTACCCAATTTTATAAATTGTCTGTTTTGTAAGTAAGAACTGTTAAGAATAAAGGACATCTTACAGGTTCAGAGGGGACGGGGACTAGAAGAAGGAGACGGTAGTGAGGTGGGGTGAGATGAAGAGACTCTGCAAGGTTTGCAGTAGACAGTCCAACTGGTGTGGCCACCGAGCACTGGACCAAACCTCGGGAGCGGAATGAGAGCAAACTGATTTTACCACTGTCTAACTGCTTTGTTTGGCTCACCCTGGGAAAATAAAAAAGCTTGTCAAGGGGCTGGGAATACAGCTCAGTGATAAATCACTTTTCTAATGTGTGAGGGGGTCCTGGGTATGGTCACCAGTGCTAAAACCGAACCAAACTAAACCGAACTTCACAACCAAAAGAACAAAAGCAAAACAGATCAAGACAGCTACCTACTGCCCTAGGATAGACTTCCTTCTGGCGGACCATGCCACACACATGCAATACATGTATATATGCTGGACATTTGGGTACCCTAGAGCCAAATGTCACAAATATTTATCAGGCATATGCCCTGTGCTTTTAGCTCTATGTCAAATGTTTCCCATCCAATTCCTTAGTTAATCTTGCCCTAATTTTAAGAGGCAGATCCGGATGAAGAGAAACTGAGGCACAAGTTAGGCAGGTGGGTGGGGATGAGGTGGGGACTGGGCTCACTTCACAGCCTGGCTCTAGGCTCCTACCCTCTTCTCTCTGCCGCCTTTCATGCTTTAATTTGTAGTCTAGTCCTGCTGCTCTCAGACTTGAGAAGTTCATCGCTCGGTATCTGTTTCTTGCTTTTTGACATATTTGAAGTCTGAGAGTGATAGAGTGACAGCCCTCTACCTAATAGTTCAAGGACGATATTTTTGTATCTGGCTCCATCTAGTCCTACTCTAATAAAACAAACCAGCACCGATGGCTGTCTAATTCTTCATTTTTGTGCAGTCATAACTCACTGCTAGGATTCCCATTGAGGGTATTTCTATACAAGTCTTTAGCCTGTGTCTTCATTAAGGCTTTTTTCCCACCACATGGAGGAAAGGCGGATGAAAGTTCTGGGGATGTACGCAGAGAGAGACCACCACACACAAGTAGGCACCGGGTCACATACAAAGCAAGGGTTGGGGGGTTATGAGGACAAGCCCAAGTATGAGTAGCAGTGTCGGAAAAAAAAGAACAATACTAGTCATTGCTGCTAACTGAGAAGGGACTCCTGGCCAGCAATAAGAATACTTCTGTTCTGCTATTCTCATTAGGTTATCTTACAGAGACGTGAGAGGGGCTGCTGCTGACCTGCTGTGCCTTTATGTGCATGTGCGTGTCTGCACTCATATATCTGGGTGCATGTGGAGGCCAGAGACTGATACCTGGTATTTTCCTTAACTGCTCTCCATCTTATTTTATTTGTGTGTGAGGTGTGTGTGCATGTGTATGATTGGGTCTGTATGACCATTTCCACATGTGACAGACTAGAAAAGGTCTAGTGTCTTCCTTGATCACTCTGCCTTATTTCCTTGAGAAAGGATCTCTCACTGAATCTCCAGGATCTGCCTGTCTCTGCCCCACAACCCTGGGGTTACAGGCACACACAGCAATGTTGGGCTTTGGACATGGGTGCTAGAGATTCAAACTCAGGCCTCCTTGCTTACACACTGGGTTCTCTTACTCCCCGAGCCATCTGTCCCTTGATCTTAATTTCTGAGATAGGGTCTCTAAACTTGGAGCTTGCAGATTTGGCTGGAATGACTGGCCTATGAGTCCCAGAGATCCTCCTGCCTCTGCCTCCTCTGTGCTGGGTTTACAGGTGTGTATCACTGCCTCCAGCTATGTGGGTGCTGGGGATCCAAACTCTGGTCCTCATGCTCGCATAGCAAGAACTTTCCTTGAGACACTTCCCCACACCTCTCTGGGTGCATCTGAAAGGAGCGCTTGAAGACCAGGAGGGAAGCCTGCGAGCAGACCATGGGTGGGTCTGGCTCCCTGCTGCCTGCTTTGTCCAGATGTGGATTTCCTCCACATCTGGAGGACCCAGCCGGAGCAAGCCCACCTCCCTACACACACACTTCCCCTCTCTCTCTTAGCAGGATTCCCTGATTGCATGGTACCTTGTGTCCCAGCTGGGCGGCTTCCCCTCGAGCTGCTGTGGCAATGGGATCAATAAGATGCCCGATTTCCTGGACCACCGAGGTCAGCTGCTCCTGCAGGGCCTGGGAGAGAATTGTCAAGGTCATTTGCCAATAGTTCCCTACGGCGCTGTGTCATTCTGAAAAGCCCTTTATGAAGGACAAGGGGACCTGCATGGAATCAGAATGTCTGGATGCTCCCCTGACCTTCCATGCCCTGGCTTGCCTTATTCCCCTCTCTCTCCTCAGATGAGCCATGAGGCAAGCCTGAGAGAAGTGTTTCTCACTGGCTTCATTCCCAGAGCACTGGCAACTGATGCTGGTGGTGTCTGCATGGCAGGTTATATAGCATGATTACTGGGAATGTGGAATAGCTGTACTTTCCAAGGAGAGACAACTTGGTCCAAATGGAGACAGCTCATTGGGGACTGTGGGAACATCCAGGTCTTGGTGTTCTCAGAACGTAAAGAGAAAGGAAAAGGTGATGTGAAAATGTGACCAGTTCTCTGAAGGCGTCCCTGAGGGTGCATCATGAAGACACCAGGTGGGCTACATGCAGAGCTTAGTCAGACTCTGCTCACTGTCCTTGGTGGCTTGTAGGCAAATATTGGAAATGACACTCCTGAGGTATTTCTCATCAGGTCCGAGATGGTTTAACCTCTCTGCGCCAAAGCAATGAGTTCAGGCTGTTAGGAGATAGGAAAGGGAAGCTGACAATGTTGGGAGGGGGTGGTTGTGGGGTGAGGAACTCAAAGCTGGAGACTAACTGGAAGCAGGAGAAATCCCATCCGCTTCTCAAAATCACCTTAGGAACTGGATAGGTTCAAGGTTAATAGATAAAAGCACTAGGCATCTTAGAGATAGATGTACATCCCACATGTTATTTAATAAAGTGACAATATCCTTCCTGTGTTTGTTACTCTGCCACAGAACCATGGTATACTTGAGCACGAGGGCTTCAGGCAGAGTTCACTCTGGGGAAAAAAAAAAAAAAGCTTAAGGGGCAAGCTTGAAAACAAAACAAAAAAGAGCTAGAGAGATGGGCAGGCAGAGAGAAGCTTCCCTAGAGTCCAAAGGCCTTATTTAGCTATCCTTACACACTAAACGTGATTATGGACAAGAATGCCAGAGAATCCCTTTGGTGTTTTACGATAGGTGGTTTGTTAAATTCAATATTGTATAATGAAGGCCCTTGGATGTAAAGGGGGTACATTTTCTTCTTATTGGGGGAGATAAGGCAGAGGATGTAGTTTAGAAGGGATGGAGATGGGGGCATTTCTGGGGTGATGGTTATGGGGTTTGGGGGGAGGGTAGTGTCTAAGTAGCCCTGGCTGTCCTCGAACTCATAGAGATCGAACTGTCTTTGTCTGCTGAGTACTGGGATTAAGGGTGTGTGACACCAAACCTGACTTCATGACCTGGGGGCTCCTTAAAGACAAGTCATCAACACACACACTTCATGCGTGTTCACTGTATGTATGTTCCCCTTGAAGAACAGGCTTAAAAGAGTAATTCTAGCTTTTCACATGGTTATTATGCTTAGTCCTACTCCTCATTTCCTGGAAGTGTGTGTGTGTGTGTGTGTGTATGTGTGTGTGTGTGTGTGTGTGTGTGTGTGTGTGTGTGTGAAGCCGAAGCAGAACAGATAGCTCCATTAATGAAAATGAGCATTGCTTAGCTCTAGGTCCACTGTGTAGAGAGCAGGGACAGAGTCCATTATGCCTAAATTCTATGGCAGTAAGGTCATCACACCGTTCATGTAAACGGAATGCTTTCTGAATATTGGGTACTGTGCTCTTAGCAGAGAAATAAGTATGGACTGCGAACTTTGTATGGGTAACAAGCAACGCAAGAGAGACCACAAAGAACAGATAAAGTGAGGATGGGGAGATGCTCAGGGGGTAAAGCGTATGATATACAAGCATGAGGACCTGCATGTCTATAACCCAAGTACAGGGAGTGGGGGATCCTAAGGGCTCACTGGCCAGCTAGTCTAGCTGAGGGTAAGCTCCAGGTTCTGGAGAGGACCTGTCTTTAAAAAAAAAAAATAGATAGAGGAGCAATTGAGCTCTCCAGCTCCACATGGGTGAGAACTCCCATATACACATGTGTATAACACACACGGAGTGAAAGAATGAAGTGGCCCAAAATTTTAGGATGCTAAGCACCCCCCCCCCCAATGCACACATATGAGATAAAGAATAACTCAGGGCACAACTCTTCATTCTGGATGGGATCAAATGCATTAGAGTTTAATGTCAAACTTGCCCCCAAAAAGTGCAAAGACAAAAATGTGGCCAGAGAGAAGCATTCAAGCTTTGCATACCCAGGCCTGCTCCTGCACGGACCTGTGCAACTGAACACAGCAGTCCACCTTAGGACACAGAATTACCCAATAGCGATCATTTTCCTACAGCCTCATTTGAACGCTCTTCCTAGCTGGCATGCTCTTTCCCACGTCCTCTTTCTCTTCTGAGCACTGGGCCTACTCCCTCGCCTGACTTCCCTGGTTGGTGCCACAGGGGCGGGCTGTCCATTATCGCACTCCAGCATTAGAGACATCTCCTCCCATTTCCTCTGGAGTTTCCAGCCTACCTCCACAGAGATGTCGTCCCTTGTGGCCAGGCTCTGGCTGACTGCTGCCAGGGAGGCCTGCTCAATGTCCCTGATGCAGCGGTTGATGCCATCGATGGAGTAGTCACACTCCCTCTGCCCAGGGGCCTTGTCCCTAAAAGGGACAGAAGAAACCAAACAAAAGTACATAAGGCTTAAACATGTCACATCTTGCTCCTCCACTGGTGTACAAGGAGCCTCCGTCCCACTTCGACATGATCACCTTTACTAAGCAGTGCATCTCTGAGGCTTGCTCAGCAAAGCCTGGTACACAGCCCACGCATTTCTTAATTAACACTTGTACCTGACATATTTCTAGCAGGAAGAATGGAATCTGGCCCTTCCTCGCAAGCTAATAATAGGCAATTGTAAAGGAAGCAATTTGCACTTGGGTGCTTCTTCCACTTTCCACTAAAGTAAAACAAGTTGTGTGTGTGTGTGTGTGTGTGTGTGTGTGTGTGTGTGTGTGTGTGTGTGCATTGTATGTCCATTTGTATACAAGTGCTTGCAAACATCAGCACATGGAGACTGTAAGAGGAAGTCAAGTGTCCTACTTGATCAGTCTCTGTGTTCGTGCCTTAAGACAGGGTTTCCCTCTGAAGCTGGGGCTAGTGTGGCAGCTAGCAGGCCCATCAATCCTCATGTATTTGTCTCCCACAGTTCTAGGACTACAAGCACACACCCAGGCCTGGCTGTTTATATGGAGCTAGTTATTCAAACTCAGGCCCTCATGCTTCTGCAGCCAGCTTCTCTCCACTGAGCCATCTCTCCAGCCACTGAGAGTGAAAGTGCAGCACCATTTACAGTGCAAACACACTCAGTGTTCCACAGTGCACACGAGTCACAAGCTCCTGGGCTGCAGGAGGAGCTGAAGTATTCAGAGGATTTGTCTTTGCACTACATTAAGAAAAAGTTAATTATAGCTTTGAGCTTCAGAAGCAATTAAGAAGCAAAATGCTGTAACTAAGAAAACAAACACATTCCACGTTGTAGGATACTAACTTCTCAACTTGAGAAATGTCGTTTTCTCAGCCTTTGGGTATTACCAAGAAGGTCAAAATACCCAGAGTTAGTATAGGCTGTAGAATATTCTTTTTGTCTCATTATTAGTCTAAAAGAACTTGAATAGTAGAGCTCTCTAAGCTCCTACAAGTTGATAATTCAGTGTGATGGTTAGAAGGGCTGGGACTGGAACCTTCGGGTGCCCATGAGAACATCTCTTAAGTTCCCTTGACCAAAACTTCACAGTAGTTAAAATGGAAACAATGATAATATCTACTTTAAATTAAGATGTGATGATCGGAAAAGGCAATGTAGGTAAAGTATATGGAATAATATCTGGTTTATAATAGGTGCTTAGATTTACTGTTATCGTGGCCAGTACTATTCATGGGTCTCAAAAGAGAGAAGAAAGAGATGACTGTAATTTTCTTAGTTTGCTTTTCTGTTACTGTAATAAACCTCCTGGGGAGGAAAGAAAACTCCTCTTATCTCACTGGGAAGTCAGGGCAGAAGCTCGGTACAGGAACTTAGAGGCAGGAACTGAAGCAGAGACCATGGACTAATGCTGCTTACTGGCTTGCTCAGCTACCTTCCTTATATAGCCCAGACCCATTTGCCCAGGAACAGCACAAGTGCGTGGGCTAGGCTCTCTCACATCAATCATCAATAAAGAAAATGCCCCACAGACATACCCACAGGCCGGGATGGTGGAGACAATTCCCAGGTGACTCTAGTTTGTGTCAAGTTCTTTATCAAGATTAGCCATTACAGTAATGATCAGCACTACAGGATGGGCATAATCCCTCCTGCTCTATTCAGGTGCAGGCTGGGAACTTTCTCTAGATGAGAAACTGACCTGATAGATGTGATGAGACTCTTAATGGAGTCCGACACGGTGTGGGAATGTCCAGCCAACACAGACCAGGTGGGCGGATCTTTGGGATTGATGGCCAGAGAGCGTGCAGTGCGGATGAGGTATGATGAGCTCTCCAGCATGGTCTTGGCTGAGACCAAGATTGGTTCCTGTGCCTGGGAGCCCTAAGATCAAGCAACAGAGAAGGTGAGTATGCAGAGACCAGTAGGTTGGGCCCTAGAAAGTCTTATTCTTCAAGTCAGTACTTCTGCTCTGCAGAAGGAAGCTAGCTAGCAGAAAGGGTCCAGACTGGGACAATGTGGGCCCAGGCTTTTTCCTGAAATTATAAATATAAATATATATATTTTGGTTTTTCAAGAAAGGTTTTCTCTGTGTAGCTTTGCACCTTTCCTGGAACTTGCTTTGTAGATCAGGCTGGCCTCGAACTCACAGAGATCCACCTGCCTCTGCCTCCCAAGTGCTGGGATTAAAGGCATGCACCACCACCGCCTGGCTATATTTCTTTTCTTAAATAAAATGTTGGAGTATGATGCACTTCATGAATGAATCGGCCCCAATCCCAGACACAGAGATTATTCTCAGTATCAAGCTATTATTTCTTAAAAGATAGACATTCACTGAGCTTAGCAACTGTGCACGAAGTACCATCCATAGTAACACAGAATAGTGCACACTACTTAGTTCTGCAGAATACTGTGCTTACTACAGGAACACAGTCCAGAGGGCGCCCACACCAGGTCTTCTGGAGCTTTAACTACCATTGCTCATTCTACTTCCTACAGAATTGGCCTAGACTCTAGAGTTCCGATTGCTGCAGACTCCCCTACCTCAGAGCTGATCTGAGCAGGAATGCTGACAAACTCAGGGTTTGATGCAAAGGCAGTCAGGTTCTCCACAGCTTCGATCAAGGGTGTGGTAGCAATCCGACACTTATTGCGGTTGTCTTCAGAGAAATCCCCATCCAGGGCCTGATGGGAAAGAAATGGAGAGTTCATCCCACTGAGAAACATGTTCCATTCCTAAGGCACAACAGCTACCTCCCAACAAGAGAGGATGGTTCAACGGGAATACTACTCCTCAACGAGTAGGAAGCAACTGGAGCGATCCATCCCTGCTGCCGACCAGGAGGCCCAGGTAGCCATCCTCAGGAACAGTCCAGATGTGCAGTTAGAACAGCAGTCTTGTTGTCACACCTGGCTGCCAAGCCACTTTCTCTTCCACTTCTGAGATGGAATCCTCTCCACTAAGTCCATTCCCTCACAAATGACGAAGATCCTTTACATGGTGTGACACTTCTGCCCAGCCTGTCTTCCTTCCTTCCTTCCCTCCCTCCCTCCTTCAGTTCGGGGAATGAAAACCAGAATCTACCCCTGAGTTAAATCTCCAATCCCTCACACTTCCAGCTTTCCTAAGTTCTACATCTGAAGCTCTCCTATCCCTGTAAGACCAACATCTTGGAATGAAGACAATGGAATTCAATGCAAAAGAATAGACTAGACCTACCCAAACAAATGGGCAATTCCTAACGCACACGCACGCACGCACGCACACACGCACTGGTCTATCTAGTTAAGGAGGTCGCACACAAAAGGGTACCTATTGCACAATTCCATTCATGAAAGTAAAAAAACAGGTAAAACTAACTGGGGTGTTAGAAGCTGGGTGACACTCTGGAGGAGCTGGGACACAAAAGTCAGGGCAGAGGTGACTTCCGGGTGCTGGTTAGGTTCTATTTCTCAATCTAGCTATTGTTACTCAGTATGTGCAGCTTGAGACAATTCACTGAGCTCTCGACATGATGTGTTTCTCCTCTCCACGTTTTATGCCTCATCTGTATTTAATTAGCAGCAGACACCACAAGAGGACTGAGTGATCAGACATGTTGTGGATTCAGGGCCAGCTTGGTGAGGATCCAGATGTGGCCTGGGATACATGTCAAGCTGCCTTTTCAAAGGGTTAACCCTTGAGGTCCAGCTTCTCCAAGCTCAGACTCCACCTCTTCAACAAAGCAGCCTGTGAAGGAGCGCCACTGCCCTGTCTTCTAGCAGAAGGCTTCATGGAGAAGGCAGTTTCGCTCGCAGAAGAATGCAAATTTCCTTGTTAAATGACCAATTAAACTTTTAATTTAATCCTTATGAGCAATCTATAAAAGCCTACTTAGACAATTAGTGAACAAACAAACCGGAGGCATTGGCAGTATCTGAGCAGCTGGGTCTGAGGTGGGAGTGAGCTGTTCCTCAGTAAGGCAAGAGGAGGCAGGCACTATAGGTCTGAAGGCTACTTCTGAGTAACAACGGCATTCCAGCCAGGCCTTGGCAGCTTGGGATAATAATTAGATAGCCACAATGCTAATATTTTCAGAGGCATTCATTCCCATGAGCCTGCTCACTTACCATCCTCAGTAATTACGGTGCCTAGCTTGCCTGGCTTCCCTCACCCAACAGACCCTGACCCTGCTCTAACCTCTTCAATTCAACCATTCTTCGAGGCCCACTGGAGACCTTAACAAATGCCTGTTACTTTTTGCTCACATGCATGGCCCACCTCTAATTGCCCTCCTGTACTCACTAGATGTTGAGTCCACATTGCTGCCCTGGCCATATGGAAAAGGGTTACCTCCAAGCACTGACCTCACTGTGCTATTCATGTTATAGCCTCCTTGAGGTTGGGTGCTATCAAGACACAGAGCAAGCTGGGAATACCAGTGGGAGGCGCGGTGGTGGATGCCACCTGGCAGGTGCCTGATACAAATGGTCCCAGCCAAGAAAATGGGTGAAGCAGGAGGATAGTCAGAGTGAACTTTGGAGACCAAGGAGCTTGGGCAGTTCCACAAGTTGCATTTGCCTAGGTGCTGAAATGACATGGTTTCCTTTCTTCCTCTCACCTCTCCAAACTCAGGCCTGCTCCTTTCCTACCTCCTTCTCTGTCTGCAAGGATGGAAAACATCTGGCCAGGTCATCAACCCTCATTTGAACTTACACAAACTGAAAAGATGACTCAAGGTAAATCTGAAGGAACAGTTCTCAGTGGTACAGCCTCAAAACATGGACCAATGAGATGCCAAGAGGATTTCTTTGGCTCAGCACAGATCCTACAAACCACATCTCATGGAGCCCATTGCTATTCACAGGACGGCACTGAATAACATGGGCTACGGCAGAAACCTATCACTCTCCTGCTTTGGCTTTCAAAAGGGAAAAGCTATTTCCCCAAAAGGAGGCATTGGGCATTAGCAAGGCTGATCTGTAAAGCTATTATTTCACTTCCAAATTTTGCTTCTACTGGGTCTGACTGAGCCAGCCTAAGTGAAGTGGCCACTCAAGTCAGCGCCACAGTGAAATGCTGAGCAGCTACAGCTGCTTCCTTGTGCCCATTTCATATCACAGAACGTCTCCTTCGCCACCAAAGGGGTAAATTCACTGGGCTGTATATTCAAAACCATGGGGAAAAGAGCACTCCCTGCCCCTGAGCCCGCTCCTCCTCAAGTCTTCAGTCTAACCTCACAGGCATGTGGGGAAAACATTCATGGACTCAAGGGGTTAAAGATCACTGAATGCCCACCTGCTTTCCCCAATAAAACTAGCATCTTGAAAAACGACACGATTTACTCAGTCACTCTGCTACTTGCTGTCATGTCTCAAACCATCACCCGAGACGCCAACTTGTTTCTTTCCTACAGACCTTAGGCAACAACCAAGGCAGCAGGGCCTAAGATGTCCCAGAGGGGTCCCCACTCCGATCTGAAGGACTCTACCTTACCAGTCCAAACATAAGGATGACCAGGAAAATATACTTACAGCCAAGTCAAATTCAATTAGAGAGAGCCGGATCGGGTGTCTGCGGCCCTCACTGGAAGTGCCTAATTGCAAAAATCCTGCGGTGAACGACAAGGCCAAACTGCAACTTCTCAGCAAAACAAAAGCTGGGGTTGCATAATTTCCACTTGGCACTCAAACCTGAGTGGCTGCACATTTAAAATAACATTCCATTCCACACATCTGATTCAAGGCTAGGTAATGAGCGTGATGGAGAGAGAAACTCAGCCGGTGTTCCTGCAGCTCACCCCGCATTGAGAGCCCTCCCTGGTAGGGGATAGATTGAAGTGAGTTCTCGCTGGGCTATGCTTGGGGAGTTTAAGGAATGCCATCAGTAGAGACCTAAGGTCTCAGTGGCATGCTGTTTGCTCCCTTCGTCATAGCTGGAAGGGTGCGGCAGCTGGGCGTATGTCTGGGCACAGCCTCATGGTGCAAATCAAACACACACTAAGGAGCCTAAGACAGCAAAAAATGCAGCTGTGACACAGCTCTCTGGACTACTCAGGAAATTAAGGATCCACTGGTTTTTCTGTTTCACAGGATACCTAACCGTTCCTTCAAATAGGAAATGCATTTAGTACAGAGCGAGGGCACTAAGGAGGTGACCTCTGCCATTTTCTGATTAGTGAGTGAAAGGCAACGCTTGAGGACTGGCCAGCAACCCCCACCACACAGTGGGAACTGAAAACTCTGGGCCCACTTTGGCACGCTGGGGCAATAGGCTCATCTCTGTTCCCTTTATAGTGATGCCGGTTTGCAGTGATGCTCGTGGGCGACAGGCTTTATGTGCCCCACATTGTAATCGCTGGGCTCTCCTCCTCTGATGCTGCCCACAGGCCTATCTTCTGGACCGTCACAAGAGCTTATCTGCTGCAGGGAATTGCAGAGGGGTTGACACTGTGAGGGGCATGTGAAAGAAGATTCCATCTTAACAGACAGACCAGAATTTAAAACTGAGGAGAGAGGGAGGCTGCAGGAGACAGAGAGGCTGCAGGAGAGAGAGGCTGCAGGAGAGAGAGAGGCTGCAGGAGAGAGAGAGAGGCTGCAGCAGTTTCTAAAGTCTTCCCCCACCCACCGACTTTTAACTAGAAAACGTTAATTATGCAGCAAGCAACAATGACATCATAGCTTTTAACTACACTGTCCTTTCCACCCCTGGCCCCCAAACTTACACTCATGCTCTGTAAACACAGCCAGGGCTAACCCCAGGCAGGAGGGATGAGTTCATCGCCTCTGTTCCAAAGAGCCCAGCAGCATGCCAAGACTGAGAACAGGGGCTCTGGGGCTCCGGCTTGAATTCTCATCAGTCCTTTACTGGCTGCTTTACCTAGGCAGTTACTTAACCTCTTTGTGTCCCGGTTTCCCATCAGCGAAATGGGCATGATAAACATAGCCTATCTGTGTGGATGAGACGAGTGATACACATAAAGCCTAAAATCCAGACTTAAAAACCTAAGCTTGTTAATTGCTCATGTCATGAACTGTGATGGCAAGGGAGATGAGCTGCCACGAGGATCCCAGAACACCAGGACGCTGGATTTAATTTGTTCCTTCATTTTCCATCCAGTTTCTTGTTGCTTTCAAACACACGGGGCTTTTGTTTGTTTTGAAAATGACTCTTTGTTGAAACAGCTCTGGAGCTGCTGACTGGGCGAACTGGCCCGGCTCTCACCAGCCAGCTTCCAGCTGCTGCAGGCTGCATGGATGCTCCTTCCTTTGGCCTCTGTGAGGCTCACTCTGTGATTGACTTCTCCATGGGATTGTGCAGCCATTTTTGCAGCACAAAGAAAACCAGGTCGAGCTACAGAGACCCTTTCACTGAAGTCAGGCTGGGGGTGTTGTCCAGTGGTACAGCAAGTGCCTACCTGGAACAAATAGCTAACTGGGATGTCCATCAGCATACCAAGATGCACCAAGGCTTTCAGGCTCACTCAGTACCTGCGGCACCTCTCAGCTTGTCTCACCATGCCCCCTACCCAAACCTCCCTAGCCCTGTAGCCCAGAGGGGTCACTCCCCCCGCCCCCCCTCAGCTTCTCTTTCCTATATAACCGTGCCAAATGAGACATGCTTTCTCCTAGTTCTTCTCTTGGTTCTCGGCTCCTCTCTAGGTCCGACTACCCTCTCTCCTCCTCTTCTCTCGCCTCTCTTCCTTTCCTGCTCCGCCCCATGTGGCCACGTTCAGTCTGAACTCTTCCAGATGCCTCTGGCTGTTCTCTCCTTCATATCTACAATTAAAAACTGTTTCCTCAACCATACCTTGGAGCGGTCATGTCCTCATTTCATTTACCTAGCATGCACAAGGCCACTGGTTTGATCCCCCCGCACCATCCAAAATCATAAAAAAATGAACAGCCCCTTTCCCTTCAGTACAGCAAGGTTCACAGAGAGCTTGTACCATGCCTCTCCTGACAATGTCCCTTTGAAGGCTGGGGGAGGGGACTGAGATAATACCGGGCTGTGTGTTTGTGGTTTGCTGTCCAGGTTTTGGCTGTTTTCCCACAATGTGTTTCCCTGATATGTGCACGGCTCTAGCTTAGAGCACCCACCTACAAAGACCACTGCCTGGTCAACTCAAATCACTGCAAGGGAGCCCTGTCTCCCCCGACACCTCAAGTCCTCATGGACTTTCACACAATAATGATTTTTTTTTCAGGAAGACAGAATGCTATCTTTAAAAAGTTGATGCTAAAACAAACAAACAAAAAACCATTTATAGACAGCATGGATGTCACAGGGAGATTTAAGTAATTATGTATGTGTATGCATGTTAGTACATGTCAGTGTGGGCATGAATACACCACAGTGCACATGTGGAGGTGAGGGGCCAGTTCTAGGTGTGTGCATGTGTGGAGGTGAGGGGCCAGTTCTAGGTGTGTGCATGTGTGGAGGTGAGGGGCCAGTTCCAGGTGTGTGCACGTGTGGAGGTGAGGGGCCAGTTCTAGGTGTGTGCATGTGTGGAGGTGAGGGGCCAGTTCCAGGTGTGTGCACGTGTGGAGGTGAGAGGTCAGTTCTAGGTGTGTGCACATGTGGAGGTGAGGGGCCAGTTCTAGGTGTGGGTCATCCCCTTCTAAGCTGTTTCTTGAGACACGATCTCTTGTGTTGTTTTGCCAGTATGTACACCAACCAGGCTAGCTGGCCCGTGAGCTTCCAAGGAATTCTCCTGCCTCTGCTAACCATCTTGCTGCAGGAGTGCTGGAAATGCAGAGGTGCACTAATGTGTCAGGCTTTGACACGAGTGTGGAGATGTGAACTGAGGCCTTCATGTTTGTAAGGCAAGATACCCACTGGGCCATCTCTCCAGCTCCAAAGGGATGTTTAAAAACACAGTTGTTTTATAATTTCCCATTTCCTTTCCCTTCCACATCATCTCTTGGTTCTAAAGTCTCCAGCAAAACCAGAACCTTCTACCAGGCCACTCAAAACCACCCAAGTAAACAGTTTAAGTATACATAAGCTATACCAAAAACAGCCCTAAGAGAGGCCCCTAGTTTCAGGCCCTAAGCTCCTCCCTACAGAATCAGGAGGTGAGTGGAGATGTAGTTGGTTGGGCTTTCCTGGTGAATAACTCCTAATTAGTAAGCAACTCCTCACCACTCATGACTTACAGGATACACCTGCCACTCGTGTATCTGAGGAGATCAAGCCGCAGCCCTGCTCCTCTCTCAGCTCTGCACAGGGATCAACCAGACCTGCAATACAGTGACCCACCTTGATGGTCTTGACCAGGTTGGCGGTGCTGTTGGCGACCTCCTTGGCTGACTGCACAAAGTGCCTCTTGGCCACAGGGTTGGCCGTCTTGGATGAGGCGATGCGGCAGGCGTTGCATAAGGCTGAGGTGTGCTTGGCCACAATGGTGGCAGCCGACAGAACCTACAAAGCATGGAGCGGGGTTGGGTGTGGGCACCACGCACTTCAGTGCACAGGAGCCAGGGTTTCTCGGCGACTCACTGGTCTAGAATCTAGGCAGGATTGTTTGTCCAGCTCTGCTGTCCCTCAAGTCACCCCGAGGAAGGAAAAGAGCATGCAACATGAAGCAAGGGGGAATGAAAATAGAAAAGGGAAGGAGGTGCTGCAGCAGGAGCATGCTGGGCCCCAGGCTTAAAGGGGATACGGTCAGCTAGTCTTTGGAACTCCGAGTCCAGGCCCCCGGCCAAGACTTAAGACATCTGATTTCAAGTTTTCCAGTAGGCACATTAGAATGAGTAGAAAAACTAGAGAAATTAATTTAAGTAATACAGTTTATTTAACTCACTGTATCCAAAATAGTTTATCATAATCAATTCACAAATTGCAATATAAGTTTTTGTTCATGCCAAGTCTTTGAAATTTGGCATGCACCAGATACTTACAGGCCAATCACTATTTGGACCACCTACTTTTCTAATGATTAATAGCTACATTTTGTTAGTGGCCAACTCCTTGGAGAACACAGGTTTAGATGGGTACAATAAGCATTGAGATCCACCACTCCCTCCTCCCCCTCAGGAGAGCTGTAGGTAGTGAATAGGAGTCTGTGGACTATCTATCAACTCCATCCTCACCCTCAACTCAGGTACTCTCTTGAAGCCATAGACTTCCCTTGGTGGAGGAAAGGGCTCAGGTGCATTTGATTATACACTCTGGTCTGTAAGCCCTGGTACAGTCTTCTTGGATTCTTGTACTGCTTTAAGAATGCTGGCCTAAGTTCACAGTAGGCACACCACCCACAAGGCTGCCTCTGGTACCCCACAGCATACGGTCCTCTTTCTTTTCAGTACATATTGCTTTCCTATGTAACCAGATCTCTGTGACACCAGAAGCACTAAGGTATGTGATACACACTCTCTGTTCCTCAAATGTTTCTTTGGCTCCTTTTCTGTGTTGTGGATTCTGACCTCAACTCTGAGGCTTGACTCAGTGCCGTCATCTCTGAAGTGACCTGAGAAAACTTGTCACACTTACCCTGAGGCATCCCTGTCCTGGTTAGTTTTTATTATTAACTTGACATAACCTATAGAGTCATCTGGGAAGAGGGAACCTCAACTGAAGAACTGTCTCAACCAGACTGGCCTGTGGCCATGTCTTTGAGAGAGTGTCTTGGTTGATACTTGGTGTGTGAGGGCCCAGCCAATCTACGGGCAGAACCACCTCTAGGCAGGTGGGCCTGGGCTATGTAAGAAAGCAAGCTGAGCATAGGCCAGAGAGCAAGCCAGTAAATGGCATTTCTCCATGGTTTCTACTTGAGTTTCTGCCATGACATTCCCTCTATGATGGACTGTGACCCGGAAACGGAAGCTGAAATAAACCCTCTCCTCTCCCAAGTCGTTTTTGTTCAGTTTTTTATCACAGCAACAGGAACTAGAACAATCCTTTATCTTGTTATCACACCCCAATGGAGTCAGAACCAAAGGGGGCAAAGGTCAGATCTCACTTACACAGACTTCTTAGTGCTGAGTAGAGAACAAGCTATCAATAAACAGTGGTGAACCGCATCATGAATTCTGTTGTTTTGCTTCACTCTGTTGTGTCCAAGAACCCTATCTGTAAGCATTTGCATATCCCTGCCTTTTCCACATTTGCAGTACTCTTCTGGTCAACGTGAGGGCAAGTTCATTTGTCAACCTGACACAACCCACAATCACCCAGGAAGAGAGTCTCAACGGGCATGCCTGAGGGGACTGTCTTGATAGGGGACTGTCTTGATGGCCTTCATTGATGCCTGGAAACGGGAGGCATCATTCCCCGGGTTCAGGTCCTGAACTGTGTAAGAACAGAGAAAGCAAGCTGAGCAGAGGCATGCATGTGCTCTCTTTGCTCTTCAGTGTGTTTTGACGTAACGAGCTGCTTGAAGTTCCTGCCTTGACTTCCCTTCAATGATGGGCTGAAACTCAGAATTGTAAAATAAATAGCCCCTTTCTCCCCAAAGTTGCTTTTTGTCAGGGCGTTTCATCACATCACCAGAAAAGGAACGAGGTCAGTCAGTGTCTGCACAGCTGCAGTCATGTGGGCTTGCAAGCTCTGAAGCATTCTCCGCTCATTTCTCCATCTCCCACCACCCATCCAGAGAAGCCTAAGAGATGATAGACCCCACCATCCTTTCCTCGTTACCTGCGATGGGCTGCTGCCAGGGTCCACCAGGTTCTGGCATGCCATCTGGATCGCCTGGTTAGCCCTGGCAAACTGGATGGGGTCCACCAGGCCTTGGTGGCCTGCCTGGCTGTTTGGATCAGAGATGCCAACCAGGTATGCAGCCTGGAAGAAGAAAAGGAAAAGCACACCTCAGGCTCCACGTTCCTCCACGAGCCAATGGGAGACAATGGTCCGCAGTGTACTTACAGCTGGCAAGCTCAGGTACTCCTTAGTGCAAACTGATCAAAGGAAGCCTGTCCCTCTCACCAGTGAGGGCATGGTGACAGACAGGCCTATGCCAGTTTGACATACCATCAGGAGTTTGCTGCAGGCATCAGGGAACAAAGCCTCCTTGTTCTTAAGAGAAAGCCTTTGAGCTGCTCTTCTGTGGGGCATGGTCATGGATGGAGGTAGCCCACACAGCTTCTGGCAGCCATCATATGACCATGAGGATACCTGCCCTGAATGTGAAGCTGACTCTGGCTTCTGGTCAGAAGAGGCAAAAGAAAGCTGGTGCAGACTGATACAAGGAGCTCCTGAGTCAGTCCATCCTAGGGCCTTTGCTACCCAAAGGTTTCCTAACACAGAGCTTAACATGTCCTTGTTTAGGTTACTATTTCCAGTATCAGTTAGACTCTTAGCTTAGGTAGCTGAGTGAGAAGAATGGGACGACTCAGAAAATGACACAAAACGAAACAAACAAACCAAACCCCAAAAAGCAACAAGATAGCATTGGGTCCCCAATAGGACACTCCCAGAAAAGGCTGTTTCTTTGGGTCTCCCTTTGGCTGCGCTAGGAAATAACTAATGGAGGATGAGCTTGTGCGGTTTGAGGGGAAGGGTGAAGGTTGAGAATATTCTCTTCCAACTAGGGATGTTTATTTTGAAGTAAAATCTCCCAAGTTCAGGTTAACCATCAACGAACACTGGCTTTAAAAAGCTGCCTCTGACCTCTGTCTGCTCCATCTGCAGTACTCACAGAGGCTCACTGCCCTCCCTACTCCGGCAAGGAAGCACCGGCCCGTATTGCCCCTCCCACCCAGAAGCCATCAGCTTTCCCATGGTGCCTGCATCAGTGCCTGGAAGAGCTGAAGCAGGTCTCCCTAAGGGGCTGTGCTATGTCCTAGGGGCACGAGCTGGAAAGAACAGATGGACAGGGGACAGGCTCTCACCTGGGCCGCGGCCTCGGTCAGGCCACAGAGAGCCTTGGATGCGATCCCCACACATTCCCCAAAGGCAGGGAGGTCCCCAGTCTTGGCATTCTGTGAAATCCCTGCCATTGACTCGCCCAGAACCTGCAAAAACAGCAACCAATCATTGAGCTCTACTCCAACCCAGGGCTGCAGGAGGTTACCCTGCGGCTTTAACACTCAAGGCTACTTAATTTAAAATGTGTGTCACCTTTGCCTTTACTGTGCCCAAGAGAGAGTCAAGAGAGTTTTACCGTTTTTTGTCTGATGAAGATAAATAAAGAATAAAAGTAAAAGCCTTGCATCCAAAGGTTATCAGTATCTCCAGGAGGTACAGTCACTACACACAGATGATCAGGTAGAATCTATATAAAGCCTCTCATGGGCACACGGCCCAATCTGAGAACTACTTACTCCCAAGAGCATAAAATCATACCCAGGGAGCTAGACTTGAGAGTCTAGCCAGAAAGTAGAAGACATACTGTTCCTTGCACGATTAATTTATCAATTGAAAATTTACATAGAATTGTGTTAAAGTTATTCCCTAAACATTTTAAGTAGTTCAACTTGTTTTGAAAAGCACTGGCAAGTTCTTTCTTTGGCCTCATTAACAGCTGATAAGGATTTTCACAGTCAGTGTGTAGCCTAGAGAGGTCAAATGTCCTCTAAAGATCACACAGAAGGTCACATGGGTAGAGCGGAGCATTTATCCCAAATCTGGTGTCTTGTCCTCTGTGGGTTTTGGTATGTGCCAGGAGGAGAGTTTGCGCTCCAGGGCCATAGATGATGGAGTAGAAAGTGTTCATCCTTGGGTGAGAGACTACAGTGTATCAAATGTGACACCGTTTCCTGAGACAATAAGCAATTTTGGAGAGGAAACAAAATAAATTACTATAATTTCTTATATACAAAACAATCAAGCTTACACAAAGATGTGCATAGCAAAGCAGCTAGTAAATACAGTACTTCACCCTCTCTCCCACCCTCTTGAAGAAGCAGCCCTTCCTGGGGCAGGGCTGAAACTCAGGTGGCAGAGTGCTTGCCTAGCATGCATGAAGCCTTGGGTTACATAACCCACCACCAAAGGAACCAGCTGCGGTGGTGCACGCCTGCAAGTCCAGCAGTTAGGAGGTGAGGGCAGGAGAATCAGAAGCTCAAGGTCATCCTTGACTATACAGCATGTTCAAGGCTAACCTGAGCTACATGAGGCCCTGTCTCAAAAAAAAAAAAAAAAAAAAACAACAAAAAACAAAAAAGCCTGAATTTAAGTATTTAAATCATATGTACCCTCATTTAGATAGCCCTTTATTCCATGAAAGCTGATGAACACAGGACATTCTTGTCTTAGCCCAACACAAACTGAGCCCTCTTGACATCATCAAGACAGATGGCTCACCAAGATGGAAGTGATGGAAACTGGAAACCAGCATGTATGAGTACCAGGACCAAGGCCAGGTGGCAAAAGTTCAACCCCAATTGTCTCTCTGGTACCTCCTTGTCACTTTCTGATTCTTAGGCATTCTCCTCCATTCTTGTTCCTCAAAGGACTCTTACCATTGCTTTTTCTAATTACCACCATCAGCCAGTTAAACAGTAAGGAGTCAGATTTTACTGAGGAAAGATGGAGGAAGGCCTAGAAGCCATGGTAGTTTTTCAATACTTCTCTTCCCAACCACTCAAAACCCCTGTTTACTCCCCTCAAAAATGTATGCTATCATTGGATAGAAGAAAATATTAACAAGGGCCTTTCATGAAAGCCAAGGTCACAGGACGACTTTCCACAGCAGTTCGGCCTCCAGTATAGACGACACATGACTGGATTCACAGTGAGACCCATCAGTGGTTCTCAAGGAAGGGTTCCCAGACAACAGAGACAGAACGGAGAACCCCTCAGAAATGCATGTACCTCAAATCTTGGGGCTGGGGCCTGGCAACTGGTGTTTCCCAAACTTTCTACATGGTTCTGCAATACCCTGAGTGTTGAGGAACACTTGAGCAAAGTACTACATGACAAGGTCTCACCATACTGGGCCACCCAGTGGTGAGGTCACCATATTGGGTCACCCAGTGGTGAAGTAGGTGCATCCAAAGTCTTTCTCAATTTCTCCCCACTGAGGAGCAGTGTTGATATCTGTGTTTTGGCACAGACAGTGTGATGGTTAATACCAATTGTCAACTTGACAGGCTCTAGATGCAGCAAGGAAATAAGGCTCTTGAGTATGTCTGGGAGGGAGTTTCTAGACTGGGTTAATTAAGAAGGGAAGACCCACCCTAAATGTGGGTGGCAATATCCATAGGACTGGGGTCCTGGACTTCATAAAAAGGAGAAACTGAGCCGAACACCAGCTGCGATCTCTCTCCACTTTCTGGTTGTAGATGTGGTGTGACTAGACTGCCTCATGTTCTTTTCATCATGCTGTACCTTCACATTTAAGCCAAAACCAACCCTTCTTGTTTGGGTTGCCTTCTGTTGGGTATTTTATCACCGAAGTGAGGAAAGTGACGAACACAGACAGGCTCACCTTGGAGTTTTCCATCACACTCTCAATGCAGTCGAAGTAAGAGAGGTCACTCACAGGTTCATTGGGGTTTTCCAGCATCCCCTTGACAGTCTACAAAGGAGAACACAACTTAGAAAGTGAGCCAGAGGCACAGAAGAAAAGGCATTGTGAAGTACAACCATTACTACCCCTTGCTGGACTAGGACAAGGACCCTGATTGCTCACTCATTCAGTCATAGGAGGAACTCAGATCAGGGTGTCAAGACCTCAGATTCCCTGCCAGCAAAAACAAGGACAGGGGTGGGAGCCTCAGGTTACTGTTGCCAGGGGTGGGACTGTCACTTCAGTATGGGATGTATCTGCAGGGGGACTATCAAAAGCAAATCTGAAGTTAATGCAAAGCAATATATTCATGGTTGGCTAACACAATTTCTCCACTGGGTAACTCTGAAGAGCTTACAATCCAAGGACACATTCATTCACTCCTTCATGGTTAATAAGGACTCTCAACATTTCAGTTCTGGGACCTTTTAATGGAAGTACATGGAAGAAGGTAATTCCCAAAGATGGCCCATTGGGATGGTTCCCTTGTTATTGATTTAAACAGTATAGAAAATGTCTACTCTTGCTTAGTACCCATTTAGGAAATGGGTAGAGGTCTGTTTCTCTGTCTCTCCAAATCAGTGAGAATCATCACTAGCTCTCTCAGTGCAATGACCTTGGATTACCACCCACGAGGAGTTCTTCCAGTGACTGACAGCCTGGATGGAGATGGATCCTTGAATCTGCTCACCATCAACAAACTGACCACTGGGAGTCAGCAGGCTCTGGGGACACAGTCAACAAAAGGACAACACATGGGATAATGGGAGCTGCTGATACACATCACTTAAAGATACAGGAAAGAGGGTCATACAACGCATGAGCTTACTTCACTGAAAGCCTCTTCTTGAATAACTAAAATGTTTTCAGTACCAGTGATCCAGTTAGAAGCCATCATCGTGGCAACCAAGGATACCTTTGAAGCATACGGTACCTGGGCTAATAAACCTTATTTAGACCAACTGCCTATGTGTCATAATATTTTTAAAGTGAAATGAGCATGCTAGAGCAGTGAACAGCCCACGTGTGATGGCTGATTTTGGTTGTCAACCCAACATACTTGGAGAGAGGGAACCCGAAATGAAGAGCTGCCTCCTGAGACTATACTGTGGGCGTGTCTCTGGGACATTTTCTTGATTGCTAAGTGATGTAGGAAGGCCCAGCCCATCGTGAGTGGCACCATTATTAGGCAGACAGGCCTGGGCTGTACAAGAAAGGTGAGCTGGACATGAGCCTAGGAGGAAGCCAGTATGCAGCATTCCTCTATGGTTTCTGCTTCAAGTTCCTGCCTTGAGTTCTTGCCTTGGCTTCCCTCACAGAGGAACTGTAACCTGTAAGCCAAATCAGACTCTTCCTCTCGCAAGTTGCTTTTGGTTATGGTGTTCATCACAGCAACAGAAAGCATGCCAGAACACCATGTAAGAACCATTCCCAGCAGTTTTCAAATGCTTCAGTCTTGCCCTGTTGGACCCTTTCCCTTCCACTCTGCCTATCACTGCCATCAAGGCCTCGATCAAGCATCTAGAAGCTGCCATGAGTATTCCCACGGAGTCAGACCCATGCTAGCCATGCAGACAACTGGATGAACGGAACGGTAGATACAAACAAGTTGTGTCTACTGAGAGAACCACTGAGCGCATTCAATCGGATCTGTGTAGGTAAGGGCCACTTTACATAAGAGTGGGAACAACTGGCTTCTTTACCCACAGACTTTCTACGAGAAACATGCAGAATTTCAGATATAAACACACGCATAAATCCAAGTCAAAAGGCACCCACAAGCGCCACTAGAAGCCTCCTAAGTTATGCAGTGGCAAGTACTCCTCTTGACCTCCTCCAGTGTGTCCCCCTGCATGTGTCATGTGTGTTTGCTTGTGTGAAGATGTGTGCACCTGAGTATGGTGTTGTGGAATAATCATTTTGTACACTGTGAAGATGTGTCACTCTGATTGGTTTAATAAAAAGCCGAATGGCCAATAGTTAGGCAGGATTTCCAGACACAGAGGATGCTGGGAAGAAA
Organism: Peromyscus californicus insignis; assembly: GCF_007827085.1. Lineage (NCBI taxonomy): Eukaryota > Metazoa > Chordata > Mammalia > Rodentia > Cricetidae > Peromyscus > Peromyscus californicus. The sequence goes on from NW_026294402.1 coordinate 62,166,506, forward strand.
AAGGGTGGAGATGCCAAGAGATGCAGAGGAAGCAGCATGGGCAGTACAGGGTAAAGGTAACCAAGCCATGTAAAAGAATGCAGATTAAAAGATATGGGTTAATTTAAGTTATAAGAATTAGTTAGAAACAAGCCTAAGCTACCGGCTGAACTTTCATAATTAATAATAAGTCTCCATGCCATTTTTTTTTTTTTTTTTTTTTTTTTTTTTTTTTTTTTTTTGTGAACTGGCAGTCCAAAGAAAAATCCACCAACATTATGGTGGCCATAGGTGAACTTCAGGTGCATTCCTCAGGTGCCATCAACTTTGGTTTTGAGACAAAATCTCTAGGATGTCTGACAAGCAAGCCTCATGGATCAGTCTGTTTCCATGCCTCTACCACCATGCCCAACTTCTTCATGTGTGGCCTGGTGCTAGAACCCAGGTGCTCCTGTTTGTGGCATGTACTTTACCAAGCAGGTTACCTCTCCAGCCCCAACCTCCATATCTCTCCCAGTTATCTGAGAATAATCCCTTTAATACTTTGTAGGCAAAGTTTGCTCATTGGCCGTCTACACTCAACACCACTTCCTGTTTGAATGGAAAGATCTTTTACCAGAATACACATTGGCCTAGAAGGAGAAGGAACACTGGTAAAAATATTACAAGATGCCATCTTCCCTAGTGCCTCCCAGCCTCCTAGGAGAGACAGAAGGCAAGGACAGAAGAGAGATAGTCACCAACAGGGGAAGAGACCCAGGGACACAGGCACAGAGTTCTCCCACCCTTGGCAGCCTTCCAGGGCACTCACCTCAAGCTCCCGCAGGGCGTTGTCACACTCCTTCTGCCCCGGGGCCTGCTGGGTACACAACATGATGAGCTGATTGATGCTCTCTGTGACAGCTCTAGGGCAGGGACAGAAAGGAGCATGGGCTTGGTGTTACTGTTTTATTTTACTATTTTATGTGTTTACACACTTCAGCCATTTCCCTCAGCAGAGGGAAGAAGTGACTAGTTAGGCTGTGGTCCCACGAGGTCTCTCCCACAAGCTCCTCGCTATACAACCCAAATAAAACACACCCAGGGAAGAGGAGAAGGTAGACCCCCTACCTTGCTTCTGATTACTCGTCTGATTTCTCAAGGGTTCTAACAGTTCCCTTAAGAAATTAAGACTATCTTTTGATATACTCATGAGAGACAATAAAGCTGCAAACAGCAAAGAGACCAGACTGACACCATTTTCAGGACCCTTCGGCAGCAGTCTTCAAGGAACAAGATTATCCAGGCAGGCTCTTTCCGACAGCCTTGGTATATTTTGATCATTTTCAAATACTCCAAGCAGAGAGTTAAATTTACCAAGGACTTAAAATCTCTACTTGCCAGTAAAGAGTGTGCGGATGACTAGGCCTGGGTAGCCAAGTCCCAGTCTTTGAAACAGCTATTATTGTTTTTTTATTAACACCAATAGGGTTACATCAGAGCCTCTGGTATTATTTTACATGTATTCTATTTTCAGAACTTAGAAGGCAAATCCAGTATTTTTCCTGCTCTACTATGAGAAGCCCCTGGCTTACCTTGGCCTGAGTTATGGATAATTTAGCAACTCAAGCTCTCTTCTGATTAGTTTCTCCAAGGTGGGAAACAGAAGCTGGTTTGCTTTTAGTTTAGGGACAAACGGAAGTCTGTTTTAACAGAACCTGTGGAGATCGCATCTTTTCTCCACTGAATTGCTTTTGTAAGTACACTCTGTTGGCCATATTTGTGGGGTCCACTTCTGGATCCTATTCTGTTCCACTGGCCAATGGTCTATTCTTTCTGTAATGTCATATTATCTTCAGTGTTATCGCTTTATAGTGAGTCTTAGAGGGCTGGAGAGATGGCTCAGTGATTGAGAGACTGTACTACTCTCGAAAGAGACCTGAGCTTGGTTTCTGGTATCTGTGTCAGTCAGCGCACAACTACCTGTAACTCTATTGGCAATCACTCTCAAACATAAACGCACACACACAATTTTTAAAAACTAAAACAATAAGTCTTGAAATTGCATAGAAATGATAAATATCTAGGCATTAGAAATGCTAATCACAAGCCCAGTGGTGGTGTCCCATGCCTTTAATCCCAGCACCAAGAGGAAGAGGCAAGTGAATCTCTGAGTTTGAGGCCAGCCTGGTCTACAGAGCAAGTTCTAGGAAGGCCAGGGCTACACAAAGAAACCCTATCTCCAACATCCCCCTCCCAAGAGAAATGCTAATCATTGATATCATCATTGCACATTGTACACATGTACTGAATTGTTATACTGTATCAATAATATATACAAATACTATGTGTCAGTAAAAGCAATAAATCTCTTATGTTTCATAAATGAAGACTCCAAAAGATGTGATAACTCCTTATGAGGGAGCTATAAATAAGGTAAAGATAAAAAGATTTAAATCCATGCCTGCCTATGTGGCTCTAAAGCTGACCCCAAGCCCTCTTTTGTAGGTCTATGGCAGGTCCGAACTTCTGGCCGGCTCAGAATTCTACTCATACTTCCTACCTGCCACAGCTGAGGAGCAACCTAAAACAACCAAGGCCAAAGTAAGACCCATGTGGTTAGTAACACCGCCTAATAGAAAAGATCCCCATTTTATTAGTTTAACAGGCTTTTCAGCTCACCACAGAATATCAAATTAGATGGAAAATGATGTTGCCAGCATACAAAGGCAATTAGCTGAATTATGCAATCAAATGTTGCTTTCCATTTTAAGCTCAGCTAGGGAGGATGAGAAGAAGAAAAACATTCTCAAACTTAAGAGAGAACCCCAAAATAGTAGTTGTAGGATGGAGGCTTGTGGCAAAGTGCTTTATTAGGGTGTCATCAGAAGAGTGCCACGCTTCCCTCCACGGGGGAAGGAAGAGAAAGAGTAAGGAGGCAGGGCAGTCCCTAGCTCCAGTGACCTGGGAGGGTAAGGCCACAATGTGTACATCTGTAATGTCCCTCAGAGAGCTCAATGCCATCTCCTGCTTGGCAGCTCTCAAGACCCAGTTCTGAGGGGATAGGCAAGCATACGTCACTGTAGTAAGGTTTAGAGAATGTCCTGAATTGTGAAAATATGATCATTAGACCTTATTTCTACACATCACACAAGTTTTCCATCAAATCCATTCCTCCTTAAATCTCAACACCCCCCCCCCCCCGTGAGCGTGCATGCGTGGGTGTGTGTGCATATTTATGCTTGTGTGCATGCGTCTGGAAAACAGATATCAATATTGGGTATCTTCCTTTATTACTCTCCCTCCACCTTATTTTTTGAGACAGGGGCTCTTACTGAAGCTGGTACTAGCTTGCCAGTGAGAACCCAGGATCTGTCTCTGCCTCTCTTTGACCCCTGACCCTTCCCACCAGCACTAGGCTTACATACAGAAGCCAGTGACCGCACTCAGGTTTTTATGTGTGCTCTGGGGATCTGAACTCAGGTCCTTACACTTGTGCAGCAGGCATCTTCTCATCCCCTATCTGGTTTACAGATTAAAATTTATTGTTATTGCTTTTATTTAAAAATGTTTTTATTAATTTTCTCTCAGAATTTCATACACTGTATTTTGACCATATTCACCCCTTCCCCTTAGCTTCTCCCTGATCGATCCTCACCTCACTGGCTCTTTAAAAAAAAACAACCATCCACTTTAATTATGCTGCCTGTATGCCCATGGATGCAGGGCTATTCACTGAGTTGATCCCCCTACCAGGAGCCACCCCCTTAAGGAAACCTGGCTCTCCCTCCCCCAGGAGCCACCAAGGGCCCACAGCCCCTCAGACAAGGGCAGGGACTCCTGGACCTATTGCCACCCCATGTTAGAATGCTGACTGGCTGGATCTTGTGTGCAGGCAAGCACAGCTGCTGGGAGCATCGCAAGTGCTACTGCGTGAGGATTTTTCCATTCAGAAAGTGTGGACAACTGGTGCATCCAGAGGAAACAGAGCTATGAGAAAGAGGCTCCTTTTCCTAGTCTTTTATTGTTATAGCTGTGAAGAAAACTGTAAATTGAAAGATGAGAATAAGGGAAAAAAAAAAACCAAACAAAACTAGGCAGACTAGTAGTTTGTGGTTGGACAAACTACGAAGATGCTGGCATGGCACTGCACATCTAAATGAATCACTTAGGTAATTGATCCGTGACCAAACAGTTATGGTATGATTAATCTCTATCAGACATCTTAGAGACTGGATGACAAAACTATATAAACCCAGTGACTCAGAGGTAAAATGAACGCTTGACAATACGAAGTAACGTTTACGTATTTCACACAACAGCAGTGATTTTCACCAGCAAAGAATCAGCAGGGACCCTGCCCGTGCCACAATAAAAGACTGGCTAGCCGGGCGGTGGTGGCGCACGCCTTTAATCCCAGCACTCGGTAGGCAGAGCCAGGCGGATCTCTGTGAGTTCGAGGCCAGCCTGGGCTACAGAGTGAGTTCCAGGAAAGGCGCAAAGCTACACAGAGAAACCCTGTCTCGAAAAACCAAAAAAAAAAAAGACTGGCTAAATAACTACACAGGTTATAACAGGGTTTGGGGTGGTCACTGAAAGCCATAATGCATAACATATTGCTAATGTACTAGAATATTCATGATATATGCCTAAATACAATACAATCGGAAAAAAAAATGGTCTAAACAGTGAATCTATCCCCTGTGCAAATGATAGACTGAAACACATAAAAGGGTTAACAGTGAGTTTACACTGTTGTTTTAAACGTAAATTGTAACAAATCTAAAAAAACTATATATACACTGACCAATTATAATAAAAAAAAGTCACCAAAACAAGCAGGATCTGGGCTCTGTGAATTCAAAGCTACATCAATTTATTTCTTTAATATAAAAGGGTTAGGGTTGGGAAGATGGCTCAGTTGGTAAATCAGTTGCTTTGTAGGTCTGAGGAACTGACTTCAGATGCCCAGCACCCACATAGAAAGCAGGCTGCGGTGGCACACATCTGTATCCCAACACTGGGCAGGCAGAGACAAGGAGGATGCCTGGGCCTGGTTGACCAGCCAGTCTATCTGAGACTGAGAGCTCCATGATCAACGAGAGACCCTGGTTCAAAGAGTAAGATGGAGAGTGATTGAATAAGAGAGCCAACGTTTACCACTGGCCTCCACATGCACATCCACAAGTATATGAACACACAAACACACACACAACAAAAATATGTTAAACAGTCCTATTTCCCAGTCAACAGATTGTGTTTTCTTGTGCCCTATCTGTCTGTCTTTCTGTCTGTCTATATCTATCTATCTATCTATCTATCTATCTATCTATCTATCTATCTCTCTCTCTCTCTCTCTCTTTTTTATTTTTCAGTCAGGGTTTCTCTATTTAAGAGCCCTGGCTATTTGGGAACTTACTCAGTAGACCAGGCTGGCCTGGATTTCTTGTCTTTCTCCTGAAAGGCGTGCACCCCCACACCCAGCCTATGCTCTGTCTTTTATCTAGGTATATTTAAAGAATGGAGCTCTGCAACCTCAGAGACTAACAGGTGTAAATACTTTACATTGGATTGGATCGTTTTATATTGTATACAAATTATATATATTGAAATTGATATTGTTAGAAAATGCTATATGTATATTTCTAATTGTACCATTCATTTAACAATGTAATATAATTTTCTGATTCTTGAATGTTGTTATTACCTACTATTAGGATATAAAGAAATGAAAGTTAGTAGTTAGACATTATAATAGAACTTGTAGTTATATTAGGTATGTTTTCAAGATTGAGTAGATATATTTTAGATAGACAGGTTATCTTCAAACCCTTCAGAGATCTACAGAATATGGCATTTAAAATGTTTTAATAACTTAGAAAATTTTTCTTTTTTGTTATGACTATGAGACATGTCAGCTCCTGGCAGTACCAATCTACTTCAGAGAAAATATGGGCATTGAAAAAACTGCAATTAGAGTTAACTTTCATTGTGGCAAAAGTTAGCCACTGGACAACAAAGTATCCTCGAATCAACTGCTGAAAACAGGACAGACAGGACACGAAACAAAGGACTACTGATTCTTATCAAAACAAGTGTGGTTATGGCTTTATCAAAAGGCATCTTCTGAGGCCAGGACAATATGGCACCATCCCTGAAGTGGCCTTCGCAATCCGGGAAAGGTACAGTGCCCTTTTCTTTGAAGGCAGCTGAACAGGCAGTGGGCTGATGGCTTCTGATGTGCAATGGAACAGTAGCTGAAACAGTTATTCTTGAAGAGTAATTAAGCTCACGCCTCTCAATAGTAGAATGGCATTTAATAGAGGGATGTGGAGAAGAACGGGATACTGAGATGAAGCCACATACACACATAGCCAAGAAGAATGGACAGCTGAATTAAAAAACCATCAACAATTTCCAGAATTTAAAATCCTGAATCATGACATGACACTAGTGGAATTCAGGTGTTTCTGGTATATAGACTGCTCTCACCCAATGTGAGGTTGAACTGTTGACCTTGTGTACACCCTACTTCACAAATGAGTCTGTCAGATACGTTAAGCCTATAGGCTGAAGATGATGCCCCAACACTGTGGAGAAACCTCAGGTGACTGTCCAGGGAGCTGGCTGTTTCTGTCAACTCACAATTTTTTTGGAAGTTGCTTGCATGCACTTCCTGTTTTTATTTTTGTTAGCTAATATTATTTCCTTCTTGGGTCTCTGAGGGAGTTGAAGATTAGTTAGTTATAGTTGAAGATTAATTAGGATAGAAAGTGAATTAGATACAATAGGATAGATAATGGAATTATTTTCTCTGAATTTGCCAAATACAAATGAATTAGACATTGTTTAGGTATTTATTACTTGTATATATTGTATGTAGTTACTGTACTTTTGTATATAGTTTTCCTTATGTTAGTTATAAGTTTTTTCCTTTTTTCTTTTTATTAAAATAGAAAAGGGGAAATATGGTGATATTTTATTTGTATTAAAATGTTATTTGCATGTTAATAAATAAAGTTGCCCAGGGTCAGAGCTATTAGCAAGCCATAGGAAAGCAGGGCAGTGGTGGCGTATGCTTGTAATTCCAGTACTTGGTAGGCAGAGCTAGGTAAGTTTCTGTGTGTTCAGGGATACAGCCATTATTGGATACACATGCCTTTAATCTCAATACCAATCATGGAAAACCTGGAGGTCTACACAGACAGGCCGTGACGAGGTGGTCATGTGGTTGGGTTTACAACCAATGAGAAGGTAGAACAGGAACTCTATATAAAGACTTTAACACAGGAGTAGCTCTGGTTCGGAGAGGTAGGACCACCGCAGGAGGAAGGGTAAGGTTTTAGCTCTTAGTTCTGACCTCTTGGCTTTCTTCTTTGCATTGGTTCTGTGTTTCTTATTTAATAAGAAGGTTGGTTACATCTACAAACAGGGGTTCTAAAGTAAAATCACTTAGTTCCAGAGACACTGAACCAACTCAACTCAAGTTTGGCAGATCTAGCTGCAATTTTTTTCTTTCCTACTTCATTGAGACAGAGTCTTACTATGTAGTGCTGGAATCATCACAAGGTAAAAAGTCACCTGTTAAGGAACTTGGAGGGGAAACAAAACATGACCAGTCTCTTCTGCAAGGAGGGGAGGAGAGAGGCAGTCAGCTTCTCTGTAAGCGTTCTCTGGGCCATATTCTGCCCAAGGCTTGGTGACTTAAAAACAAATGGAGTTTAAACCTCCTTAGGCCAGCAAGGTGCTGGCAATCTGGCTGGAGAAGCAAGAGGACAAAGGTAAGACACCGAGACAGACATGACAGGGGGCAGGACAGGAAAAACTGCCAACAAGCAGATCAAAGCATGGAAAAAAATCAGCCCTGGTCCTGGGCTGGGACTCTGCACACGAGAAGGTGTGAATGAGGGCTAAGGACGCCTAAAAAGTCTATGCTGCCTTAGATCCTGGCTTGGAGAAAGGCTGAGAACATTCTGGATGAGACCAACAAAGAGGGGAAAGCTGCCATTTATATTTTTCTTTGTTATCGGGTGCAGGCCATCCCCCCCTTCGTGCAGCTTGCTCGGTCATCCTCTGTCGCAGTCTCTGGAGATGGGAAGAAACCTGGCTATCAGGACCCAAGGGGACACAAGGAGCTTCGGTTTCCCAGGGAAGACCCTCAGAAGACGGGACAACAGCCAGCCAGCTGTTCCTGTGGCCAGGGTGATCCATGCTGGCACCAACCCGTGCGGACAGTGCTCAGAGGGAATGAGTTGAGCTCTTCCTGCAGCTGTGGACTGGGTTTCCATTCCGGGGCCAAGTTCAAGGAATATCAGACCAAGACCCCAGCTCCTGGGTGGGGAGAGCTCAGATGAATTGGTCGACAGAGGCTCTCCAGCGCCACCTGACTTGGCGGAGATGAGCCAGAGCCTGGCCAGCCACACAGGAAGATGACCAAGATGGGCACAAGACAGAATCCAACTCCTTCCCCACAGGTGCCGTAAGCCAAAGGCCCATTATCAACCGCCCTCCCCAGGTGCCGAGGCAGAGTTCAGAGATGAGGAAAGATAACCTCAGTATTTTCTTCAAAAGAAACTTCTGTGCCCAGAGCATGAAGGATCACAGAGCCCCAAAGAACAAGGGGTACAGAAAGGTTGACAGCCATAGGACAGGCAAGCTAGAACCATGCACAGAGGGACAAACAGGGCTGGGCTGTTGCCAGAATGGACAGGACTGTGGACCTGAAGAAAAAGGACTCTGTTGCTCAATCTCCTGTGTACTCAGATGAGCCTATGTGTGTGTACCTAACATCCAGTACCTAGCACCCAGCGCTGGCCTTGGCCCCTTCAGACCCTTTATATACATCTCTACAAAGAACCACGAAACAAGCATGAACAGATGATCCCCTAATCAGATGAAGCTTGTGTCTCCACAGGAGCTTGCCCTGGATATGGCTGGAGTACCTGCTGAAGAACCAGGAGCAGAAGGAGCCAAAATACACCAAGAAATCACAAAGGAGGTACCAGGATCATGGCATCACGTCTATTCCACACCATTACTTCTATGTGAGATGTTTTGCGTACCTTCTTGGCTTTAAAACCCTCAGTCCCCCAGGTGGTGGTGGCCCAGGCCTTTTACCCCAGCAATCAGGAGACAGAGGCAGGTGGATCTCTGTAAATTCGAGGCCAGCCTGGTCTACAGAGTGAGCTCCAGGACAGCCAGGACTGTTACACAGAGAAACCCTGTCTCAAACAAAACAAAACAAAAACAACAACAAAATAAACAAAAGCAAAGAAAAACCTTCAAGCTCCTTGCTTACGGTCAGGCTGGAAGCTGGGTCACAGGCTGAGATTTTCCATCTGGGCTCCTGTTCTCAAGTGCCACCACCAGGGGGCCTGTGGATACCTGGAGCCATAATTCTTTTCTGGTCTGTGTGGCCTTCTATAGCCAGCTTTTAAAAAGCCAATTTATATTCTCCCCTTCTTCCCACAGTTCAAGAGAGTGAACAGCTCATTAAAGCTGGAAACTACAATTTGGAAATGATGCAAAAAAAATGAAGATAATAAAAAACATTGGAGTTCAGACACCTGGAAACATCAGCTGTCTTTCCCAAAGGCTCTTGGCAGGAAAAAAATGTAAGGAAAAAAAAAAAAAAAAAAGAACTTTTTAAGGAGTGGGGACCGAATAGAACAGATGCCCACCCTGTGCACACCCCCAATGTCCAGGGAGGGTATGTGTTTTACTAGAGCAATCACAAGCGAAATACAGACTGGGGCGGGTTGGTGAGAGGAAAATTTTGCAGTCCCCTGTGGCGCTGGCTACTGTCTGCCACTAAATGTACCTGCTGCTGCCATCGTTTGTACTGACTGTCAGCTTGACAGGCTCTAGAACTGCTCAGGAGACAAATCACTACACGTGCCTGTGAGGAAGATTCCGGATTGTGTTAATAGATGCAAGAAGGCCCACCCTAACTGTGGGTGGCACCATTCCATGGGCCGGGGCCCTGAGCACCAGCATTCACTGATCTCCTTCCTAAGGACAGAGGCAATGTGAGAAGCTGCCTCAAAGCCTTGCCGCCATGACTTCCCTGCCAGGGCGGACTGGACCCTCAAGCTTTGAGCGAAAATAAGACCTTGTTTCCTTAGGTTGCTCTCATCAGCCATGTTGTCATAGCAGAAAGACAACAGCAAGGACAGAAGTTAAATGCTTGCTAGAGAATTGTCTATCCTTCCACGAAAAAGGCAAACACAAATTTAAAACATTCACTCAAGTCAACACGGGAGGAGAGACAGGATGCCACTATTAGTACCATAAAAGCTAAAAACTGTTGAAGGCAGCTGGCGCTTACACCCACTTTACAGGTAGCAAAGCTTGGGCAGGTTGACCCATCTGAACATCTGACTGGGCAGATAGACTATTAAAGCACCTTGGATTAGAATTCAGGTTTTTGAACTCAGACAGCTTAAAGACAGGACCAACAACAACAAAATAAAACAAAAAACAAACAAACAAAAACCAAGTTAAAAATCAAATGCAAGTCCAGTGTATGCCTTTGATCCTAACAGTGGGGAGGCAGAGGGAAGCAGATTTCCGGGAGTTCTAGGCCAGGGCAGTCTACATAGGGAGTTCCTTGACATTCAGGGCTACACAGAGGGACCCTGTCTCAAAATAAATAGGTAAATAAGTTCACAAATCTAAATGAATAAAATGCAAGCAGAATTGAAGCTTATCACAAATGTGCACATTTTGAAAAGGTTTCCCCTTATTCTATGTCCCCAGTCACCTCTCAGTAATATGTCACCACCCCTAGGGTTGTTAAACATAATCTGAAACGATGCTGGGGATCTATGTAACACCAAAGATTCACAACACAGCCTTTGCTTGAAGTGTGGGGCAATGAACCTGAGACCGCTTGTATGAGACAGCCCTGGGCCATCACAGCAGCCCAGTACCACACAAACCAGCAGTCAATCCTACTTACTGAGCTCAAAGTGTCACAGTGGTGGCTAGGCAGCAGAAACTGTACTACATCCCTGAAGTGAGTGAGTAGAGGGAAGGGTACTGAAATCACCCCAAACTTGGCTTCACATTTTAATTCAGTTCAATAACAGTGTACATCCATTGTAACCCACTGACCCTAAACCAGAGCCCTCCTGCAAGTGATGGGTAGAACACATAAAATCTAATCCAACATGGATGCCAGTGTGTAGTATACGTCCAGTGTCAACAGAATGGCTTGAGCACTGTTTCTAAGTATGTCCCAATGTCTATTCCAGTGAGCACATTATTTCTTACAAAATCTGAACAACATAATGCTGCTTTAAACAACCTACTTAGGGGCCAGGGAGATGGCTGAGTAGTTCAAATGATTGCACAGCAATCATGAGGACCAGTGTTCACATTCCTAGAACTTACGTAAAGTGTTGACTGAACGTGGTGGCCCACATGTAATTCTAACCTTGGCAGAGGGAGACAGGGTTGGCTAGTGAGGCCACTAGTCCTATCAGCAAACTCTGGATTTGACTAAGACGCCCTGCTCGACAAATAAGGTCGAAGATTGACAGAGTATGTTCAAGAATGATTCCCAACATCCACTTCAGGATTTTACATATGGGATCACACACCTGAATTCACAGACATGCACACACACCATACTATACATGAAAATGAAAAAAGAAAAAAAAAAACCTACTTAAACTATCATGTTTACAAGTCAGTGCAGCCTAAGTAAGAATCAAAGAGGCCATCTGGGAAGATGGCAGACATTCTTAGTGTGCCCAAAATACAGGAATGAGTTAATTTTACAAAACACCAGAATTTCCATCAATTACTCTACCTCGGATAACAAGGATAGCAGCAATTCTTTGCTCAGCCAAAGTGGCAGGACGCTGGGCACACCCTTCAAATGTGACAGAACCCTTTACACATCCATAAAGCACATCTCATCCCACTCTTACCTTGCAGCTGCAGCCAGAAGATTTTTTGCGTTGGGAGCTCCAGGATCTACAGAGAGAGACTTGGCGGCTAAGAGCAGCTTGCTGGACGCCATAGAGATATTCTTAAGGTTCCCTATCACTTGCATCTGATCTTCTTTCGTCTGGAGAGTCAAAAGGAAACAGAGTCAGTTGAGACCGACTACAGCTTCCCAGGAAGCTCTCAGTGAGCTAGGAACAACTCCCGAGGTGGAGGCACAGACGACATCAGAGCAGTCAGTCTGCAAATGTATAACCAGAGTCTGCTCATCCCCGAGCAGATGCTTGAAGCAAGATGCACGTGGCAGAGAAGGAAATCCGTGTCCAAGTGGGCCAGCCAGGAGTTCTGCTTTCTCGTTATCTGGGAGTATTGAGGGACTGGGAGGGGAGAATGAGAGGCGCACCAGGGCAGAGACTGGGCAATGATTCGAGCATCTTGCTCAACAATGCTGGAGTTGTCAAGCATCTTGTACATCCCAGCCTGGCACAAACGCCCAGCACTATGTAGATATGCAGAGCCGACAGTATCCCAGAAGGATCCGGCTGGTGAAGAATACACTTCTCACTCAGCTCACTAACTGACAAATTACCTTTTGTAGAAAATGTAGCAGGAAATACCCTGGGTATCTTTTTAGGGAGTTCATAAAACCTCAAAAAAAAAAAAAAAAAAAAAAAAAAAAGCAAAGCAAAACAAATTAACAAAAAACCAGCCCTGCTATCTGATGCCAGACCAGTCATGTTCCCTAGCATTTATAAATAAGTGGCTCATCTCTCTATCCGAATGAGGTCATTTTTGACTACCTGAAAGTACCAGATGTAATCCATTCAAACAAATCCACCAAACTACAAATACACACATATGTGTGTTCATGTTCGTGCATTTTCCCACTTCATCTCTGATACAAATGCTTTCCCTTCCAACCCTCTACCTGCCCGCCCCCCCAAATGCAAGTAAACTGATATATAGGCTCTGTTGCTGGTGGAGTGTGGGAAAAGTCAGCCTCATCCCCAGCACTGCTGTGCATGCCAAGCCTGTGAGGTCACAGAATTTCCAAGGCAGTCAAGGAAGATGCTGTAGCTTGTTTACAGGATCCTGTTTCCCACTCACCTAGCTGCCCTCAGCTGGAGGGTCTACCAGAGCGAGGAGGCTCAGGTGAGCAATATAAGCCACCTTCCCACCTACCTGCGCCTGGCCAGCCATCTCAATGCCAGCATCCAGGAACTCATCGAAGTCATCACTGAACTTTCCAGAAGCGGCCGCCAGCTCTCCACTCTGGCCCCTCGTGGCGTGGACGACTTCCCCAGCAGACTGGTTCAGATCAGCAGCAGCCTGGTTCAGCTCACTCTGGGCTTCCTGGAAAGGCTTTGTGCTTGGAGGTAGCTGTCAGGACAGAAGACACACGCCATGGGAAGTTTTACTTTGCGTCAGAGGGGCGAAGGTATTGTGGATGGAACAGAGACTGCCCAGAGATGTGCTTCTGAGTCATCCAACTAGAAGATGGCAGGTCCAAAAGAAACAAATGGCTATCTGTGGTGCCTATCAGCATACCGAAGAGCACGCTGGCCTCCAGGCTCAGCGTAACAAGTCCTGTGGCTCTTCTCACCCTACCCTTTACCCTAAACTCCAGCTCACAGGTTCCCCTCACCCTGCTTCTCATGCCCACATAACCCTGCCATTTTAGCCATGTACTCTCTTGGTCCTCTCTCTCTTCCTCTCTTGGCCCCTTCTCTCTCAGTCTCCTTTGACTGACTTATTCTCTTCAACTTCTCCCCCCATCCCCCTCATCTCATGACCTGGTCAAGTCTGCTGGCCATGTTCAGTTCACTACTTTCTCTCCAGAGCCTTCAACACATATCCATCCATCCATCCATCCATCCATCCATCCATCCATCCATCCACCCATCCACCCACCCACCCATCCACCCACCCATCCACCCATCCATCCACCCACCCACCCATCCATCCATCCATCCATCCATCCATCCATCCATCCATCCATCCATCCATCCAACCACATTTATGGAACGTCCACTTTGCAGACACTAGAGAGCTAAATATGGTGAAAGCAGCTATTCTCCAATCACGGACACCCACTGAAATGGCAGGGCCAGGATTCATGCCCAAGCAACTCAACTCTGGGCTCCAGTCTCCACCCTCCTTTGTGTCTCCCCTGATGGAAACTCTCAGTTTAAGCTTTTTAGAACTAAGAGGTTGATGATAGCCAACTTCAAATCACATTCTTCATAACAAATAACTGCCAATTTTGTTTTTATTAGTGGTCCTTGCAAATAACTTAAAAGCGGGGAGGCACACACCAGTACAGTATCATTTGTGGAATTACAGTCATCAAGGTTGCAGACCCCACTAAGCACCCACATGCGCTGCTGGACATCTGTAACCAGAAGAAACAGACAAATGCTCTCCATGCTTCCTTCAGCGTGGGCTAGGAGAGGGCCCCAAGGAAAAAACCTTTAGGAAGCCTTCTTTCTCACTCAGTCTTGAGCTGGTCCCCCTCTGTCCTTGGACTGTCTGTCACCATCTGTCATGCCCTGATAAAGATCTAGATGATCAATCATAGCCTCTTTTCTGTCCCACTCCGATGACTCAAGAGCAGTCAGTGTGAAAAGCTCCACCCTGGGGGTTGCGGAGACAGTACCATTGGTAAAGGGGCTGCCTTACCAGCATGAAGACTGGAGTTCAGGTCACTCACATAAATGTCCGGGAGGGGTGGTGCACACATGTAACCCCAGTGGTGGGGGGATGGGAAGCTCACGGACCAGCTAGCCTGGCCACTGAGAGATCCCGCTTCAAACAAAAAGTAGAAGGCACCCAAGGAACGACACCTGAAGATGTCCTCTGGTCTCCAGAGGCACGTGCACAGAGATGCATGCATGTAGCTACAAATACATGTGCTCTCACACTAGCACAGACTCTTCCCTGACAATTCCTCCCTTGGGATGTTTGTTGACCAGAAAGGAAACAGAAAATGGCAGAAAATCAGGACTCTTAAGAGAAATGCTCAGAGATCCAGGGAGGGGGAAAGTCATGCTCCCTCTGTGGGTGGACAGCTACCAGGTACCCCTTCCCAGACAAGGACCTCACCGAATCTACAAGCAGCTTCTTGCTGGACTCCCCGATGCTCTTCAAGGCCACATCCACATCCTTCTGGCCAGGGAGGCAATTCACACAGTTATTCAAGGAGTGAGACACAGCTTTGGCCACCTGGACACACAGAGGGAGGGAGGGGAACACCTTAAGAAAGCCGCTTCCAGCATAAATGCCTTTGCACATTTGTTGAGAAAGAGCAGAGAAAATATGCAGAGCTGACATCAACATGGAAATTATTCATCGGCAGCTACCCAACACTGTTAACTAAATGAAATCACCTTGGCCAGGTCTCTAGTCTCTGCTACCCTGGTGCTGGGAGTAACAGCCTTTGATGCTGCACATGTCATCTGCTCCCCAGAGCCAGGATGAGCCGCAGCTCTGGAATCCAAACACAGAATTCCCCAATATGAGGCCAAGCCCTAAAGTATAGGCACTTTCTCTTAAATGAAACAGAAATGCCTCCCTTATCTGGAGTCCTGCTGAGGTCCCCAAGGCTGAAGTTGTACTTAGGTTCTTTGGAGCATATCTAAACCTGTGATTGATTCTTCTCAGTGAACCTCTGGTGTTCACAGACCTCAAAACACCCCACTTTCACAATGGGCAAAGAGGGTGCTCCCGCACATTCAGCCCAACCTGGTGAAGATGTCGGCATATTGCCTTTCAGGAATACTGAGATGGGTCCCTGCTGGCATGCTCCGGTTGTCTCAGTTAAAAGGGAAGCTACGGAGCGGGCAGCAACATTCTATTTAATTCTAAAACATCTATCTTCCCAGTCCCATGTCAAGAACATGGGAACAGATTGTCCCTAGTCAGTTGGTTTCATTGGGGAGTTGAAGAATCATCAGAAGAGATTAAGGGAGTCTGTTCAGAACCTTTGGGTAGCAGGACCCTACTTCACCAGGAAGAGGAGTTTAGCAAAGTAGACATAAGCTCCAGGTAAGCATGCTATGTCTAGAGTACCAAGCCAAACAGAGTTCAAAGCCCCCATGTCACTGTTGACTATGAATTAAGTAGATTAATGTGGGAAATACTAGGTAAGACATAATAGTGAGTATCATGTATGGTCAGTTTTGTTACCACACACATGTTGGAAGGATCTGAAAATACCTGAGTCCCAAGCATTTGTGCCAGGAAAATGTGTCCAGAAAGCACAACCCCAATGACCATGGTTCCCAGTTCCCAGGCTCACCTGGGCTAGCCTCTGCTGACTTTCTGTATCTCCAGGTGCAATTAAGGCCTGCTTGGCTTCTTGGATGAGCATGGCCGAGCCCTCCATCACATCCCGAGCAGAATCTAACATGGCATGAGCAGCCTCGGGGTCATTTGTGGATGCAGCCACTCCCCGGGCAGCCTGGGCCAATGTTTTCAGAGCTTGGGCTGTTTCTCTAGCTGCCACTCCTGCGGAGGAAAGCCTGTTAGAGTTTCTATTAAATTCCATCAGAAGTTACATTTCTCCTCTACAATAACCCTGGAGTCCAGATTAATTTTTGACAAATGTGAATTGCTGTGTTTCTCAATGAAGTAGTTCACCCCCTTGTGTCCAAGCTGATCAAAAGAGACACAGCAATATATGAAATGCCCCATACATCAGCTTCCCTTGTTTCTACTGCCTTACATGTCTCTAGATCTAAAATACCACATTCATGGGAGGTGCGCAGATGGAGTGCATAGAATGTGGGAAGTTATTTTAATACACTAACTTTCCCAATTGCCTTTACGGGGGCATAAACTATACATATAAAAGAAAGAGTGAGCAGTTCAGTGAATTTGCATGGATAGATACATCCACCATTATAGTGTCCTTCCCCAACAATGCTCCTCACACTGGAAGTAATTAATCTTATTTGTCACCTTAGACTAGCTTAAAGGAACTACACAATTTACACTCATTTGAATCTGTTTCTATCTCTAACTATCAAGGCTGTGAGTTCAAGTGGTGCTGTTCTGAGTAACTATTTCTCTTTCCTCCTGTATGATCTTATATAAATGTCCTAACATTTGCATATCTGTTCCTCTGCTGATAGAAGTTACGTTGTTTTGTGTTTGAGATAAAACTCCCAAGAAAGGTCTTATGTGTGCACTCAGGTAAACATGTGGAACCACATATCTTGAAAAAAAAATCCAGGATTTGAATGACTGAGTCACAGAGGGCTAATGTAGCTTTAGAAAATGTATACAGCAGGTTTCCAGAATGTTGCCATTACACACTCTTCTGTATCATAACTAGTAGGTACTGTTGGAGTTTGAATTTCAGCGGGTCTGTAGCTGCATCTCAACTGTATTTTAACTTTCACACCCTGAAAGAGTAATCATCCAAGTTTTATTTTTGTCGCTATGACAAATAACCTGGCAAGAAGCAATGTAGGGGAGAAAAGGGTTTGCTTGGCTTACAATTCCAGGTTGTAGTCCACTCCTGCAGAAAGGCAAAACAGGAACTCAGACCACCACATCCCCACTCAAAAGCAGAGAAAGAGAATCAAGGCATGGTTGCTCCTTGCCTGTGTTTTCATTTCCTTTACACTATTCAAAACCCCTGCCTAGGGAATGATGCTGCCAACAATTTGCTCACTGATATTAGAGGGCCCAGCAATCAAGAGCTCACACACAGGCATGCCCACAAGCCAACCTGAGCTAGACGACTGCTCACTAAGATTCTCTGGGACTAGAGAGATGGTTCAGCAGTTAAGAATACTTGTTGCTCTTGCAGAGGTCCTAAGTGTGGTTCCCAGCACCCACCCAGCTCACAACTGTCAAGAGTCCAGTTCCAAGGGATCTGAGAACCCTCTTCTGACCTCTGAGGGCACCAGCCATGCACATGGTACACATACATACATTCATGCAGGCAAAACTCATACACATAAAAAAAAAATCTTAATTTTCTTCAAAGATTCCCTTTCCAGATAATTTTAGGCTGTGCCAAGCTGACAGTTAAAACTAACTAGTATGGGGATGATGTTGAGGACTTAAACAAATACACTGAATGGCTATTGGATATCCTCTTGGGAAGTGTCTATCTCGAAATCCATTTTGATGTAGATAGCAGGCCTAGGGAGTGATGAATACAAACCAGTCCTCTAAGGGATCAGTATCACCGCATGCAGAATAAACACATGTCTAACTATGAGGCCCCTGGTCCTGAGACCACCAAAGAGAGGACGGAGCATGGAGGAACCTTTCTCCTATGAACAAAGGAATCTGATCTACCCCAGAGCTTATCTCAAGAAATGGCTTCCCATAAGGCCTAGCAGTGAGAATGTCCTGACTACAGGACACTTCCTAGGCAGCACTGGAGCTGGATCTGAGGTTCCTAGCTTCCTGCCACACACTCTTTAGTGTGTTCTTTGGAAGAGTGAGGTGTGAGGGCCTCTTGCTGGAACACAGGGGCTGTGCATGGAAACTACTCCTTCCAGTCCGGGGTACAGCTTCCTACAGAGTTGTTCTTCAAGTCATTACCGACACAGTCAGCGATCTTCCCTGTGGTATCCATGAGGCTCGATAAGAAGAAAAGCCCCAGACCCCCCAAACCCAGCCACGTCTGCAGCTGCAGACTCACTAATCTATGAATGGTCTGTGTGTCACACAGCTGGGATGGGAGTGCTGCAACCTAACCATGGCAGGTCACAGCACTGCCAATCTACTGTTGGTCAGGCAGCCTGTGGAAAGGAAGGGCATCAAACTCAGGATTTCCTTCTTTGTGGTGTGTGTGTGTGTGTGTGTGTGTGTGTGTGTGTGTGTGTGTGTGTGTGTGATGGGTGTGTTTATAATATGTGTGACAGGTATGTGTGTGTGTGTGATGGGTGTGTTTGTAATATGTGTGATAGGTGTGTGTGTGTGTGTGTGTGTGTGTGTGTGTGTGTGTGTGATGGGTGTGTTTGTAATATGTGTGACAGGTATGTGTGTGTGTGTGTGTTTGTGTGTGTGTGTATGTGATGGGCATGTGTGTGTACGTGACGCGTGTGTGACAGGTATGTTTGTGTGTGTGCAGGCACTACAGAAGTCCAGAATAGAAAACACAAAGGTAAATAAAGCTAAGGCCAAGGGGAGAAACATTCTATGTTTCAGCTTTTGGCTCAGTGTTGAAGGATGTCATCGCTCAGAAGAACTCCAGATGTGGTCAGGCCCTCATCTCACTGTCTTCCCTGCCAAGTGTCTGTGTGTCTAGACTGCTGTCTCTCTCACAGGCCATAGCTTCCCACAAGTTTCAGGAATGGCTGAGAATTAACTGTTGAAGATTCTAGGCTGTGATTCTTTTTAAGACATCTATTGCCTGCCAGTGCCCTTTTATTATTTGGATTCTTAAATCCACTTCTATTCAAATTCTATGAGAATTTTAAAAAGATGAAATATTCACAATATACAATTAGAAAAGATGTGTTTATGTAAAGCTACTGAATGGAAAATGTTTTATAGATTAGCATGATATAAAATTTTTAAGATTACATTTTATTGACTTATTTTGTGTAAGTGAACATGGCTGTGTAGGTGTAAATATAGTTTGTGTGTGTGTGTGTGTGTGTGTGTGTGTGTGTGTGTGTGTGTGTGTGTGTGTAGGCAGGTGTGTCATCATGGCATGCACGTGGAGGTCAGAAAGCAACTTGTCGGAGTCAGTTTCTTCTTCTTCTTCTTCTGTGAGGGTTCCAGGAATTGAACTCGGATCATCAGGCTTGGCAGCAAGCACCTTTACCTGCTGAGCCATCCTACTGGCCCTTCAGGTGATTTCTGAAAGGCCGACACTGGAAAGCCAGGCTCTAAAATCCTCCCCCTGTCCTTGCCATGGATCCTCTATTGAGGACTCACTGTGAAACCTCAAGGCACAACAAAGGCTCCTCTTTGGAGGAACCAGGTTTCCCAGACAGAGGAAGTCACAGCACCAAAAAGGTGAAACAGGGCCACCAGAGAGCCCATTGAACATCCAAGGCCCAACATGGCTGCATTCACATGTTTTCAATGGGAATCCCCATCGGGTCATGTGACCAAAATCAGCACCCTCCCTCCTCCTCCTCCTCATGACCCTACTACCCCACAATTGCTTTTCTGGTCAAGTGTACATGAAGATCTGTAACCCAACAGGGGCAAACTATAAAGCACACATCTGTTCTAATAGCTGTAATCCTTGGGGAACATAGTTTCTTTCACATCTGGATCTTCAATTATACTCTATAGCAGAGTTTCAGGACAGCAAGAGATATCAAACATATCGGCATTCTATGAAGTTGTTTTTGAAAGAGGGTCTCATGTCACCCAAGCTAGCTTTGAGCTCCTGATCCTCCTGTCTCTAGGCACATGCTACCATACCCAGCTCTCAGAATGTTTGTTATTTTCAGAATTCACATATATTGCATGTCAAACTAGTGTTGGACCACAACTCAAGGCTCCAAGATGGATTTAGGAATGATGTAAACCTTTAATCTGTTTTGAAGTACTTGCAAAAAGTTGTATGTAGCTGTGTTAAATGGTTTAGAAATATATTTGGGCTATTTAACTGGCCAAACGAAAACCTAGTTGCATCCAGGTACAGCCCACTAATAGTTAATGTGTAGCCACTGAACATTCCACAGGCCTCAAGTATGGGGGAGGGAGCTAGACTCAGAGAGGAACTGTCCACCCTTGTTCTCTCTTCCCTCGCTCCCTGCACTCTTCAACTCTGCTGAAACTGCCTCCACCCAGATGGGCAAGGACCTCCTTACTCCTAAAGTGAATGGAGGCTTCTCCACGGCCCTATGTGACTCTCTGAGGAGCAACTCTGTCTCCAGAGACACACCATCTCTTACCCATGGATGTGGCTCCTCTTTCTATCATTCAGCGTCATCTTTCACTAGCTAACCTTTTCCCCATCGGCTACTCACTCCAGGCAAACTTTTCCACAGTTAAGATTTCAATGACCATGACTAGACTAATAATTACAAAATCTCTGTTTCCAGCCAAGACTCCTCTCCTAAGAGAGCCAGAGAGCAAACTGCCTATATCCTCTCTATTTGTACAGCCACCAAGTACTTTAAGCCAAGTCCATCTGAAGTTAGAACTGCATCCTTGAACTTCAACTCTTGACCCTCTCAGTCTTGCGATCTTACCCTCGAAGCTCATGGGACTCTTGAGTTTGCTGCCAGGCCTAAGAATTCTCAATGTTTTCTTCTTTACCTCCATGTCTGCCACATTCTAACTAGTCACCAAGCAGTGTCAGCTTGCTTTAATCTATCCCCTTGGATGCATCACTGCCATACTCTAGATCTTGAGTGTTCAAACCTCAAAGGTCCATGTGTTAAAGACTTGGTCCCCAAGGTGATGCTAGTAGCTTTAAGATACATGGCCTAGTGGGAGGACTTGAGGACACTGGCCACACGCTCTTGAAGGTGGTTATGGCATACACTCTCTGTGCCTTCCTTCTTACTCTTTTGCTTTCTGGCCACGAGGTGAGTGGTTTTGTTTTATTACATGCTCCTGCCTTTCTATGCTGCATCGCCCAACACTCCAATAATTATGGACTAGAGCCACCATGAGCCACAATGAACTCTTCCTCTATAGACGTTAATTACCTCGGGTGTTTTATTTTAGTGACATAAAGCTAATTACCACAGAAGATCACCACCTCTTGTCTAAATGAATTCAACAGTCTGGTTGTTGGTCTTTCTTCTTTCTGTTGTTTCTCTCCAGTCTATTCCACACGTAGGAGGAAGGGTCACCCAGAGGACACTGTCATCTGTCTCCACAGCTAAAACCCTCCAATGGTTTCATATGGCTTTTGGTGAAACTCCAAGCGTTCATGTTGCCTACGAGGCCCCTTGGTGTCTGCACCTTGGCTCAGCTTTCCTGCTATGTCTTCCTTGATTGCCTTTTACTAGAAGCTTCTCAGTTCCTTGACAGGCTTCTCTCTCACCTTTGAGACCTCACACACACAGCACCCATTTCAACACCACCCTCTCAATGCCTGCCAACGCTGAATGGCTTGCTATCTAGGCCAACCAAGGAGGCTGCCTGCCACTCTGCATGTTGTCTGTCCCGGATGATGTAACTCTCGGGTTCCAGCAGTCTCCCCTCCTAGAAGCACACATTTCACCATCAAACAGAATCCGCCAAACTTCTGGGATCGTGCAGGAGTTTCTAAAATGTAAACTTCTCTCCTGTCTTCTAGTTTGTAAGAATTCATACTTCCATTTCCCTTTCTCCCGGAGCCCTTTGAAATGTCCCCAGTGATCTTCAACACCCTGGTCTCCTCTGAAAATTTCCCTTATTTCTGATTAGGACAGAATTGTATATTTTTATTACTGCACATACTGTGTTATACTATATAATGCTGATTCCTGCTTTGCTCTTTTATTTTTCAAGTAATAAATATGTGCATTTTTAATTTTGCTTGGAGGGATGGCAGATTAACTCACTGCAAACCAACCCTCTCACAGAGAAACTGGGAAACATATGGCTGAAGTCAGTTGGGAATCAGGAAGGCATCAAGGTAGAGCGGGCCAAGATCTTGGAAGAATGAAAAGTGCAGAGAGGAGCCCACGCTCAGGACAGCTTCTTCCTGCCAGGCATTTCCTAATTTATAACAGCTGCAAGAGAGAGAGACCCCAAGCCAGGCCTGCAAGCACATGGAGGTAGGGCGAGAGGATAGTTCCAAGCATGAGAGGATGCAGCCTTGGCGCGCACTGCACCAACACTGCAGCGCTGGTGCGCACTGCAGCCTTGGCGTACACTGTAGCCTTGGTGCACTGCAGCCTTAGTGTGCACTGCAGCCTTGGCGCACACTGCAGCCTTGGTGCACTGCAGCCTTAGTGTGCACTGCAGCCTTGGCGCACACTGCAGCCTTGGCGCACACTGCAGCCTTGGTGCACTGCAGCCTTGGCGCACACTGCAGCCTTGGTGCACTGCAGCCTTAGTGCGCACTGCAGCCTTGGCGCACACTGCAGCCTTACCGCATCCTCACTTGTACACTAAGGGCTACACCCTGAAAGGTAAACCGGAAACAGATGTCATGACTTGCAGCGGTCTCTGCTTTTCCCTTTCATTAGTTACACGGCCTCTTACTCACAGCTTCCTAATTAAGGACTCTTCTGCCTTTCAGAGACAGCTACTTGGCACTGGAAAAGCTCAGGTCCCCTTAGTGGCCTGTCCTGCAACACAACTCAGTTTCCTTCTTGCTGGCTGCCCTCCTTCCATCACTCCCTGGAGACCCTGAGGACTGTTCATTCAGCTCGACCATTCCCTTCACCTGCCTTCCGTCTGACTTTGTTGATATTCTTTTCTTGTAGCTTTTATGTTTTTTATACTTTGGTGGGATTTCTGGAGTCAGAGATAGTCCTAGAAGTGTACAATTATCTCCGCCTCCCTCGGAGTCTAACAAGGGATCTATATGGAGTTTGAGAATCACTTTATTGCATTATATCCTTGTATGGTTAACATTTGTCAAGCTGACAGGATCTAGATCCCCCTGGCTGAGGAGGCAGATCTTCAATCATGTCTGTGAGGGAGTTCTGAGTTAGGCTGAGTGAGGGGAGAAGATCCACCATCATTGCAGGCATTAGCATAGGCTGGGGTCCTGTTCTGAATAAAATAGAAGGCAGCAAGCTGAGAAGCAGTATTCATCTCTCTCTGCTTCCTGACTGTGTGTGCCATGTGACCAGCCACCTCATGTTCCTGCCAACATGACTTCTCAGCCATGATGGACTATATTGCCTTAAACTGTGAGTCAAAAATAAACGCTTCTCTACTGGACACTTATCAGGTATTTTCAACACAACCATGAGAAAAGTATCAACTACGCTTGCGAAGAGCTTAGCAACAAGACTGTGCTTGATGGATGTGCCATGAAGCTGAGGGGAAGAGGCAAGTTTACTGTCAACCCGTGAACCTCCCTCTCCAGACCAGCGGGTGTGCAACCGCACCACGTGCATCACGAAGTCCCTGAGAGTCCTACCTGTATAGTGCTCGTTGCCCTGAGCAGCGCAGGTGAGGAGCTGTGCCATGGAGGAGCCCACTCCCTTAGAGGTGCTTCCCAGGTCCTGAGCACACTTCTCTAGCTGTAAGAAAACCCAAGGAAGGCAGAACTTAGAAAAGAAACATTCTCTGAGGTCTTAGCAGGATTTAGAACAATGATGCAGATGGGAACCTGAACCTGAGCTCTTTCTCACCCGAGTCAGCTGGACAGTACAGGGAAAAATGGCCGGCCTTAGACTAAGTGAGTTGGTGCAGGTGAAACAATGTGAGTTACTGAGCCTCGCTAAGCCCCACTCCTGAAGGAACCTAGCTAAGAAGGCCTTCAGCAAATGGAGGCAGCGCCTTAGCAGGCTGTAGCTATTAGCATGATGCCTTTAGAAACTCCAAAAGAAATCATTAGTGGGCAGTAATTATGCCTCGGCAGGAAGCAGGCAGACATCCAACCACACCAACTTCCTGGCTTGTGGGACCACTAACACAGTCCAGTTTGGTCATTATCCTTCGAGGAGTTCAAACTGAAAGGCATGCAAGGAAAATGGAGGTTTGGAGTAGCAACTGAGACTATGGAGGAAGGCAGAGGGCGCGCCACTCATGAAGAGCAGGCCAGCTTCTTTTGTCCACCAAATAAAAAACAAAACCGGTAAAGGACTAGGGTACAGATAATAAATGAGCATATGAGGACACTGTTTAGAGGAGATATATAGGTGTACAAGGATGGACAGAAGGATAAAAGAACATATACAGTCTAAAACATACAACACCTTCCCCAATGAAGGCCATACCTCCCAATGAAAATGGAGTCTGGCCCATCATAGCCAAGGACAGAACACAGTATGTACAACCCCTGCACTCGCCTCTGGCAAATGCTTTCTCTAAAAACAAGGTGGGCCTGAGGGTAAAGGTGTTTGCCACTAAGCCCGATGACCTGAGTCTAATACCTGGGATCCAAACAGTAGAAGGAAAGTACTCCTGAACACTGCCCTATGACCTCTACCCCCTCTACCACACACACACACACACACACACACACACACACACACACACACACACACAAATGGACAAAAATAAGTAAAAATTACAATGCATTATTTTGCATTCTACTTGATCCACTGTCTGGTGCAAATGTACAATTTACACTGTATCAGTCCTTTCCTGGAGTTTGCAGAGTCACCTGGGCTACACAGTGAGATACTGTTAAAAAAAAAAAGGAAGGAAGGGAGAGAGAGAGAGGCAAACACAGAGAGAGAGAGAAGAGAGAGGATGATTGAACCCACCCCAAATGTCCTACCGTTTCTCCTGGAAGTGGCTTCAGTTGACCTTCTGCAGCGGCCATCTTGGCATCCTGCAGCTCATTCTTGAGAGTCTGCACTGTGTTTAGCGCAGAATCGATTTCCATGGGACCACAGGCTTCATGGGCCTGCCAACAGAGTGGGGGATATGTGCATACAGTAGGCTTGGGAAACCGTCTCTAACACTCTGCAACCTAGGAAATGTTTTCCTAGACACTCCCGGTAACTCTGCCTCAAGGAGAAGGCAAGGGTAGCAAGGATTTCCCCCAGAGAGGACAGAACCACCGTCACTCAGGTCCTTAACCATGTTTTCCTAAGTCATTAATTAGGTGTGTCTTAGGACTGCAGACACTTAAAAACCTCCTGGAGGCTACTTTACACTCAGACCTAGAAGATGCATCTTTGATTCACTGGAGCTGGGTTGCAGTGACAGGGCACAGCAGAGCATGTACGTACAGAGAGGCTTGGGATGTACTCAGGGTTGTGTGCACAGAGGCTCGGGACACATACAGCCAGGTAGCAATAAGCAAACCGAGGAAGGACTCCACAGAGAGCCTGCAGCAATTTCTTTTCATACATTTCAATACCGTACATCATTATCCTTCCATACTAAAGATTTATAAACTTCCCCCATCTAATTATTTGCTTTACTTATTTAAATCTCTTGATCATCTAGAACACTGGCCTCCAACGGTCAGGACTTCATGGCCCCAACACATATTAATAAACTTTATGCATATGTAATATTGCCTATCAGTATTCGAAACACTTATAAATTATCACTCTGTGAAAGCAGCAGTAAATATGAGGTGGCTGACTTTTATGTGTCCATGTTATTAGGTACAGAAGCTCAGAGAGTCTAACAAATGTGTCAGTGACAGGGGCCCAATTCAAATTCACACTGTCTGATTTGAGAGACTTCATGCCTTCTGATGCATTGAAAAAAATGAATTGAAAGCTCTCGCGGCCTCCTCTTGGACTAGGAGACAGTCTTGCTTAAGTATCACTTTGGAGCTCATTGTTCCAGGGTCGCTGTTTGATGCTGGCATATGCCAAGATTCACTGAGAAAACGGAGCCTGCAGCTGTGTGGGCTGCATGGCTTGTGGTGTGGATAGGCTTTGTCAGAGGCATGCTGGGTACCTGTATTCTAATAAGCACCCCGCCACACACAGCAGGCTGGTACAGTGTGGATGGCTCCAGGACCTCTTTAAGAGTCTGAGGTCCTGTGCACTTCACCTTGGCAATGGAGAATCTCTGTTCATGTCAGGCATTCAAGTTGGCTTCTATTTCCTTCTCTCACCACTTTATGAGGCTGCTAGTTTCTATAAAGGGATTGCTACAAGGAAACAAATGAATTCAAGCCAGAACTTCATGCTAATAACTACATCAGAGTCATAACGAGCTCCTTTGATAACTGAGTTTCAGAGACAAGAGATTTATTGCGTCCCCCAGTCTGTTCTACTGAGACTCTGTTAAGGCAAACAGGTCCATGTAAGGTATGAAAACGTTTTAGGGAAGAAAATCATAGGTAAGATGACAGCCCCACTCTCAAATAGATTTTCTACCTACATAGCTTGTTTCTAAGTTCTCAAGATGATACATAGAAGATGTGGATATAATCAATTATTGCTTTAGTTTGGATCTGAAATGCTGGTGTCTCTCTCATGTGATCAAGGATTAGTTCCAGCCCATGGTACTCCTGGGAGGTGTTGGGACCTTTAGGAGGTTGGGGCCTAGGGGAAGGAAGGTAGGTTACTGGGAGTGTGACTTTGAAGGAGTGACTGGGACCCTGGCTCCATCTTGTATCTTTCGCATGCTGGCTGCCATGAAGTGAGCGAATTCCACCTGCCTGCATTTTCACCAAGGCACATAGTATTGTTACCAGCTACAGGCAAGAGGGCTGACTGACAACGAACAGAAATCCATGATAATGTCCCCTCTTCCTCCTCCTCCTTCACTCTCTCTCAGTTCTTTCCTTCCTCACCACCCTCACGCTTCCATGTTTTTTGTTTTTTTTTTTAAGACAGGGTCTTACAAAGCCCTGGATGGCCTGTGTAGCCAATAAGCTAAAGATGAATTGAACTCCTGGAAGCTTCTGTCTCCATCTACCAAGTGCTGGGTTTACAGGCATGTGTCAGCATGCTTGACTAAATCTTTGCTCCTTTTATGTTGACTCTCTTGGGCATTTGTCATAGTAATGAAAAGTTATTCAGCACAGATACATTGGCCTGCAATTTATCTGGTACCAAGACACTTAAGATTGGCAGTGTACCCTAAGACTGAAACCACCACTTGTCTCAGGAAATGGGAAGAGATGGAGGAAGTATATAACTTGAACCCATTTGTAACCGGAAGGTGACGATCAAGCCTAGGTGCTTACGTTAAATGTTAACCTGTAGTGCCATCTTTAATGGTCTTTAAGTGAAAGAGACAGCTCTGTTGAGAAACTGGCCCAGCAGTGTTAGGGCCTGGGTGGCCTTCTTAGCACAACATCACAAAGAGATGAAAAGCTGCCTGAAGAGCTAACCACTGGGACAAGGCCCCACTTGCCTTCTGCGAGGCGGTGCGCAGCTCGGCAAGGCTGGTAGCCAGGTTCTTCGCACACTGACTCAGCTGCATGGCCGCAGCCTGGTCACTCACAGTGGGGACCGCTGCCTTGGCAGAGGATACCATCTTGCTTCCAGGCTGTGGAGGGATGAACAGAAAGTAAGATATCTCCTGGACAACGAGATGCTGAGAGATCCAACAGCCCTGTCTCCACAGTGACTAGAGCAAATATTGCCCTAAAACAGGGTGTGGTTGTTTGTATGAAAAGTATCTCCCATAGGCTCAGGTGCCTGAACACTTGGGGAATCTTTACAAGATGGAGCCTTGCCAGAAATGTGTCACTGGGTGTCTAAGGGTTATCATTGTTGTGACAAAACACCATGACCAAGGCAACTTGGGAAGGAAAGGGTTTACTTGTCTTATGCTTCCACATCACACTGTTCATCATTGAAGGAAGTCAGGAAAGGAACTCAAACAGGGCAGGAACCTGGAGGCAGGAGCTGATTGATGTAGAGGCCATGGAAGGGTCTAACTGACTTGCTTCCCATGGTTTGCTCAGTCTGCTGTCTTATAGAACCCAGGACCACAAGCCTAGGGGTGACACTACCTACAATGGGCTGGGCCCTTCCCCATGAATCATTAATTAAGAAAATGCTCTACAGGCTTGTCTGCTTACAGTCCAATCTTCTGGAGGCATTTTCTCAATTGAGGTTCCCACCTTTCAGATGACTATAGCTTTACAACAAGTTGATATAAAACGAGCCAACACACAGGGCAAGGCTTTGAAGGTTCATAGCACCACCCTACTTCCTGTTCTCTTTCTAACTGCTTCCTGTGTGTAGATGAGATGTAATGAGCCAGGATTCTGTTGCTGTCATGCATGCCCTCTCACTATTAATGGACTCCATCCCTCTGGAACCGAAGACAAAATAAACCCTTCCTTCCTTAACTTGTCTTTGGTCATGCTATTAGTTGTCACAGCCACAAAGAATAACTAATACAGAAGGACACATTAAATATCAGCTAGTTCGTAGGTCTAGAGAGATGGCTTAGTGGTCAAGAGCATGTACAGTTCCCAGAACCCACATGGCAGCTCACAAAGCTGTCTGTAACTCCAGTTCTTGGGAACCTGATGCCCTCTTCTGGCCTTTGTGGTCTTTACACACACACACACACACACACACACACACACACACACACACACACACACACACGGTATACACAGGTATAGGCAAAACATAAACAGGTAACATAAAATTAAATAACTCTTAAAAAACAATTACCATGGCAAACCAGACACTCCAGGGCAGGACAGAGTATCATAAGGGGACAAGATGGGCGAATTGATGAAAGTGACTTGAAATTCTCATTTAAAATATCTCATTTAAAATAAAGATAGCTCTTTAATGAAAACATTTCTCTGTGTTTCTCAGAGTGGTCCTTTACCCTGACTTTTACCTATTAGACCAGAAAAATAAAGGTAGATAATATCTCGCTTGTTCACAAACAAAACACACTCGCCACACGCGAATGCCTAGGCACATGCAGATGCATCTTTAAGAATAGGAATAGCTGTCTGTGTTGTTTTACAATATCCAGTTCTACCTGGATCCCAGGTATACAGTGTTCCACGAGTCCTGTCAATGGTTCCTGGTCTCCAGTTACTGGGCATGTGTCCATTTCCTTACCAACGTAGCAAAAAAAATGGTACGGAATTAGCTAAGATCTCAATACTTTTCAGTGTGTAAAATTTTACAAGTAGCTTTTCTGGCTCAAAAGCACACAGGCTTTCAGAGCTTTAAAAATGTATGCTCTAAGTGTGTCTCAGAAAAACTGTAATGATTTAAGTGCCAGATCATAAATATTAAGGATAAAAGTACTACTTTTAGCATTTAAAGAATTAATGAGAATCAGTAGGAGACCCTAACATAAGCATTAAAAAGCTTGAATAATTTCATGTTACCAGCCCTTAAAGATGTAATACTGAATGAAGTGTATGAAAAATGCTTAACATTTGAAAACAAAGGATAGGAAATGAAATCAAATAAAATTTAAAGAACAAATAAGCTAATATGCTTTTTTAAGCCCTTAACTCCATCTTATAAAAGATGTATTAAAAAGTATGCTCCATATACTGTGAGCCGTAAATTTAGACTTGTTCATCCTTCTGGAAAGGCAACTCTACAATATTCATGAGGAAATTTTGAAAATGTATGTTCAGGCTGGGGGGGGGTTTAGCTCAGTGATGAAATATATATATAACACATTATATATAAAACATTATATATGTATATATATATAAATATATTAAAAACACACACTTTTTCTATTTGTTTTTTTGAGGCAAGATTTCTCTGTGTAGCCTTGGCTGTCCTGGAAATCGCTTTGTAGACCAGGTTGGCCTTGAGCTCAGAGATTCCACCTGTCTCTGCTTCCAGAATGCTGAGATTAAAGGGGTGTGCTACCATGCCTGGCTTAAACACATATACTTTTTGATTAGTTGATTCTGTTGCCTTTTATTTTGAAGCTTTCCTGTTTCTTATAAAGATCTAAGTATCTACAATAGCAGTTAAAAGAACAGGAGAGAGCTGGGCAGGGTGGCTGGTGCCTTTAATCCCAGCACTTGGAGGCAGAGGCAGGAGGATCTCTGAGTTTGAGGCCAGACTGGTATGCAGATTGAGTTCCAGGACAGTCAGGGCTGCACAGAGAAACCCTGTCTTGAAAAACCAAACCAACCAAAATAAACAATAATAAAAGAACAGGAGAAGAGAAAAGAAAAAAGATGGGAGTGAGAAGGAGGGAGAGGTGCCAGAGAGAGAACATGAGGTTCAGTTAGCCTGGACTGAGAAGCACCCGCACACTGTTCAATCCTAACTCTCTATGGTTCACCTAGTGTAGGCTAAACACACAGCTGGCTCCAGGATTACTAAGGTAAAGAGAAAGACCCTTCTAAATTCTAAGTCTCAGTGTGACAAAGGAAAAGTAAGTTGCTTGCAAATCTCTTTCTAGGAATTCACCCAAGTAAACAACTCAAGTTGTGGATAAAGATGGAGCACATGAAGAGGATTACATTACAGGGTGCTTGTGATGGTCCCCAAATAAAAAACCAGCATGTCTGATGAAGGGATGATGGCTAAAGGCAGAGTACAGTCACCTGGAAGACTTTCTGAATTACAAATGCCCACATTACAAAGGAGGGCTGGGGCTGAAGCCCAGGGCCGGAGCAATTGCTTCTCATGCTAGTTAAGCCCCCAAAAGGTATCTATACAGCGAATGTAATTCAAAAGATTGTATATCACAATTAGAACATATCGTATGAAAAAATATTCTCAATGAAAACAAAAAAGGAAAGATTGTAAGAGCCAGTAGTAAGGGAGGTGTCTTTTGGACACGACAGGACTGTAACACTCAGGAACTCATAGGAGCCATGGTTTTCTGCACACAACCTGCACATTATCAAGCCAGGCAACTTTCTAGTGTGCAATGGGAAGGGGTTCATGAGCTCCCATGCTTAACTGAGGAGCAACTGATGTTAATAGAGAGTCAGTTTTCTTTAAGGGTGTGGCTCCTGGTAGAGTCACCACACTCCAGAAGTGTATGCACAACACAAACTAAAGTCAATGGGTTATTCAGTTTTAGAAAACGAGGACTCTAAGTTGGGGGTAGAGAGGTGAGAGTGGTCTGGAAGGAGCCAAGGTGAGGAGTTCAGTGAATATGACCAAATTGCACTGTGTGAAATTCTCAACGAATTAATAAAGGTATCTTTAACACTAAAGAAAAGATTATACATCCTCCCCACAAACCTGTTGGTGTTTCTCTCTGTGTGTAATAAAAACTCAAGAAAGTAGACTAAAACACCTGTGTTTTATCTCTGTATAGGAGAGGTGTGGGAGGCACTTGAAAACCAACCCCCGGGCACATGCTTTGACCGTTAGCATTTCCCTTGGCCAGTGACATTTCCCTCTCCTGAAATGTAAAGAGGCCTTGCAGCTGCTCAGACAAAAACTTAGCCAAGGCTATGGGGTCTGCACAGGTATGTTCCCTTCCCAAGGACAAAAAAAGGCAGACTGCCCGCTGGGGGTCCTGCAAGTGACCACGCTGCTGATGTCTGTTACCTGCAGGAAGTTCTGGCTGGAGATGATAAGGGCCAGCTGAGCGCTGAGGTCTTCTGCTTGAGCTTGGCTCCCTCTCACCCCCTGCACGAGCTGAGGGATGTGATCGGCCACTGCCTGCAAGAAGCAAGAAAATGGGAACTGAGCATGCGCAGAGAGGACAAACTAGCAAAGGGGCAGGGAAAGGACCCCAAGCGCTGCTTTTTGATGCGTGATCCACACCCGGGGACAACAGTACCGGAAGTTGGGTTAAAGAGCATACAAAGCGTGATCCACACCCGGGGACAGCAGTACTGGAAGTTGAATTAAAGAGCATACTTAGCCAGTGGGGTTCTTCCCCATACGGAATCCCTGTCCCCACATCTCCGACTCGCCACCCCTCCACTTTAACAGTAGTCCTAATGGTCTCAGGATATTTGATAGACCACCCTCTATAACAAAGCCTTGAAAGAACTTTCGTAGTCAAAACTCATAGGCTCCTGGCTGTGAGGACTAAAGATCAAAAATCAAAGAATACAGAATTTACAGGTAGGTAAACTGAGTCAGATGGCCCCATGGCTGGAAGAAGTAAGGGGAGAGGTTCATGAACCAGCCTGTTTCAGGGCTCAGACCTCTGACTTTGCAGGTATGGATTGTGGGCCCCCCGCATACACATGGGCATCTCTCCTGTTTTTCTGTTCCAGCATTTCTCAAATGAGAAAGCCCGAAACAGGGGAGAGCGGGGCCATACTTGGCAAAGCAGGACTACTGTATGCCAATCACCTCCAGGGGTGTCTTAGGAACCATCCAGATCATCTACTTGTGCTCTTCCTAATTATCCCCTGATGGAGCAGGCTTCAGAGGTCTGAGGACCACCACTGGAAAAGGTACGGGTGAAGGTCCCCAGCGCATTTTGGCCTGGGGTCCATACTCCACCTGCCAGCCAGAGTGTAAAATTACTTAAAAATATCCCTATGGACAAGTGCCCAGGTCCTTTCCAGTGCTGATTCCAGAAACGTGGTCCATTTTCCCTCTCAACTCAGTCTGTTGGTTGGCATCCCTCTCATTTCCTGGCAGGGATGCTCAGAGATCTAATAGCTTCAGTCCTTTTAGCAAAGAGGGAGAGAAGGCTGACTCCACAACAGGTCCCCAGACATGAGCGGCTTGTGGCCCCAGAGGACGGAGAAGGCCACTTTCCCACCCTGCTGGCAGCTGCATGGTGCAAGAAAGAACTCTACTGGTTGAGCAGAGGCCTCACCCTCAGCAAGCTCTTCTCCTTCCACAGATCCTAAGCACAAAGGACCTCAGACCCTCGTGCACTAATGATGCTCTCTCTTCCCCCTATAACACAGTCAACTCTAAGAAGGGACCTCGGAAAAATCAGAATCAGGAATAGTGAGCTCCAGGCAACTCTTCCCCAGCAGGGCGGCCATTTCAGAAGTAGAACTGAGTTCCCTCAGAAGCACGGCCCCAGCTGAAGAAGTGGCATTTCCCTCCAGATGACTTATTTTTTTTTAGAGATTTGGAGGAAAAGTCAGAAAAGGTTAACTGTCAGAACACTGGCACAATCAGACATGCCTGTCGCTAGCCTCCACTGCCAACACTCTCAGGAGACTCCAGCAGGATGCCCCGTCACGGGTGGACAATGGCTTTGCAAGAGGATGTGTGTGGTACCTACCCATCAAAGGTGTCCTGGGAGAGTCAACCTCTTGGTGGACAGAGAGAATGTTTGTGGTGAGCTGGCCTCAACACAACACCAACGCCCCGCCCCAGAAAAACAGAGACAAACAAGCAGCAAGTAACAGAAAGCACCAGAACATGAGGCCACAGAAGGCAGATGGACAAAGCAGACCCCGATGAGAAAGCAGGGAGCCAACCCGCTGGAGTGCACAGAGACTGGATTTGACCAGCCTCCCAGAGGGGAAGTGACTCTGGAAAGCCAAGGACTCATTTCAGTTTCTATTTCAAAGCTCTGAAATGGCCTCATCGATTCTCTTTATTTAATTCAGTCTCTTAAAAATGATGTGGATAAAGGAAAGATAACGCTGGAGAAAAGACACTCCTTCCAAACACAGGCAATCCACTTAATGGACAAAAACCAGACGTGTGTACACCTGGAGCATGGAGCCACTGCAAACCGGATTAGGAGCCTGGAAGACCTGCCTTAAGTGAATTACCAGGGCATGTGGAGATCTAATGCTATCAGTAATACGTTGCAGACCTGGCCCTCGGCGCACGGGGAGCTTACCTTGCAGCTCTGGACCAGTTGCTGCTGGGCTGAGGGGTTCTTGTTGGAGACAGCTGCATTCTGGGAGGCTGCGATGGTCTGCGTGGCAGCAGCTGCAGCCTGCTTGGCTGCAACCTACAGAGGACAGTGACACAGGTCAGTTCAAGATCGTACTTGCAAAGTCATACGGCCACCGATGGTCTCAACCTTCTTGCTCTTCACTGCCTGCCGTGGGTCTGCACTCCTGGATGAAGTGGTAAAGGCCGGAAGGCATGGAAAGCTCACCTCCTCTGCTTTTTGTAAAAGACTGGCTTGATCTTTTGCAAGTCTTATACTGGCCACCACAGGTGTCTGTGAATTCATGAGCACAACAGCCCTGGTACATCTAGAAGACATTATTTCACCGCAAGCCTCCCTAACCTCTGGCCCTTCAACGTTTCCACCCTGATGTTCCCCAAGCCTTGCAAATGATGAAGCCAGTCAGTCAACTCCTCAGCATGGAGCAAGAGGCCCATGAACCCCACACCTAGCCAAGGAGCTATTGGCAGCTGATGGCCGATGGGGAAAGAAGAGTCAGCTTTCTTCTCTGTGTAGCTCATCATATGCCGCCTATGCTCCCTGGATGGAGCCTACGCCCATGCACATACAAGCAGCATGATTTGGACTGGGTGAGTTATTATTATTAGAGGAAGGAGGAGGAGGAAGCAGAGGTGCTGGGCAGCTTCCAGTGGCATGAAATTAGGAAGGGGATATCGAGAAATAGTCCAGGAGTTGGAGTTGGAGAGTGCGACGTGTATATGATCTAAATACATTCACGTACAAAGTTATCAAAGAATAAGTGGAAATTTAAAATACGAAAGACAAGAGACAACTGCAGTGCTGGGATGGCACTGGCAAGCAGCATCAAGTCTTGATGCTCCAGGGAAAGAAAATCTCCCCATGAAGCACAGGCTGCTCTTGACGTCAATGGAGGTGTCCACGTCCCTCCTCTCACAGCACCCAGACCTCAGCTCACACTGACACCCCCCGCCCCCCGAGGTAATTAAACCAGTTCTAGCTGTCATCTCCTTCCAATGAGGAGGCTAGTTGTCTTCCAGAGCCCAGCAGACTGCCTGTGGAGGGGCTCTTCATTAGACAGCCAGGTAACTTGGCCTCCATCCCTCCCCATCTTAGTTTGAGCGTCTCCTATAAACATCCATGTAAAGACATGTTTTTCTTAGGTAGTTTTTGTCTGTTATTTCCAACTCTTTAATTGGAGTAAAGATTCTGAAAAGAAATGACACAACAGTTTAGTCTTCCCCCCTCCTCGGTCTCCCCCTGTTCCCTAGCACCAGTCTAAACTGCTCAACAGGAAGCCTAGGAAAAGTCACTGCCTCCAACAGAATAGGAACTTCGCAGGACTGGTCTGCTGAATGTATCCTTTAATGCCGGGAAAAAAGAACCCCAATCTTCCTGCGAAAAGACAGCATTCTATTTCTGAATGTTGAACTCTGAACCCGAGCCTTTGGCAGCTATGAACTAAAGCAATTTTTCAAATTGTGTCAATTCTTTTAAAGTACCCAAACGATCCGACATCGCTCACTTTGATTTGGCATTCTTTATACAGGCATCATTTTGGTGATTTGATTTTTTTTCCCCAGGTAACTCTTTGCAATCACATATGGCACCCTAAAAGCCAGCCCCTTTCCTGACCTCCAGCCGGTTGACAATTTTTTTCTTAATAGCATTCTGGGCAGCAGCATTGGTGGCTACTCGGAGACCTTCGGCAGCTTCTCTCAGCCTTTGTTGCTGGTCTTCATTCTCTGGGTTGGCTGCAGCCCCCTGCAAAGGTGGAGACAGACATTTCAGGTACCCCAGGGGCAGGAGGCTACAGTTGCTAAATGCATGCCTTTAATTTTACTTCTAACTAATAATGAATAGTATTTGGAATAGAAAGCTGTAAGCTAGGATATATAGCTGTGTACCACACCAGGCTGTGTTGCTGGGACTGAACCCACAGCCTCCCAGATGTTACATTCCCAGCCTCTATAAACACTATCTTTATACTAAAGATCCAACCTCATGGCTATACAATCCAACTGTAAGAAGTAACACTGTAAGTCACAGTCTTGGATATGTATACAAATTATCTTGTAGTTACAATTTCAAAACCTCAAGGCTTCAAAGACACGGCATTATCAAAAAATACCACATTAGTATATATGTTTTATATTTCTTTATGTATCAGCTAAAATTTAAGTAAAAAGAAATATATCTTCTTCTATTCTGGAGTTTAGTTTTATAAATCTTGTAAGATAAAGGGCTCTGGAAATCTTCTTCCAAAGGATGAAGAACAGTTGTGTGGGCATCATTTACTTAACAACAACAACAACAAAACCAAAAAACACTCCCTTTTTGCCGATTTGAATTACTACTATGTCAAACACTGAAAGGTCAATACGAACAAAAAAAGAGTGAATCTCACTGTAGGAGAAAACAGAATGGTCTTTATCAAGAAGGATGGAGGGAGGGGCAGACAGACAGACATAGGATGGATAACAGTGAGCCGCTTCAGGGTATAGCTGGGAGTGACCTCTTAAGTTCTGGAGCTCAGAGTGCAAGCTATGGCCGAGAACAACTAACTACACAGCACACAGAGTGAATGTTTACAGTGATGGACAGCGGTGTATGCTATTATGAGTCAATTTCAATTTTTGATCTGAAGAAATAGGCTCTGATAAATCTCTCCCCGTCAGATATGAGAACAATGTGTAAGCAAAAGTCTTTCTCAAGGAAGACTTGATCCTAACTGGTATGACAGATCTTGATGGCTCATGTCTTCACATCACTGCTGGAACATTTCAAGGCAAAAGTAAATATGGAAAGTGAAGATTCCATTGGAAAAACAAGGGCTTGAATGGAGCATGGTGAGAGGGGGTGGGGAGGCCATAGGGGTAGTATGTCCTACAAAAAGACCCTCAAGGAAAGTTTGCTAAAGGCCACGCAAAGAAATCATGTCTTTAGAGAGTATTCTGGGAGAACTGAGAAAAACAGCTGGTACCCAACTGTACTCAGGCTGGCAGAAGAGCGTGGTAGGTACCCACGTAGCTGTCACCAGTGTCCTCTGTGTAGGTCTACAGCCCTTGTACCATGGTACTTTAGTTGAGCCTGTCCTCAGAATCTTGCTAGTTTTAGTTAGATATGTACAATTCTGAAGTCATGAAAGGCTGAAGTTAACACAGGGGGAGGACACTCTTCTATTGCCTTTGAGACAAAACATGATGCCGAAATTTGATCGTCCACTTAATGAGATTTAGGATCACCATGGAAACAACCTTTTGGGCACGTGGGTGAAGGAGTTTTCAGACTGAGTTCATTGAGGTGGGAAGACTCACCCTGGGTGTGGGCAGCCCCATTCCATGGGGCTGGGGTCCCAGACTGAAAATGGAAAGGCAGCTGAGTACCAGCATTTACCTGCTCCATGCCCAGGATGCGACGTGACTAGGCAGCAACTGCTTTTGCCACCATGAATAAACCCCTCCTCCCTTGAGTTACTCTCGACAGGCACTTTTGTCGCAGCAATGAGAAAATTCACGATGTCGGCAGTGGTGGCTTTGCCGTCTGTGCCTAGTCAGCACCTCTTTCTCATGTTCAACAACTCCTCTGCTACCCTAAGTGCGTTAAATGTTGCAAAGCGACTCAAGCATGCAACAAGGAGAAATCCACACTCCATCCTTCACCTTTGAAGGTAAGCTTCAAAGCCTAACACTCAACAGTGTTTGCATTTCAAGCTGAAAGACCAAATGCCTTACCTTTGCAGCTTCCACCATGCGGGCCGTGGAGTCAGCCAAGAGCTTTGCAGCTGCAAGGAGCTTCTTGGAATTCTCCATGTCGATCTCAGCCTCCGCATCTGACCTCATGGCATTGACAAGATCGGACGTGGCCTGGGCCAGCACCCGGGCCTGGCGCACCATCTCACCTGGAGGACAGGACAGCAGATATGGGTTGTTTATTTACCATTCTGTCTGAGAATGATCTCAGCGGTCAGGAAGGTTTTTTTTTTTTTTTTATTAATTGTTGTTATTTGTTTGAAACAGGGTTTCATGTTCAGCCTCTAACTCACTATACAGCCAAGGATCACCTAATCCTCTTGCCTCTACCTCCTTAGTGCTGGGATTACAGGCAAGCATCACCATGCCCAGTTTATGAGGTGCTGGAGGCTGAACCCAAGGTTTTCTTGCAGGATAGCCAAACATTTTACCAAACTGCTACACTCCAGTTCCTGGCTTGGAGTTTGTTGTTTTTTTTTTTCAAGACATGATTTCTTTGTGTTGTAGCTCTAGTTGTCCTGGATCTCACTCTGTAGACCAGGCTGGCCTAGAACTCACAGAGATCCGCCTGCCTCTGCCACCCGAGTGCTGGGATTACAGGTGTGCGCCATCATTGCCCAGTTCCCGGTTTGGAGCTTTTTATTACTAGTTGTCCTTGCTGTGCCTGAGACTTTATGAAAGTCTATTCCAACTTTCTTTCGGAAGTGGGAGGTCTATTAAGATGCAACATTAAAAGTGAAACCACCCCAGAGAAAGGACTGGTTCCTCTCCCACAGCTTGTCTGAGGGGAGACAAGCTTTTATACATACAGACATGCTAAAATCAGCGTGGTGACCTCGATGGCATTGAGGGACAGGAAAAAAAAAATAAGACACAAGTGGGAAAACGGATGAAACCCGAGCACTGTGGGTGGTGAACAGGGACATGCCCACAGATGCTTTGACAAATGTGTCGCGAGTTAGAGAAGATGTTAGACACGGGAGGAAGTGGAAAGATGGGGCTCTGCTACCTTTGCAACTTAAAAAAAAAAGGTAAAGCTAGAACTATTCTAAAATAAAAGGTTTCCATAAAATAACAAGCCCCAAATGAGAAGAGCATGAGCACAAAATCCAACTGTATGCAGCATTCCCGGTTACTTAGTAACTTAAGAAGCATGTAAAAGGGGGCAAGATCATTTTCTCAACAACTACCAAACACTTGCCAGGCCTGTGGCACACACTTGGAATCCCAGGCCATCGCAGGCCAGCACAGAGTATCACACGTTCAAGGCTAGTGGTCCTGAATACAGAGGAGAGTCTGTCTGTAAACGCTGCTAAACAAAAGGACCACCTCTCAGAACTCATTATAAAGCACGTTGGACACTGGCAAAGCAAGAGGCAGAGGACCTCTGACAGGCAGTTGGTAGGGTTGCAAATCCTTTTTAGAAGAAATTTCATTAAGAAGTTTAAACTTCAAAAATCCATGTATCCATTGGCTGGGCAATTCCACAGACGGGCACTGCCGCCACCTACACAACTGAAAGCCAGGGAAGACACATTTTTAAGAAGGCTCTATGTAGGAACATTTTTATAAGAGCAAAACAAACTTGGAAACTAAATGTCTATTAACAGACACACAGTCGGAGGGCCGGAGGCTAAGCTCAGTGGCGGAGTGCTTGCCCAGCATGCAGCCAGAGCTCTCCCTGGGTTTGATCCCTAGCACTGAGAGAACAGGATAACTGGTTAAATGTATGATGATGACGACTCCAAAGTGGAATGCTATCCTGTCATTAAAAAACCAAACAGGGACGTATAGGTATGTATGGAAAAATTCATAGTATGCATAACACAATTACATTTCTATAAGCTGTGAAAGGCCTTCATCTGTCTCTCTATACACAACCTTTAAAGGTAGAGAGGTTCTAGGAGCTGTGAGGTGATGGGTATGCTAACTTGTTTACTACAGCAGCCGTTTTACCATATATCAGTTCAAAAATCAAGCGGTCAGTTCTGGGGATCAAGAGGGCACAGTGACCTGATGAATTCAGAGCAGGTGACTTTTCAACAGGCTGAAAAGGTATACTGCATATGTAATTTTAATTTACAGCATGATTATAGTATATCAAAATGCTCCACCCTACACCTCCCCAGGAAATGCTAACCAGGAGCATGGTCTAGACCCTTCCTTCAGACCCATCGGCTATCTACTGTCCCTTCTGGTTCTCTACAGTGACCTTGGGGGTGGGGTAGGGGTGGGGGCAGGGACAGGACACGATGATGATCTCTAGTGGATCTCCACATGTTCCTGATTCCTTGGGTGGCTGCTCTGACTTTACCAACTATATCCTGCATATGGGATAAAAGGATTTATTAATACTATAAATTCAAATAACAAAAATGCTGATGTGGTTTTTAACTGCGGCTCTGGAAGAGGTTGTCAGGACTCCTGGATCTTTTCTCTGTGCCGCTGCGTGCAAGTTTTGGACTAAGGAAGATGAACTATTGTTCTTGCCAGTTCCTCCAGAGTGACTGTCACCACGAGGAAACCCCACACCTATCCAGTCCCTCCTCTCCCAAACCAGTGCCTCACCAGCATCACCCATGGAACTGAAGATGCTCTCGGTGACGCACATGATGGTGTCGGTGGCCTGGTCGTAACGGCCGATGGGCTCGCCGCGGCTGGCAAACTGCCGCACATGCTGCAGGAGGTCGTGCAGGGCCTGGCTGACCACGCTGGCCGCCGCGCTGACCTGCTTCAGGAGCTCACTGTCGCCAGTGGCTGCCTGGCAGGCACGGACACAGTTTTCCACAGAGCGGTCCACCAGCTTCCCGGCCTCTATCAGTTGCTCCTGACACACAGGAGAGCTGATGGTGGGGCTCACGACCTGGAAAGATACAGAGAGGTTTGCTGCAGTGAATGTTCCTGGTGTCCCAGAATGCCCAGCATCTCCCTCAGGTCCCTCTGACCCTCACTTAGCATACATACAAGGGACTCAACTCATGCAGTGGGGTAACCCCCACACTATGACACTTCCTTTGTGATTTGAGAAATCTTGCTAATTAGTCATGTGCGGCAGTCCTCATTACCTAGCACTTAAATAAGGACAAAGTCCTGATATTTACCAATTATACGCTTTTCCTCTGAGTGAATCTTCTAGGCTGAGACAAGGCAAATGACTACCTAAAAGAATTGCATGTATTTCTCAGAGGCCATCTAAAACTCCGCCTGGGTTTCCTCAAAGACTAGGGAAAGTCTGTTAGTTATCTGTGGACTCCAGGGCCCGCAGGAACCTCACTAAGAATGCCTTTGAATGCTCCAAATCCTATCCCAGGTGGGAAATGCCACCCTTTCAATCACAGATCTACATGGCAGGAGATGGAAAGTCCAGAAGCAGAAGCCCCATCCTCAGAGAAGCAGACATGCCTGATGGAATGGAAGGGCCCCTGGAGTCAGGCAGGTCTGAGTCATAACCCCAATTCTGCTGCTTATCTCCATGACGGAAAGCCCCTCACTCACACCGAGCGTTCTCAGGCTCCTCGTCAGTAAATGAAGGTGAATGGGGCTCGGTGTGCAGGACTGCTGGGCAAACCCAATCACATGATTCTGACACAATGAACACACCCTGGAGCCATTCACAGCAAGGACGATTAGGCCTCCCCAAGAAGTTGTGGGTTCAGTATGAACCCCTGTACGATACTGTGGCACCCACTGCAAAGCCTCTTTTATGCACTGCATTAAGAGGCCCAAAGGGAGGCACAGCATCGTGCCTCTAACAACAGGTGAGGCATCAATAAAGACAATTAGACAGCTTATACTAAAACCCTAGCATGGCTGGCTGGCTGTGGTGGTGCACAACTTTGATTCCAGCACTCGGGAGGCAGAAGCAGACAGATCTCTGTGAGTTCAAGGCCAGCCTGGTCTCCACAGAGAGTTCCAAGAGAACCATGCTACACAGCGAGAACCTTGTCTCAACCTCCAACCACTCCCACAAAAACCAAAACAACCCCCCCCGCCCCCAAAGAACCCAAACAAACACAAATTCTATCATGTCCCCCCAAAGAAGCCATCTGAAGCAAGCTCCAGACCTCAGGCTACTTAATGATGGGTGGCAGGTCCGAGTACATGGCGCTGTAGGAAGGGATGGCATGCCAGCTGGCTTACCTTGGCACACGCCACAAGCTGGGAGGTGGAAAGAGCACACTGGGTGGCTGCAGCGATCACTCTGTTCTGTAGGACGGTGTCTTCAGCCACCTGGGCCACATTCTTCGCCTTGAGCACCAACATGGCAGCCGCATTGGCAACAGCTTTAGCCAGACTCATTAAAACATCCTAAGAAAAGGGGACCAAAGCGACTCATTCATTTATTTATTTTTTTAAGTCACCCTTCAAACACTAAAACTGCGTGGAGTGCACCCAGACTTTCTATTAAAATTCCACTTGGTTTTTACCTTCACCCCTTCAATTTTTTTTCCCTTATTTTTTGAAATGCCAGCTCATCCTCCAAAGAAACTAAGAAAAAAAAAAAAAAAACAACCCTTGTATTGAATAACCAAATCTGTCCCTGTAGACAGTGAGTAGCACAGGTTTCCACATAAAACAGGTCAGGGGCTGGGGGAATGGCTCAGTCATTAAAATGCAAGCACCAGGACCTGAGGCTGGATCCCCAGTGCACACGTTAAAAAGCCACAGGCAAAGTGCACACGCTTGAAATGTGCTGTCAGGACGGAGACAGGTAGATCCCTGGAGCTGGCTGGTCAGCCAGCTACTCTAATCAGTGAGCTTCTCATCCAGAGACAGACTGTCTCGAAAAATAAGGTGGAGAGTGACTGAGGGAGACATTTGACATTGAACTCTGGCACTCATGTGTACACGTATGTGCATGTGTGCCAAACAGACATACATACATACAGACAGACAGACAGACACACACACACACACACACACACACACACACACACACACACGAGCACGTATATAGATCCCCCAAAATACCACACACAAATTTAAACACGAAAACAAACCAGCTGAAAGAGGAAGGGTTTAACTGCTGATTCACATTCATGTTCTCCCATTGACTCTTGACTCTTGTACGTGTGATGGATGTGTGGCGTCAGGAGAAACT
Organism: Peromyscus californicus insignis; assembly: GCF_007827085.1. NCBI lineage: Eukaryota > Metazoa > Chordata > Mammalia > Rodentia > Cricetidae > Peromyscus > Peromyscus californicus. Next base: position 62,209,520 of record NW_026294402.1, read on the forward strand.
GAATACATATTCAGACGCCACCAATACCACCTGCAGGAGGTAGGCATTAAATCATGACCTCCAAGTTGTCATGCCCCAGAGTAAGTTGAAAATTTATCTTTTGGACATCTAGCTTGTTAGGATCCAAAAGTCAGCTGCTCCTCCGCCTCCAGAAAGCAACGTATAACACACCCAGACAAATTGATAGCACCGAGTCCTACAGTTGGAGAGCCAAAGACTGCTCTGAATATAACTTATTCTCAGTGTCTGGAACCTTCTGCATAGGGATTGGATTATGCAAAGCAGAAGAGAACTTGCATAAATAAACCAGCGGCAAGATGATGGGGCGTGTGTGGGGGGTGGGGGTGTGGGAATGCTTCAGTTGGAGACTACTTGCCCAGCAGAGACAAAGCCCTGGGTGCCATCCCTATGAACCAGCTATGGTGGTGCCTTCCTGCAATCCCAGAATTTGGGAGGTAGAGCAGGGGACCCGAGGTTTAAGGTTGTCTTGAGCTAACCTGGTAGGCCAGCTTAGACCACATGAAACCCTATCTCAAAACAACAAGCTTATCTAGCAAAGGATGCCAGCGCTGATGAGAGCTTAGAGTTGTTTATGAAGGGCATCCTCCTGCAGGAGGGAGGATCCCTTGGTTACAACTGCCAGGTCTGTCACCCATCTGTCCGACCTGAAGAGGAACCACTTTTACATTTAATTTACTTCAGTGCCGCACATATTGAAAGCAGCTTATGTGATTTAGAAATGCTTTCCCAGTCACTGTTACTTGGAGCAAAGCTTTTCTCCAGAGGAGTGGTCAGAAGTCTTTAGTTATTCATCAGATAATGTTAAAAAAAAAAAAAAAAAGCACGTTTGGTTCTAAACATCAAAGGTACCCATAGGGTCTTTACAATGAGAGATTTTATGAGAAAATATATTGGAAACGGTGTCTAGCCTGTACAGTTTACACTGGTGACGAATACATGTGACCCAGGCAACGCTAAAAAGCAGTCAAGAGCCTAAAGAAGCTGTTGGGGCTGGAGAGAAGGCTCGTTAGGGAAAAGACACTGGCTGTTACACCTGATGACCAGAGGTGGGTCTCTGGGAACCCTATGACTAAAGGAGACTCCCTAAGGCGTCTCTGACCTTCTCATGTATGCAGTGGTAAAGCAGTAAGTACGTGTGCGCGCACGCGCGCACACACACACACACACACACACACACACACACACACACAAATGTAATAAAATGGAAAAGAAAAGTTGATTTTAAAACGGACAAAAATAAAGTGGCCTTAAAGGAACCATTTACTGTGGCCGTTCATGGGTCTGCGACAGTGTCTGTGTGTGGAAGAAAAGGCCAATGACACTTTCAGGAGTCAAGGGGCACTTATCTGCTGCACAACTCTCAAAATTGTTCCCAATATGCCTCCCCTTACCCCCGCCCCCCCCGCATCGATCTTGGACATTTGTCTCTGAATTCAGGTTAAAAGCAATTTGGATGTCACAAATTACTAGCAAGACTTTTAAGCATAACTTTCTGAGCCAATCAGAACATTACTTCATGGAATATGAATCCATCTGCTCACACTGGGACCGAGACTGGGTCACCCACAACCACGATTGTCACAAAGGACTTTGTTTTGAGTCATTTAAAGAAATTCTGTTGTTTCTATTAATTTTGTCCAAAACAAACAGGAAAAGAACGAGATCCTGCAGTTAGAGCAGCTGACCAGGTCTTTGTCAGAGTTTTCAATCAGTCCACTATTGTGTGGCTTGTGTGAAATAAATCCTTGTCAGCTCTGGGAACATGCAGTACGTCGAGAACCCAAGAAAGGCTCCACCCTGGGACTCAAGACACAGAAAAACAGAGTGGACACCCAGTGCCAGGTGGACCCATGACTGCAGGAGGCCGGGGAGCTCATGTTACCATACTTGTCCTCACCTTAAGACTCCACTCTCCAGAGCATTCCACCTTGTCCCTGAACCTGCCTCCCTAGCAAGGCCAAAGAGAAACAGACAGGAGGCGGAGTCTGCATCTGAACACTGCAGACAATCCATCCAGGGAAGAGAGAGGATGCAAAGCTTCAGGAAACCGCAGGGGCAAGTGGCATGCCTTATGGGAATCCACAGCATCTCCTCTACCGCCCTCGACACCAGATAAAGTATTGCTTTTGGGTGTGCACATGAATGTGGAGACCAGAGCACAAGCTCAGGTACCATTCATTCCTCAGGAGCGATCTACCTTGTTTTTTGTTTGTTTGTTTTGAGATAGGGTCTTTCACTGACCATAGGCTTGCCAATTTGGCTAGGCTGGCAGGCAAGTGAGTCCTAGGGGATCCTTCCATCTCCGTCTTCCTAGTCCTGACATTACAAATACATACTACTGTGTACGCCCAGCTTTAAACATGAGAACCGAGGATTTAACTTGGGTCCTCATGCTTTCATGGCAAGTACATTATTACCCACACTATATCCCCAATCCCCAGAAAGCAATACTTTTGAGGAAAGTAAATTGAGTGCTTAAAGGTAATGAAGCCTAGCAAGCTAGCAGCTGAATCTAATATAGACCAAATTCCTAAGAGTTATCTGCCTAGGAGAATTACCTGTACCAATATAAAATGTGAGCCCAGCACAAAGACAGCATGGAGATCTGAAAGGGAATCAGGATGGGGACAAAAGCGGGCATCATTGGGGTTTATTAAGTGGTCCGCGGTGAATTCTGCACATGGTTCCTGGCTCCTGGAAATCTCAGTGGAGAAATGACTTTCAGGAAGCTATTACTGGGACCCAGCCTCTGCTGTGTACTGAACACCTTACTGCACCTCAGGACATGAATGGTCCTGGGGTCCCAGAACCACAAGTACAGGGACAGGAAGGAGACACAGACACTACTATGGATGAAAGTGTAAGTTTCTTGTCACACATATAATCATGATTTAGTCCATGTGACACATCCTGTCCCAGCAATTCTAGAGAAAATGGTATCCTGGCTAGTTTTATGTCAACTTACACAAGCTAGAGTCATCTGAAGGGAGGGAGCCTCAACTGAGAAAATGCTGCCCCACAATCCAGCTGTAAGGTATTTTCTTAATTAGTGATTGATGGTGGGTGGTGCTATCCCTGGGCTGGTGGTCCTGGGTTCTATAAGAAAGCAGGCTGAGCAATCCAGTAAGCATCATCCCTCCATGGCTTCTGCATCAGCTCCTGCTTCCAGGTTCCAGGCCTGTTTGAGTTCCTGTCCTAGCTTCCTTCAGTGACAGATTACAATGTGAAAGTGTAAGCTGAATAAACCTTTTCCTCCCTAAGTTGCTTTGGTCATAGTGTTTCATCATAGCAATAGTAACCCTAACTGAGACAAGTGGCACATGGCCATCTATGAGGTAAAAAGCCAGAATGTCAGGGAAAGCTAAGAGAGAGGAAACTGTTTAATCTCTTTCTAGAAAACATTATGTCAGTAACCGATGAAGAGGCAGTCAAAGGGGATGTAGCCAAAAATGCATCCTCTTGCATTATGGGAAGGATGTATTTAAGGTATCAAGTGGTTGATAAAAAGATTTTTTTGTTTCCAGGCTGGACTGATGGATCAATGGTTAAGAGCACTGGCTGCTCTTCCAGAGGTTCTCAGTTCAATTCCCAGCACCCACATAGTAATTCACAATTGTCCATAATGGGATGTGATGCCCTTTTCTGGAGTACAGATGTTCATGAAGACCGAGCATGTATATACATGCACAAATCTTTTTTTTTTTTTAAAGAGATGTTATTTTTCTGAATTTAGTGATATGTACAGTGTTAGTTCTTATACAGTTGAAATTTTGTGATTTCTGATTTCTATGTGTTTCACATATAGTTACATATTGCATTATGATATAATAATTTAGAAACAGTTTCTAAAAAGTAAAGCCAGAGCTGGGCATATAGCTCAGTTGGTAGAGTGCTTGCCTCCCATGCATGAATGGAACATCTTGTGTTCCGTTTCCAGGACCACATAAGCAAGTCATGGTGGCGCATGCCTGTAATCACAGCATGTAGATGAAAGCGGGAAGACCAGAATTTCAAAGTCAACCTCAGATCCATAGTGAGCCTGGAGATAGCTGAGGCTACCTGAGACCGCGTTGCCCAAAGTGAAATAAAAGGGGTCGAAAACCAGCTAAGTGGTTAAGAGCACTTGCTGCTGTTGCTGAGGACTTGAGTTCAGTTCCCACCACAGATTTTGGGTGGCTCAAAACTAACTGTAACTCTACCTGCAGGGGATGTGACACCTTCTTCTGGCCTCTTGAGGGACCCTCATACACATGCACGTGTACACAGAGACACACGTTCACATAAATGAGAGAAATACAAAAGTAAAAAGGCCAGTGAAATTCAATGGAATCATCAGACAATGGATTGGATAGATCTAGATAAGGGTATTCTTCAGGAAGCCCAGCTTAGAAATTTAATATTCTAACTGGAATGGACTTTTGTATTACTTGTGAAATCAGAGATCTTTAAAGAGGAATAAGAGGCCCTGGCCTTCAGTTATATGAGCAGAGCTCACCCTGGCCTACCATCTCAGTCTTAGTCCTCAACACCGACTGTGGGGTCAGAAGGAGGCAGACAAGCTGAGCTCTCGTCCGAGCTTCAGTGTCGTGAAGCTGGCAGGGAATCAAACCAGCTGCAGACAGTAGCATCAGCTGCTCGGCAGAGGACAAGCAGTGTAAGACTCTAGCACTGAAAAGTAAGGGTCACAAAAATGACTTCTCAGCTGGGGTGTCGCACACTACACAGCAAGCTCTTAGCTCAGTCATCAAGTGCTTGCTGGGTTCGCCTGCATTAAATACCCAGACCCTACTTTAAAGAAGACAGTAACTTAGGAAAGACCTTCTAAAAAGTAAAGGAAAGGCCAGAGTTGGAGATCTTGCTCAGTGGGCATGGTGGTGCATGTAGTACTGGGCAGGCTGAGGGAGGCAGATCTCTGGCACTTGACTGCTAGCCAGCATGGCTCAATCGGCAATTCCCAGGTCGTAGTGAGAAACTTTATCTCAAAAACAAAGAGAAGGTGAACAGTATCCTGAGAAATGACATCAGAGGCTGACCTCCAGCCTCTACACACATGTGCACACACATGCAAGCACACCAACACCCCCACACAAAATAAAAACACCACCAATGACAAAAAGAATGAGGCCATTAGAAACCACACCCCACAAACTAAAACAGGACTTGCCGAGAATGGGAAGTATGGAGGCTGGGTAGTCAATAGAAAGGGATTCACGATTGCTTTATCCACTTTTTTTGTTTATAAAATGTTCAAGAAGCTGATGAGCAACTAGAAAGGTTCAGTAAGTATTTTAGAAGGTGACACATAATATGTGACCTGAGTTTTTCCATTAAAAACATATACAGTTAACTGACACTAAAAGACCTCACTACTCAAATCATCTCTTTTGATCTTATTCTCAACAGCCCCAGGAAGTCCGGGCTTGTATTCCAATACATCCTCCCTTCGAGGTCAGACTCATCACTCAGACTCCTTTCCAAGATCGGGAAGCCGCAGACATCTTACTTGGAATCGCTCATCCGTCTCGTTCTCTCCGATCTGTCTCAGGAGATCGCCACTGGCTTGGCCGATGCTCCCCGCAGCAGTCAAAACAGTCTGTCGAGGCTACAAACAGATAACATGATTTGGTTGGAAAGAAAATGAATTTCTTCCTAAGTCTCACCACACATCAGTATAGCGAGGAATCATACAGATTGGTTCCTCCCACACACAAATGAAGATCTTGGGTTGTATGCCAGATAGGAGAAAAAAAAATCCTGCTGAGATCGATGCAAGGAAATGCTCATCAACCAGTAACAGGCAGATGTGCTTGAAACTTCCAATGAATCAGTCTTGCACAATTAGATCAAAGCTGGTATATACAGAAATTCAATTGCAAACCTATATGTATGCCTTTCGTGTACTAATCATGGGGGTTGAGTAACTAGCCTGGATCTAATTCAATTCCCTTCTTGGGAAGGTTCCTAGTAGGAGCACAACCCTCCCCAGAGGTTGAACCACAGGATCTGACTCGTTTCAATAACTCAATACTACCCTGAAAGAGGACGGCAGAAACCTTTCAGGAAGCCAGAGCTCCATGGATCTGAAGGGATGCAGTTTTTCATCTCAATGTGACTATGTGTCCTGAGGGCTCACCTCTCCAGAAGTAGGCTGCACGGCCTTCAGCAAATCAGACACAGCTCCGGCGAGGGTCCTGGCAGCTCTGAGAAGGTCCTCCCCACTGCCCACATCATCGTCCATGAGGGCCGCCAGCAGCTTCACACCCTTGGACATTTCGGTCAGGTTGGAAGAGATTGTAGTGATTGCACAGCCCACGGCTGTGTAGTCAGTATCAGCGGGGTCACCTGAGACAGAGAAGGACCAAGACCAAAGGACAGTGGTGATGGACGAGGAGAGCCTAGCTTGGTAGGCTGGAAGCAGTACGGATGAGACAACGCCCACTGGCAAGAGCCCATGCCCCACCATCGCGCAGGGATCAAATACAGAACTCTGAGGAACTCAGTGAATTGCCATCACCCTGACTCCGAGTGGCTTCAATAAGGTCCTCTCATCTGGAGGTCTCACATACTGAGAGAGTGAACAAGGCTCCTTTAAACGTCCAAAGCAAAGAGTCTTAAATGTGAGAGAGGTAGTGGGAGGGTTGGAGTGGCTAGGGGTGGTGGTGAAAGTGATGAGGATACAGTGTATTCTGGTACGAAACTCTCAAGTACATATAATTTCAAAGTAGGGGCCAGTGAGAGGGCTCAGCAGGTAAGATGTTTGCTAATTCTGATGACCCACATTGGTTCCTCACCACCTGAATGGTGAAAGGAGAGATCGAACGCCTGAAAGCTGTCCTCTCTACATGTGCACTGTGGCATGTGTGTGCAGCCCCACCCCACACTGATGAGTAAATGCAACTAAAAATTAAAAAATAAAGTTCCAAAGCAGACTAGGGAGATATAGCTCAGTCAGCAAAGCGTTTTCCTTGCAAATACAAAGACCCAAGTTCAATCCCCAGAATTTATATCATATATTAAAAAAAAAAAAAGGAGCTAGCCCTGATGGTATAAACTTATAATCCTAATGCTGGGGAAATGGAGGCAAGTGGACCCCTAGGCCTGAGGGAGAGCTAGCCTAGACTACTTGCAGAGTTTCAGGCCAATGAAATACCCATCTCAACAAAAAGAAGGACTGTGTTTGAGGAGGGACATCTGAAGTTGTCCTGTGACTTCTCTGTCTCTCTCTCTCCCTGTCTCTCTCACACACACATACACACGCACACAAACACACACACCTCAAATTCCAATGCATGCATCAGCATCTCATAACCCCAGCTCAGGGGTCACTCTATCCTGAAATAGTGGTACACTGCAGACAAAAGTCCAGGTATTTCCCGGCTCTCAACAGACAGTGTGAGGGTGGGAGTCAGGCTACCCCAGAAGACACAACTACCGGACAAGACAGGCAAAGGATAGATGCTTGACATGTCCAGACCATTTCTAGATTCTAAACCCTCCACAGGAGAAACTGGCCTCAAAGACTTTGAAGTATGTTCACATGCTGATGGACAATGAGCACTAAGTAAGTGCTTTTTAATGATACACGATATCAACAAAAAAGAATGTGATGTTCCTTACATTCTCTTGGATCGTTTGGAGCAAATGCCTAAAGCAGGCCAAGTGTCTAAAAATAGATGGTCTTCTCACAGTATAGCAATCTGTCACTTCAACAAAAGAATGAATATGCGCGTGCACACACACACACGCACACCCACACCCTGCCCCCGCCCCCACAAACACACTACAATGCAAGACACCCAGGGACTTACCAGCCGTGAGGTTGACAACTGAAGCTGTCCCAGCTGTGATAGCATCAACTTGAGAGTGGATTTCATGTTTGGATTCATCCACTTTGTTCTGAACCCATACCCTAGATGCCTGTAAAACCAGAAAATAGAACAGCATAACCATAGCACTCAACTGCCCAGGAGACCAGAGAAGTTGAGCCATAGGATGAGACCAGAATTTGGCTGCACTCTCCCAGCTGGGCCAGCACTGAACATGCCTGAGTCATCTTAAACAATATCCCAAACAGGTTTCTTGTATGTCCAGAGATGTTCAAAGGTCTATAAATTCTCTGAAAGGTCTATCAATTCTCTGTATCTCATATTGCAATTTAAAAGATGTTTATAACTTGTAGGAAAAATAATTTGACATGACTATATCTAGGTGAATACAACCAAGAGAGTCAAAGATCATATCACTTCCTCCGAGACCCAGGGAACCCAGGGCAGAGGGGAAGGAGAAAATGTAAAAGCTGGAGAGAAGAGTAGTGTGCTGGTTTGAGTGAGAATGGCCCTCACAGGTTCACAAGTTTGGATAGACCCCAGCTGGTAGAACTCTTTGGAAAGGATTAGGAGGTGTGGCCTTGTTGGAGGAGGTGCTTCACTGGGGGGCAGGCTTGGAGGTTTCAGAAGACAGAAACAAGCCTCTCTCTGCCTCATACTTGCAGATCAAGATGGAGACTTCAGCTGTTCCTGGCACCAGGCCTTCATTCCAACATCCTGGACTCCAACCCTCTGAAATGTAAGCCTATTTAAATGCTTTCTTTTATAAGTTTCTTCGGTCATGGTTATCACAGCAACAGAACAGTAAGACAAGTAGAGTGCTGTAAGTATGCAGGCTCTGGGCGTGACATGGCCATGACCCTCTTGGGACTTTCAGCAGCTAGATTCCTTGAAAAAGAACTGTACAAGACTGGGTCCATCAGGAAGGCTGGAGAGACTCCTAAGGTGTCACCCTACACTGAGGATTGACAGGCACTTAATGGTTGCTGGGAGAGGGAGAGACATTTTCTTTCATGGTGTTGCTACCAATAAGTACCACATGTTCCCATACATAACCCCTCGCCCATGCTCCTGTGAGTAACCCTAAGTAAACGCACTGGCTCATCCAACAACAACAACAACAACAACAAATAAGATGAACGAGGAAAGAACAGGCTCAACAGGAGTGGGAGAAGAATACGGGAGGGCAATGGGGTAAGTATGACCAAAGGACATTATATATATGTATGAAAAATTCACAACGAAAGCCGTTATTACATGTAATTAGGACAGGCTAGTAAAAATCAATGTCTCACAATAACTCTGGATGTACAATAACACTTGACGACAATCTTCACTTTGCTTTTGTAGGCAGCAGAGTTAGAACTTGGGCATGTCAGCTCACAAGGGTTCTTGACCAACACTGAAGCTTTTCCTATGGACATGACATGAACTATCATGAAGAAAGTCAGGTATCACGGCCATGTGCAGCTGGCATTTTTCCCAGTGTGCCTGGGAAGATGGGCTGAGGCTCCTGCTCTTGGCCTGCTTTGCCTCTATCAGGTGACAGGACAATGGCAAACTATACCCAGGTTCTGGGCCTTGCCTTTCCCCTACTATAGAGACTCAAAGGGTATTCCTAACTCTTATATTTTGTTTCACCCAATCAGGTGTGTCCAACCTGAAGACTGTGGGCTACAATTGCCGAGGATAGCTTATGACTGTAGCTTAACACAAAACAATGTAAATTTACTTAAAACATTATGAGAGGTGTATGTGTGATTAGTATTGTTTTATAGCTTCACTTGTGTCAGAAGCCTGGCTATGTCCACGTGTAAACTGTCTATTTCCTAGCATTGCAGAGCTCACCTCTCAAATGATGGTTTCTATTGATAATGATGACCCTGTAGGTAAGACACTGATCTAGGCTTAGGGGAATCGCATATTATCTTAGCACATTCTAATTCTTAAAAATTGGTGAACTGGGACAGTCACTGCCACGTATTTTAAAGCCCTGTCTCCCAGCTGTTCTGGATAGGGGAGTCCACTATTTATTTCCACTCTCAAGTTCCCTGAGAAAAATGTATAAGGAATTCAGGGACTTGAGAGAAATGGTACAGAGTGCAGTAGCAACCTCCATACATACACACACCGGTACAGAGATGGAAAACAGCCTTCAGAGACAACTTTGAAAAAGTGATCCGGCTACACAGGAGGAGGTTGCAGAATGCATCTCGGTTCTGGCCCCTGCAAGGACATCAGTCTATCTTCTAGCGGTGGGTTCTCATGGTGCTCATCAGAAAAGGTAGGAAAACAAACCAAACCTGCCCTGGTGCCCAGGGCTGCCCACAGAGACACTGATTCGTGTAAGCTGCGATTTTTTTTGTGATGCTCTGCAGGTGGTTTGGGTGCAGAATAAGGAGAGGAGGGAGAAGAAGGCAGCAGGAAGCAAGCTTGCTAGTCAGGTCTTTGCAAAGTTTAGCACACCCACAAATCACAGGGGCGGCTGGCTAACAGGCACAGTGACAGAGGATGCTGACGGGCCTAGGATTTCTGCTTCTCTCCTAAGAACCTGGGTGATGTCAGTGCTGCTCTCCTGCAGACTACGTCTTGACGTGTGAGGCATTAGCTGATTTGTGCAGCAGCTACTGGAAGGCCTCAGTGCTCATCACTTCACCCTGCTGCATGGCTCAGTAGTATACAGCTAAGCCAGGCATCGACAAAACACTGTACTCAGCCAGTATCCCCAGGCATGTGATGGAAACACGTATTTGTAGGCCCCACCCCACACCCACTAGATCAAAAACACATGCTAAGAGCAGAACATAAGCGAAGATGAGGGCTAGGGCCCAGAGATAAGTTTTAACAAGTCATCCACGGGATCCCATTGTGTACTGAATCTGAGAGCTACTGGCAGTACTTAAAATGACAAAGCCAGCTACCTGAGTTGAGCTCTTATTAGATGCTACATGCATGCTAAGAATTGGATCATCACCCCTTCCCATCAGCCTTATTTACAGATGACAGGGGAAAGGCTTGAGGGAGTGAGATACCCAGATTCACACAGCCAGTGAATAAAGGAGCTGGGATCAATGGACTCTGGGGTCTAAGCTCAGCACAGCAGTCCTCTTTTCCTATGAGTGCAATAGAGCATCAAAGACCCAACATATACCGAGACGCACAGATTTCTTTATCAGCTAGCTGGAGATAGAGCATGTAACCTTATTCTGAGTCAGGACAGAGACACGAGATGAGAAGGACTGATGGATATTTACCATGTCTTGTCCGAGAGGTGGCAGTGAGTCCAGCTCGCTGAGGTCATCCTGAGCCTGCTGGACAGCATGCATGCTTGTGTTGATGGTCCCCATAAGGGCTTGCTGCGCTGAAGTCTGGAAAGGTAGACGAACACAAGGTGGTGAGCAGAATCGGGGGAATGACATGGTCCCCTTGCAAAGCAGAACAAAACTAAACCTTCTCAGTCAAGAGCACATCTCATTACGCACCTGAACTAGCTCCCATTTCAACCTGAGGGCTAGAAATAGCACATTATATTAATAGAACACAAAGCGAAGGTGATTGCAGTGAAGGGCTTATAATCAGAAGGGTGTGGAGAGCTTAATTAGCAGACAAGAAGGCTGACGAGCATCTTCACAGGGGAATTCAGGAGTACAGTTGATCTGAGTACTGTGGATAAAAGATACCATGCACAGAACACAGATGGCTGCTTCCTAAGAAGGATTCTTGATCATCCTTAGGACTCTGCCCAAACTTAGAGCCAACATGCTTTTCCAGCTGCATGATTTCCAAGCTTTGATATTCTTGAGTCCTCAGAACTAGCCCAATAGCAAGGAATTCCCAAGGCGGGCCTGAGTGGTACTGAATCAGATGAATTAGAAAGTTTTCAACAAGACTAGGTTGCAAAGGGAGGTCATGGATGACTAGCCCATTTCTCACACTTTGTGAGGGTATCAGGGCCAGTCAACTTGAAGCTGCTGCAGGGGCATGGGGCTTTGTTTCTACAGCACAAAGAGGTTCGTGATTGTTAAATCTTTATGGCCAACGTGAATAGATTAAGAATCACCTTGGAAACAAGCCTCTGGGCAGATCTTTGAGGGTAGACCAATTTCTAGCTTGAGTTAACTGAGGTAGGAAGGTCCACTCTAAATGTGGGTGGCATTATTCCACAGGTTGGGATCCTGGACTATGTTAAAATGAAATCGGAGCACCAGCATCCACCTCGTTCGCTTCCTAATGCGATGCACAATGTGATCAGCAGCCTCATACTCTTGCCCATCCCTTCCTCATCACAATGGACTGTACTCAAATTGTTAGCCAACACATACATTTCTTTCCATAAACTGCCTCGGGCAGGTATTTGTAATTGCAATGAAAAACGTAACTACATGCAAGGCCCCTCACTCTCTAGCCCCTAATTCTGGAAAGAAGCAAGTAGTCAGGCAATTACAGGAATGCGCAGTCGTTGACTCGTGGCTCAGATGTGAGGCCCAGGGTCCCCACACAGAACCCACCCGTCACCATCTCTGGTGGCCCAGAGGTTAACAGATGAACAGTCAGGGAGTCTCACCAGTGGAGGCATGTGTCCTCGGTGCATCTGTCCAACCATGACCTGCTGCTGCGGTGAGGGCATGCTACCAACATTGAACGTCTCAGGCCCGCTGGAGCCAGAGCGCATGACAGCCGGCAGTGCTACTGAGCCGTGCTCTGCCTTCCCAGTCCGGTTGAACTGCTGCTGCAAGATGGTAGACCTGTGGAGGAGACGACAGGTCAAGGTGAGGGAGGCACCCACATGCAGTATGGTACAGTGGGGAGACATCAAAGATGTACACTGCCTTAGGTTGTGGAGGCCACTTAAAAAGCACACAGTGGGCAAGGAATGAAGAGAAGCACCAAGATGCTCAGCGGAAGCACCTGAGATGAATCCCTTCAGGACCAGTGTCAATGTCTCCAGTGGGTAGTGTTCTAGTATTATACAATGTATTTGTTCTTAAGACAGAACAAACGACAGTCCTGTCACAATGATGCGCTAAGGGAAGGCTGGGATATGCTGTCCTATCACTTGGCCAGTCATCCTAAAAGAACACCACTCAGCAGGTTTTTACTCTAGGCAGCAATAGATGGCACCTATCCTTAGCTTGATGGGGGAAAATGTGCAAATAACTTTAAGGAAAACCTCTCACAAGTTCAAGTCCAATGACCACAGAGGGTATCTGTCATCTCTGGAGGCTTGAGAGACTCTTGCATCTCTTCCAAAAGATTCCACCCAGAGATTAGGATTTGTACATACACACACACACACACCACACCATCTTAACCCATTCAGAATGAGTGGTAAATGAGTGATAAGTGCAAAGGACTTCACACATGTGTAAGTAAGGAGCTAGATGGAGGGCAGTTCTTCTTCAGGAACGCAGTGGGAAAGTCACAAGGAGGGTCTGGGGAACCCAGGTGTGCCTATAGAGGTGAAGAGGGAAGAGATTTTATACCAGGAGGCAGGGACAATCTTAGACCATCGCTGTTAACTGAGTGACCATCTTAAGCAACAGACATCTGTAAAGAGTCAGAAATGTGAGCAGAGGTGGGTGGGGGCCAATGAAGAGTCCTACAAGGTCAAAGTACCGAGAATGATCACCTGTTGAGCGCTCAAATCTAAACAGAACATCTATGTAACCTTGGGTCTTGGGGGAAGGGGCCACAGCTCCGAGAACATCACGGAAGAGGAGGAGGAGGGAGGCAGAGGCACTAGCATCTGGGAGGAGTGGGGCAAATGCTTTCTACTGGATCCGACATGGTTGTTGCACTCCTGAGTCACAGCAGGCACGGCTACCTGCACCACAGCTGGACAAGAACGAGCCTGGCAGCATTCTAGCATGGAGTGGGTCCAACGAGGCCCCACCACTAGCTGAGGAGCCCCTGGGAGTTGATTTTTGCTCGGGAAAGGGGAGTCGTTTTTCTTGGGTGGCGTAGACAGTAGTAGGTTCTCCATGTTCCCCCACACCCATGCTTATGGAAGCCACCCTAATCAAACACAGTAGGTCTCTCAACAAAGACTAGAGGGTAGGAGGGAGATCTGCTGAGGAAAGAAGGGGTCAGAGGGAGCAGAAAGGTGGGGTAAGAAGGTAACGTGGGGTGAATCTGGTCAAAGTAAATAATATATCTGCTCACAATTGTAAAGAATAAACACCAAGCATCCTTTTAAATGAGCTCAGAATAGACGACACGGGGGAGATGAGGCCTGGAGGCTGCTATCCTGTACCTTAGCCAACAGCCATATGTGAAGACGGGGAAGAGCTAAGGCTCCGAGCACCTGGACCATTCGTCCTGCTCATCTTGACTTAAATCCATGATGATGCTCTAGTAGTAGAGGGCGTCCCAGACAGGCAGGGCCCTGGCACTCTGCATTCCCACACTTACAGGACTCTTCCTGGGGGACATACAAGTGCTGCAGATGCTGTTCAACAAACACCTCACTCTGGTGGGAAGCACTAAGTTAATACTTCCCACCTGGTGGATATCAGTCATTCCAAGGACTTAGGAGACCAGGCTATCATATCATACGATAGCCTTGAAATATGCCATGGCCAGTGTAGTTCCAACCTGTGTGCTTACAGGAAACAAATTTTGGGTGGAAACATCTGCTTTTCTCTTACATAGGAAACTGTGTTGGGATCAAATGAGACAGCATGCTGGACACACAGAATAAAAATGAATGAAAACGAGACAAAGATCTGTTTAACATGAGGGTGTCTGTGTGGATTCCTCAGCTAGTATCACTACTAGATATTTCTTATTTTTATTAAATTCATTTTCTCATTAATAAATGGAGCTAAGAGTTCTTAATCACATGATTTTTTAAAGAAGTGTGTGTGTATGTATGTGTGTGTGTGTGTGTGTGTGTGTGTGTGTGTGTATCTATGGGAGGGTATGTGCAGGTACCTGTAGAGGCCAAAAGAGGGAGTCAGATTCCCCTGGAGACGGAGTTCTGCATGGTTGTGAGCAGCCCAATGTGGGTGCTGGGAATCAAACTCTGGTCCTCTGTGAGAGGAGCAAGCATTCTTAAGAGCTGAGTTATTTTTCTAGCCTCAAGTTGTTGTGTTTTGACTGCATCCTGATGCTCCCAAAACTGCCAATAAAATTTGCTTTGAATCAGAGCTAGTAGCTAGCTGTCCAAAATTAATCATAGAGGTTTTGGAGGACTGAGGACAAATTTAGAGAGACACAGGAAGCAGTAGGGTGGAGTTAAGAGAGGTCTCGGGCCTTCTGAATGGAGGAACATGAAAGAGAGGAGGTCACTGGTCACTTCTCCACTGCTTCTCTGATCATTCAGGTTCTTATCCTGACGAGTTTTTATTGATGAAGAATGATCAGAAAATGCTACACCAAGTTTTGGATTTAACAACAATCTTTACAATAGCAAACCAACCAATGTTCCAATGTTTTGTGTGCATGATTTGTGATTCTGTCATCAAAACCAAATATAACAGTGGTACAAATGTTATTCCTGATTTATACATGGACTCTTGAAGGTAGAAAAAAAATCAAGGCAAAGAGCAGACCCCAGATTTGCTCTGAGCACGGTTCCTATGAGTATGTTTTTCTTTTTTAATTGTTTGTATTATTTTATATACATGAGTGTGCTGCCTATACGTGTATTAGTGTACTACTTGCATGCAGTGCCCATGGAAGCCGGGTGACGGGTTTTTAGCCTAGTCTCTTTGCTGCCTCACAGCCTGCGAGAGGGGCGTGGCTTGTCATTAGCAATCTGTGGACACTGGCCAGCCGCCGAGAGACCTCAGAACAGAATCCAACAGAAGTCAAGTTACAGATTTTGAGGGAAGAACCCAACCCATGAAATTTACACCAGAAACGCAGAACAGAACCCAGGAAAAACCGACTGCTTCTCAAGATGGAGGTGGACACTATGCCCTGCCACACAGGACAGCCATATGACACACACTTCTCATCTAGGGCCCATAACTGAAAAGCAAGGCTGGCCTATCCCATGACCACCTCACCGCAGGCAGAGGCGGATCCCTGATACCCTGGATACTTACTTTTTTGGGGACACTGACTCTTCCAACATGGTTGACTCCTCATCCCCTTCCAGTCCAAATCTATCTTTGCTTTGTTTCTGGAGGTAAAACAGACACAACAAGGGACATCAGCAAATCTTAGTGCAGGACCACTGAAGAGAGCTTTCGAAGGGACACAAACAAATACTCAGGTTTATGGCAAATTCTGCCTACTAGATAGTTAATGAGTGAAGAACAAGAGCGTGATGCCAATAAAGCGGAAACCCATGACTTGATATATAAATACAACAAGCCTTGTTTATCAAATGCTTACACAGAAAGCAGCCAGGCGCACGCGATACCATTCTATCAGAATGGGGTTGCTAGAATGGAGTATTGGGAAGCCTTAAAACGTCTGCTTGTTTACCAAACACATGGTGCTATTATGTTTGGTAAAAACAAAAGCTTGGGAAAACCACAATGAACACTTTTCTTTTCTACACAGTCAGGAAAGCAACAAAGCTATCTAGAGAGGGAGAGTGAGGAACTAGGACAGACAGTCCCAGCTAGCTCTAACCATCAACTTGACACAACTCGAGGAATCCCCTAGAACAGTGTGACCCGTGGGTCTGTCTGCAGGAGAATGCTGTGACTGTTAGTTGACTTAGGAGGGCCCAACCAACGTTGGGTGGTACCATTTCCTGCACTGTACATGGAAGCTGGCTGAGCGTGAGCCTACACCAACCATCCATCAAACAGCATCCCTCCATGGTTTCTGCTCTACTTCCTTGGCTGTGAGCTCCTGGTTGGAGGGTACGCTGTGTATACAGGAGGGCAAGCAGGCCTCATTTCAAGTTAATACTCACACTTCCCTCCAGGATAGACTGTGACATGGGAGTGGAAGACCCTTTTGGCTCTTAAGCTGCTTTTGGTCAGGGTGTTTCATCACAGCAACAGAAATCGAACGAGAACACAGACCACTGCTCCTTCTCCAGCAGTAACAGACACAAAAACTAGACATGCTCAGGGGATTCAAGGTCAGAGACCAAATACCCAAGCAATCTTAACGTTGATGACGCAACCTGTCAATCAAACGAGTCTTGATTTTCTTGGTTTTCGACAACACAGCATACCTTTTTGAGGATGATGTCAATGTATCCTGCAATCAGCTGGGATATTTGCTCTCCCTCTGTGGTTTGTACTGAATAGTAGCTTTCCTGGTACTCTCCAAAATCCTAGAAGGGCAGAATTAGAAGAAACTCAGCTTTATTAGATCTACCAGGTATCTTGAGGCCTCGGAGAACAGCCGCAAAGCTCTGTGACATGGCTCACTTTTCACTGCTCTCCACTCAAAGGAAAAACTGGGAAAAACTGAATTCTAAAAGCTTATTCAACAGTGAGTATTTGAAAAAAAAAAAAAAAAAAAAGCTGGGGCTTGCCCAGCCTCAGGACTTGAATTCAATCGCTAGGACCCACAAGGTGGAAGGAAAGAATTGACTTTGGGCAAGTTGTCTTCCTACCTCCACGTGCCCTACACACCTAAGGAAATGTCAAAATAGAAAGGAGAGGGCGCTCCGGGAACTTAAAGGTGGACAGGCAGGTCGGGAGCCCCAAGACTAAAGGAGATCTAGTGTGGTGAGCTCTTGGGGACTTTCTCTTACATCCCCAAGCAGAGAACTGGAGAGGCCTGCATACCTCAACCTGTGGTAGCCATTCTTGAAAAGCCTACTCTTTCCAGAGGAGCAGGAGAGTGAAGTCCACAAGAGAGCTAGATAGGAGATGCAGCCCAAGGTGGGGTGGGGGATGGCGGGCCCAGTTCACTAGCAGCTGAAGAGCAGTGGGCCCCAGACATGCCCAGCGGGTGAGACAGTCCACTTTATTTCTACAGTAAACACAGTGAATTTTTGTGTGGCCCCACGGTCCACTTAGTGTCCTAGGCCTAGTGGCTTCTGCTTCCTCCCATCAAGGTCACCAAGCAATAGTGAGCAATGCAGAAGTACCTTCTGCTCTTAGAGAGAACCATCATATCCTGAATGTATCAGAAAGATAAGGTGAGCCGGGCAGGGTGGCCCACACCAACTCTGAGGACTTGAGAGGCAGAGGCTATGAGTCTGGTCTACTAATGAGTTCCTGCCCACCCAAAGCCACACAGTGAGTACTTGTCTCCAAACAAACAAAGATAAGGTAAGGGCTAGAGAGATGCCTCCATGATTAAGAGCACTTGCTACTCTTGAAGAGCACCTGGTTTGGATTCCCAGCGTCCACATGGGAGTTCACAACCATCTGTAATTCCAGAGGATCTAGCGCCCTCTTCTGGCCACTGTGAGCATCATGCCCATAAATGGTGCAGAATCATATGCATGCAAATATATTATTAGGCTTTCTTTTGGGCCACTAACCAGCTCCCAAATCTTGACATGGAGAGTTATTAATTATGAACGCTCGGCTTTATCTTATTCTTGTCTCACTAACTCTTATAACTTAATTTAACCTGTTTCTCTTCATCTCTGTTTTGCCTCAGGGCTTTTTATCTTTCATTCTGTCTGTCCTACTCTGTGTCTGTCTGTCTGGCCCCCAGCATCTCCCTCTCTTTCTCCCTCATTCTTTTTCAAGCCTAGATTCCTCCTACTTATTCCCTCTGCCCACCAGCCCTGTCTATCCCTCTAGTGCCTAGCTACTGGGCATTCAGTTTTTTATTAGACCAATCAAGTGCCATAGGCAGGCAAGGTAAAACAGCAACACATCTTTACATAATTAAACAAATGCACCATAAACAAATGTAACACACCTTCACACAGTTAAAGTAATATTCTGCAACATAAACAAATGTAACACATCTTTACATAGTTACTATTCCACTAGAGACAAACATTCATGCACATAAAGTTAAAATAACATCTTAAAAGGGAAAAAACAAGGTGAAACAAAACAAAACCCCGAAATCCTTTTCAGCATGTTCTCCAACCATAATGGAATCCAGCTGCAAATCAATACTAGAAAGACAACAGGGAGGTCTCCAAACAACTGACCACGAGAAAACCAAAGCAGAAATCAATCACAGAGAGCCAGCAGGAAAGCACCAAACACCGGGGACATTAATAAAAGCCTAGGGGAGGAAGGAAGGAATTCCTTATGAGAAGCCTTTACCGAACTTTACACCTCAGTGAAAACATCAGGGTACACGCTCTCTTTTGGGTGAGGCCATTACATAGCTTGTTATAAGCATATCCTATTTTTTAAATAAAATTTTGCTCTTTAAGTACTTAGAACTACTTTGGAGAGACCAATAGTATTAAAAGAGATATAACAGAGATAACTGTCTCCAACTTACTTATTCTTGCCTTTCTTTTTTTAAAAAATATAAATCATCTTTATGGATACAATAGGAAAGCTTTCTACACTGGAGTCGTTGCTACTCACAGAGTGACTTAGATTTTTCAAGCAGTTAACAGCCTCAGTGGTACTGCACTTAACCAAGCTAACGATCACAGATGTTACAATCTAAAATGCCTTTCCCAAAAATACCACTCCAAAGTCTTAAAGCAATTTCTTCTAGTATTCCTAAATTTCATGCTTATATGTATACAAATTTTAAAATTTAGAAATCCTCCATGACTTCTCACAATGAAAGAAGAGGACGCAGCTGAGAACCAACACCCATGTTTTGGGGGTTGTGTAGGTCCATCCAGCTACAGCTAACTACAGAAGGTGCAGTTTCTTTTTCTTTTTTTTTTCCTTTTTTGTTTTTTGAGACAGGGTTTCTCTGTGTAGCTTTGCGCCTTTCCTGGATCTCACTCTGTAGACCAGGCTGGCCTCGAACTCACAGAGATCCGCCTGCCTCTGCCTCCCAAGTGCTGGGATTAAAGGCGTGTGCCACTACCGCCCGGTGAAGGTGAAGTTTCTAAGGGTTCCTTTCAACTTGTCTGGACCTATCAATCTATGATCAAATTATGTGACCATGATTGTTATTATTATTATTATTATTATTATTATTATTATTATTATTATTAACTTATTTTGCTTTAAACATTTTTTCAGGATTTATTTCCTTTCTTTTATGTGTGAGTTTTTTGCCTGCATGTATGTATGGGCACCATGTGAGTGCTCTGTGCCCATGGAGGTCAGAAGAGGGCATCAGATCTTCCAGTACTGTAGAGTTACACATGGTGTGAACTACCATGTGGGTGGTAGGAACAGAACCTGGGTCCTCTGCAAGTCCTCAGATATGTTTTAACTGACAACTTGACACCTGAGAACACAGCTTCAGTTGGGAAATTACCAAGACTGAACTGGCCTGTGAGCATGCCTCTGGGGAACTGTCTTGATTGTTAATTGACATAGGAAGACCCAGCTCATTGTGGGCAACACCATTCCCTAGACAGGGGTGGGGGGTGGGAGGTGGGGGATGAGGGGGGTAGTTCTTGAACAGTACAAGAGAGAAAAGGCTATGGAGAGCCAGTAAGCAAGGTTCTACGTATCTGTTCTCTCTCTGCTCTTGCCTCTGGATATCTTGCTTCAAGTTCCTGCCTTGACTTGCCTGCAACAATGGACTGAAGTTGCTTTTGGTCAAGGTTATTGATTGTATCACAGCAACAGAAACCAATCATTCCTTCTAAACTCCTTTAGACTCTTTAAAACAACGTCTACATGGAAATACAGATCCTAAAGACTTTAGTCTGTAGTTAACAACTTCCAGTACTTTTTCACTTTTCTTCTTGCTCAACTTGCTTGGCAACCTATTTGCATTTTCAAGATTCACATGTAAATGTGTCCCTAGATGGCTACATAGTTACATTCTGTTAAGAGCAATTTTTAAAGTTGAGAGGTGGAGTCATGGTCAGAAAGCCTACAACAGTCATTTACTTTCTATGAATGTTATACTGTTTTATCATCTCACCCAATGCTAGGAACTGTGAAGCAGTTACTACCATCCCATTTTAAGCTGGGGAAATCAGGGCTCAGAGAGAAGAGGTCATTTGAACAAGGTCACGGAGCTAGGAAGTGACGTAGAGTTTTAGCATTACCCCAGCTTTCTACTGTCTGTACAGCATCTACACACAGTCTGTATTCTTTTTGGCAGCCTGGCCTCTTCAGCACCACAGCACAATTCTGAGGAGGATTCACATGCGAGCCTTAGAGTTACAAGATTCCTTTCAGGATATATAAGAGATACCATCAGGAGCACACGGTTGAGAGTCCTCCTGGTGAGCATCACTTTGCAGCCAATGTACTCCAAGAGGACTTGGATACAACATGAGAAGAAGTGGTACACAGAGCATCCCAGTGCTGCTCAGCCGCTTACTTCTGTTCCAGTGCCCTCTATGCCCACAGACTGCCCCACCTTCTCCCTCTATGCTAGCCCTTGAAGACCAATCATACCCACAGGCTGCCCTCCAACACTGCCCAGGAGCCTATCGGTCCCCTCAGTGTCTCTTGCTGTTCGTACCAGGGTGAAGCTCTTGGGTGAAGCTGCCCAGCGCTTGACTGTGGTGAGCGGCCACTCCTGAAGCACTTCCTTGGTCTTCTCATCCACACGCATGACAGAATCCTTGGTGATGCCCAGGAGGCGGGGGACCAGCTTGTTCTTGCCTTTCATTTTCTCCTGAAATGAGGGAGGCCAAGGGTCATTAGCCTTTCTAGAACACACTGTATTTAGTGTGTTTTACCTGCAGTCTGTTTACAAACTGGGTATGGCTTTTTGAACAGCCAGGTAAATAACTGAGACAAAGGGATGGGGCAGGAGGACAGACACCAGGACACTGGGTAGATTCATAAAAGTGTGCTGCTGCTTCCTGGAAAACAGCACTATTCAGCCCAAGGGGTTGCTCCAAAACTGTGGTCAGGAAGAAGGGACTGAACTGGAGAGACTCCCAGAAAGGGACTGGGAGGTAAAATCCAGGTATCACCATTCCAGGAAGCCATCTGGGTGGGTGAAAAAAACGGTAACGTAGAATTCAAACCCTTAAAGTGAACCCAAAGAGCCCAATTAGGATCTTCTGATTCTAAAGAGGTATAGATCCTTCCCCTTTAAAAGACATCTCTGCAATCCATTTCCACGTCCAGCCCTTGCTTTGCCCAGCTACTGGGCTTGATTCCTTGTGGTGGTGTTTGCAGGGCATCGTTTAGCATGTGAAGGTTTGTCACTGTGTACATTCATTGTACATGCCGTGGTGCTGTGTAATTCTCATACAGGTATGTAAGGGACAATGAGCATCTCTCTCCCACTCCCATCCCCAACTGTGTTCCTTTGATAGAGGGCCCATGCTGGGCTGGAGTTCACGGAAATCACCCTGTCTCAGCCTCCTAAGTGCTGGGGTTACAGGTGAGTCTAAAAACGGCATTACTGATTAATTTAATAACTTATAAAAATGTAATGATATCTATTAAAATGATTGATTCTTACTTCACACTTATGTTACACCGTTTGATTTGTTAATGGTTTAGGAAGAACACAGGTGGGTATTTTTTGGGACTTCTGGGTAAGAAGTGTTGTTCCAGCAAAAACATTGAAATAAGGATAAAGGAAAAGAAAAAGAGCTTTAACACAACACACAGAGATGCGGTGGAGGGAGGGTGGATGCGAGAGGGAGGGGAAGGGGAAGAGGGAGGGAGGGAGGGAGAGAGAGAGAGAGAGAGAGAGAGAGAGAGAGCACAAACACACAGAATAGAAGGAAGTCTCATGGTAAGAAAGATTAGGAAATTTAGGCCTGGAGAATAAATACTTGCAGCACATATCAAAAACTTTATATACTGGCTGTGAAGCGTTCTTATAAATCAGCCTCTTCCCCCTCTAAAATACCACCTTCCAAAAAACGATAATGCAGACAGTATTTATAATAATAAAAATTTAGCAAATACAACTTCATTTATGTCGAACAGTTTTTTAAAAATTAACTCTCAGAATTGAAGAAGGTACGAAAGGAATCATAGTTAATGGAAGTCAAAAACGGTGGAGCCTGAGGCTGCAGAGATGCTCACAGCAAAGAGCGCACACTATGCTTGCAGAAGTTTGCCTCTCGGAACCCAGCTCACGTGGCTCACCACCACCGGTGACTTCAGCTCCAGGGAATCTGATGGCTCTGGTTTCCACGGGCACTACGTTTACACCTGTATGCATGTATGTATGTGCACACATGCACACACACACACACACACACCCCTTAAAAAACTGGCAACCCTTTATAGAAGAGAATATGTCAATACCTACCCATCTAGAGGCTTAAAATTGTTTCCACTTTGACACAGCCTGCTTCTAGGAACACTTTGTTTTAAAATTTTTAAGTGTATGTAATAATTTTGTCACAAGAAGCACAAATGGAGTTTGTCCTAGTGAAAGACTAGAAAGAACTCCAGTTTCTAATAGCAGAAAACTTCATATAAATAAATTATAGCAATCCAAGGAACATACTACAATGCTTAAAAACCATTTTGTGGGTCTAGAGAGAGATCTCCGTGGCTAACAGCATTGGCTGCTCTTACAAAGGAAGAGAGTTTGGTTCTCAGCACCCACATGACAGCTAAACCATAGCTTCGGTTCCAAGGAATCTGACATCCTCACCTGACCTCAGAAGGCACTGCATGCACATGACACACACACACACACACACACACACACACACACACACACACACACACAAATAAAAAAAACTGTAGGAAAACAACAGATTTTTATGGAAGTAAATTATTTATGTAAAATAAAAACGACAGGATACATGATCCTATAACAACAATATAAAATTTATGTATAGTAGAGAGCATCAGAGTAGTCTTGATCACACACACTTGATATAGACAGGGATGACGTGAAACTCCAGATCTTCCTTCCTTTCCCAGGTGTTGGGATTACAGCCACCATACCTGGCTCATAAAACAAAAATTTAAGAGGTCTCTGTATGCTACATGAAAAGATGCTGGTAATGAGTGTCTCCTGTGATCTGTAATATTTTCCTTATTGCTAAAATTTCATTTACTATAGCTAAACTTTTAGTATTCTCAGGAACAAAACCTTTTCAGTAGTATGTGCTAAAATACATACGTCTATACAATACAGGTGTCATCAGTAAAGTAGGTGTGTATATTCACATTCATATAGAATGCATGTTTGGGGCATGTGTACCCACACCTGACAAACCTGTGATTGCACTTAAAACAGACTTGATACTCACTAAAACATGTGCCATCCACAGACCTCAGACTCCACAAGATTACTGCCATCATATTTTCCCTTTGTAAATGAAGAGACTATTTGTGTGATGGTTTGCAAGAAAATGGTCCCCAAAGGGAGTGGCACTATTAGGAGGTGTGGCCTTGTTGGAGTAGGCGTGGTCTTGTTGGAGGAAGTGTGTCACTGTGGGGGCGGGCTTTGAGGTCTCTTTTTCAGGCTTCACTCAGTGCGACAGTCAGTCCACTTCCTGCTGCCTTCTGGTCAAAGATGTAGCCAGCTCCATGTCTGCCTGCATGCCACCCTGCTCCCAGTTGTGATGATAATGGACTGAACCCCTGAAACTGAAAGCCACCCCCTCAATGAAATGATTTCTTTGTAAGAGTTCCCGTGGTCATGGTGTTTTCACAGCAATAAAAACCCTAACTAAGACACTTTGCTTAAGGAAGATGGGGGCAAATGGAAAAGCCACAATGGGAACAAATATCTAAGCTCAAAAACATCTTTGGGCTGTGTGTAGTGGTTCACGCCTTTAAACCCAGCACTTGCGAGGCAGAGGCAGGCAAATCTCCAGGTTTGAGGCCACGCTGGTCTACAGAGTGAGTTCCAGGACAGCCAGGGCTACACAGAGAAACCCTGTCTTGAAAAAAACCCAAACCAAACCAGACAACAAACAACAACAAAAACCATCTTTAGCACCAGGAGTGGTGGCTTAGTAGTCAGGAGACAGACCGTCCTCTTCAAATTCCAGTTCAGCCAGGGCTGCATAATGAGACTTTGTCTCAAGATAGATAGGTAGGTTGGTAGGTAGATAGATAGGCAGGCAAGCAGGCAGACACAGACAGACAGACAGACAGACACAGTTTCCTCACAAGAAGAGGCCACATTGTGGTCAGAACATGTGTAGCAAATGGGAGAGAACAAAGCACTCTATGACCCTCAAGCCTGTGGTGACGTATTGTGAGCCCTTCAAAGATTGAGGAGCGTTCAGTTCTTTTTAACAAAGGGTCAGTTTCAGGATGGGGACAAATTAAGGATGACATATATGACATGGATTTAATTTGGTTGTCAGTGGTCAACCATGATCACTTATTGTAGAGGACTCTAGGGCTTTGGGTCAGTTGACCTCCGGGAACTTCAGAACAGCAGCAGCAAGACTGCTCCTCTGGGACATAAGCAAGGCTCGGCTGCCTGGAGGCTCACCGGAGCAGCTGGGCTCACTCACTAGCCGGTGCTCATGTACAGTTAGATTTGGGTTATGATTGGCCAGATGCTGCATCCGTCTGTGCTAGGGTACTAACCAAGTTTAACTGATTTACTGAAAGGGACTAGAAAGCCCCAAGTAAACAGGCCCCCCCCCCCCCCCCCGGACTCCCACGGCCACTCACCTTCACCAGGAAAAAGGACACTCCATATGTCCGGAGGGACCGGGCGAGTTTGACATACTTGACCTTGGCTTCTATTTCACTCATCTCTCCACAGTTTTTATGTTCCTGCAAAAGCAACAGTGGGGGTGAGGATCTGTTACTGTAGCCTGCCATGAGCTGGACTCAGTGAGAGGAGGTCCCCACCGGGGAGGTGCACAGGGACCAGGAGCGAGTGGCATTTCTGCATCGGATCTCTCTTGCTCCTTCATGACACAGGTGTCAGCTAAGGAATAGAGCCTGTGGGAAGTTTAAGTGCAGGGCTTCCCAAGCAGGTTACAGCAGAGTGCAAGGATCCATGTCCATATCCAGCATGACATGTGTAGCTGCCACAAGTACAGTTGGATCCTCAAAGGACCCAATATCCCAAAGGGCCCAGAGTTCATATTTTAAGTGACAGCAAGAAAGATGTCCCTCTCGGAACAGGTAGGTGTCCTCCTAACATCGACTCAGAATATATCTTTTCCATGGAGCAAGACATAGACATGTCTGAACATTATTTGTATTTGGAAACAACATTGAATCAAAATGTTCTATATACACACAATTTGTATTTTAGTTTCTATTTCCATTTCAAAATCAAAGAAGATTGAGAACTTGGATTCACTAGAGTGTTTCAAGGTCACGTGGACAGTTGGGCTTTTCTTGTTGTCTGTCTAGGATGGACAAGTCACTGACTTTAAAAATAATCCAAGCTTTTCGAAAGGCCCGAGCTCCCCAATTCTAGCTTCAAAAACCAAATCTCAGGACAAAGGGGCTCTTTGTGTCTTTCCCAGCGCAGCTTAATGGCCCATCACCTTGTTTCAATGTTACCAGAATAATGTCTTTGAAATTAAATGTATGCACGTTTTTCTCAGAAGAGCTAAGTAACCTTTAGCAAGAAAGTATGAATTAAGATAATAAATCTGTCCAAAGAAGAGCTGTCAGCATCTCTCCTCTTGACTCACTGATCATTCATTATGTAAGAATACCTGCCCAGGACACTAAACGGCCATGTGTGGGGTGAGATGAATGAGGACGAAGGGTGAGGGGAAGAGCGCATTTCTGTACAGTTCCCATACCTGAAATATCCGCTTCTCAGCCCCTCTCTGCTTGATGTATTCTTTCGGTAGGAATTCCTTTAGACTGGGAAAGAGAGGGGGAGGGGAGAGACAGCATTTATCACACTCTGTGGGGAGAAGCAGAGACTGTTGCTAAAACTCTTCAGTTACGTCACCAAGACTCCTAGCATTTCAGGGCACAATATGAGGGGGGCAGCATCCCAGGATGCACTTAAAAAAGACCAAAGAACTGATGTATTCGAAGGAGGCAGGTCCGGCACACACCGCCAAGAGAAAGGACAAATGCCTCCAACACACAGCGACCGCGGGTGTCCCTTCTCAAGACAGGGAGGAGAGCCTTTTTACCGTCAAATCTATGTTTTAAGAAATCATGGGAGACTAAGTCTAATACTCATGAAAACTGTTTTCCCTGGGAAGAAGGAGGAAAACAAGTATGGACCAGACGAAACCAGATTACTCAACATATCTTGTGTTAGGGTTTTTCATTGTGGAACACACAAAATTGCCAAGAAATAGCTAAAAATCTAAAGCACACTTGGCACATATTTAAAAAAAGATGTTGATACTATTGCTACAAAAAAAAAAATGACGCCAAGTAATTTTGGAAAACAGTTCTTTGACCGTATATCCCTAGTGAGATAAACCTTAAGACAAAATGAACAAGAACAACAACAAAATGAACTGAAATGTTGTTGACTGTAATATTTAATTTTATTATTTATTAGCATTTACTATGTCACGATGATTGCGTGTGCATGTTCATTATGTGTGTATGGGCACACGTGTCCCATCACATGTGTGGAGGTGTGTGTTCTCTTCCACTCTTACATGGGTTAGGAAGAGACTTTCTGACCAAAGCCCTAGGAGCAAAGGATCCCACCGTGACTGAGTCACCCAAGGTCACAGCGCCAGCTCTCATTCACTCATCTGTGGGTTCCAGAGACACTGACTTGAGCCGTGCACACCTGACATCTGCAAGTTACCCTTCAATCTCATGGCACCCTATGAGATCAGAACTTCAAAGCCTGCAGAGAGTGGGGAAGGGAAGGGAACGACCCAACCACACAGTAAGGGTGCCACAGTGGCCGGTGATTTCTTTTTTAAAATGCGCAGGCACTGCTAGAATCAGAGAAGAGTGATTTGGAAGAAAACCAGAGCTGGTCTTAAACCCATATGTTCACTGAAACTTCAATCCACTAAAATCCTTTTATGGATAACTTGCAATATTCTTTAATTGTTTATATTTAAAGGTATATAATATTTTGATAGACACAGACATATTGAGAGGATTACCAGAGTCAAGCAAATTAGTGTATCAATCACCTTCCAATGTTAGTGTATGTCAGAGATAAAGTACCTACAATCTTTCTTAGCAAACTTCCAGTGGACAATATTAACTAGGGTCCTCGTGAGGGCCATTTGTTCTTTAGCAAATCATTTGTCCACTGACCTGAAACTGCTATTTGACTTCCACCATCCCTCCATCTTCCCCACACCCACCCTGGAATCCATCTTCCTGCTGTCCCTATCTGCTTTCTCGATCTCCCCCTGCTCCTCCCCCTCCCCACTATACCCTCTCCCCCTCCCCCATCTGAGGAACAAACCCAGGCCTTGCATGTGATAAGCAGGTGTTCTGCCAACGAGTTACATTTCCCTCCTCCAAACACAGCACTTCAATTTCTCTGTCTTGCTTATTTCATTTCCTTGTCTTTAGATTCATCCATGTTATCAAACAGGCAGGGTCGCCTTAAAGGCTGATTACTATTCTGTTGTACATCTACTAAAACCCCATTTCCTTATGTAAAATTGAAGCTGCCTGAACTAGTTATTCCAACAGCAGAGTCCCAAAATTGTCTCCTGGTGTGACAACACACAGAGAAGCCTCAGGGAAGCTGCTACTGCTGGGGAAAATGTCAACTGTCCCCATACATCCTAGAATTGCAACCAGAGGGGCCACAGCCACCTCCAGACTGATCTTATCACCTGAAGATCAAAGAGGAGTGTCATACCTTACATCAACTGACAAGAATGTGCCCAGCTCATGAGGAGTGAGGGTTAAAAGGGAACACACGGCGATCTGAAGTGTCCGCCAAGCAGGAACACAGCAGCGCCACCAAAAGGACACCAGAAAGCTTCACTTCAGTGAAACTTGGTGACAGTGAGTCACCAAATAATAACAACAGCATCTCTAGTTGGTATCCTAGATGCTCCTCTGAGTGTGGTCCGCGCCATCAGCACCAGCTAGGAACCTGCGACAAACGTCAACTTTCAGCCTCCCTGGGACCTGCCAAGAGGCTCAATGGAGATCTCAGTGGCATATGTCAGCAAGCCCTGGTTCTGAGGGAGGCAGAAAAACCCCAAGCAGTGGTTGGGCAGCTCAAGTTACAAACCAGAAGCACTTGGACTTGACCTTAGATTCCAAGATCAAAATGTCTGTGTGACTGAGCGTCCTGGGTAAGCTCTGGTGGCTTTGCGGCAAGACCACAGTCCTAGGTGAGGTGGGAATGCCTGGAGTGGTCACAAAAAGTGGCCATCTTAAGATGAGGGTGGGCCCATCTGTAACACCATAGCCTGAGACATTTATAAAGAGCAGAAGATTGTGCCTCCTAGTTCTGCAGCCTAGGGCATGTGACATCAAGCTAATTCTATGTTCAGTCATCTGGAGAGGGCTGCACCCTCCAGAGTGGAGGGACACCGAGTCCTCACCCAGGTGATGAATATAATAGCTGAATACTTCATCTTTATAAGGACCCTGACTGTATCCCGAGGTCCCATCTACACGGTCTTAATGGCCTCATGGCATCCTAAAGACCCCTCTTGTGAAGTCTAGCACATGGGCAATCCCTGAAGTGTGGAAGGGACCCGTTAATCATAGCAGCCCGGAAGAAGCGCAGGTGCTGGGTCTGGAGATTTATGTAATCCTCACAGTGGTTCTGTGATCCCAAACTAGTCCAAACACCCTTTAATGCCAGCCCAGGCCACTGCCCTGGAACTCAGAGCCAGCTTGGAGATGAATTAATCCAGATCTTGCTGGTTTGCTGTGTTCTTGAATTTGAAAGTCACGAGGCAGGTAAGCAGGGCCCTTAGGAGGCTGGACAAGGAAAAGACACGGAAGGTGTCACAGGTCCTCATTTACCCACCCTGGCAGGAGCCCTGGGCCATGAGATCCACAGAAAGGTATAAGCAACAAGGAAACACTCATGCATACAATTGTCTCTTATTACATTTTACTTTTAATGCAGTGGGACAGAGACACAGGGGGCAAGACACAGCTAAAGAAAAGCCCAGGTTGAAAGGCCTCTTTCATGATTAGTTTGAAAACACAGGCTCTAGCCAAAGATTCCACAAAAGCATACCAGCTTGGAAGGGGGAAATAATGTTTGAACTGGCGCCAGCTTAAAAACTGATTTGGGGCCTCCTACTGTGCCCAAAGCTTTGCTTGTTGACAGTAGAATTATCTAGAGTTTGTGGGGGAAATTTTCCAAGTCCACTCTGAATTCTTTCAGAACCCAGATTCATGTCTGGGACTGCTTTGTTCTCTTAGTAAATACTTGGCTGGAACAGCCACACAGGGACAGAGGCACCAGGAACCATGAGTCAGAGCCTTCTTACCTGTCCCCGGCCTCCCACCCTCCACCAATGGACACTGTCTTCACACAGATGCACAGAACCTTTTTGCCTGGTGTGAACACCTGGTAATTTCACCACCTGCTCTATCTCTACCCTTTGTGTGTAGGCCAGGCTCCCGTCTCAAAGC
Source organism: Peromyscus californicus insignis (assembly GCF_007827085.1). Lineage (NCBI taxonomy): Eukaryota > Metazoa > Chordata > Mammalia > Rodentia > Cricetidae > Peromyscus > Peromyscus californicus. The sequence continues at coordinate 62,239,779 of NW_026294402.1, forward strand.
CAGACAACTGCAACTCCAAACATGATGCTAACTGGGAAATAATTCATATCATACACAAGTTCATTCTCCATAATGTATATGTCTGTGTGGTGGTTTGAATAGGTACAGCCCCCATAGACTCAGATTTGAATGCTTTGCCCATAGGGAGTAGCACTTTAGGAGGTGTGGCCTTATGGAGTAGGTGTGGCCTTGTTGGAGGAATTGTATCACTTTGGAGGCAGGCTTTGAGATCTTACAAGCTCAAATATGGCCACTGGAACACAGACTCCTGCTGCTGCCTGACGATCAAGATGTAGGACTCTCAGCTCCTTCTCCAGCACCATGTCTGCCTGCACGCTGCCATCTCCCACCATAATGATAATGGACTAAACTTCTGAAACTGTAAGCCAGCTCCAATTAAATGTTTTCCTTTATAAGAGTTGCCATAGTCATGGTGTCTCTTCACAGCAATAGAAACCGTAACTAAGACAGCCTGCCATGAAGAAGCCCATGTTAACGGTACTACATTTGATTTATTGTGTGTTTGTGTATGTGATGAGTAGCACATGCACAGGTGTGTCCTAGTCCCTTGATAACAAGTCTCTAAAGAAACCTGGAGCTAGACTGGCAGCCTGCAGGCCCTGAGTATCCTCCTGTCTCAGGTGGCCACATGATTGCTGGGGATTTGAACTCAGGTCCTTGTACAGCAAGCATCCTTACCCACTGAGCAATCTCTTCTTTTTAAGAAAGGGTCTCATGTAGCCCAAGCTAGCCTTGAGCTCACTAGGTAGTCAAGGATGACTTTGAGCTTCCAATCTTCCTGCCTCAGCTTTCTGAGTCCTGAGTTTACAGTCCTGTGCCATTAAACCTGAGTCCTTCTTCATCTCTGATAGTAGCTACTTTCTTGGAGTCAGTTCTCACAAATATTTTAACATACTCTTATGCCTCCCTGTATCTACGAATAATAATATATCCGGCTTTTCTTTGTGGGTGTATTTTTAAATATGAAGAAGCATATTCTGGGATGTCTTGTTTCCTCCGAGAAGTCACTGATGTTTTCATACATTCTGAAATGTGATACCTAGTGCCTTTTCTATTTTCGAGATTACTTGGGGCTGGAGAGATGGCTCGGCAGCTAAGGCACTTTCTGTTTTTGCAGAGGACTGGGGTTCATCTCCCAGCCCCTGAATGGCAGCTCACAATCATAATGTAACTCCAGTTCCAGGGGATCTAATGCCCTCCCTATTCTGACCTCCTCAGGTACCATGCATGTTTGGGGTATATGTATATACAAACAAGCAAAACATCCACGCACATAAAATAAGAACAAATATACTGTGAAAAAACATTTGCTTGTGGTCTCAAACTTATTATGTAACAGAGAATGTCCTTAAGTCCTGATCCCCCTGCCTCCACCTCTAAGGGTCTGGGATTTGAGGTGTCCATGAGGAGTCTGTGTATGCTAGACAAGCACTACCAACTGAGCTAAATCCCCAGGTCTCTCTATTTTTATAATTCTGCCATCCTGGGGACTGAACCCACCAGGCTCTTACACATAAGCACCCCCTCAATAATTTGATTATGAACAACTTCAAACACATTAAGATGCTGAAAGATTCACGTAGTGAACACTTTACACTCATCTCCCAGTGTGACTGTTATTCAAGTCACACCTATAACAGATGGCCTAATGTCTCGAGTTTATCAGTAACTCCCATCTTCACCAACACAAAAGGCCAATGGGAGGCTTTTACTCAACACTCCTTAACATTTTCCATGGGCTTTTAAGGGTCATGGAGGGAGTTGTGATGACGATGTTTTGCATTGCTGCTGATTTAGGAGTTATTTCTTCTTTAACCGGCTATGTGTTGTGTCAATCCCCCTCAGCAGTATCAGCTTCTGCACCAGATTCTCCCCACCTTTCTAGAGACACGTTGTACTCAGTATTTACACAGAATATCCCGCAACTAATACAACAGAGACAGCTCTGTGGTTCAGAGCACTTACTGCTCTATCCTGAGGTCTGGAGTTCAGATCCCAGCACTTATATCAGGAGGCTCACGAGATCCTGGGACCCCCAACTCCAGGAGAAGGACATCTTCTGGCCTCTGCTCCCACCCACACATGAGCACAAAAGAATGCACAGACATATAAATAGTAAAAATAAGATTTAAAGAGCAAAGTGGATTCAAGAAGTCATCGAAGAATTAGTATGTAGTGTCTTTTTGTCTTCCATACACTGGTGCGGCCACATATAGATGCCAGTCTTCTGTGAATTAAAGAACAATGCTGGTGTTTTGTTTCTAAAGCTTTGTTTACCAAATAGTCAGCCATGAAAAACATACATACATAATAACATTATATGGATTTAGCAGGTTATGTTGAGAAACACACACACATGTGCAGTAACAATTAGTGAGAAAAAGAGGCTATGAATGTAAAAGTGAACAAGGAGGGGTATATGGGAAGGTTTGGAGGGAGGAAAGGGGAGGTGGAAATGTAACTATGTTACAATCTCAAAAAAATTAAAAACTTTTTTAAAAGGATTGATTTATTTGTACTTTGTATGTATGAATGTGTGTGTGTGTGTGTGTGTGTGTGTGTGTGTGTGTGTGTGTGTGTGTGTGTATACCATGTGTATGTAGTGCCGGTGGGAACTGGAGTTACAGGTGGTTGTTAGCTGCCATGAGGTTGCTGGGAACTGAACTCATGGCCCTCTGCCAGGGCAGCCACGGTGCTCTGGACTGCTGGCTGCTTTCTCCAGCCCCGTGGCATGCTGTCTATGACCACTGTCTAAACCCAGGGAAGCAGAAGCAAGCTCACGATCCTTAGATGTTGTGTGCTACTTTCCTCAGGCTCTGATGTAATGTCCCTTCCTGGGGTTCTCTGCAGGTGACGTAGGAAATCTACCGTGTAGGTAAAGCTTATGAAAGCAAATGGAGAGACCCAGGTTTCCTCTGGCTTGCAGCTCTTGGCGGTTCTGGGTCTGGTTCTGTCTGTCTCTCTCTGGCACTTACACCCCCTCCTCCCATCTACCGAGTTGATGGCACATCAAGGAATCTGTATAGACGTGAAAACATGAAGATCTTTTTGTCTCTGATTTTTACTTTTTTTTTTAATTTAAAAATGTGTGTGTGTGTGTGTGTGTGTGTGTGTGTGTGTGTGTGTGCGCGCGTGTGCCTGTGTGTTATGTAATTCTGACGATTTTATTCAGGTTGTCAGGCTTCTGTGGAACGTGTCTTCACTCAGTGTCTTCTAGTCAGTCCATTTTCTTCCTTCCTTCTCCCTCCCTCCTCCCTCCCTTCTTGAGACAGGGTTTTGCTATTTAATATAGGCCTGCCTAAAACTTGGGAAGTGGTCCAGGCTGGCCTCCAACTTGAAAGGGATCATCCTGAGCGTTGGGATTCCAGGCATGCACAACCATACCTGGTACTGATTCTGTTATTCTAAATGAATATCTTCACTTATGTGGTACTGAGTCTGGAAATCACTGAAAAGCTTGCAGAAGAGTCAGAAGACATTTTTACAAAAATGTCCTGAGTGTGCTAATATTGAACACAAGTGCTAGACAAAAACTTTTTAAAATTATAATAAATGCACTCCTTAGGCACACTCCTTCACATCTCGTCACCAATAACATGGCTGAAATTCCCAGTGGCTCTGTTCATCCTAGCCCTCGTACAAGTCCAACCTTCCACTGTTAAGTCTGCAAACTCTTAATTGTTTAGGTGAAAAGCAGGAAGACTACATGAAAAAAGAAAGAAAGAAAGAAAGAAAGAAAGAAAGAAAGAAAGAAAGAAAGAAAGAAAGAAAGAAAGAAAGGAGAGAGAGAGAAAGAAAGAATGGGAGAAAGAGAGAGAAAGAAAGAAAGAAAGAGAGAAAGAGAGAGAGAGAAAGAGAGAAAGAAAGAGAGAAAAAGGAAGAGAGAAAAAGAAAGAAAGAAAAAAGTGATCAAGTGTCCTAATGCAGGTCCAGCCAGTCACCAGGGATAGCCTAAGCAAAACCAGCATCCAACACTCACTCTACAAATCAGAAGTGTGGCCTAGCAGGTCTGTTTTAATTAAGAGGGGGCTCACCTCCTCAGCAATCTTCACCAATACAGTAGGAGCAACAACATGCACAATTAAGTATCTACAATAAATGAAAAAGCTTCATTACCTAGATTAGATCTGGCCTAATTAAAAAGTAAATCAAATGCAAGAGGAGAAATAATTGCTACCAGGCATAACGAGTTTGTTTTAATTTAGAATCTGAGCAAGGGGACACAAACTATTGAGAGGCACAAGCTTCATCTAAGGAAAGTCCGAAGCAATACAACCATCTAACACTGGCTGTCAGATGGTCAGATGGCCAAGACATTTTGGTGGGTGTGAGTATACAACTTAAAACAGGACCAGACTGCGGTGACATTTGTCAGACCAATGCCAGCCTAACTGCTGTACAAGTGGCCATCAGCAAAGGAAAGGAACATCTATCATAATCTGGGTGGCATAACACACAACATCAAGGCTTTGAAAGGTGTTTGTGTGTGTGTGTGTGTGTGTGTGTGTGTGTGTGTGTGTGTGTTTATGATCCGTGTGTGTGTGTTTATGATCCGAGTGGCATAACACACAACATCAAGGATTTGAAAGGTGTGTGTGTGTGTGTTTATGGTCTTGGGTGTTAGCGTATGCATGTGAGAGCATCTCCCTCTATCTCTCTCCAGCTTATTGTTTGAGACAGGGTCTCTCACACATTCACTCACTGATTCACATGGACAGGCTGGCCTGTGAGCTCCGGTGATCTACCTGTCTCCACATTCCTGTTCTAGGCCTAGAGGGGCGTGCCAGCAAGCACGGTGGGGTTTTTATTGGTTTGTTTGTTTCTTGTATTCTAATGTAGGTGCTGGGGATCAAACTTAGGTCTTCATGACTGTGTGGCAAGCACTTTAATCACTGAGCCGTCTCCCCAGGCCAGTTTGAAGAAAATTCTTGAAGTGACTGCATGTATCTCTCTAACTTCTTTTCAAATACAGTCTGGACTTTTCCATTTGGTTTTTTTTTTTTTTTTTTTGGTTTTTCGAGACAGGGTTTCTCTGTGTAGCTTTGCGCCTTTCCTGGAACTCACTTGGTAGCCCAAGCTGGCCTTGAACTCACAGAGATCCACCTGGCTCTGCCATCCGAGTGCTGGGATTAAAGGCGTGCGCCACCACCTCCCGGCTTGGACTTTTCCATTTGTAACGGGACCCTGAGAATTAGCTGCCCAGCACAGAGAAAGGGCCCATGTAAGGTGACCAGGATGGAGAGCATCAGGCTCTCTTAGGCTTCTGGTTATATTTCTTTCCCACCAGGCCCACAGAACCATGGTTGTAGCTATGAAAACCTAAAACAAGGGAAGTATTTTACTTACAGTGTCTCATTAATCTGCCCTACACTTTCTCCTATTCCATTTTCAGTCACTGTAGAACCAGAGGTAAGTTGAGAGACTGACGGAGTGTGAGGTTTGAATTTGTGAATGTGACATCCATGAAAAGAACACAAGCATGTAGTGTCACAGAACAGAAAGGCATATTTCCCCAGGGTTCCCGCAGAAGGAAGCCAGTTCAGCCGTGGAGAAATGGACCCAAAGGAGCACTTGGCCATATAACTCATCTGGGAAACACTGACTGTTGTAAGAGGAACTGTTCAAGGCCACCTCAGACTCAAGGTCGCTGAATGTATGTTATAGCATAAAGCTTCACATTGCAAAAGCTCCTGGGATTCATTAACTCAACCTAGTGTTATGGTGTCTTTTCTGTAACAATTCAGTTTGGACCACATAGCAAGGTGTGCTATCTGACTTTGCCTGAGCCCAAGAGAAAAACTGCGTTTTCTTTTTTGTCAAGGGCATAGGCTGCTTCCAACCTTCTACCAAAGAGAATGTGAAGGGCCAAAATGCTTGCCTTACCCTCTCCTCTCAAGCCACCCCCAGCACTATAGATGACCCACTGAAGATATCTTGAGATGGCTGAGTCCTCCTCTGGCAGAATTCACATAAGCTCCCCACCTCACCTCCCTACAGTTATAATTCTAGGTGCCCGTGGGACACTGATGAGGCTGGGAGATTATTTTTATCCTCTCCAAATACTTCATACTAATGGAATTAGGGAGGGGAAGGGGAGGGAGTACACCAGATAAAGAACAGCATCAGAGGAAGCAATACATAAAAGCCTTTAGAAAAGTCTAGATCCACACCAAGGGAAAGGCACCTGAGGAAAGCAGCAGCCTGCCCAGCAGGGTGTTCCCAAGAGATTGAAGCCAAAGGCTTGTGCTCCACATGGCCACAGTGAATCTGCAGGGTCAGCTTTCTAATGTAGGCACCAGAGTACAGAGCCAGAGAAACGAAACCACCCCATCCTTCTAGAAAAGAGAACCAAAGACCAAGACGGAGACAAGGCCACGGCCAGGACATGTGTCCACTGTGCTCCCAAAGAGACCAAGAACTCTTAAGATTCTAATAACGAATTCAAACCTAGGCTGGAGAGGTAGCTTAGCCATTATCCTGCTTGCAGGCCCAACATTATAAAAAGCTGGCTGTGAGAACCAACTGGCCAGGTATCATAGACTCTCCAGCAAAGAAAGAGTCGTTTAAATTGGATAATGTTGACAGTCTCTATTCTATATTTTTACGTATCTTACTCTACCAACAACAGTCTGCATTTTGGGTCCCAAACTCAGTCGTGTGAAAGTCAATTTTCACAACCAGTTGGAATAAGGAGGTTCCTCTTAGGTTCCTTCTCATACATAAGCAGGAGAAAAGAGGGGGAAGAAAAATAATGGAGGGGCACTTACTCTAAGAATCCAGGCTTGTGTTTATGCTCCACGTGAGGTCCAAACTGTATCTGGGCTTGAAATCCACCAAACTCACATGCCTTCTCAAAGGAGACAGGGTGAGAGCCATTCAGGATGTCATCCCGAGCCTGAAATACATGAAGAAGGACGAGATTCAAGGGCCTGGCAAGGGTCACACTTCTCCTAGTGACATATCCCTGACTCAGGAGAGGTACTGTGGACACGCAGGCACAGTGAATACTGGGGAAGGCAGAAACAAAAGAAAGGAGGTTTTGTGTGCCCTTCCCAAAGAGGGCAACAGCACCACAGGCACCTGGATTATCAATCAATCAATCACCCCTACTGATAAAGCTAGGAAGGCAGACGAGACTAAGAAAAACGAAGAGACACTGGAAATCCTGTGAAATGCCCGGATTCATATGGGCTGACTTAGAAATATGATTTGCTTCACCTGAGCCTAAGTCATAAAGCTAGGAAGAAAAACATGTACAAAGAGGCAAAACTATCTCAATCAGCCAAGGGCCAATATGATCTACTAGGAGGGACAGACAGACAGATATGTACTCCCATAACCAGACAAGAGGGCAGTCTGAGGACATGCAGGGCCCAGCAATGCAAGATTTTACATGAAAGTCCTGTTCCCAGTTCTCCTGAATCACAGTGACTGTGGCTATTTATCCCTCGCCCTTCCATCTTCCTTGTCTCTAGCTACACGACCCAGAACACTCTGAGATGGGCATTCTCAGCTATTCCTCTAGGCTCTAAATGTGGAAGTTTCTCGTAACTGCCCAGCTAGCTCCCTTCCTTTCTGCCTTCTAGCATCATCCAGTATCATTCTTTCTTCCGCAGAAGTCAGCAAACAGTATCTCAGACCTTCAGTGGACTTGGCCTGTGTTCTAACTACGCACCTACTTCTGCTAGTTAAATCCAAGAGTAGGCACAGAAAACAGACAAACAGCTATGAGATGGGTAAAGGGATTTGCCAATATATAATGCTTACAGAAATGAATTATTTACTTTCAATACTGGCAGATGGTAGGGCTACAGTTTGTAAACCCTGCATCGTTTCTAAGGGCAGACAAGTAGGTAAAAGGAAGGACAGAAGGAATTTGAGGTGGGAAGAAATTCTAAAGAAACATGGGTGGCATTTTCCTTGAGTCAAAAGAAGCCCTCGGGCAACCTAGCGCAAAGCCCACATCACATATGCTGAGAGATCGTAGTTCAGGTGTTAAAACGATTTTCTGAGCTTAAATAATTAGTTAACAGCAAAGACTTGTGACTGAGAAGGTAGCTCGGAGCTAACAAGCAGTACTGATTTTTCTGGCCAATATTCTTCTGTAGCCTAAGACGCTAGCCTGTGAAATGAGATCAGTTAAAGGAATCCAACTGTCTCCTAGGGCCAGGCAGGGGACAGTGTTGGCCACTAGATCCTAACCCAAGACACCCCAGAGAGGAGCAGTGAAGCCCTCCTCTGGAAAACCAGTAGATTATATCCAATGCTAGTTCCCACCAGGGAGTGAAGAACAGCACCTCTGGACTTCAGATTCTTTCTACTGTGTGGGAACTAGAATGAACACCTATTTACCACAAGACCAGGCAGAAATCTCCTAAGGTTTACTTAATGTTTTTGTTTCTTTTCTGCTGCTGTAATAAAATGTTCTGACAAAGGCAACTTAAGGCAGAAAGAGTTTATTTGGCTCACAATTCCAGGTTACAGTCTGCCATTGTGGGGAAGAGGGGCAGCTGTCACTTGAAGAGGTTTATCACTTTATATCCATAGTCAAGAGCAGAGATGCATGCTAGTTCTGAGTATGCTTTCTCCTCTCTTATTGAATCAAGACTCTGCTGCCTAGGGAATAACGCCACCCACAGTTGGTGGGTCTTTCCACCTCAATTAACATAATCAAGACACGCCCACAGGCCAACCTAAGCTAAACAACATCTCACTGAGAATCCCTTCCCAGGTGACTCCAGGTGCTGTCAGGCTGACAATTAACACTAGCTACCCCACCCATCTGTTGTCTGACCAGTAAATACCGTACCTGGACGTAAAGCAAGTTCAATTGCACCGGGTCTCTTGAGTCCACATTCTGATCAGAGTAAAAGAACTTCCGTCGAAGAAGCAAGGTTTCATTTTCATCCACTCCTTGCTCTCTGAATGTCCGGCTGTGATCTAGCCAATTTACTGCAACATGAGACAGACGGAAGGACAGTGTTTACTATTCACTACAGCAGCCTGCTGGGGAAGTGGATTTCCATAAATGCTGATGGTTGCTTATGATCACTTCTTAACTCTGGGAGATGATTGACACCTACCATACTCAAATCCCCAGCCATTCCCAGAGTTAGCTACTGTACTACAGCGCACTGGGAATACAGAGTAGAGGTGAGGGAGGAGGGAAGTCAGTGTTTGGCACTAAGAAACCAAGTGGTATCATATGAAAAGTGTGAACTCTGGGTCCTCAGGAGTTGTGGTTGGGGAGAGGCTATGGGACCTTCAGCAAGTACAGCCTCATCGGAGGAAGAGGGTTCTACAACCTGGCCCCACTTTCTGATGATGCTTTGCCTCTCTGGACTGACGATACAATGTGAGCAGAGGCCTCCTCTTCCTGTCTCCACGCCTTCCCTGCCAAGATGGAACATATCCCCTTGAACTGTACACCCAAACAAGCCCTCCCTTCCTTAAATAGCTGCTCTTCTTGTGTTGATTACATCTTATTTATTGATTGTGTGTGTGTGTGTGTGTGTGTGTGTGTGTGTGTATGTGTGGCTATGTTGTGGAGTACATACAGAGTCAGAGGACACATGGGAATGGGTTGTCTCTTTGTACCATATGGGTCCCAGGCATCGAACTCAGATCATCAGCCTTGTCAGCAAGTGCCTTTACCCACTGGGTCATCTCACCTACACTTAAATATCTTCTTGTCAGGTAATGGTCACAGTAACAAGACAAATAATGAACACATTAAGTTAGAGTTTTCCTTGAAATCAAGAGAAGTTACTTTAGTCTTCTCTAGTGAGATGGTTTAAGAGACCCTGGGTATAACAAGTTTCTCTGATCTCCAACAGGAAAGAGGGAGAAAATGAAAGTCATGAGGTGGTGTAGAGACTCCATGCTAACAGCTAGAGATGACATCTGCCCCTGTGGGCCAGCCTGAATATGACATCACCCTAAAAATCCTGTCCTCACATTGTGGTACATAGGAATCAGCCACTCCCCTGCTCACTTCCTGAAGCCCCCTGTCTCCTCTATTCCTCTCCCTCTCCTATCCCCCCAATGCCCCCCCCACACACACTCACTGGGTTATGTATTTATGACCAGCCTCACCAAATGCTAAGCAGTTCTGGCATAAGAAACCTGTCTGACAGATCTCCTCTTCCACAGTCACCTGGGAGGGTACTGTGTACACATTAATAAATCCTTGGATTTGTCTACTAAAGGCTTCTGGAAAGAAGTCTGTAACTGGAAATTTAATGAGGTAGAAAGAGAAGGAAACAGAGGAGGACTCGGAGGAAATGGCAGGCCCACCAAAGATCAATAAACATTATGAAAGTGATGATGTCACCTCAGAGGGGCAGCGGGAACAAGGAGGCTGGAAGGGAGGGGGCCAGGTGATGAACTAAGCTCCTCCCAGTGGAGGGTGGGAAGCAAAGGTCATAGAGCAGGGCTTTGGGAGCATCCCAGGTCATCTGCGGCTTTTGTACACATGATCCATGTGGCTGCGGAAGTCACATGGCTATGACAGACCAACCTCACTGATCTCAATCTAAGGAAATAATGGATCTAGGCATGGTACTGGAGACTATTAATATCTCTCTCTCTTAAAGACAGCCAGAAACCACTGCCGAAGGAGTGCTTATTACCACCCCCACCCCCACACTGCTAAGCAAGCCTGCAGATCTAAGGAGTTCAGAGGGACACAAAAGGTATATACTTAGCAACATTCACAACCTAAGAAAGGTCTTGTCACACACACATGCGCGCGCGCACACACACACACACACACATGCACACACAAATTGCAAGGGACAAAGTAAGAGAGATGGAGAGGGAGCTTGCTTAGTTAAGTCCATATGCTATTCTGCTACATTTAGATCCCAATACATTAATTACATTTTTTTTGCAAGATAGTGGGAAATCATGAACACAATTTATATATTTGATATGAATGGATTCTTTTTCAGATGTCAAAGATTATTCTAGCCACTTTAAAAGTTGTTTGTAAGTATTATGTTTTAGTGAGACAAACCGAAACATTTACAGATTTAGAAGAAAAAAAAAACAACCCAAAGTAGCTCTCAGTCACGTGGATGCTGGCAGGGGATCCAGGCTCTGGGGGACTGTGTACCTGGGCCACCAGTCTCCCCCACAGAAACTTACAGTCGTCATCCGTGTGGAGCTTGGCCTTCAGCTTCTCCATCTTCCTCTCGTCTCGTAACAACGTCCTGTCCTTTTTGAGTGTGCCCGTCCCTTCCTCTTTCTTTTCTTCAATCGTTTCTTGGATTAAAGAATATTCTTCATAATTTGTTATTCCTAGTAACAGAAATGGCGTCATGATTACACACAATTAAATTGCTACCAACGTCTACTTAGGGCCTGGGGTGCTGCAAAAGGTCCACGTTGTCAAAGCAAAGGAAGGGGTCTTCTTGACTTGAGGGCCAGGGTGGCCACACAGCAGCAGCTCCAGCACAAACAAAGGCTCTGCAGGCTGGGAAGCCGCATTCAAGGTGGTGAGTACATTTTTCTCCACAAACGCACTTACATACACTCTCTCCTCTCTTTCTCTCTGTCTCTGCCCCCTCTCTGTGTCTTTGTCTCTCTCTCTCTCTCTGAGATCAAGCCTAAAACATGAAAGAAAAGCATCTATCACTGAGCTACATCTCAACTACTCCAGTAATTTTTATTTATTTCTGTAGTTCCTTATTTGGAGACACAGTCTCACAATGCAGTCCTATCTGGCCTGGAACTCACTATGTAGACCATGGTGGCCATGGAATCACCAAGACCTGTCTGCCCTGCATCCTCCTTGCAGGGATTGAAGGGGCATACCACCATGCCCGGCCTCCATTAATATTTGAGAAACAACAGCAGGACAGAATAAGACATGATCCTGTCAAACAAGAAGGATACAGATGAACTGGGCCCTTCCATGTAGGGAAGCCCAAGACAGAGAAGACCTCCTTTCACCCAGCACTTAAAGGGCTTCATTGAAGTGGCTCTCTGAAGCCACACGAAGTAAATCTGTGAGAGTCACATTGGCTGTTATCATGAGAATTCGAGAGATAATGGCCATCAGTGGGGAAGGGTGAATCACACAATCAAAAATCCTTTTCACCAAGAAACTCCTTTGTGTTTTCTACAAAGGGAAATAAAAGCTCCCAACCACAGCTCAGCGAGAAGTTTTATACCAGCTGGAGGCCAGGCAAATGGAAAGACTGGACAGTACCTTCCTGGGTGTGGGCAGGGGTGGGTGTGGCCAAAGCAACAGCCGCAGGGAGAGCTGAGCTGCTCACCTATCCTGCTGCAGATGGTGACCAGGAGCTCCCCAACTGTCTTCGAGTCATCCACCATCACTGTCTTCACAGAGCCATCCAACATCCGGATTTTCTGAGGCCTCTGTTTCTTCTTGTACTCCAAAATATCCTAGACACAAGCCATACACACACATACGCCACATTCTGAGTTGAAGAAACACAACGGCATCAGACACTTTTCTTTGGAAATCAAGTCCCCAGAAGATGCCTACATCTTCCTTTGTCCAAAACTCTTTTGAAAGCCTTCCTAAGTATTCGCAGGGGTGCTGCTGGGATGCACACACAGAATTCTGAGAGCTTAGTGATGACTTTCAGGAGGATTAGGGAAACCTCTCCTAATAAGAGTGTCCTTCAGGAAGGAATACTTGTAGCTCACGATGACTGAAAACCACTTTCTCTAAAGTGAAGATGGCTACATGCTCCAACGGCTGGGAAAGAGCAAACACTCAGGAGAGGGAGGAGGAGAAGGCGATACTTCAAACAATGGCAGTGGAGTCTCCAGCCATGCGTTGTCACCAGAAACAATGTTTACTACCTCCACACACAAAATAAACATCTCTTTTTAAAATGTTACTTCAGAACGCTTGCTGTATATATTTACTGTATATGTAGTCTACATAATGAAAGACATAAATAACATCCCCAGAAAGCGTCATCGAAGGCGCATATCAAAGCAGGCATAGTTTGACGAGACTGCAGGAAAGGACATTGGTGGTAAGATAAAACAAAGAATGAGGTTGGGGGTTACTTCAAAATAGGAGACCTCGTTGTTTTCATTTTAATTCTTAGAAACAGAACCACAGACGGGCAGAGTAAGCACCACGAACTAACTGAACATTCCACCCTTGCTTTTTGGAAGCCTGGCCGATCTGACAAGTCTGCTTCATCAGGCACAGAAAACCCCAGGACCTTGAAGGTCAAGGGGGACAAACGCTCAGCATGTTTTTATTCATCACTTAAACGGCAGAGGTAACTTTTGTTACTATCACTAAGAGTTAATAAAGATGCATCTCCATTTGACGTTTCTTTTTCAAAAACAAGCCTTGGGCAGTCTTAGGGCATCTCTGCTTTCCGTCATGTAGCCTCAGTTTCTAATCCAGTCCGGGGACACCTTGTATCTACTCAAGGAAGATACTGTAGTTCATCTCACAACTGCCAAGCCCAACTGTGCTCAGCATGGAGACGCTGCTCAGCTTACTAACCTCGAACTGTTTCAATACTTCTGTGGAATTTCAGGAATTTTAGATTTTTAGCTTCTTCTCACCACCCGGACAGCCTTGCAGGTTCATGGCATGGGAATTGTTAATAAGGTGCTCTTAGATTAGAACACAGCCACAGTGGGTTTCCAGAGCTGGTTTCCCAGCAGTGAAGCAATGAGAAAAGAGAACCAGTGGACCAGCAAGGTGGACCAGTGGGTAAAGGTGCCTGGCACCAAGATTGTTTAGTTCTTGGGATCCACATTATAGAAGGTGAGAACCAACTCTTGAAAGTTGTTTTCTGGCATCTTCATGCATGCCATGAAACACACAAATCCACATACACAGACACGCAATAAGGAAATGTTATTTAAAAAAAATTAAAGATGGGGCTCAGGAGATAGCTTAGTGGTTAAGAGCACTGAGTGCTCTTCCAGAAGACCCAGGTTTGAGTCTTAGCACCCACATGGCAGCTCACAACAGTCTGTAACTCCAGTTTCAGGGGAATCTAACACCATCTTTTGAACTCCAAAGGTACCAGTCAAGAAAGTAGTACACAGCCACACATGCAATTAAATCATCCTTACACATAAAAATAGATAAAAAAGTAAAAAGGAAACAGGACCAACAACATACCCCATTCCGCAGCATGTAGTAATCCAGTGTCCGCCCTGCTTCTAACCAAATCCCTTTCCTGGGGTCTTCATCAGAGAGAAACAGCCCATAGTCAGAGGCTGGAAAGAAAACAGAGAGAGAAAAAGAGGCCAAGTGGCGACAAAGCTACCACTGGCCCAAGCACACTGACTGGGCAAGGAGGAGAATGCTGTCCATCCCCAAAGAGACCTGCTTCTTACCAAGAGCATAGCATCACTCACCCCCGTGGAAGCAGGGGCCACCCAGCAGAATCAACGGCCACTGCAAGGTCCATACACATGGACTAGCGGTCTGGAGGTGTGCCTAAAGTCTAAGAGAATCATCAGGAACACAGTCTGCATTTCTAATCGAAGCTGGCTTTGTTTTCTGGTCCTTGCTGTCAAAGTCTCATTTAACCAGGCACCCACAGCTATGAAAAAATGGAGGCAGCAACCACCTAAGACCAGAGCCACGGAGGCAAAGCAGGAAAGATGGGTCACAGCAACAGAGCATGTTATGGGGGGGGGGAGGGCAGGAGGGATGGCTCAGTGGTTAAGAGCACTGGCTGCTCTTCTAGAGGACCTGGGTTCAATTCCCAGCACCCACATGGTGGCTCACAACTATCTTATAACTCCAGCACCCTCACACAGACATACATGTAGACAAAACTCCAAAATACATAAAATAAAATAAAAAAAAAGAATAAAAAAGAGCACGTTTTAAAAGATTGGTGGCAAATGCTTTGTAATCTTAGCCTTAGGGAAACTGAGGCAGAAAGACTGACTAATTGGAGGCCAGGCTGGGCTATATGATGAAGACCTTGCCACAAAACAGAATTTTAAAGAAATGAACAAGATATTTAGGACTTCCTGATGGGATGAAGCCTCTGTCACCAAATACCACAAAATAAAAAATATACTTGGAGAACTAAACAATATTCTTTATAAAGGTGTCTTAATCCAATGTGGGTAGTCCAAGAGACCAGGGTGCAGGAGAGGAGCACGGTCATTCCCCACCTAGACTTTTCTCTTCCTAGTGTGTGAATGACCCTTCCGGTGTCATCCCTCAGGGTGCCATCTCCCTTGTTCACTGAGACAGGGTCTCTCACTGGCCTGTTTGCACACCGAGAGGCTGGCCCCCAGGGGCTCTCTTGTCTCCTTTTTACCAGTGATGGTATTTCAAGCCTATGAAGGTTTGGGGGATCAAACTCAGACCCTAACACTTCTGCAGCAAGCTCTTTACTGACAGCCATCTTCCCAGCCCACCTTTTCCTTGATGTAACTGAAGGAACCTCGGAGCCTTTCATAAGGGTCAGGGTTCCCACAGCACCTCAGGAACGTGATTTGAGTCTTTAGAGGCCTTCGCCAGAACTTGTATCAATCCAGCCCAAAGAAAAGTTCTAACAGTGCCAGAAAACAGTAACAAAGGAACTGGAAAGTACCAGCGAGACTGGACAAGCAAACCTTAAGAGTCAGATAGGGACTGTGTGCAAATTTTTATTTCTGGTTTAGCAACACTCAGCAATCTGATTATCATAAACAGTGCCCTCTTCTGGATGCAGTAGGTGTCAACACTCACACGTGCACAAACCCATATGCAGATATACACACATAATTAAAAATAAAATCTTTTTAAAAACTGAGTTAAAAAATTCATGAAGCTCCTTCAGAGGGCTTGCACAGTAAGCCCTGCACACAGGGCTGAGGCTACTTGGAGTCAGTATGTACCAGGCAAGTATGTTACTCTTTATTCAACCCATGTAGTGACACATCAAAAAATGGTTTGTGAATTACAGAGCAGGATGCTCACCTGAGGAGGGCCAAGAAAACAGGCATATTCACATTGAGTACTGAGGATCCATGTTAATGTGGTCATGGACAACGAAAGTCTTGTTCTTGACCGGAAGTAATATAGAAGGTATTTCATTTAAAATTCAGATTTGTCCCTCCTGGAGACAGAGTCTTATTGGGTTGTACAGGCTAGCCTGGAACTGGCTATGTAGATTAGGCTGGCCTTAACTCAGTACTATCAGCCTGACTCTGGCTCCAGAGTGCTGGGATTAAAGGAGTGAGCCTCCATGCCTGGCTTAAAACAGAGATGTTCTATATGTGTCTAGGTGTGTCCCTTTAGCTACAAAGTTCAGGGACATCCAAGCACATTTTCAGAAACCAGTGAGTAACCATGACCCACCTTGTCCAGTCTGCGCCTCGGGCACTCGCTCCCGAATGACTCGACAGGCATCGTATACGGCTGTCGATGGCTCAAACTGCATGGTCTTCACCACATTGCAGTGACGGACACAGATCTTTAAGGATAGTGCCACCATTTTCATAGACGACTTGATGGGTTTTGCTCAGAGCGTCTAGAAAACACAAGGAGACAAGCCTTGATTCATACAACCATTATTTAGCTGCAGGGGGGAAAAGGTTCAATTATTAGCCCAGCTGTCCCACTACAAAGTCATTCACAGTCATGTCAAAACCGGTGTGAGTGTCATGTGTGACAATGTGTTAGCATTCCTTATTGAGAAATGTCACCATCTACTCCTCCACGAATAGTGGCAATGATTGTCAAAAATTAGCCCCAAACTACAGCCTATGCAGTGGCCAGACTACCCACAGGACAGAGGACTTGGAAACAGCTGACACTTTCCACCATCATATCAAGGTCTCAAAGCCAACTGCTTCCAACTCTCCTTGTGCAGGCATATTTAAGGAAATATGACCACTTTCAGTTAACAGTCTGAGCTCCAGAGATAATTGGGCAGTTTTGCTGTGTTGCAGAGTTTCCCAGAACCCCCAAGATATCCCAGCGTGGCTCAGGGGTAGAAGTCAGTGGAGAAGGCCATGGGGTTCAGTATCACCATGGATGCCTTTCATTAGATGTAGCAAAGAAGAAGGGATGGATAATCTTTTCTAGACCCTGGAGAAAGAATTCCAAGTGTCCTTGTAGTGGTAGAAGAAGGACGGAGAAGGAGATGTCAGAGTTAACACTGAAAAGCCAGGAGCCAGCGGAGAGATGAGGACAAGGCGTCCAACAGCTTGGAGTTCCCTGCCAACTCCCGTAACACAGTTTAGTGGAATGCGGGGCCAGAACTGAAGGGGGTAGTAGGGTCAGGAGCGAGATGGGGAAGAGGGCTGGCTCAAAGGATGACCAACATATCTCCTAGGCAGGCTTGCTGGGAAGTGGACTGAGCACCGGCAGAAGTTCCCATCTTATGTGGACAAACTTTCATCTAAAAGTGTGCCACCTGTTGTATCAGGAAGCCATCCACATATGGGGTCTGCCTCCTGATGGTCCTAAGGACAGTTCCAGGCACCTAAGTGGCCTCCCTCACCATATACCATCTTGATTCTGGGCCCCGTCCACATAGCTGCCTCTCAGTCTGTTGGAGAGGAGAGGGTGGGCAGGTGTTGGTAGACGGGACAGTGGGGTGGGAGCCTGCTGTCTGGGTTCGGTCCCAGGCCAGGAGTGCCTTGGATTTCTGTCTCTGTCACTTCTCTGCTTCTGACCTTCAGACAGCAGGAAGAAATCAATACCCATGGCCAGCTTTCCCCACCAATTTCTCATGCTTCCTCCTCTTAGCTACCTCAGGAGGGAAGGCATGGAATTCAGGCTCCTCTTTCAGCACAGGACAGAAGCTCAAAAGAATGAAGAACAGCAGAGGTCATGAGAGTCATGTTCTGAACTATTCAATCACCTAGAACAACCAAGGTAAAGAGCATCACCATCATTACCCAGGGACAGATTGGTAAAGAAATCCCTCCTCAAACAGATGGGCCTTTTGTTCAACTGCACACAGGCCCAGGACTAAAGAGGGTCCAGCATGGTTTTCTCACTCCTAGCTCCTTATTTTACTGTGATTCTGTTTTCCCAAATGAATAAGACTAACAGTTTACTTTACAGGACTGTGTGCATGTGGGTGCACATGGTATGTATGCGTTCATGTGTTCATGTGTGTTTATGTGTGTGGAAGTCAAGGACAACCTTGAGCATCTTCCTTTATCGTTCCTCACTTAAACGTTTTGTGACAGGGCTTCTCTACTGGACCTGGAGCCCACCAATTCAGTTAGACTGGCTGGCCAGTGAGCCAGGGGTCATCCTGTCCCCGCCTGGACAGGACTAGGATGAGGGGTGTGTGCCTCCACGCCGGGCTTTTTGCATGGGTGGAGAGATCTGAAGTCAAATTCACACGATTTCATGGCAAGCACTTTACCAACTAAGCTTCCTCCCCAGACCCTTTGTCCTAAACAATTATTTACATGTAAAGACTGAGCTTTTATTATCATACAAGATGACCGCTCACATAGCCAATGCCTGGATCTGAAATCAACGTGCACATGATTTACTCATCCTGACAAGCCCCATAGCAATGAGATAGTTCTCACGCCACTCTTAAATGAGCAAGATTCTGGCAAAACGGACGATTGCTGGCATTAAGTGCCATGCTTTACCCTACAGCAAGGAAAGAGAATTGAAGCATTTATCAATTTAGAGATGCTAACTGAAGATGAGGAATTTTGAACAGTCTCGCTGAATTTCCTGAGCCAACGATGCAGCTCAAACAACAACCTGGGTACCGATTCATGCTCCTTCTCTACCTGACATTTGTCTCCACTCCTGTATCCTAACCCCATCTTAACAGCACACACTTGCCATACAGAATGGCTGATTGGGCTCCTTTTTCACATTTCGCTGCAAGAGAGCCCACAGCCAAATTCATGTATGAGTTTCTGTAGCTATTTATGGCTCGACCAAGGTAGCTTTGTTTCCTTTTACTCCAGTTTGAGTGTCTGGTCTCATATTGATCTTAAATATTTTGTGTGTATATTAAAAGACAGGACACATTGTAAATTCATGACATTTCCTTTATTTTCCTTTTAATAATTTCTTCTCACTGTGATGATACTTTGCTTTCATTATAAAGGTCACTTGGACCAGCACACACAATAAAAAAAAAACTCTTCCATGCCATCCATTGGAGAAGATGAACCACTGGAACCAGCTGTGAAATACAGACATTAAATAAAAAGACCCTCCAATTCCAGAGAGCTGTTGTACACATAGGACCATCCTGGTCCAACCAGAGACAAGCAAACCCAGTCCTAGCCTGGGAACTCTAATATAAACACCCAGCATCAGTCAAGATGAGCAGCTATTCCTTGGATTTATGCCTGACAAACCAGGACCAAGAGGTGTTCTACACCCCCTTGCCTTGCCAACCATACCACCCAGAATTCTTAAGTGCCTTGTGCCTCGGTCTCCCCCTCAGAAAAGTAGACAAGAGAAAAACAGATCTCTCAGTAAGGCTGCCATAGAATCCAGAGTTAAACGTGTTAACAGCACACAGATAGTGCTGAGTAATTGTTATTAAAATTAGCCTTGGGTGTCACACAAACACCGGAAGCATCACACTGCATTCAGCTAGCACAGAGGAAGCAAAGTTGGTCTTACTGTTTATGCTTGACTCCATAAAAGGGAGCAAAGGCAGACAAGACTGCTGTTCACAGCAAGCACCTTCCAGTAAGCCGTCCATTCACTGCACAGATCCAGTACTCAGCCTTATGCGTACTCTTTCCTACACATCTGGGATCTCATAAGGAGATGTAAAGCTAGGTGTTTGTGGAGAGGCTGAGTCTTAGCATCTAAGTCTTAGAGATATTCAGATTTCCCAAATCCAAGAGCTCTTCAAGAGGCAAAGACAGTGAGTGCCCTCTATAGGGCAGGGCTAGTACCATGTCTGGCTCCAGCTCAGTAGCAAAAAAAGTAGTAAAGTCTGCCCAGGAATGCCCTTTGGGAAGCAATATGAGAGCGCTGCACCTCTCCCTGTAAAACAGCAAGCAGGAGGGCTCAGTGGGACTTGGCCTGACCAGGAGAGCAAGAACTGGAGAGTATGCTCATCCTTTCTTGACTGTAACCCACGGGATGGCCTTGCATCCAATTATGGACGGTGATACTCATCCCCCTTCTTCATCTCCTTGCTCTGGAGCCATGTCTGATAGCCGCATGAATCTCCTAACCAAATGTCAACATACAGATGGCCCTTTACAAAGTTAGCCTTCATCTGGACTTACAGCTTAGGCTCCAGTGAGTACTTGTGCTCTCTCAGAGCAGAGTCAAGGGAAGGGCTTCCACTTCTCCACAGTCTTACTTGCACCTCTACAAAGCAAGAGAGGTGGCTTCTTTGCCCAGGAAGAACCCACCATGCACCGGGGTTCTGCTACACAGAGGTGCTGTAAAATGTTGCCTCCCAGGACTCTCGAGGCTCAGCTGCACAGGGCTTACCCTGAATAGTCAGACTCTAACACACTAAGCAGAGCAGGCCCACCGGAAAGGTAAATCAAGCCAGCCCTTCCCGCTGGCTTTTATTCTAGGGTGGTGGGGTGGTGGTGTGGGTAAGCAGCCAGGTGTCCCATTTTGCTTCCTCTACAGGAGTCACATTTTCTGTGAGTTACCCAGGCTCTCCTCAGTATGTCTCCCTCCTTCTCAACTCTTCCTGGCTGTTGAGGACCCAGGAGGCTGGGCCTGCATAGAGAGGCTCTCTCTTTGTCCCACATGGGACAATTCCATTTCATTATCTGCTCAGGCAAAGCAGTAAGGAACAGGTTTTTCAAAGTACCCAGCATCCATTTAGCAAAGTGCCAGGCCTACTATGCCCCCTCTGCAGCCAGTGGGAGCCCAGACATAGGAAAATGTCCCAAAAGACCATCAGTGGTTTTCTTTCAGAAAGGCCAGGACCGCTGTTCAACTTTGAGCCCATCAATTAGAAGTAACTTCTACTAGAAGGACTATTGGTGAAGGAACCCAGGAGAAATAATTAACTATCTAAACAGGTGTGAAATGAGCATGAGACCAAGGAGTTCAATAAAAATCCCAGCCATGGGGCAGCTCTAATAACTCATGGGGCTGCCACTGTGACCCCTGCCCATTCTCAATCTGGCATTAAGCATCTATACCATGGGTTTGGGGACATGTCCACCATTAGAGCACCATCACCCCTCTTGGCCTCTGAGAACAAGGGCTGAGTCTAGATAATCAGCTTTGAGTCTCAAGACCTCAACACATGGCAGATACTGAGGATCCCTGAAATTAATATGGGCTCCATGGAAAGATGTAAGCAGACTTTTCATGTCTTATTTTGGTGTCCCATGAGTTCCGTTAGGACTGTTTACAGGAGCATGGGTACCTTAATCAGGGACTACACCACTGAAAAATATCACTCCTTTCTCCCAGCAACCATCAGCCGCCTATGGATCCTCAGAGATGGGCAGGTAATCATACCTGCTGTGAGTCCAAGAGTGCAAAGGTCAAGGCATGCCCAGGAGACACACTCCAAAATATTTCACCTCTTCCTCTGGCTCTTGCATTCATTCTGCCCCATCTTTTGTGAAGCTCCTGGGCCCTGGATGAGGTCCCATTTAAGGCTGAGCATCCAACAGTCACTCTCAAAACATTGAACAGATGTTTCTATGGTTATCACTGCCTACTGCGAAAAGAGCCTTCTCTGACTAAAGCTAACAGCAGCACTAATGTATGGACATAAACATAAATATCTACAGAGGCAATCTGATAGATGTATCATGCCCACCCAGTAAACAGAAGCAGTAGCTTGCTTACTAGGCCTCGTCACTTTCCCAGCCTTGAGCTTTTAACCAGGTTTGCACTGGATGTTACTCCCATCTGTGGAGTTGACTCAAGTCTGAGCAAGAAGGTTTAAGGATAAACAGGGTGCCAACATCCATCAGACCAAACTATGGCTACACTCCCGAAACCCATGTCAAGGACCACAGAACCCCAACCTCATGGCTCACAAAATGAACTTAAAGAAAACAAAACAAAAACCTTAAGAAAGAACAAAGCCACACAAGTCAACATTCATGGACAGGTTCTTGAGGGAGGATAAGGAACAGGTATACTGTTCCTGGTAACACTTGCCATGGAGAAGGGCTCCATGTTGACTTTAATGCAGGAGTAGAGGAAAGGTGGTCTTTCTATCTCAGTAAGAGAACTAAAGATGGCCCAGATTAGCAGTTTTCAACCTGTGGGTCGCATTATCAGATATCCACATTACAATTCATAACTGTAGCAAAATTAGTTATGAAGTAGCAATGAAATAATTTTATAGTTGGGGGTCACCACAACAGGAGGAACTGTATTAAAGGGTCGCAGCACTAGGAAGGTTGAGAACCACTGCTCTACAGTGTGGAATACAGAGCGATGGGAAAAGATGTTTATACATTTTACCACTTGTGGATGAAGAAACTATCACCTTGAAGTCAAGAGACTTTCCCAATAAAACCACCAGGTGAGCAGAGAGAGCTATCATGTAGTAGGTCTGCAGCCTTCCAAGGATTCCTCCAATATACCCTCCACATGCTCCAATATACGCTTGGCACTGGCACTTGGGAGTCCATCGTGAAGGTCGACAGTGCCCAGCTCTACTCAACTTTAATAGCATGCATATGTATCTGTCTCCATCAGTGTTTCAGGATGCACACACACTTTGGACTTTCAGGCAAAGGAGCTGAGAGCTGCCCTTCATTAAAGATGATGTCTAATTATGAGGAGACTCTGCAGAGGGATGCATTAGTGAGCTACAGAGCAGTATAGGACTCTGGAGCAGGGAAGCGCTGGAAGATCCTGCTGCGGGGAGGAAGAGAGAAGGAAACAGATGCTTAGATACGCGTAGCACTATCCTCTCCTGGGAGATGATTTTAATGCATGTAGGACTTTGAAAAGTAGGCGTGCAATGCTCAATACTGACTGTCAGTCAGACGGGAGACAAACCTCTGGGCATATCAGAGAGGGAATCTCTATGTTGTTTTAAATGAAGTGGGAGAGCCACGCTAAATGTGAATGGCACCGTTCCACGGGCTGGGCTCCCGGAATGAATAAAAAGAGAAAGTGAGCTGAGCACCAGCGTTCATCTGTCTGGATCCTCAGTGAGGATTCAATGGGTTAGCTGCCTCAGACTCTTGCCACCATACCCTCCACACCATGATGGCCTATACCCTCAAACTGTGAGCCCAAGCGGGCCCGTCTTAAGTTGCTTCTTTTTAAGCATTTTATTGTGGCAACGAGAACGCAATGTTAGAGACAAGCAAATCAAACTACTGAGATGCCAGCCTCATCCACCCAGAGATTCCCACTCTGACAGCATGGGTATGTGTTTAATTCCTGAACAACTGTCTAGGTATTTTATGTGTGTTCCTGAAACGTACCATTCTCTTGTCCAGGTCCTGATACCCTTCCAACCCAGAATCCAGCTTTGCTGGTACTGACTACTCTTTCCACTGCCACAGTGAGGGCAGTTCAATCTCCTCGTCAGCTCTCCTCTGCAACTCTTCCTTCAGCTGTGATACTCCTGGGCTGAGCTACCAAAGAAGCTAACAGGCTCCTCACATAATGACCCTTTGTATGGAACAGCTTCATGGCACTCTGGAATGTGTCATTGTTGGATGTGTTGACAGGCTAGAAAGTGACAGAGATCCTCCCTCCCCCCATTCTCCCTTTCTAGGATACATACAGAGGATCTGGAGAGATAAGTGAATTCCTAGGCTGTGTGAGGAATGTCCTGTCATTTTCTGTCAGACCACTAAGAATGCTCGTGGGCTTCCAGGAACCTCACTACTCAGCTTTGATGTTCAAGACAGCAGAATAAATCACCTGCCCCTCCCAATCCTCTAGGACCCACCTTTTGGTCCACCGCTGTTTTCTGCCTCAGCAAAAGCTAAAGAAAGAAACTGGCTCTACACTGACCTCTCATTTTGAATCCTTTTACACCTTAACTTCTTCAGATTGTTGACAATAGGCTGTTTTCAGAAGAAAGTATGATGAAAAAATAAATAAAAAATAAAAGGTCACATCGAAGGAAAAAAAATAGAAGGAAAGCATTCCGAAGGTCAAATTCACCAGGAGAGCGGTGAATTACTTAGCATGCATTTGGTGACCCAGGCATTACCTCTCCCCATCACTTGGTGTTTCTGGACCCTTCATGACAACCTGATGAAGTCTCAGGACAGTAGATGCTCCATGCTGCTGCTGAGGCAGACCGTTTTGTCTTCACAGCACACATTGTTGTGAGGACTAGAGCCCACACACTAGTCTTTACCTGGAATACACCAGGCTCTGTTCTACGAGATCTGGGGGGAAGGTCGGTATTTTCTAGCTTCATCATGGGGGGAATATAGTAAAGAACTGCACACAATTCCCCCACAAGTGATCTTCCTCATGCTGGTATTTAATGAGATGCCAAGCTGGTGTGGTCCCTACGGAATGCTACCTGCTGCAGCCTGATTTCAAATGTAAAGTGATGGTGCACATGGACATGATCATGTGTAATTTCACATAATAAAACAGAAGGAACCTCCCACTTCCCAGCTCTGGCCCCTTTCAATGAAAGGCTGCAAACCACACATCACTCACAAAGGCAATAGGGCGTGGCTTTCGCAAGAAAGAATTCTGAGGAATAAAGGAAAGAAAATTAAAGACATATTCTTGCCATTTATCTATTTTAATCTATTAACCACATATCAGAAGGGCATTTCTGTTGGAGATTGATATGAAAATCTGGTGTGTATGTGAAGAGCTGAAACAAATCTAGGAATGTGACTGTGGTGGATAGTACTGACAGGATCTAGCATCTCCTGGAATCGCTCTGGGCATGTCTGTGAGGGAATCGAGATTGACTTATTAACTGAGGAGGGGGAAGACCTACCCTAACAGTGGTGGCAGCATTCCATGGTCTGGGGTTCCAGGCTGAATAAAGAAGGGAAAGTGAGTTGAGGTCTCTCTGCTTCTTGGCTGCAAAGGCAAAGTGACCTGCCGCCTTCGGCTTGATCAGATGCTGTCTTTGCCATGATGTACTCACACTGTGAGCCAAGACAAACCCTCCCTTCCTTTAGTGGCTTTCATTACAGCAATGAGAAAAGTAGCTTATATCGCAATTAAGCGTTTCATTCCCACAGACTCAAAGTCTATCGGTAGACTTGTCATGTGACCCATCCAGCATTCTTGGACTGGACTGGATTTCTCAAATATTTCATTTTATTTTCTGGCCCTTCCTCCAGGACCACACCATTTATACTCAAACATGGGAATGCTCCAGTAAAAATGTACATAGTTTAAAATGTCCCCCATCTCAGACTTGGGAACCACTGCACAGAGATCTCCATAGGCTACTAGGCTAGCCTTTTCCTCACCATGGCACATGCCTGGGAAAACAAACAAGGTTTCATTTCAGAGGTTACAGCTGCATGCACTGCCCTGTGCTTGCGGCAAGGCAGAATGTCACGGCAGCAGAAGCTTCCTGTAACTGTCCTTCAGGGGCTGCTCATCTCAGGGAAGCCAAGAAGCAGAGAACAGTGACGGGAAAGACTAGGCCAGAGCCACCATTTGCCAGTCAAAGACACCTTTAGCAACCCGTTTACTCTAACCAAGACCCCACCTTGCCACTTTTCAATTCATCCATTATGGATTAAGTCAAAGCCCTTATGTTCTATATCCTCTGGAACCTTCACCACAGACACACCCAGAGGTATGGTTAATATTCTCGTATTTCTGAATCCACTCAGGTTGATAATCAAGATATGTAAATCTGTCATAATTTCCCCATTTCCATAATGTAAAAACACTAATAAATGCATAGATTAAAACATTGTAAATAATAGCAGGGAACTTACATTGGACTATATACCTGGAAGTGATTCTTAACCCTTTTTATGGGTCAAGCACACAGACTCCAACACACAATTGCTAAGGGGTTGAGACTTTGCCTAAGTAAGCCAACCAAAATATAGTAGATTTGTAAGTTCATCAAATGTATACTTTCTAAATAGAAGGAAACATGTAGAAACTAAGTGCTTGTGTTAAGAAAGCAGTAAAATGGGAGAGATATTTATTATTAACACTGTTATTAATAATTGAACTAGCACTCAGTGAATTACTGAGTGTCACACACTTGTCTGATAATTCAGTAAGTGAAGTCCGATTTATCCTGGGTAAAGCAGGCTTAATAAAGGGGAATGCTTTATAAAAAGGTAAACACAGAAGGCTTACACCCAGGTCTGCCTGAATCCAGACTTCTGTGTCTAGCCCCACTCCAACTACAGATAGACAATGCTGACATTTTGACGCATCCCCTCTGGGTTTTGTCTATTTTTATATAGCTAAGACAATGCATTCTATATAATTTTGTCTATGGAGCTCTAACTCCATAATAATCATTTTCCACAGTATTAGAAACTCTGTAGAAATAATATTTTAATATATACATAATATTGCAATAAGAAACCTATAATGTACCATGCTGCATTGTGTGTGTGTGTGTGTGTGTGTGTGTGTGTGTGTGTGTGTGTGTGTGTGTGTACACTGGCTATACTCAGGTTTTAACACTCATAAACAAGGTTATAGTAGACTCTTCCATTTTAAATCTCTTATGTTTTTAATTTCAGATTTTTTGTAAGCTCAATTTCTAAATATTTTTCTTTTTTTCCCTCCACATCATTTCTTCAGAGACGCTCAAAAGAGACTAAGACCACAAGAGAAAAACAGAAGCAAATGTACAGGGAACATCGGTTTGTGCTTTGAGTTATAGGATAGTTAAATGAATATGTATTAGCAACTGGGCAGCCAAAAATCAATCTGGGTTTTATAGTTCAATCTACACTGCAGAACGATCCTGCCATCCAAGGCTCGGGCTGTAAGAGACCAGAACAAGAGAGAGAATCAGCAAAGAAATGAATAGGAGAAAACACATCTGGTGTGGTCCACAAACCAGATTTACACAAGGGGCAGAGAGAAGATAGACGCTTAACATAAATTTTAAAATATATTGCAAACTGTAGAGATGACAGAAGAAGGGACTGAATCAGTTTTCCCTACAAAAACCTGGGTGGACATGACTGGCAAGCATCAATACTCTGACCTCTGTAAGCCCAGGTTTCGAGAACTGCCCACCAGACCCCTCCAGCTATAATGAGGATCTTACCTAACAAAAGGGCTGATGAGGTGCCATTTATCCTGGTCTTCACAAAATGAAGCCAGATCAAAAATCTTGTCCAATCTGTCAGTGGATTACCAACAAGATTTACATTAAGAATAACAAAAGCCAATCATGGTTAAGTCTCTATGTGTCAATTTTACTTCATCAAAAAAGCAAGGGAGGGCTGGAGAGGTTTCAAAGGACCTGAGTTCAATTCCCAACATACACATGAAGGCTAACAACCATCTATAGCTCCAGTTTTGGGGGATCTGATACCCTCTTCCGGCCTCCGTGGGTACCAGGCACATATGTGGTGCCCAGACATGCATGCAAGCAAGACACCCATACACATTAAAGAAAAATAAGTGAGACTTTAAAAAACAAACAAGGGAAAGCTTTAATCAGAGGCCCCTCCTTGCAATGAACAATGGTGAATACCAAGACTCAAGACTGCCCATGATTCAGAGAGTAAGTAACGGTTAGAGGCTCTAAACAAGACACCCCTACCACCCCCTCTAAGGCTCAGGGAACATTGTAGAAGAGGACAGAGGGAGCATGTAAGCTAGAAGACAGGGTGAATGGCTGAAAAAAATCCCATCCTCTAGACTCCATACAACCAACGCCATCATAAACTTCCAACAACTATTGTTACCTTCACTGGGCACACCCAAGATCAGGTCCACACCAACAATCAGTCAGGGAGTAGGGAGGGGCTCGTGGAGCCCTACCCTGTATCTCTAAACTTCTGGCTAACAACCGGTTCTGGAAGAAGGGGACTCACTGTCTTTAGTTGTGTATGGACTGAGCTCACCAACCTCACATGGATAGCTCCAAAGCATGTCACACAGATGGTCCTTGGTTAGTCGGTCCCAAAACAAAACGGATAGAAATAATTGTGAGAGGGGGTGAGGGAGACAGGTGGATGGGGGTGGTAGGTAGACCTGAGGTGAGAGTTGTCAGTGTGTGTGATTGTATCTATGTGAAACTGTTAAAAAATAGCAAACAAACAAATAAATGAAAAAAAAAGGCATATGGGAGATGACAAGAAATGATGAACCTTCCACGGCATAGTTAAGGCCCAGCCACATACACACACAGCCTCCTATGCGGCCATCCCCAGTAGACCAGCTTGTCATATGACCGTCTTTGGAGAGACAGTTAGGTTGTTAAAATCATGCACTGTGGTTTGTTACAGACACACCTTGAACGTCTCGCAAAGACCCACATACTGAAGGATGAGTTCCCAGTGTACAGCGACACTGGGAGATGGTGGAATGTTTAGGAGGTGGGGCCCAATAAAACAAAGTTAGGTCCCTGGGGGAGTGGCCCTGAAGGAGCTCTTTGGAGTCCTACCCCTTCCTGTCCCTCTTTGCTTCCCTGATGCCATGAGGTGAGCAGCCTCCTCTGCCATGAGCTCATGACATGATGTGTAAAGCAACAGGATCAAATGACCATGACTAAAATAACCCCCAGCCAAAAGAAACCTTTCCACCTTTGAAGTTAATCACTTAAGGATTTTTCTGGGAGGAGGTAGGGACAGGCTCACATATCCCAGATTGGCTCAAATTCACTATGTAACCAAGAATGACCCTGAAGTTCTGATCCTTTCCTCTGCGCTTCTCAGGTGCTCGAAACAGGCATGCGCCACTAACTCAGTGCTTTGCGAATGCCAGGCAAGTACTCGATCAACTGAGCTGCATCTTCAAACCTACCTCATATATTTTTTATTAAAACAGCAAAACAAAAGACTAACACAGGGTCAGCCCTAATCCAAAAGCACTGGTGTTCTTATGAAGGGTAGAATTTGGAAACAAGAAAAATATAAAGACAGAGAGAAGACGGACAAGCATAAGCTAACAAGAGAAGGCTGGGTCACACGCTTCCCTCACAGACCTCAGAAGTTGTCACTCCGACCAGCACCATCCTTTTGGAACAACAGCTTCCTCAACTGTGGGGAAAGAGATTTCTATCTTCTGAGTCAGTGAGTCTATGGAACTTATCACACTGCTACTAACAACAAAGTTGTACATCACAATGAAAATGTCCATCAGCCTAGGATGAAGGAAACAAGAGGTTTCTCTGACCTATGTGCCTATAAGCATCCTACAAGAGCATTTTTCTGAAGTGATAGAATTCTTTTTTGGGGGGGGGGGGGAATGTTAGAATTTGCTACGGTACAGAATTTTTTCAGGAATTAAAATAAATAAAATTCAATGACAGCAGAAGCCCACTTTCCGTATTTGTTTCTTGACTATCCTGCATGGCTTCCTTAGAAGATGAAACCCATGTCTCTAGAAAGGGGCAGGAAAGAAATTGGCTCTACAGAATGGCCCACTAGATTCAGCACAACCTCCTCAAATTTCAGGTGTGAGTATCTAGAGCCCTGGAAGGAAGACTGAGAGTCCGTTGCTATGGTGACAGCAACAGAGAAGGGAGAAGCTGACAGCGCCAGGGGAATGAGGAGGATGGAGAAAGGATGCTCTTGCATCCAAAGGGCTTCAACCCTCACAGCATACACACCCTGCACAGAGCGCGTACTGCCAGACACTGCAATCCAGAGAAAAGACAATGTAAGTGCAGGAAGAAACCACAGAGCAACCCAGCTGAAGAGTCCAGAATAAGAGCATCAGTTGCTCCCATCACCAGAGTCCCTCTGAAGTCTATAGGACTCAAGAATGAAGGCTCAGCTATGTGGCTGGCTCCTGAAGGATCCCAAGATGAATCTAGGACAGTGCTGACCTTCCCAGGGAAGACCCAAGTGGGTAAGGTTCTGACATAATGGACACAGCCTCCAGTTCAAGCTCGTTAAAGTCATCCAGCTTCAACCACAGCCCACAAGTGGCACAGGTTCCAAAGCATAAGACTACATCCTCGAGGAATTATTTGTTTATAGCAATGGAAGGCCCAAACAGAGCTGCTGTCCTTGTTTAGAAAGCTGTGGTGGTAAATTTGCACGCAAACGTGTAATGAGAATTTACAGAGACTGTGAGGCCACTATTAGTGTGGTCCAGTGGCCACACCATAGCTACCCAGGTGAGTTCTCCATTATCATTACAATCCTATGCAGAGAGTAGGTTATTTTTAAAGGCCATGCTATAAAGCTATCAAGTGTGAATAAAGATGGATAATCATTAGCACTACAGAAGGCATCTTGACTTAAATAAGAATAAGAACTCATTGTGTACATGCCCTGCCATGGTCTGAGTATTTGTGTCCCCTCCCAAATTCATGTTAAAATTTGATCCTGGATTGAATAATAAGGGACAAGAGGACTAAGGAGATGATTAAATTACAAGGGTGAACTCCTCATGGATGGATTTTTCAAAGGCTTGAGGAAACAAGTTTGTCTCTTCCCTTTCTCTGCCATTTAAGAACATAGGGTTTGTGAAGGAGGACCCAGAAACTAGGCATCATCCTGGGAAGGGGGTGCAGCCCTCAATAGGCACTGAACTCATTGGCCCCTGATCTCTGACTTCCAGCCTCTGGAACTGTGGGAAATGTTTTCTGCTCACAAGCTACCCAGTTGTGAATATTCTGTTAAAGGACCACCAACAGATGAAAACACTACATCAATGTTTATATGCTGACTCCCATCGGTTGCTATGGAGTCCTCAGGAGACTGCATCCTTGAAATCTAGGTCCTTCAGTAGTGATGGCCAAGGGCTCTGACCCACAAGGACTCAGTCTCCTCCATTGTTATAGTAGATTTCAATCTTGTCAGAGTTTATTGTCATTTTGAAAATTTTCTTGGTTCAGGCTGGGGATGTGTCTCAGTTGGTAGAGTAATAGCTAACATGCAAGAAGCCTGTTCAGTCTCCAGCAACTGCACAAAGAGGCTGTGGGGGTGCTTTCTCTAACACCACCTACACTCAGAAGGCAAAAGGAGGAGTGTCAGTTCAAGGTCATCCTCACATACAAAGAGAGTTTGAGACCTTGTCTCAAAACAAACAAACAAACAAGCAAACATCACCATCTAAAAAGCTTACTGTGGGGAAAAGGTTTCAGCCCCTTTCTGGAGCCTCTAACCTCACTACAGTGAAGAATCTCTCACTGAGCAAGTCTGAAAGTCAAAAAGAAAAAGGTATCTTTTCAGGAAAATATAATAAATATTTATAGACACTGTGACTCCATCACCCCTGAAATGTTAAGCAAAGCTATTTCTCCTTTTACTTCATTATTGATTTTGTTACACAGTAAATGATAAGCAGAAAAGAGAAAGGTAACAGGGACTCTAAAGCCACAGGGTCAGACATCAAATAAGTGCACACGCACACACACACACACACACACACACACACACACACACACACACGCACACACGCACACACACACGATTGACTTCATTGAATGCCATTGTTATGTCCCAGAGAGCAGTAAGAGACAAGAAATCAATGTCACAACAAACTCAGCCTGGGAGCACAGGAAACGGGTTTTGGAAGGGCCCTCCTCTATGATGACAGTCCCCCAATCCTCAGGCTCCTCCTCTTCCTCACTCTATGACTCTATGTACGATTAGATGATACATGTATATATCGTATATGTATGTATTTATGTATGATTAGATAATGTTGATACCTCCTGACTGGGGTTCGTAGGAAAGAGCAAGGCAATGGGATGGCTGACAAAAACACAAGAACGCCATGTCTACTGACATCTGGGTGGCCCTTCTCAATGTTTTTGTCATCTTTAAACTAGGGAACTCCTAAGGTGGGTGTCCTCAAAGGATCAAGTCTAAAATACAGCTTGATCTTCCTTAAATTTTGTTAAAATTTCCTTTTTATTACATATATAAAGTTTCTCTCTCTCTCTCTCTCTCTCTCTCTCTCTCTCTCTCTCTCTCTCTCTCTCTCTCTCTCTCTCTCCTTGACTTTCACCTTGTTTGACGCAGAAACTTTTATTGTTCGTCACTGGGTACTCCAGCCTACCTGGCCCTTAGCTTCTGGGGGTTCTCCTGTCTCACTTCCCGTCTTCCCATAGGAGGGCTGGAATTACAGACACATGCTACCCCACCTGACTTTACGTGGGTTCTGGGGTCTTGCCCGGCTGCCGTCTCCCCAGCCTCCCAGGCCTTCTTTCTGGATCTTTCTTCCAGTCCCTAAAGCCTGGCTTACTTTTCCTGCCAAGCAATCCCCTTTCCGAGTGCTTTTGTCTCTCCGTTTTGCAAGCTTCAGCTCAGGGTTGAGTGGCCTATTTGCTTTCGGGCCTGTGCTGAGGCAGAACATCCTGGTGTGAATACGACCCAGAAAAAGCTGCCTAACTCATGGTCTGAAGTGGAGGAGAGGTGGGCTTCAATAGCCCTTTCCAGAGACCCTCCTTCTCAACGCATCTCCTCCTAAGAGTCCCATCACCTACGAACACCACCCTAACCTGGGAAGCGAAGCCTTTACCACAATTGGACTTTGGGGGGCAAGTCATGCCATCGAGTGAGACCCAACACGGGAATAAGTGAAGCCTCTGTTGAGTCAATATCCTATTCCCACATCCTTTCCAACAGTTACTCAGGAAGATCAACTGTATAACTAGATCTTCCTCCTTCCCCTGTGTTTGAACTAAAATTCTCAAAATTCTCTTCCACTGGTTACATATCTAGGGACGGAAAGTCAGACATCTTCCCAGGGCAAATGTACCACTTATATTTTAGTCCAGGAGCACGAGGGTTTGAAGCACTCCACATTCACCAAGACCTGTTACTATTCATTGACCCTGGAAGGTGGTGCTACATCTCATTAACTTAACATGGACCCAATAGCTGGAGAGGTTGAACATATTTTCCAGCGCCCATTGCCCATTTGTTTATTCCTGGGAGAAATATTTCTTCTAGTCCTTTGTCCATTAAAAAACACTGGATCATTTCTATTTAACTTATTGGATTCTCAGAGTTCTTTATACATTCTAGGTACCAGACTCTGGTCAGATGATTGGCAATATTTTCTCCAATGCTGGAAGTTATCTAGAGAGTATCTGTCAATGTTTGAAAAGCTTGGCAGTTTTGATGAAGCCCACTTTATATATATTTATTTCACTGCTTGAGCATTTGACTCTGTCCAATTCAACATCATGATACTTCTTTTTTGGTTTGTTTTGTTTTGAGACAGGGTTACTCTGTGTTGTTTTTGTGCCTGTCCCAGATCTCACTCTGTAGACCAGGCTGGCCTTGAACTCACAGAGATCTGCCTGGCTCTGCCTCCTGGGTGCTGGGATTAAAAGCATGCACCACCACTGCCCAGCTCATACCTACTTCTTAAAAATTCATATGAGTTGTTTTTTATTTGTTTTTGTTTTGTTTTAGAAAGGGTTTTTGTTTTGTTTTGTTTATGTAGCTCTGACTGCCTGAAACTTACTATGTAGACCAGGTTGGCCTTGACTCATAGAGATCTGCCTGCCTCAGCCTAGTAGTAAAGGTGTGAGCCACCGTGCAGGGACATACCTAATTTTTCTATGACTTCTATAGTTGCAGCTGGTAAACATCTAGATCTTTGATCAATCTGGAAGTCACTTTCATATATGCTCTGGGCAGGAGTGTAAACTGAATTTTTTGTATCAGCTTATAAAACCGAGGAAACTGGGCTGCGGCAACAATACAGTTAGTATAGTAGCAGAGTAAGCACGAAGAACTGAGTTCAATTCCCAGAACCCAAGAAGAAAGGTAGGGCATGGTAGCTGATGCTGCTAATCTCCGTGCTGAGGAGGTGGGGCAGGCAGATGCCGGGTGCTCACTGGCCGGCCATCCTAGCCTACTTGACAAGCTCCAGGTCAACAACAACAACAATAACAGTAACAAAAAACAACAACCAAATCAAAACAATGACACCACCAAGTCGGATACCTGAGGTCACCTTCCAGTCTCTACACTCAGGTTTGGCTCCCAACGTATCTGGTGGTTCACAACTACCTGTATATCCAGTTCTAGGGGACCCAAGCCCTCTTCTTGCTTCTGAGGATTCCTGAACACATACAGTGCACATACATACACTCACCACACACTCATATATATGTACATCAAGTAAACAAATAAATAAATCTTTTAAGAAGTTTCTAGATAATGTTAATATGGCCCATGTCTGCTCTTTAGCAAAATACCGTATAAAGGTCTCAAGACACAGCTCCTCATTCAGCTCTTACAACCAGTTTGGAAAATAAAGGCTTGTTTCCCAGGCAACAGTTCTATCTCAAAGAAAAGGAAGATGAAGGACAGGTCTTTCTGAGAAGTCAAGTTTCTTCAGGCTATATCTTAAGTGATAAAGCAACAGACAGGGCTAATGAAATATCCATCAGGAGGCATAAGCTAGTTCTGACAGTAGATGTGATTCTGCAGCGGTGGCAATGATTGTTCTGGAATCCCTAGTGTACATTATAAAACAGATAATCACTTTCCTAAATAACACAAGAACACTTCCTCACTTTACAGACACAGCAAGGAGATTCATAAAACTCAGAACAAAAAAGTCAGATGCTTATCATCCCAGTGATGGGGAGGCGGACACAAGCAGATCAGCCCAGCCCAGTGGCCGAGCCCCAGCCCCGAGAGAGACTATCTTCAAGAACAAGAGGCAGGCCAGTGAGAGAGACTGTCTCAAAACAAAGCGAGTGCTACCTAGTGAATGACACCTGCTTCTGTCCTTTGACCTCCACTCACATGGATACACATGTGCATGTACACACATGTGCATGTACACACATACACACCCATCACGGGGGTACAAGAATGCTCTCACAGCTAGAATAACTTAAATCTTACAGCAGGATCATCAGTGGATTATCAATAAAGGAGAAGGAAAACTACAGCCCTCACCTTGTTGTGAAGAGAAACTGCAACAGGATTTAATTAAGCAAGAGTCATCAATTAGGACTGCTATTAATCTTAAATTTCTTGGTGTAAAAGAATCTAAGTATGCTAACAGAATTATGACATTCTAATTTCTATCTACATCAAGGCTATAGAAAAGGAGCATATTTATTAGTCTTTGGGTGGTTTGGGGCCCTTCTGTAATATTTTCTATTGAAAACTGAAATCACAGCATGATTTGAACCCTAATGGATTACATGCTAGTGTTAAACACTTCAAAACTCCCCATGACACCAGGCACTGGAAACATAATACAATCTCTACCTGGAAAGAATTAACAGAGGGGGAAACGAAGCCAGATAATAATTGCCTAATAAAAATCTTTTTACTCTGCAAGCCTTAACAAGATGTATTCTTAAAGAGGAAAAAAAAAAAGAAGAGAAAGAAAATTAGAAAAATTAGTATACTTGACACTTTAATGTAACTGTGTAATAACCAATTTTTAAAACCCGAATAAATGGAGCTGGTTCTGGGAGAGCTAAGAGACAGAACCTTTATGCTGTGTGTGGTGCAGCTCATTCTATTTTTAAAATAATGTATCTCCGACACAGCGGTTCAATTTTTACCTTGCCTTTAAAAACACAAATCAATGACCTGTACCATGATTCTGTGTCCTTGCTTATCTCAAGATAATTGTAACCATTAAATATACAACTGGATGAATTTAACATGAAAAGCAGGGAGAAAAAAAAAGTCCTTTGCTTACCTAATTCCCTCCTTGGCTGGCTCCCAAAACTCACCAACTCCCTTCACCAGGAGGGACAAAGACAGCAAGACAGAAACAGAATCCCTATAAATCCTCGCCCTGAGGAAAGCAAAGGAAGCATGGGGCAGACTCCTCCCCACCAGAAGGCAGAGTGATACAGAAATTTTAATATCTAACTTCCCTTCCTGTACATCTAAGGCTGGATCAGCCCCTTAAGAATTCTCTTTTGCCAAGAAACAAAATGGTCTAACTACTAGAAGAACTGCATTAGCCTTCCTGGTAATGAAATTTTAAAAGGCATGGGCGACCCAGGAGTGGCTAGCACAGGCAAGCAGGAAGCAAGATGCTTCTCGATTCTTCTACTTCCAGCACTTGCCGGAGTCTCTCTCTGATCCCCAAGCATGTCCGCACTCCTCTCTGAGCTGGGCATGGTATAAACATTCTTCGTTATTGGTTTTGCGGGCGAGTCAAGAGGAAATACACTGGACACCATCCGAGTTAAAAACTATCCTCCTACACTCATGGGGCTGCTCCCCATAGTGTCCGCTGCCCGGCACCTGACACACGTCACCCTGTCTTCTGTTTTTACCTATCTACACAGGAGCTTCATTTCACAGGCCACAAAGATGGCTGCTCTAACTCAAAACTCATGGTTGTAGCTCCCACCACTGCATGCAGTGGCCTCTACGGGATGGATGTCTGTGGACAAGATGTTGGTCATCACTTAGACTCACACTCAAGTAAGTAGTGAGGACTGGTGATCTGAGACTGGCCTTCACCACCCACTACCATTATGCGATGGTGAGAAAAGGGAACAAAGTCAGAACTGTGCAAGGCTGTAACCCACACACACACACACACACACACACACACACACACACACTGGCGCTTGTGTTCTATACTCTGCCTCATATGTGAAGGTCAGAGAACAACTTGTGGGCGTTGGTTTTCTCCTACCATTTGAATCAGTCCAAGAGACGGAACTCTGGTTCTCAAACTCTGTGGTAAGTGCCTTTGCCTACAGAACCACCTTCCTGGCCATTTTTTTTTTTAACTAATTAATGAACATCCTCCTGCCCCAGGCTCTCAAGTGCTGGGATGAAACAAGGTGCGTCACTACATCCAGTTGCCTCAATCTGAGTGTCATCTTCCAGTGGACCAAAGGACTCATCTGGGCACAGTTCAATGAACTATGTGATCACTGCAGGTCAACATTAAATGACTTGCTTGGGTTTCATATTTTGCTTGTTCAAAGAAAGAGGAGTAACTTAGATTTCTTGAGCCATGGGCAATACAACTGGTGTTAATAAAGGTAGACTGCTGACCTGCAAATTTGCATTGGTAGTTTCACAAGTCTGAAATGTGTGACCAGACTCTTTTATAATCTCTTATATTTCCTATATATGTTAAAACCAAACAATTGTTTCACATGTTGTCACTTCCAGTGTCTGAAATTCATTGGGATGAATGGTTTAAACAGTGTTAGAAGGGCCAGGCACGATGGCACATCCCTTTGACCCCAGCACTGGGACTCTCTGTGAGTTCGAGGCCAGTCTAGTCTACATAGTGAGTTCCAGGACAACCAGAGCTATATAGAGAGACCCTGTCTACACACACACACACACACACACACACACACACACACACGGGTTGGGGGAGATCCAGCATGCAGGAAGATACATATTATTTTTAAATACAGAAGGTCACACTTGGCTGTGTCAAGCGAGCATCCTGCTTCAATCTCCCAATCACCTGTATCAACAGGCATCTGACATGGTGTCCAGCTTAACTCATACTCTCCAATTATCCACCAGCTATGGGACAATGTGCTATCTGCCATTTTGTGGGAGGATAATGCAAAAAGACTTCAGTGGAAACTCAGGTCCTACCCAGCTATACCTCGATGTCTGCTGCATCCCCCCACACCACATACACCATGAGCAGCTGGCACTGCTCCCCCAGTATCCAGGCCCATCTGTCCATGCATCTCTGCAGTCTCTAGCAACATGGCATCACCGGAGTGCAGCCTGAATGCTGGTGACACAGAAGCCTAGAAGTAGCTGGATTGGGAAGTCTCATCCTCTAAAAAGACAGGTGGCTTCATTTAAAATTCCTCTCTCCCCATCAGCCTCAGCCTGTGCTCCTCCAGCAAGCCCCCAAACATATGCTGGGGGAGTTCCTATCCTCCCCTTGTCCTTGCTGTTCCAGGCAGCTGCTGGCTTCCTCCTGGCTCTCCTGCAACACTACATTCAAATACAAGGAAGCTGGTACCACTGAGTCGAGCTCCCCGCAGAAGGCATTGCCTCCCTTTTTTGAGCTCTAACCATGACCCTTGATCCATATACAAGGATGACTCAATTCAGTCTCTGGTACTGAAAAGTCATCAGCCGACCCTGAAATGGCCCCAAACCCGATCATACTCTAGAAGAGGGGACTCTGCTCTAGGGCAGGGCCCTGTGAGGCTCCGGGTGTGATTAGTAAGGACTTCAACTTTGAAGGACTTCTATCCTAACTGGTTCGTCTGAGCCTCTTCAGTAACCAGAAAAGTAGGTCAGCAGTCTGAGTCACAATCCAAAGCCTGGCGAGCACATTTGCTAATGAAGAGCTAAGCCCCACAGTTCTGTGAGTTTTGCAAGATGCAGGCAGTTAACATCTGTACCTGTGTCCTTCTGCTATTGTCCCCACCCCCCACCTCTGCACCTTCTCAGAAGCCTTGATTTCCAGCACAATAATATGCTTCTACGCCATGTCATGGAGGTGTCATGTAAACCCAACAATGGTCCCCTAGGCAAGGAGGGAAAACAAGGACTTTTTCCTTGGATGAAACCTAGGATGTCACAGGTACATGCAACTTTCAGGTCACCAAACTCAGGTAGATCAAAGAACAGCCTCTGATAAAGACAGGCTTCATCTTCCATACACCCACTTTTTCTTTATTTGGTCAATACATGGGATATTAATTTGATTTTTTTTTCCATCCACATCCTTCAAATCCACATTTTAAGAACTTCCCTGTTGGACTGAGGAGATGGCTCAGTGGGTGTTCTAGTCTGCTTTCCTCTCTCTCTGATAAAACGCCAACCCCAAACCAACTTGGGAAGGAATGGGTTTATTTCACCTTACAAGTTATAGTCTATTGTCGATGGAAACCAGGTGGAAACTTGGAAGCAGAAACCAATGGAGGAAATGTAGCTTACTGTGTTGGTCCCCACTGCCTTGTGTTCAGTCAGCGTTCATATTCAACCCAGGCCCACCTGCCTAGGGGGTGGCACCACCCACAGTGGGCAGAGCTCTTCTATATCTAATAACAACTAAAGAACATGCCTCAAAGACACGCCCACAGGCCAGTCTGCTACAGGGAACTCTTCAGTTGAGGCTCCTTCTCCCCAGGTGACTGACTCTAGGTTTATGTCAAGTTGACAAATGAAGTGAAACACTTGCTGCATAAACCTGATGTCCTCAGTTCAGATCGGCATGCATCTGCATGCATGCTTCTGCGGTTGCAGGACTCCTAGGGAGATGGTCTGTGGAGCCAGGAGGGGCTCTCTGAAGTTCTGGACCAGCTAACCTAGAATATGCAGTGGTGACCAAGAGAAATCCTGTCTCAAACAAGGTGGAAGGAAAAGAGCAACATCAAAGTTGTCCTTCAAGTGTCACACACACTGGCTACCTCCCCAGGGCCCCATTCTTCTGCAGTCTGGACTTCCATTCTGTGCTTATGTCCATTACTGCTTTTTCCTCATCCACTTCACAGACACTTTTTAACATCACACACTACTGTGGAGGAACTCAGTCAGCAC
Organism: Peromyscus californicus insignis; assembly: GCF_007827085.1. NCBI lineage: Eukaryota > Metazoa > Chordata > Mammalia > Rodentia > Cricetidae > Peromyscus > Peromyscus californicus. The sequence continues at coordinate 62,279,265 of NW_026294402.1, forward strand.
TCCAGTGAGCTCAGAAAACCTTTCCACATGACAGTGCAGCAGAGAGCAACTGCCAATGTTTCCCTACCTCTGCCTCCCCTTTCCTCCCCCTTTCCTATGTTATTGTTTACCTCTGACCCTGCACCTGCAGAGACAACCTCAAGCCTTTTAATATCAGTGATGCAAGATGGAGCTGCTGCGACGAGGTCCCTGGAAGCACAAGTACATCTCTATCACAGTTGAGGCTTCAAAGCCTCCTGAACCAGAGTGCTGTGACCACTGTGGGGATCCAGAAAGAGGGAATGGCTTATTCTGTCAGGCAACGGGGACCTCTGAAGTGCTCCTGTAACTGCTCAACTTGTAAGGAGAGCGGTATTCCAAGCCAGCCAAGACTGACTGTCTTAAACTTGGCACAAATATGGGAATACGTGACCATATAAATAGCATGTTAAATCACGAGTCAAACTGTACATCTCCCTCTACCTCAGGAAGCACAGAATTGTTAGACCACCACAGATCATCTGTGAGTGGAATACAAAGCTGGCATGCAGCATTAACACATTTGTGTGTTCCTGTAAGGGGTCAGATCCTTCGTTGGTAGTCCGTGATATGATGAAAAATTTGGACTATCTTAGCTATCAGACTGTTGAGAGCAAAACAAAAATTCTAGTGTCCCAAAGAACCAAGAGAAATAGACCAGAAATTAAAGAAGCTAGGGGTCACTTTTATGTGATGGTAAATCTACCGACCATCCAAAGCTGAGCGTCCACACAGCCTCCTAGTCTTGATGTCCACTGGACTTTTCAACAAAGGGCACAAACGAAAAAAGAAACGGAGAGACAGTCAACTTGCTAAGAAGAAAAGAATGTATTTACGTGTACTAGTTTGCCTGCATGCATGTTTGTGCACCAGAGACAACAGATTCAAAAAAAAATGTATGTTCTAAATTTTTGACCAAATAACAGTATTAACAGTACCTCCAGAGTGGACTGTTCCTGAAGGTGGTCTCAGCTGGGGTTGTCACAGACTAACTGTGGTTCAAACTTTAGTTTAACTACACAGCGTTCATGCTGCCCAAAGGTCTAATGTTTCAGAAAAGAATCAGAGATCAGTAATGTAATTATCCTGTCCTGATCATCAATAAGGTATAAAGGTACCAAAACATCACATTGTACCCCATGAAAAATTACAATTATTATCTGTAAATCGGGGGAAAAAAAAAAAGGAACCAGGACTGGAGAGATGGCTCAGCAGTTAAGAACACTTGATGCTCTTGTAGAGGACCTAGGTTCAACTTCCAGCATCCACAAGGAAGCTGACAACCACCAGTAACTCCAGCTCCATTGGATCCAAAGGCCTCTATTGTCCTCTGTGGCCACCAGGCATGCACATAGTACAAAGACATGCATGCAGTTACCACACTCATACACATAAAATAAAATGAAAGTGAATTTGCAACCAATTATCTTAGCAACATAACAGAAGGGCACTCACAACTGAAATTTGGCTCTGGCCAATGTAACCACCGCATCCTCAACAGGTTAGTGTATAAGAGAAGTTATCTTTCCTATGACTTAGGAGCTATAAAATTTTCAATAATATAGGACACCTCCCTCGTCTGTGTGTGTGTGTGTGTGTGTGTGTGTGTGTGTGTGTGTGTGTGTGTGTGTGTGTGTGTATGTGTGTGTGCCTGCCACAGCCAGAAGACAAACTTGGGCTGTTTATTGAATGCTCTACACCTAGTTTATTGAGACAGGGTCTCTCGTTGGCTTGGAGCTCATCAAGTAGGCTAGGACAGCAGGCCAGGGAGCCCTAAAGATCTGCCTGTCTCTACTTCCCCAGCATTTAGATTATAAGCATGAAGTACCACACCCAACTTTTTATTTTTCTTACTTGATTTTTTTTTTTTTTTAAATGAGACAAAGTTTTTCTGTGTAACTGCCCTGACTGTCCTGTCCTGGAACCCACTACACAGACTAGGTTGGCCTCGAACTCATAGAGCTCCGCCTGCCTCTACCTTCCCATTGTTGGGATTAAAGGTGTGCACCACCATGCCAGCATATCTGACTTATTTATGTGGGTGCTGGGAAATGAACTCAGGTCCTTATGCTTGCAGAGCAAGCATTTACCAACTGAGCTATTTCCACAGCCCCTTTCCATACATTTTCTGGTTTTCATCAATTTTTTTCAAACAATATATTTTGATGATGTTTTCCCCTCCGCCAACTCCTCTCAAATCCGTCCCGTCTCCCTATCCACCCAATTTTATGTTCTCTCTGTTTGTGTATCTCTCTCTCTCTAAAAGAAAAGCTGCAAAAATAAAAAACCAAAATCAAAACAAACTAGCAAAAGTCTAATAAGACTAAAAAAAATTGCTAAGACAAAACAAATGAAACAAAAGTCCAACCCCCACTCCCCAGATAAAATAAAATAAATCCATGGAGTTCATTTTCTGTTGGCCTGCCCTGGATCTCTTCACAATGCCACAGAAAATCACCTAGAAAATGACTCTAGAATGGCACAGCATTCTCTTAACTGGCTCAGGGTACCCAACCCCAAAAAGCTTTTGTATTTACGAACACGACAATGTTTCACTGAGTTCCACTCCAGCACATGGCTTAGTTAAAAGCAGCAGAGGGCTTAGTTAAAATCTCCAGTGCCCCAACAGTGACTCCATATGGGTATTAAGAAAAGCAAATCCACTTAGTGAGTGTCCATGAAGAATGGAGGCCATATTGATCATCATGCTGATTAGTCCTGTCTGCTGTAGGAAGGGCGACTAGCTGGCGCTCAGAACCAGCTGTGCAGGGTCCACAGACAGAGACAATGGGCAACGTCGACAGCCTCTAAGCAATTGGTCTGGGCAGTGATGGATGCTCTGTGGACAGCATATAGTGTTGTTAAGGATATAGAACTGCCCAGGAGAAACCTCAACTCCCTCTTCCCTTACTAAGACAAAACTGGATTGTCTGTGACACAGTGCAGGACTAGGGAAGGGGCTTTGGTCTCTTACCCCAACATAGGAAAAAACACAAGACAAAAACAGCAACTTACATATCATGAAAAAGGCTTCCTTAATGAAGCAAATGTAGATGTCTGAGACAGATTACAAAACGCTGCATCTGCATTTTAAATCAAGAACAGGAAATATACATTCCTCAATAAGCACAAGTAAGAATTATTTAACTATTACTTAATCTATGTTACGATTTATACTGTATAAGGATATAAGAGAAAGAGAAGACATGGCTCTCTCTGCATCCCCACTGCGTATACCTTGTACAGCATATGATAAGCACAATGCGTTCCTCTACTTTGTAGTTAAATAAATGTCAGAAACCAGAAATTCCCTCCCCACATTCAAAGATACATCCACACACTAACACCCTTCCCCATTTACTTCTGTATGCTCAAAAAAGGCCCTTGGGAGGGGCTGGAGAGATGGCTCAGCAGTTAAGAGCACTGGCTACTCTTTCAGGGGGCCCAGGTTTGATTCCTTGGACAACAAACACCTTGTAACCCCAGTTCCAGGAGATCTGACGCCCTCTACTGGTCTCCCTGGGTACCAGGCGTGCAGTGGTACACAGACATACATGCAGGCAAAACACTAATACACATGAACTAAAAAATGAGTAATTTTTAGCTAGGCATAGTGGTGCCTGCCTTGAGTACCAGCACTACTCAGGAAGCAGAAGCAGGCAGATCTCTGAGTTTAAGGCCAGTCTGGTCTACAAAACAAGTTCCAGGACAAACAGGGCTACACAGAGAAACCCTGTCTCAAAAAAACCCCCAAAATAAACAGATAGATAAATAAATAAAAATGAACAAGTTGTTAAAAAGTCCTAGCAATTGCTTCATTGTATGACTACACATGAGTCATTTTCATTCTCTGACCCCTAGTTTCCAAATGAAGACTCGAATAATTTCCATATTTACAATCTCGAGGCCAACAGGACACAGGGTTACACCCTAGAGGCAGTTAAATCAAGCGAGGGATGCCAGCTTGAATTCACACTCAAAAATTTTTCCTGCCCTTCTTTTTACTCCCAGCCACACAGAGACAGTCCCTCAGACCCAAAGTGGCCTGGTCCCTACTTGACGCCTCCAGGGCAGGAGGGTAGCACATGGTTGTTAATACTGGACAACCATGCAGCTTTCCCAAATTTGCACACATAACACCTGACACTTGCCAAGTCAAGTGGTCCTCTACTGCAAACTGGTTTTATGTCCTGAGACCATCTGTGTTGGGAGGTCCTGCTGATGGAATTAGCTAGAAATTCTGGGTGGAGAAACTGTCCAGATTTTACCGTTCTTTTTCAGCACCTGCTAACACTGTGGCTTTGGAGCTGGAAGGTTCCATTTGTACTGAGCCAATCCCTTCATGGTCAGGGAGTGCTCAATAGCAAATGAGAGGGCTCCTGACCGAGATATTCAGCCAAACAGCAGCATGTCGAAGCTCAAGACAGCAGGAAGCAATCATGTCAGGACCTCTGTCACCACTTCCTGTGACCTCATCACTGCTGCATAATTGAATTTCACAGCTGAAGACCAGGCCGATTTGGATTCCAATTTCAAGTGTGCCATTTAGAACATGGGGTAGGGAACAAAAAGAGGACCAAATCAGTGCCACAAGAGTCTGTGGAATATTTCTATCGAACTAAGAGAGTCATTTACCTTTCCCATTGCTTCTCTTGTTCTCAAATAACTATGCTTTGACTCCCCTTTCTCCTCATCCTGATGCTATGAGTGCAGGCATCATTCCTCAAACAGTGCTTCCCACTGAACCCCCAAAAGGACATGGCTATGTAGCATCCCCTACATTTTCACAGGATTTCAAACCTTGGTGATGCTCTGACTGGATTCTTCAGACTGCTAACAGTGCACAAATAAACACCTCAGAGATGCAACCAACTCCTTAAGTCCTTAGGTGGGACGAGAAGCAGGTTTAAGAAATTGAAATTTTCACTTTGATAGAACAGAGGTGACAGACAGCTGTCCTTGTAGACCAGTGGTTCTCAACTTTCCTAATGCTGCAACCCTTTAATACAGTTCCTCATGTTGTGGACCCCCAACCATAAAATTATTTTTGTAGCTACTTCATAACTGTAATTTTGTTACCATTATGAATTGTAATGTGGTGGTTTGAATGTAACTGGCCCCCATAAACTCATAGGGAGTGGCACTATTAGGAGGTGTGGCTTTGTTGGAGTAGGTCTGGCCTTGTTGGAGAAGTGTGTCACTGTGGGAGTGGGCTTTGAGGTCTCATATATGCTCAAGCCATGCCCAGTGTCTCAGTTCACTTCCTGTTGCCTGCCAATCAAGATGTAGGACTCCCAGCTCCAGCACCATGTCTGCCTGCACCCTGCCATCTCCCACCATGACGATAATGGACTAAACCTATGAAGCTATAAGCCACCCCATTAAATGTTTCCCTTTAGAAGAGTTGCTGTGGTCATGGTGTCTCTTCACAGCAATACAAACCCTAACCAAGATAATATCTGATATACAGAATATCTGATATGTGACCCCTGTGAAAGGGTCATTCATTCCCCCAAAGGGGTCACAACCCACAGGCTGAGAACCAGAAGTTAGGATCAGAATGATGGTGAAAACGTCTTCCAGGGTTATGGGATTCAGGCACATTAGCTCTGGCAATAAATGTTAGTGGAAGATGTACTAGATACAAGAACACCTTGCACACAGAAACATCCACAGCATTCATTAGAAGCAGCAGTTTCAGACGTAAATAAACCTGGGAACATGGAGGGATGAAGGCCTAGACTCTGCTCTTCCATCTTCATCACTGTGGGCTGGTTGTTGCATTAGCTCCCGAAGGACACAAACAACGGAACCTAGAAGTTTGCAATCTGGCTCTGTGCAAAAGGTCTTCCTTTCTTTCAGCTTTCTAGACACTTCAGCTTCACGTGGCATTCTACCGTGTGTCTGGACACTAGTCACTGATGTTAAGATTCACCCTCTTCTGTCATGATCTCACGTCCATCCTTAACTGGTTATATCTGCCAAGTACCAATTTCCAAATATGGTCACATTTGTGAGCTGCTGGGCAGACATGAACTTAAGGGGAACACTATTCAGCCTGCCTCACTGTTACCAAAATGCTAAGTGGAACGCTTATGGCAAGAATTATCTTGTTATAAAAATATTTTGCCACTATAGAAGTCAATATGAAGGTATCTCAAAAAAAAATTAACAATGGATTTTCCTCACGATGCAGCTACACCCCTCCTGGGTACCCAAAGGACACCAAGTCAACACATCACAGAGACACTGGTACATCAGTGTTTACTGCACCAGTATCAATGCAAGCTGGGTTACAGAACTAACCTAGCTGCCCAACAACAAGGGAATGGATAAAGAAAATGGGGACTCTGCATACCATAAGGGAGAGTGAAATTATGCTATTTGTAGGAAAATGAATGCAACTGGAGATCATATTAAATGATTTCTCTCATTAGTGGTTCCTAGATTTTTTTTTTTACATATAAAATTCTGTCTGCCTGCCCCGCCCCGTATATGTGTGTGTGTGTGTATGTGTGTGTATGTGTGCACATGTGCGCGTGCACGCACGCATGCATGCACTCACATGCATAAAGGAGGAGTAAAATTATCTAGGGAGACCAAGAGAACAAATGAGAGAGAGGAGGGGAGCAAGAGGTGCAAATACGCTAAAAAATAAAATATACAAATATATATTCTATATTCACATATACTTATACATTCATATATAATATATATATATCGTTTGTAAAATATACAAATGTTTAAAATACTATTTTGTATAGAATTACAAAGATCTAGAAAACAATATGCACAGCCATATGGAAATCAGGGAACAGAGCCTGTGAGTGGCCTTCTATGAGGGGATAAAGTGAAAGAGCAAAGAGAAGCCAGAATAATGGATGAGTCCATTCCAAGAGCTCCCCCACCTTGACCCTTCCCTACAGCAGCAAGGCTCTCCCACCAGAGCCAAACAGTAAATCAACGACAGTTTTCAGGAGAAACGTGTGTTGCTGTCACCCTCCCCACAGCTCCAACCCAAGAAAGATTTGTAGGCAACATGTATGGTTTTTCTCTCTTTTTAAACCTAGATCCATTGCTTTGCTCAGTTAAAAACTCAAACATTTCAGCATCCAAGCCACACTCATTAATCCAAACTGAGAGCCAAAAACAGAACACAGTAAAGGCCACAGCTCAAAATGCTAATGTGCTTTTCCAAGCCATCCTACAACAATTAAAAACTCAACTCCTCAATCTTGGAAAAGTATTCTTTTTTTTTTTGTTTTTTTTGTTTTTGTTTTTTTCGAGACAGGGTTTCTCTGTATAGCTTTGCGCTTTTTCTGGAACTCACTTGGTAGCCCAGGCTGGCCTCGAACTCACAGAGATCCGCCTGGCTCTGCCTCCCGGGTGCTGGGATTAAAGGCGTGCGCCACCACCGCCCGGCTGGAAAAGTATTCTTTACATCAGCCTGACTTAATAGCAATCAGAGCCTGGTGGAGATGGGATGTTACAAGAGCCAGGCTTGCTCCTAACTGGAACTTTCTTCCGTAAATACAAAACCGGGAAAGGTTTTCAACACCCTCAGTCCAAGGTTCCACTCAAAAAACCAACAGCAGGAAAAAGAAAGCAGCAACGTTCAGAAAAACCTTTCAGCATCCACATATTTCCTAGGCTAGAGGATTTGAGCACCATCAGAGAAGTGACAAGAATTTACAAAAAGGAAACCATGAAGACGTGCCTCACTTGGTCGGTTCTCTTCTGCAGTTCTTCCAGAGATGGAGGGAGATGCAGGCCATTCCACGCCTGAGTCACGGCAAGTAGCACCCAGCCAGCACCCAGGGTTTCCGAGCAAATCCACACCCTCCATCAACACCTCCTCAACACACGTGGGTACCTTTTACCAAACAACCAGCTCACAACCTTCACAGCCAAGCCCTTTGACCAGAGTTTCGATTAAGTATCGCACAAGGGTTGCACTGTTAGTCGTATGAGTGCACGAGTCTATGGGGAGCTTTCGCTATGAAGGCTGTGGGAAAGGTACAGAATGGTAAGGGAGTTGAATGAAAACAGCGTCTTACATTCTATGCCAGAAAACAGCCAGTGAAATTGGACATGTTTCTATTACAATCTCAGAAGATGGATGGGAGACAGCTCAATCGGTACAGTGCTTGCCACACAAACATAAGGAGTTCACCTCAATCCCTGGAACCCCTGTAAAAAGCCAAACATCACGGTACATGCTTGTGATCTCAGCGCTGGGGTGCTGGAGACATGCAGATCCCAACGGCTGAAAGGCCAGGCAGTCTAACCCACTCTGAGTGTCCCAGCAACCAGTGAGAGACTTCGCATCAAAAAATAAGGTCTCAAAAGATAAGGTGGATGGCTCCTGAAGAACAAATCCCAATATGTATCTCTGGCCCCTATACATATGTATACACGTGCATTCGGACATACAGTTGTATCATCCCACACATAAATACACACACATACACAACAACAACAATACCAATACATACAGACACACACACATATACACAACAACAAACCCTCCAAATAAAGTAGGATGAAGGAACATGAGAGAAAATCTAGACTAAGTTTCAAGTTCAGTATAACACTGTAAAATATCTTCCAAAGTCTTAGACGGCTCGATCTACCTGGCTGACTCAAGAAGCCAATGGCCTACCCTATACTCTCCTAAAGGATGAAAGAGCAAAGACAATGAGCCTCCTCCATGGTTACTTCTCAGAAAGGACTCTGCCTGAACACAGCAAACTCTGTTCTTGGCCTCACTTTCCATGCTGCGGGAAGTGCTGCTTCTTAAGGAGATGGTTCCTTTTTCCCATCTGCACTAGCACCTTTCTCATTCATGAAATTGATTTACAAATTCAACAACAGCAAATGTGAGAGCGGCAACCCCACTGGAGAGCCAGTCACCACAGCAGACACTTCGAAAGGATTGGTGGAAGCCATCACTCCCGATTGGGCAGTCCAAGAGTTGAGACCGGGAATGCAGTCGTGTGAGAAGGCCTCTGCTGCAGGTATGATGGTCGGCACAGGGCAAGCTTGCCAGGGCATGGCGTGGGAGAGCCGTCAGCATGCTGCCCAGCTTCTGTTGCAGTTCAGCCTCCTTTCTTCAAGCCTGCTAATAGCTCTTCTTAACCTTGCAATCCTCAGCGGTGGTAGCTGTGTGTCCTAGCTTATCAGATCAGGAAGGGAAACCACCAATGCTTCCTAGCCAGACCACAAAGCCCAGAAAAAAGCACCAGGAGGAAGCCCCCAAGACAGGATTCTGGGGTCAGCCTTGGTCAGCTGCTGCTAGACCTTTGAACTCATCCACATACAACAGTGGAGAAACCTAATTGGCTCAGCTAACTCAGGCCTTCTGCTCAGATACTGCAGCTGCTCGACAATTTTCTCTAAATGCACAAAGCATTGGGCTAAAAATAAAACAGCTGTCCCAGGCTTGACAATGCTCTGCACTGGGTATTTAATAGGCAGTCCAAGATGCCTGAGCGCTCCCGAGCCCTGCATTCAACCTCAAGCCCTAATGGTGACTTTTTAGAGGTGTGATGCATAGTGTGGTCAGATTATCTTTTCAGAACAGTGAGAAAATCGTACAGAAAGACTTGCATTCAGGAAACACCTACTGCTTTGCAGAGCTGATCTACATGGCACAGATCACACTAGCCACAGGCAGAAACAAGGAAGCTGTGCTGTTGTTTTATTTTAAAACAGTTGTTTATTTACCTACGTGTGTACGCACACACGGTTGGAGTATGCACACATACGGTTGGTGTATGCACACATATGGTTGGGGTATGCACACATACGGTTGGGGTATGCACACATATGGGTGGGTGTGAATGCATGCAGAGGCCAGGAAAGGGTGTCTGGTGTCCTCCTCTATTGCTCTCCACCCATTCATTTTGAGACAGGGTCTCTCCCTGAATCTGGGGCCCCTGTTTTCTCAGCTAAGCTGGACACCAGTGATACAGGCTATTCCTGACCCCTTTGGAAGGAACAGGGATACAGATGTGCACCTTACAGCTTATTAATGATGAGTGATGGAATCCAGTCCTCATGATTATGCAGCAAGCATTCTTAACTGCTGAGCCATCTTTCCAGCTCTGTGCTGCTTTTTCGAAAAAGTGATTTTTATTAAGTGCTTTCTAAGAAAATGAGAGGGGAACAAGAGAACTCAGACTAGATAAAAGCAGAAGGAATTTTTAGTAGCAGCTGAATACAATGATGTTAAGAAGCAAAGAAACAAACGTACATATGAGATAATAAAAGTGCCACACAAGATCCTCGTTGAATTATCACAGACAAGGATAACCAGGGATAAAGTTGCAATGCTGCAGGAATTGGTTACAAACCATCTGGAAATATGTGCAACAGAAGAAAATATGTTGGAAGAATAAGGCATTGTAAAAGTGTAAAGCTGACTGTCACATAGTAAAAGCCACTTACAAAGTTAAAACAAACCCAAGTTCTTACTTGACCAGGGACACAAGTAAGAGGCAGAATGTCTAGGGGGAGGAATAACATTCATAGGTGTGGACATATGACTTGAGTCATTCTGGGGAAGAACTCTGGAAATGAAAACAACGCAGAAGCCCGGCACAGTGGTGATATCCTCAATTCCAGCACTCGGGAGGCAGAGGCAGGCAGATCTCTGTGAGCAATAGGCCAGTTGGTCTACAAAGTGAGTTCCAGGTTAGTTAGAGATACGTGGTGAGACCCTGTCTTAAAACAACAACAAAGCAAACCAAAAATGCAAGAAGAGAACTCAGAGGCATTTTGCAATACAAAAGTAAAAATGGCCCATGAGACGGCTCAGTGATTAAAGGCATTTATGACAAACGTCCACCTGAGTTTGATCCCTAAACCTACCCAAAGACGAGGGGAAGCACCAACTTCACAACTCTTGTGTCCCTGACATGCATGCCCTGGCAAGTAAATGCATACACACCCTGTGCACACAAACAATAGTGATACATTTCTTCAATATTTAATTAAATATTACTTAAATAAATCTCTTAAAATTTTTATCTAAAGTAAAAAACACTATAAAATTAAGACAGAAGATAAGTGATGAACTTTAGAAACATTTTTATAGACTCTAACTCAAGATGACTATCAGAAAGATGTAGTCAAGAGGAAAAGGAAGAACTCAGCAAGAAACCATGATAACTATTCTAATATGAAACAAAGAATACAAATAAAATTTTAATAAATTATGGATGGAAATGTTAAAAAAATAAATAGAGCAAAGGCCACCCCCATTCAGATTTTCCAAATGGAAACCCAAGAAGAGCAGGGGTCTGAACACTACCACACTGGCAAGAAGACAGAGTAATGAGTACTCCCCTCTCGATCAAGCATGAGCTTTTTGGCAGTCAATATGGCCATATTCTTTAGGAGTTGTAAATGAGGTTACATTCTAGACTGGTTATTTCATATAGGGCTTACTCTATTTAGGGATAAGGATGGATTCTTGTGTTCCAGGATGTTTACCACTGTTTTATTCCTACATAAGATACTAAAAAGTCTAAATTACTTTGTGCATACACGTAGATACAGAGTGGTGCAAAGCTCGTCCGTCTTCACTTCTTTTCCTGTTGCTGTGACAAAATACTCTAGCAAAATCAACTACAATATTCAAGGTACAGTCCATCATTTCCATTTCAGGGAAATCAAGGCAGCAGGAGCCAGGATCTTCAAGCAGCTGGTTACATGGCATCAACAATAAGGAGGCAGAAGATGATGAATGCATGCTACCTTTCTCTATTTACATAGTCTAGATCCCAGCTAAGGGACCGTGCCACCCACAGTGGTCAGCTCTTCAACCTCAATTAATGTTCTAAGATAATATCCCATAGAGGTGACAAGAGGTCTGCCTCCCAGGTGACCCTAGATTCTGTTGAGAAGATAGCCATTCCATCATCTTAATGTCAACAGAGACATTTTCTTTTAATTCTGGCTTTCTAAAAGATTGATAATGTTCTGTCTTTCAATTTTCTGCCTTGTACATATCCACAGATGATCTCATTACTTAATCTATTCTTCACTAACCTGGCGTATTAAAAAATACCCTTTGGCGAGTGAGTGCACCCAATACTGAAGGCTAGGCCTACTGGGGTCAGTTTATTTACCCTTTGACCTGTGCAAGCCAACTGTACTTCTTAAGTAGTTTTATATTTAAATATGGAATGGACCAAGACTATAATTATGACTCTTGAGTTTTGTTGTTGTTGTTGTTTGGTTTTTTGAGACAGGGTTTCCTTGTGGAGTCCTGGCTATCCTGGAACGCACTCTGTAGAGCAGGCTGGCCTCAAACTCACAAAGATCCACCTGCCTCTGCCTCCTAAGTGCTGGGATTAAAGGCAAACACCATCACCACTGGGAACTACAGATTATTTTAAAAAGGGTTGTTGTTGGTGTGAAAATTCAACAAAAAGACTTTTGGAAGATGGTAACAAAGAAAATTTCTAAAAAAAAAAAAATGAGAGAAATTTTTATTATTTAGAAATATATACTCATCTTATTTTTAAAAAACATTTTCAATTTCCATTCATTTAAAGAACCCCCAAAGAGAAAGTCTAGATTCATTTGGGGTGGGAAATACTGTAGAAGTCTAATGGGAGCTACATACACTGCAGGTGTCCATCAAAATTCAAACGAGCAGGGTAAAACTTGACAATTCTCAGTCTTAACTGGCTCACCAGGGTTACCAGGGATTTTAACAACATTATAAGTCTGGTTCTGTGAAATAAAGAGGCTTCCTATGCATCCCTTTTCCATGTTGAAAATGACATTTTTAACAGAGGAGTGGTGAAGGAGGAAAGCATGAGAAAAGTAGAAACTTAAAAACAAAACAAGACTTAGATTTCTAAGCTATGAAATTGAAAGTCTATGAAAACATGTCATCTTGCATTACTATAATGGTTAATTATAAAATCAATACAATAATTACAAAAGCTTTTACCTGCCACAGAGGACTTGATCACAAAGGTCATTAATTCAAATTCTCTCAGACACACTGCTCCAGACAAAAACATCTAATAAAGCATCTAAGTTCAGAAATTAAACAACATAGCTAATCAATTATTCACTCAATGTTTGCTGGAGTTGGCTGAGAAATTTTTTGCTGTAGAAGCTAGGCAAGCACGTTTTTGATATAGTAGTCTTTTTTTTTTTTTAAGCATTAGAATAAGATGGGTATGTAAGAAATGCCTGGAAAGTCTATGTCTGGTCCTGTGAAACCACCATGACAAGAGAATGAACACAGGCCCATACATACTCCTGAGACTTCGCTCTGCCTCTTTATAATGCCTTCTCCCAGCCTGCCCCTCCATTATCCACAGATGACTACTGGTCTACTTCCCGTCTCTGTGCACCCCTTTGTATGTTTATAGAATTTTATATGCAAGAAATTGAACAGGATATACCCCCCATTGGGGAGGAAGGAGGAACCTGACTTTGCTTACTCAGTATAATTATTTTGATACTGGCCCTTGTTCCATATACTGATAGCCTGCTTGATTTGTGGCCTGGTCTTGTTCCCTTGAATGGACCCAACACTTTATTTTCCTTTTTCGTGTACCTTCCCAGTTTGGGCTATTCTAGATAAAATGCATGCTAATACGTGCATGCAACCAACAGCCTGTCTTTGTCATTCATGTATGTCTTAAGGCCACAGCTTAGATCTCTCTTGTGTGAATGCTGATGGGAAGCATGGCAGGGACGCACACATAAAGGGGAGGTATGTTCCACATGTGATGAAATAGCAAAGAGGTTTTCCAGAAAGGTTGTATGTTTGTTTCCATGAGCAGGGTGTGAGCTCTGAATGCTCCCCATGAGCCAGGTGTGTGCTTTCTAGAACACAATCCCTTTTGCGTTGGTTAGATTTCACCAACTTGCTGCAAACTGGGAAGAGGGGACCTTGATTCAGAAGATGCTTCCAGCTAATTGTCTGTAGGCAAGTCTTTGGGGGATTTAATTAATGATCGATGGGGGAGGTCCTAGCCCATTGTGTGGGTACATGGTTATGAGCTGTATAAAAAGCAAGCTACCAGTGGAGAGTTGGGTGAGGGCGGGGTAGGCTAGTTAAGTCCCTAACTCTACGTTCTTGCTCTGCTTCCGTTCTTGCTTCGACTTTTCCCTCGATGACAAACCATGATGGGAACATATGAGCCAAATAAACTCATTTCTCCCCAGGTTGCTTTTGATCATGGTCTTTATCACAGCAATAGGAATCAAGCTAGGACACATTTCTACACAACCCATACACAGTACATGCATACTGCCTACTACATGGAAACCAAAACAACACTGAGCATTACAGTGTATTTTAAACCTCTGTCCTTGCCCTGTAGGACAGACCATAATGAAAAGCAGCCATGTGTGTGAATAAGAACCACCTCGTGTATTCACCAAGTGCCCTGTATGGGCTTCATTGGGCACAGTTCATTTGTGCACCCCTCTATCAACTCTGTGAGGTTCAATTTTACAGGTGCAGAAACCAAACACAAATAAATTATCCATGGTCATTAATGCATACACTGCCGAGCCAGAGTTTAAATGCAGAACCCTGATCTGGGAAGACTGCTTAATTGGTAAGAGCCTGTGTAAATAGAGGGACCTGAGTTTGGATCCCCAGCATCATATAAAAGAGACAATGAGGCATGTGTCTATAATCTCAGCACTGGAAGCAGACAGGAAGGTCCACGGAACACCTGACAAGCCATCCAAACCAACTGGTGAGCTCCAGGCCTTTCTGAAAAAAAAAATAGGATGTAAAAAAGGCTGGGAATGTAGCTTAGTAGCACAGTGTTGTCTACCATGCACAATGCCCTGGGTTCAAATTCCAGCACCACATAACTTTTTTTTTTGTTGTTTGTTTGTTTGTTTTTTTAAAGATGTAAAGCCAAGTATAATGGCACATGCCTTTAATCTCAGAACTTGAGAGGCAGACACAGGAGGATCTCTTGTGAATTTGAGGCCAGCCTTGTCTACATTTTCAGATTATCCTGGGCTACATAGTGAGAACCTATCAAAAGAAAAGATAAGTGAAGAGCTGTTAAAAAAGACAATGACATTAACTCTGGCCTCCATCTACATGTGGATCCACCAACAAGAACATGTACACACGCACAGACACAGTCACACAAAACAAATGAATAGCTAGACAGATTGGTAGGCAGGATGGATGGATGGATGGACAGACAGACAGACGGATGCAGAAGCCTGGGCCTACCTATATCTGTTATTATCATCCACACATCACTAAATGTTACTTATTACACAAAACTATAAATTATTCCTAACATGTCTTTCCCAAGAGAATTAATTTCAAACCATTAAGTAAGAGATCATGAACAAGGCCTGGCATAGCATTTTTAGCTGAAGATTCAGACCAAATGATACATTCTTTGAATGCCAACATCTCTATTATATACTCTTATCAGAACAATGTCAGAACAGACATTGATTAATTCAATCCAATGGATGTAAAGTATTCACTACAAAACTCAGACCTAAAAAAACAAGACAATATTTTAAAAGGGAGGGGGAAGCCTATTTTAGACAGAATACTTTGTTGGTAGGGAAGAGACCAAAAAAGAAAAAACAAAAACAAAAAATAAAAACCAGAATAAGAATCTCACCATCGGACAGATTCATTATCCACAGTATCTCAGACTGCTGTGGCTTTACAAAATCCAATCCAGTTACTAAAAGGTTTCTATAAAGACCCAGGGCTGGAAGATAACCAGGTCAGTAATTGCACTATATTTTTAAAACTTCTTGGCATCTGTTGCCACAGTTTTAAAAGCATAAAAATACAGAGGGTCATTGTGCGGCCACTTCCCTGTCTAGAGAAATTCTCCAAGCACAGTATGTAGGGACCGAGGACCACGCTTGCTTAAAGGAAAAAGTAGGGAAAACAGCATTTCCCGGCAGCAGCTGCAGACTGTGACATTGACTGAGTTACACAAACTATTGATTCATAATCAAAAAGAGAGCAAGGTTGGAAAAAAACAATCAGTATCTCCCCAGAGCGCTGACAAAAGGGAAGGAAATTGCTCTATTAGCAACATTGTGTACATGGAGTAGGATCTGAGAGCAAAGGGGAGGGGGCTACCAGTCAATGACAGATCAAAATCTACTTAATATCTCCTGGGTGCAGAGCAGTGGACAGTGCTGGGGGCAGGGCTGTGGCGATGGTGACAGGGGGCTACCCACAAATCAGAAAACAAGAACTTTGTTCCAATTTGGAGTTTGGCATTAAGGAAAGACGCTACCCTTACAGTAAAATGCCAGGCTCTGAGATGGAGGCATTCCACTTAATCTTTGCTCACCTAATGGAGCTGGGTGAGGTGGCCACAGCTCCACTCTCCTCCTGGCAGAGCATTGGACCGAGAGGTAAATTCTGTAACATGCATCTGACCAGACTGTAAGTAGCACGATGGAAACCTAAGTGGCTTTATTCAACTCCAGAGCTGATCATCCATACTACTGGCCTGCACAAACGCTCCACAGTCGTTCAGAAATGCCTGGGCAGTGAGGGCCTGGATAGCGTCCTACAGGAAGGATGTGAACTTGCAGGGAAACTACAGGGACACTGGCCAGAGAACTACAGGACAAGATCACTTTACTCCTAGGCTGAGCAGCTGCTCCTCAGAGGATGGAGGGATAGGGCATGGATAAATGATTTTCACAGACATTCACCACTCACTGCACAGGCATTCCAGTGACAGAGCCATGCTATGTCAGACACAGCCCACAGATTGTTCCCTTGATGGCCCGGTGTTCCGTGAGTCAACAGGCACGCAATACTTGGATGTTACAAGCTCTGAATTTGTCATTTGTTTTCTTACCTTTGTATGAAAACCCTGATTATGAGGAGGCTTCATAAATGTGTTGACCTCAAACATGTGAAACTGGCTTAACAAAGTAGCAGTGTGGTAAAACACAACCATACCTCTCTTGCTTCTCACCTCCACTCTTCCCTCCCTGGGCAATTCAACCTCAAAGTGAGAGAGAACAAGGTAGGTACCAGCAAGAGGTGGGGTGGGGGTGGGGCACGGGGAGGGAGGAGATAGGGGCCAGAATGAGGATAGCTAGAGGGAAGCCCCCAGAGTTATGCAGACATGAAAAATGCTAGTGTGAATGGAAAATTCATCTGTTTCAACACACACACACACACACACACACACACACACACACACACACACACACACACACGGGTGCTCAGTATTATTAATCCTTTCCTGTTGTTGTGACGAAATACCCCTGCACAAGCAATTGAGGGTAGAGTTATTTTGGCTCACGTTTCCAAGGAACAGCTCCTGAGGACAGAGGAGCCGTGACAGGAGCAGACAGCCATGAAACCTGTTGCTCTGTTCCCTTCCCTCTTTTTATTCAGTCCAGGATTCCTCATTTAGGGTGGGCCTTACCGCTTCAAATAACCCGAATAAGAAAATCCCTCGCAGCGCCCCCAGAGGCTCCTTTCCTAGGTAATTCTAGGTCCTATAAAGTTTGACAAAAGCATTGGCCATCTTAGGGAGGAAATGTTTGTATTAGGCTTCAGGCAAGAGGCAGGGTATTGCTGGTACAGTTAATATATCAGCTGTACATATTAAATAGGCTGTCTCTAAATAAAACAAAGTTACATATTAATCAGTTGACAAAAATGCCACCATCAGAGGCTAGACAGAACCCAATCTTGAATTTCTCCTAAGGGTAGCATTGCAGTACTCACTAAGCCAGAGTTCAAAGAGGATGTATCATGAAAGTCGGGGGGTGGGGAGGGGGGGGGACACGACCTGGGACAAGGAAGAGGATAGCTGTGGGAGAAGGTAATATGGTTCATTTCTGACAGATGTACATTTTAAGCATGTTTGAAAATGTCCAAAGGAGCTGGGGGTGTGGCTCAACTGGCAATGAGCTTGCCTAGCTAGCATGCATGAAGTGCTGGGTTGGCTAGCCAGAACTACAAGAACCAGGTGTGGCGGTACACACTTGGAATCTGAGCATTTGGGAGGTAGAGACGGAAAGATCAGAAGTTCAAGGTTACTCTCAGCTATATAGAGAGTTGAGGCTACCCTCTGACCCATAAGATCCTGGGTGGGGGGCAGATTACAGAGAGATAGAGACAACTTTTTTATATCATTAATATGATAAGAGACTTTTTAGGAGTTACCTACCATTAATAAGAACAATCAAGGAGCTGAGAGATGGCTCTTTGGTTAAGAGCACATACTGCTCTTGCATAGGAACCCAGTTTGGTACCCAGTGCCCATGTCTGGCAATTCACAAATACCTGTGACTCCACCTCCAGGGGATTCAGCACCGTCTTCTGGCACCCAAGGGCACTGTACTCATGTGTACAAACCCATACTCAAGACACAAACACATACACAAATTATTAAAAATAATAAAATATTTTAATTTTCAAAAAAGGATCAACTGTGGGCTAAAGAGCTGGCCCAGGGATGAAGAGCACCAGCTGCTCTTGCAGAGGAGCTGGGTTTGGTTCTCGGCACCCACACGGCAGCTCACAACTGTCTGTAACTCCACTTCTGAGGGATCCAGCCCCTTCTTGCCTCCGGGAACAGGAGACACACACACGGTGCACAGACACACAATGCAGGCAAAACACTCATAGACATAAAATGAAAATAAATAAACATATCTTTAAAAAAAACTATTTTAGAAGAATCAGCTGAACTCCCTGACTGCGCTCACTGAGGATGTCCTGGCACGGATGATACCCGCTGGCCAAGAGCACACTCAGTGCTCAGATCTCGGTTCCTCCCGGCCTTTTTCAAATGAAAGAAACCAGCACTCCCAGGAGAAACAGCTGGTTTCAGGGCTAGTGAGCAGTGCAAGATGAGTGTGGCACATCTGTGTCAGAAAGTAAAATATTGGTCAAATAATAATGGCGGAGTATCTAAATCACATAAAAACCAATTTAAAAGGGCTCCCCCTGGCTAGATTATTATTATCTTCAACATTGGAATAATGACAGAAACAGATTATAGCTTGTGAATAAAATATGAAAATACGCATGCATATCAATAAAAATAAATGAATGCATAAAAGGCGAGTTCGGTGAGAAATGGGTCTCTGTGTAGTTTCCAAATATGTCCCTGTAAAACACTTAGCTCATTAGAACAGAAAAATAACTGTAACTGAGGAAAAACTAACCCTTCCTCAATCAAGCGACATGGTGAAGAGGGTGACAGCATAAGTCTAGAGTCCGTACCAGGTGACAGTATGAAACGTAGCACAACACAGCCTGGGACATCCCTGCCAGGAATGTGTCTATGATTTAGACACGGCTTGAGTGCTTCCCCAAGGGCTCGGGTGTTGGCAGCTGGGGGTCCCTTGTGGTCAGGCATTGTGTCTTTATTCCATTCTTTGTGTGTGTGTGTGTGTGTGTGAGAGAGAGGGTGGGGGGAGGTGGAGCACGCCACTGAACCTGAAGTTTATCAATTCAGTTGAACTTTCTGGCCAGCAAGCCCCAGAGACCCCCCTGTCTGCCTCCCCAGCACAGGAATTCCATGAATACCTCATGGCTGGCTTTTTACATGCGTGCTAGGGATCTGAACCCAGGTCCAAGCACTTTACTGACTGAACCATCTCTCCAGTCTTCACTCATGTTATTAGTATATTATTATAATTGTACAAAATAACTAGCTTCATCATAAAAATTTCATACATGCATATAATGTACTTTAATAATAATTTCATAACCC
The DNA here is from genome assembly GCF_007827085.1 of Peromyscus californicus insignis. Classification (NCBI taxonomy): domain Eukaryota; kingdom Metazoa; phylum Chordata; class Mammalia; order Rodentia; family Cricetidae; genus Peromyscus; species Peromyscus californicus. Next base: position 62,299,025 of record NW_026294402.1, read on the forward strand.
AACTATGCTCTTCTGTCTCTCTTCCCTCCAACTGGTCACCTTCTTTCTGTCAAATATGAGTGGGAATCTTCAAGAGGCACAGCCTTGTGGGTCACAAGGTGCTTCCCTGGGAAGAAACTGGAGTTCTCGTGGGCTCCTGGTCTTACTATGGAATCTCTCTCTCTCTCTCTCTCTCTCTCTCTCTCTCTCTCTCTCTCTCTCTCTCTCTAGCCCTCCTGTCCTTAAGCCATGTGCCGTGCATGACCTGTTACAGCCACAGGGGCCCCTGCGAGTGCCACCACTGTGTTGTCTGGACTTCTGGACTATAACACAGAGAAAACTGGACCTCTTTTCTCTATAAACTGCCTAGCCATGGGTTTTTGTTATAGGGATGGAAAATGGACTCACACAGATATATTGCCGGAAGCTACAAACCCAAACTGACAGCTACTCTACAAAACAGCCTTTCTTCAAAAAGACTGCCGCCATATCTTTCTTCAAGGTTTCAGGGAGTGAAGGAGACTGAGGTCAAGCGCAGTCCATGATTCTCAGCTTAATCTGTTTGCGCTAAAGGGCATCACTAGGCTATTTGGGGACCTCAGGTGGCTTGTGAGAGTTGGACACCAGTAGCTTTGATGATCACACTGTGGTTACATTCCAGGATGTCCTTTCCTAGGAGACACTTGCTAACATCAAAGCAATTGTAGGTAACTGTACACTGGGTCAGCAACTTACAATCCAAAGGTCCAGGAAGCACTGTCCCTGCTACCCTGTCTCAAGCTCCTTTACAATAGTACATAAATGCTCCAAAACTATCTAATGTGGGTTTTTTGTTTGTTTGTTTTTGTTTTGTTTTTAATGGTTTTTCGAGACAGGGTTTCTCTGTGTAGCTTTGCGCCTTTCCTAGAACTCACTTTGTAGACCAGGCTGGCCTCGAACTCACAGAGCCTTCCTAGTTCTGGGATTAAAGGTGTGCACCACCACCACCCGGCTCCGTCTAATGTGTTTTTAAAGATATATATATATATATATATATATATATATATATATATATATATATATATATATATATATATATATCAGAGGGGGAAGAGACCAAGGGGAGGGTGCTTGGGGAAAGAATGCAGCTTTCTCCTCATCTACTGCAAAGTTCACTCTACTCACAAGCCCCTGCCCTCCTTGGAGAGCTGCAAAGCTGGACAAAATCCTCTGCACGGAACCCATGTCATCCTGTCCCTCCTCATCTGACTTCTGCTCAGCACTCCACCGCAACCTGTGCCAACCAAGGTGACTCATCTCCTCCCTGCTGATGAAGCAGGCATGCGCTTTCCAATCCAGACCTGTCCCCACAGTAGTGGACAAAAGTGCCACGTGAACGGCCTGCCCTCTGTGACCCCACAGGAGTGTTAGCAGGCTCTTCCTCGCCGAAGCATGATTTTCCTCATGTACTCCCCCAGTCTTCCACTCCTGCCTCTCTAGACTCCAGGCTGCTCAACCTCATTGCTGTAAGGCTGCTGACAGAGGCCAGAACTCTCCCAGAGTTCTCATCCAAGTCTACTCCCCGGCTCCCCGAGATCTACCACAGGCATAACAAATCCATCTCAGTCAAAACTGAACTCATCACCTCTGCCCTGCCCTGACTCCCTCCAAGCCTGCTCCCCTCCTGGGTTCCTAACTACAACTGCATCAACATCCACACATCTGCCAAGGCCAGAAATATGAGAAGCATGATTGAGACAATCTTCAACCAAATCCCCGTATCTTACTAACCACATTCTGCCAACCTTAACCCCTAAAGACCCCTGACTCGGCCTTCTTCTACTGTAGCATCTCTTAACTGTCTCTGTTCTAATCACCTCAGTGGCTTCCAGCAGGGCTCCACACCTCTCCTCCCATGCTGCTTCCACACCTTCCCCTCCTCTTAGCCAATGGGCTCCTGGAAATGAAATCTGTCTAGAGCTGGTTTGGCCCCGACCACTGAACGGATACCCACTGTTTTAGGGGTCCACCTAAACCCTTTGCTGCATATGACAAGATGTACTGTCTCACATCTTCTACACCAATCTACTAAGAATGTTTTCTGTTTTCACCGTCTCACAATAAAGCTCACAGCAGAGTGAAGGTACTCCATGCCACGTGACTGAATGAATAATGGAAGAAATGAGTTAGTTAGAGGAAAGAATGCCAGACCAACTTAATATTAAACACAAACTCCAATCTTGAGGCTCACCCAGGTTTTAAACACACAATGTATATCACTGGCAAAAATCCTGACAAAACGTACTAAAGTTTGCACAACGTAATTAACAGTTCAAGATGCTTGAGGTTACACAGGAAAAGAAGGGGAGCTCCCACCTGCTCAATGTCCAGCAGGCAGAGACCAAACTCAAAGTCAATCCAGCTCCCAGTGGGTATGATGCAGTGCTCAAGCATGCTCACAGTGGACTGAGAAATCTGAGGGAGGCAGGAGTGCTCCTACCCCCAGATACACACAGAAGCTGTCATCTCTTCCACATGGGACTCAGGTAAATCTTGAGCAATGAAGACCAAGTCAGAGCCGAAACAAAAACAGGGACCGTGTATAAAAAGTTGCTTGGCATGTGGCATCAAAGAACCATTACAAACCTTTTTTTTTTTTTTAATTTGTAATATTTTCTGTAAAATTCCAGTAAGATATAGACAATAGACCCCCCTTGAGTTTTGCTGAAGTGCGGAGAACCCCACCCACTGTCACCCCCTCTATTTAAGGGATTGCTGGGAAGTCAAAGGAGATAAGAGTAGAGAAGGAAAATGCAAAGGCAACAGAATTAGGTCCGTTTTAGCTTGAAACCATCTCTGCGATGGAACCCATAATCTCATTAAGAGGAAGGCTGGTGCGGGGTGTGGGCTACATCGTCCTTGAGAGCCTGAGTGAAAAGTCCCGATGTGTGGGCGACAAATAAAAAAGCCACCATGACTTCTGTGACCTCATGCCTACTCTGATGCCTATTAAGCATTAAGAGAGATGCCTTCCCTGGAGGAAAGAAAACAGCGAATAGAAATGTAAGGGCATTTGAAGGGCGGGAGAAAGCCCCACAAGCATGAAACAGAAGCAACATCCTGGGGACCCAGCATCAAGGGCAAGAAAATGAATGCTGTGTGTAGAGGTATGAGTAGTTTAAGAAAATCACAGTCAGGAGATGTCTTTAAATATTTAGTCTCTCAACTGCAGGCTCCTGTAAGATCAAAAATAAATAACTATTTTCTTACTTCAAGAGGGGGAACCAGGGCACAGTCAAAATCTGAACAAAGCAAAACCTTACTCCAAGAGTATAAATAACTCAATGTCCAATGTCTGGGATCTACTCACTATCTTCTGGGCTCCTCCAAAGGGTAACTTCTCTGGCCCTGCCCTCTTCAGCACACACAGCATATCTTATAAGCTTAGGCAGGCTCCACTTCGCAGCTGCAGCTGTTCTTGGTGGCCATCCCATAATACTGGCAATCTCCAAAATGCTGGGATCTTCTGCTCCAACTAGGCTACACCTTTACTAATGGCCTCTCAGAGTGCTAAGCCTCAGCTTCTGGGCATAACCCCGTCATGCCTTCAAAACCAGTACCACCTTGGGTAACTGAACAAGTTCAGATACCAGCACAAGGTCCAACCTTGGCTACCTCTGGAACACAGTTTCTGTTGCCGAGTCTCAGGAAACAACTTAGCAGAAGATTTCACCTCAATGATGCTGGTCTCGCCTTAATCATCACTAATTTCTCAGCTCCAGCTCACAGCATCAATTAATTATACCAGTAAAACAAGGGTTTCACTTTAGTGGTTCTGGTCTCTTGTTCATCACAGATTCTTCAGCTCCAGCTGACCGGACAACACAGACTTGTCACACAAAAGGCCTGGTGGAGCCTTTGCTTCCCTCTGGAACTTCACAAGAAGGCCCCTGTCATCTACACTGCTCTCGACATTAATAAAAAAAAAAAGATTTATTCCTGTATTTTATGTATGAGTGCTTTGTCAGCATGTATGACTGCACAACGGAAAAGAACATCAGATTGTGAGCTGCCATGTGGTTGCTGGGGTTTTAACTCAGGGACCTCAGTAGAGCAGCCAAGTGCTCTTAACCACTCAGCCATCCCTCTATCCTTATCAACCTTCTCTCAACATTCTTATCTTCAAAGCTCAGAGAGAACAGCCCACTGAACTCTCAATGCTCAATGGCTCTTCTAGCACAAAATTCCAAAGACAATCCTCCCCCAAACACGGTCAGGTCGGTCACAGCAATATCCCACTCTTGGTTCCAACTTGGTCTTAGTACTGTTTCACCTTTGCCGCAGTGGCTGCACGTTTGAACTACTAGTGGCCAGGTGCTCAGGCTGGAGCCTGGGGGAATTCTGCTGCAGCTGCTAAAGGTAGCTTTAATTAAATCTCTAGAACGCGAGATTCAAAGGCTGGGGTGAAAACCTGTGAGCTCAGAGAGTTAGTACAGCAACTAGCTGACTTTCTCTCTTTACTGGCACCCCCAGAAGCCTCTCTCCTTCCACACTGCCCCAAATAAAAAACCCATGCTACCCTCCTCCCTGCTACCCTGTCAACTCCTTGCTAAGCCTGCCTCTCTGAGCTCAGGTTAACTATATTTAATTAACACAAATGCAACACATCTTTACATAGTCACACAAATGCAGCATAAACAAATGTAACACATCTTTGTTTAGTTAAACAAATATTCCACAATATCTTAGTTAGAATTACTATTGCTGCAATGAAACACCATGACCAAGAGCAAGTTGAGGAGGAAAGGGTTTATTTGACTTACACTTCCATGTCACTGAGCATCATCAAAGGAAGTCAGGACAGGAACTCAAATAGGGCAGGAATCTGGAGACAGGAGCTGATGCAGGGGCCATGGAGGGTGCTTCTTAGTGGCTTTGTCCAGTCTGCTTTCTTATAGAACCCAAGACTACCAGCCCAGGGATAGCACCACCCACAATGGGATGGGCCCTCTCCCATCAACCACTAATTAACAAAATGCCCCATAGGCTTGCCTACAGCCTGATCTATGGAGACATTTTCTCAGTTGAGGCTCCCTCCTCTCCAAAGACTTTAGCTCGTGTCAAGTTGACATAATTCTATCCAGCAAAAGATGGGAACAGGATCTTAGAGTACCAAAAAAAAAAAAAAAAAGATGAAAGTGATAATGGAGGTGGGGTCCTGGGGACAATGTCATCACACCACAGATGAAGAACACTACCTTACTGTGGGGAGTCTGATTGTTAATATCGTCAGTATGACAGGGTCTAGAATCACCCAGGAGACAAACCTTGGGCTATTTGTCTGTGATGGAGTTTCTAAACTGTGTTGATTAGGATGGGAAAACCCTCCAAAATTTAGACAGGACCATCACTGCATGGACTAGAATTTTAGAATGAAGGGGGGGGGGGCAGATGATCTGAGCAGCAGCCTCTCTTAGCTCTGACTGTGTCAGCAACGAGCCCAGCTGTCCTTAAGATTCCTGCACCCATGCCTTCCCAACACAGTAGACTGAACCCATGAGAGATGAGCCAAAATAAACCTCCCCTTTTGAAGTTGTTTTTGATCAGATCCTTGGCTGCGTTTGCCCGGCACTTTGTGGCAGCAAGAAGACAGGTGACTAGAACAGAAAGGGTAGCATTCGCTCTCCTCTTCACAGCCAAGGAGCAAGCACAGGAACCTACACACGGGCTAACTGCCGGGGGTTGGGACCCGAACCCAAGCCTGCCTAACTGCAAGATCAATGATCTTCTATTGAAGTTCCATTTCTGGTAACTTACTTCTGAGTGTTTCTAGCCTCCTCCAAGAAGAAGGTGGTGGCAACAGGCCCTGGGGCAGAGGAGGAGGAGGAGGAGGAGGAGGAGGAGGAGGAGGAGGAGGAGGAGGAGGAGGAGGAGGAGGAGGAGGAAAGGGGTAGGGTTGGGGGAGGGGAGAGCGCAGATCAGCTGCACTGATCATTCACAGTGGAAGGAAGTGTTGAGGTCATTTGCCAGCAAGGCTGGAGAGCAAGGCAATATCACTGACTTTTCACCCAGTTAGTACAAACACTGCTTTAAGGGACACTGGGGGATGGTATTTTGACTGACCATCTTGTGTGAAAGATAGTTCACGCTGTCTTTTAGGTCTCATTCCTCTGTGGCCGCACATGGAAACTCTTACCCTGTCCCTGGAGCACCTAATTCTGGCAGGTTTATCTCTAAAGAGGCGTCTCAGAAGGCCAGAAATGTGGCAAGCACGGGGCTGGGTCACGAATGCACTGAGAAACTACAGACCTAAATTTACCGCGTATCCATCTACCTCCTCTTTGGCTTGGCTTAGATTCCAACACTGAGATGGGCAGATCTGAATTAGAACCCACCATGGGAAGAAGGGCGAAGCATGACCATCCACTGTAAGCAAGATCTGTTTGTGTAAGGGGCACGGTGTCAGCCCACAGAGCAGGTCCTACAGCAGAAGCCAAAGAAACTGGCCTGGTTCTGGGAGGGCGAGGTGGCTATGGGAAGTTCACTGAAAAATAATTCGTCTAAGTCTTGGATGGATTCTGGGAACACCTACCTCCGGCTCTAACTCCCGAGAGCCAATTCTGCATCCAATACAGGAAATATTAACAGAAACTAGAAGCCTGTGGCTTCTACTAGATTATTAAATTTGTAAAACATTAGGTATAAAATACTTAGCCACAAAGGATAAAGAAACAAACTCTATTTAATTACATTTTTGGGTAATACCATTTAGGCTAGGATAATTCATATAAACTATACTACCACTCAAGTTTTATAAACCTAAATCTACAGTGTAATTTGTCTCATTCATAAACATGAGATAACTTGACCTACTTTCTAATACATTCCACTCCCTCTTGTCTGCATTCATCTGTGGTGACATTTTAAAAGGCGCTCTAATAATTTCCATTATACAAAGATGCACTTTTCATTTACATCAACTTCGGAGCCTCCTCCCACAAACAAAATACTACGTTCTCAACAGAAAAGACACAGATGCAGTAAGAATCAAGACACACAAGGCAGCTGCTCCAAAGGGCTCGCCTTGGAATAGTTCTCAGAAAGCTCGATTTCTAGACAGGAGAAGGTCGAAGAATGATGAGAAGCATAAGAGACTATCATCCCAAGTCCACACAACATGGAAGAGTGGGTTTAAATGTTCTCTGCATACCATCTGTACAAAGTTACACAACAAAGCTTTGAGAAATACATTTCATACCCCATAATATAATGAGCTACATGTTCCCTAATAGTTCTCAGCCTCAGATAATAAAAGCAGAAAGGAAATCTCATTTCTACTTCCACAGGATGCTTCCAGAGACAGTCTCCAAGCCATTGGCAGCCTCCTAAGCCTGGGCTCCGGGCCCCAAATGAAGACCTCTTTGAAATGCCACCTACAACCTTTTCAGCAGGCACCTCTTACGTTTAAGAATTTTCTAGGCTCCCAAACGCCTAGGGTAGAGGTTGGCAAAGTACGGCGTATCCACTAAAAACTGTGTTTACTCCCCCCACCCTCCCCACCACACACACGCTCCTTTCCCTCGGGATGCTGGAGATCAAACCCCGAGGGCTTCAGCATACTAGGCAAGCACTCTACCCCGGATATACCTCCAGCCTCCAGTTGTTTCATTTTCTAACAGGGATGGGAAAAATTAAATACCCTCAAGAATACTTCCCGATGCATACACATTATAGCAAATTCAAATTTCAAGGACCACAAATCAAGTTCATTTGGAATATGGACACACCCATTTAGGAACTGTCTGCAGTTGCTTTCCAAAAGCAGGGCTGAGTGGTAGCAACCCAGACAGTAACCTACAATATTTACAGTCTAGTCCTTTCTGGAAACAGGTCACTAACTCCTGGCCTGCAGCATAGAATCCTGTCAACACAGGGCACTGATCTAGCCAACCTTCTAAAAGCCTGACTTACTCCTAGTAAAGGACACAGCATCAGTACCATTAAATGCTCTTCTCCTTCCCTCCCCCTACCAGTATTCCTCTCGCTGCACAACTGTGCAGTCTTGCAGTCTGCTGACAGTCTCCAAGGAACACACACAGTTAACTACCAGGAGGTCACAAAAGGAAAAAGCAAAAGCTCCGGAGTGCCCAAGGCTGTTGCCACAGACTATCTGGAACAGCCCGCGGTAGAAGCAACCCAGATGTCCACCCACAGGACACAAGCCAGACAACCCAGAACTAATCTACAGGATGGAGGACAGGGGAGCTGCAGGGAGCAGGGGATGAGCTCCACATGGAGCTGTGGAATAAGAACCAGGACGGACGGAGAGACAAATCAAAGGGCAGAAATGTGTATGCTGCATGGTGGTGTCCATCTAGGAGAGGAAGACAGATAGGAGAGCATACCTACATTTGCATATGTATGAATGGTCCAAAACACCAGAAATGCTTTCATTGCTACCCATGGGATCCTATGGGATAAGGGGAAACAGGAGGAGGTGGGTGGGATAAAGGTAACACCTCCTCCTACTGATTGTGACCCCCAAATTCACATGATAAAACCTAACCCCCAAGGCACTGGTATTTAAGGTGGGGAGTTGGGGAAGGAGTTCTGTGACAGGCCAACGGGACTAGTGCCCTTGCAGAAGAGGCCTCAAGGAACTCCTCTACCTCTTCTGCTATGGATTTACTGGCCAGCCATCTCAGCCTTCGGAACAAGCTCCAGGCTAATGATTAACTCAGTCTCCCAAAAACAAAGTGGATGGCATCTGAGAAACAACACTGGAAATTGTCCTCTGGCCTCCAAATTCACCCATAGACATGAACACAAACATGCACATACACATGCATGCATATACACAAAACAAAACAAAATGGGCTTTTTAAACTTTCTTTTTATTTTTTGTGTCTTTCACATCAGGCATCTCGGTCCCATTCATTTCCCATCCCTGTGTATCTGCTCTCTGCCCTTGCAGCACCCACCCCCCCAATAAAACTTAAGAGAAAAAAGAAAAGAAAATCTCATCATGGAAGCTGTAGTGTGACACAGTGAGCCACTCAGTAAACCCTTTTGTCCATACATCTTGACTTGGAAGTGTTCGTTGCAAAGAGTCCTAAGTAACAATAGGAATCTCTGAGAATGGAAAGTAAAATCAAACCCATTTTTCAAGTATCTTTCCAATGAAGACCATTGTGTGTGGAACATAAGACAGAGCAGATTAAAATATATACAGTCTCATCATAACTGGGATGTGCAGCACAGCAGAATGAATGCGGGCTAATGCAGTGTGTAAAGCCTTCCATACTGAATTTCTGTGTTTTATGCATTTAGACAGTCTCTAGTTCTGTCCCCTGAAAAGATCCACAGCAATCAATGGGCCTTGTTACTCCACCTGTGCCCTCGAAACACTTAAAGGAAGAGAGTCCTTCCTTGGGGACAGAGCAGATCCAGGACTAGTCAAGAAACGGGACTGGGAAGCCTGTCGTCACGGTCGCGGCAGAGCGTGCACAAAGATACAAACCGTGCAAGTCACTTCAGAGAAAGTGAGAGTCAACCTGAATTAGCTTCCACTGGCTAAATTAGGAGGCCAACTGAGCATCAACAAAAACATTAAACTGAGACACGTGAACTATATTCAGACTAAAGCTTCAGTGTTATCACTCTCTATGTGCGTCTATGTGTGCATGTGTACATGTGTGTGTGTGACACAGAGAGCGATACCTACAGGTATGTAGTGTATGAGTGTGTGTGCACACATGTGTGAGTGAAGGTGACTGTGTGTGTTAGAGGGTCAAGGGAGGATGTCAGGTGATCTACTTTATCACTCTCCACCTTACTCCCTTGAAGCAGGGCCTCTCATCCATCCCATCCCTTCTCTGTTTTTCAGTTAGTCTAGCTGGATAGCAAGCTGAGCGATCTTCCTGCGTCTTATGACCTCCCCACCCCGCAGCACAGGGGTTACAGGCGCACAGGGCCATGCTTTTTGCTGGCTGCTGGGAATTCTCAGTGCAGAGAAAGCACTCTTACCTACTCAGCCACCTTCCCAGCCCTCCTAAGCAATTCTTAAATGTGACATTTGTCTAGAAGGGGTATTGGCTCTGGGTACTGAATTTCGTTTACCCCTAATTAAGGCCTGAAGCTACCACACTGAAATCTCGCTGCTGTTGGAATATGTCCTTGCCCAGCTAGGCATGAACGGCCCACCTCAGGACTTCACTCCAGGTGGAGAGGGTCACGTTCTTGAAGACACAGAAACTTGCAGCAACAAACCACAAAAGCTTCTTTCTTCTGCAAACCTACTGTGCTCCACTTCCTTTCTGCTCACTGTCACTCACAGAGCCCACTGCTCTGCAGTGTGTTTATAAACATAAGCAAAATCGAACCACACTCACACCATCCCACCCTCTGAGGCCAGTTTCTTATGTCTATCTGTGAGTTTCCTTCCTCAGAATCCGGCCTTCAGGGAAGGGAGGCCATGTGGAGAACAGTCCCTCGCTCTCGATTTGAGGGGCGAGCCCATGAGCCTGCTGCCAGCTGTCCACAGGGATAGGATAGTGGATGTGCTCAGAGTCCTGGACAACCTCAGCACCAAGAGCCAGACCTCATTCATCAGGGAGACTGACTCATCCCTCATCTCTGTGAGGTAAATAAACTAAAGAAAATACGGTGTATTGTATCAGGCAGTAAAAAGAACTTTAAATTTCATCTATTTCCATCCTTTGATAAAGGAAGTTTAGAATCTGTCCCAGGTAACTAGGAACCTAGAAATGCTTGAGGCCGGGTTCAAAGTAGCTTGGTGGTGGGTGGGGGGCTGGAAAGACTCAATACAGAAAGAAGTGCTGACAGAGCACTTTTGCCGTGTTCCAGAAGGGCGGGTGGCTGTTCCTACTCTCAGTTCAAATCATCAGAGAACAGAGTGGAAAATGGATGCTCCCCAAGTCCAAATGGGAGCAGGATTGTGTAAAAGGAGCTCCGGGACAAGCCTGAGAAGCTGGGTTCTCACGAATCACTCACCCAGAGTTGGAATCTCTCTGTGTGTGAAAATGGACACAACACCCATTCCACAGGGCTGCTGTGAGGATTTCAGGAGGTAACAGGCTTCCAGAACCCTGTGTCTTAACACCTCAGGTCCCCAGTAAACTGTGGTGAATTTTAAGTACAGGTTCTTGTTTCCTCCACACAACAGTCCCTGAACTGTTATACAGTATGGGAAGGAGCTTTTCCCAAACACCAGCACTTGCCTCAGTGATGTGCTGAGACAACCCTCTCAGACCCAGAGTCAGGAGACTGAGATCTTCAGAAACAAAATGGCTTTTTCAGAGAGGAGACTGGGGAACAGAGCCTAGGAAACTTTCGACTGCATTCGAGACTGCTGGTGTGGTGTAAAAGCTCTACTTAGCCACACTCCACCGGAGGACAAAGGTAGCTGGCTACCACCAGAGCACGCTCTGATGGGGACAGTATTTACTTCATTGTATGAAGTGTTGCTTACTGGCTTTTAACATTAAGAACCAAGAGCCAAATCGAACAAGCCTAACTGCTATTAAAGAACAGGACGGAAAGGGAAGGGATACAGCTCAGTGGTAGAGGGCTTGCTAAGCACACAGAAGACACTAGAGTCAATCACTACCCCAACAAAAACCCAACACACAAAACTGTCAAGCTACAATGCAGGCATGTGTTACCGATCCTAAGAATGCAAAATTAAAGATATAACTGCCTAAAATTGAAAATTTCATAGGGGTGGGTTGGTGTAGACAAAGAAATAGCATGGAGGAGACAAAAATCAGAGGAGATAGGGAAGACCTGAGACATGAATCAGCCAGGAGAGGAAGGATGGCGGATGAGCTGATAAGGGATTGAACACAAGACACCCAGAAACAGTTGTTAAAACCGATGAGGTGGGGCTGGGGAGATGCTTGCTGTGTGAGTGTCAGGACCCAAATTTCATGCCCAGAACCCATGTGAAAAAGCCAGGTACGGTAGCCCATATCCCAGGCCTGGGGAGACGGCCATAGGCAGATCTCTGGGGCCAGCCAACCTAGCTGAATCACCGAGCTCCCAATCAGTGGGGGATCCTGTCTCACCAAGTGAGGTGGGCAACACTCCAGGGACAAAACCTGAAGGTGACCTCTTGCCTTCATGTGCACACAGATGCACTTGCACCCACCCACATGCCATCTTCAGACAGACAGACAGACACTAATAATGTGAAAAGAGATATAACATATTATATCTACACGTGAGAATCGCCAAACACACGAACAATATTCACAAAACAGCAGCAGTTGCTTCCGAGAAGCAGGACCACACAGGCCCCAGCTGCTGGTACTGCAGGCCACTGTGACCATGTCCATCTATGACATCACCACTTTTCCTCAGCTTTTCTGAAATGCTTCCTGTTTTATTACATTTGCATGTAATAATGTGACACAACAATTTGCAGTGAAATGTTTTTATTTATTGTTTTTAAATCAGCAAGTAAAATGGCATATATTTCAGGACACATATTATTTTTAAATATATATATTATAAAATGGTTACATTAAGGAAATTAACATGTATCCCCTCGTGTGCTTTTATATGTGGTGAGAACACAAATTCTTTTAGCAGTTTCAAGGGGACATCATTAGCATTGCTATCATGCTGTGTGAGAGATCTCTTGAATCCATTCCTCCTAACTGCAGCTTCCCAGGCCCCAGCAGCTGCCAGTCATCGCTCGTGTCTTAAGTTCAACATTTGTAGATCCCATATCAAAATAACAAGTAGTCTCTTTCTGTGCCTGGATTATTTCATGTAATGCAGCATTCTCTAGATTTACTCAACTTGCTGAAAGACAGGGTTATCTTCTTCAGAGTGGGCAAGGATGCCACTGTGTGCCTGTAGATCATTTCCTTAATCCATGTATTATGTGATAAACATATAAATTTCATAGTTGGGCTCTTAAGAATAATGCTGCCTGGTCAGCAAGATGGCTCGGTGGGTAAAGGCACTTTCCATAAAAAACCTAATGACCTGCGTTCAAAGTCCCAGAACCCACAGGAGAGAACTGACTCCTGAAAGCTAACCAGTGACTTGGCCTCATGCACTGCAGCATGCATATACACACATAAATAACAAAATAAAAACGTAAGAATTAAAAAACAACAATGCTGTACTTCAACATGGGAGTGCAGATCTCTTTTTGCTATTCCGTGTACTCTCGTCATGCGTGATGTTCTTCATGTTTTTAGGGAACTCTCCACCACTTTCCAGAAGGTCTATACTAACACATCCCATGGGCAAGGTTCCCTTTCCTCTGTCTTGACAACATTTAGCATCTTTCACCATTTTACTAGGAGCCGTTCTCAGAGCTGTGAAGTCTTATCTCATCGAAGTTTTCATTTCTAATTCCCTGTCAGTCATTTTTTCCCATTTCTCTGAAAATCAATGGTTTTGAGTATTTACTCAAATTCTCATGGACATTTTGTGTATTTGGATACAAAGGATGTCCATACACACACACACACACACACACACACACACACACACACACACACACACACACACACGTGGGGTGAGGGTACACATGAGTACAGTACCTGCAGGGGTCAGAGTCATCAATCCAATTCCCTGGAACTGGAATTATAGTCACTTGTGAGCCTCCTGATATGGGTGCTAGGAATTGAATGAGCTTGGGGCTTTTGCAAGAGCAGTATATATATGTTCAGCCTCCTTTGCCTCCTTGGAATAAGGTTTTCTAGGTCCATATTTATTTTGCATACTTACCCCACTTACTTACTTATTCATTATTTGTGAGTATATATATGTTTGTGTATGACCTGTGCATGTGAGTGCAGGTGTGCAAGCCTGCCACAGCCCGCATGTGAGGCGGAGGTGACAAGCTGCAGGAGGCAGTTCTCTCCTTCTCTTGTTGAGATGGTGTGTGTGTGTGTGTGTGTGTGTGTGTGTGTGTGTGTGTGTGTGTGTGTGTGTGTGATACTGTTCCCACCTTGCTACATGCTCCAGACCAGCTAGGCTGTGAGCTTCTGGGAGAGTCTCCTGTCTCTACCTCCCGTTTCTCTTTAGGAGTGCTGGGACTACAGATGTGCACTGCCACACCCAGCTCTTCTGGGTAGATTCTGGGGACAGAACACAGGCTGTCAGCTTTGCAAGGACAAGTGCTGTTACTCTCCAAGACATCTTGCGGGCCCTCTTCAGTCTTTTGTTGCTCCTCTGCTGTCTTGTGGTCTGATGTAACCTCCTTTGTCTATTACTGCTATTTTTATCTTTGCTTTGGGGCTCATGTCCCAAGCCCCACTGCTCAGAACAATGCTCAGAGCTTCTTTCACTGTTTTCTTCTAGTAACTTCATAGACTCAGGACTTTAAGCCCTTAATACTATTTTTGAAGTGCTGGGTTTTGAATCCAGGGTCTCAAAATACTTACAAGTACTCTACCCACTAATCTATACCCCTAGTTCCTAATACATCTTTGATTTACCTTTGATGTGACAAGAGGTAAAGGCATGATTTCATATTTCTGTATTGTGTATCGATATCCACTTGTCCTAAGATCAATTATTAGAAGGGTTGGAGAGATGGCTCAGCGGTTAAGAGCACTGGCTGCTCTGCCAGAGGACCTGGGTTCAATTCCCAGCACCCACGTGGCAGCTCACAACTGTCGGTAACTCCAGTTCCAGGGAATCCGATGACCACATGACAGTGCACATAAAATAAAGTTATGTTTTAAAAAATCAACTATTAGGGGCTGGAGAGATGGTTCAGCGGTTAAGAGCACAGGCTGCTCTTCCAGAGGATCCGGGTTCAATTCCCAGCACCCACATGGCAACTCACAACTGTCTGTAAACTCCTGTTCCAGAGGATCTGACACCGTCACACAGACATGCATGCAGGCTAATTATAAAATTTAAAAAACAAAATCAACTATTGGAAGGACTTCCCCTTCCCTACTATGTGTTCTTGACACAACTGTCAAAATCAGTTAACCACAAATGCACAGATTTCTGGGCTTTCTCTTCTGTTCACTGTTCTAGCTGCTATTAAGTCATTACCATAGTCTTTGTTCAATATAGGTTCGTAGGTAAGTCAGGAAGTGGGGTGCCTTTAAGTTTACTCTTTTAGCTCAAGATTGCTTTGGCTATATGAGGTCTTTTGATGGAATTTTTAATTAATGTGTGTGTGTGCACGCACTCAGAGGTCAGAAAAGAGTGCCAGTTCTCCTGAAGCAAGAGTGACAGGCAGTTGTAAGCTACCTGACATGGGTACTAGGAACTGAAGTTGGGTCCTCTGTAGAAGCAGCAAGTGCTCTGAACAGCTGAGCTACGTCTCCAGCCCAATGTTTCAACCTGTTTTTTAAGCCATTTGTATGTAACAACGGGACTTAACTGCTGTTAAGGCCCCTATGGGAGCACTGTTTACAGCACAGCAATGGAATTTCTCTCAGCTTTTGTCACTGTATTCAGATACTGATGCCGTTAGAGGTGACTGTAAAGTGTGTTTATTTTAATTGCATTAAGTCACTTTTCAGTTCTGTGAATACACTAGTTATTTTTATAGATTTGGAAAGCTAATTCTCATGATCAACGCGAATTTTCTAAATTTTATAGTTAAAGAGAAGAGTGATTGATCTCTTGCATTTGTGCATGTATGTATGAGCATGTTTCTTCTGTGTTTGCACATGAATGTGAAGGCTGCAGGCCACTGAACTCCAGGATCCATCTGTCTCTGCCTCCCTAGTGTTGGGATTACACATGCACCTGGATTTTCATGTGGGTGTTTGGATCCAAACTCAGGTCCTCATGAGCCATCGTCTCCAGCCCTGAAGACTGAATTCTCTTTTCAAGGTTCATGTTCCAAAGGGAAATATGCAAATGCAGGCAAAATCACTCACTGAAAAAAGTCACTGATTCCATAAAATCCAACCAATTGTTAGAAAATGTTCAAATTTTGAGTTCTTCCTTAGGATTGTTTTAACTTCAAAAGAAAAACATGGGCAGACATAAATAGCCACAGGTTCAAGAAAATGGAACATCCTGTTATAGTGTGGATTAATCTTTCTTTATCTCATATTGATTAATTTAGATTGTGTGTGTATGTGTCTGTGTACTTGTAAGGATACACACACACCATAGTGTGGGTTGAGGTCAGAGGACAACAGGACCCATGTGGGTCCTGGGGATTGAATTTTGATCATCAGTCTTGATGGCAAGAGCCTTTTTCCCATTGAGCCATCTCAGTGGGACGTCAATCAAAATGAAAGCTGTGGTCCTTTTGTTTGAAAGCATGGACTAGGCAATAACAGCAGCAGGGCAAGGGTCCCAGCATGGGGGCAGAAACCCTGGTCTAGTGAGGATCCTCAGTCACTCAGGCGGGTGGCCTGTGGTAGATGGGCAAGCAATGGAATGGTGGCCAAAGTCTCCAGGAAAACTAATCCAAAGAACTCAACATATGGAGCATGCTGGGAAGGTGAAAGTGCACAATTGATTTCATCTTTCATGAAGAAAAGGAAGCATGGGAACAGCGTGTGGTTGCTGACGTCATAGCCTTTAAGTGATGGGTATAGAACACCAAGTATCTACATTGGTTCTACTTTGAATTTTACAGATTGAATATCCTCCACTAAACAGAGATGGGAACTAAAAACTTCCCAGACAGGCCAAAACAATGTTTTTTTGTTTCTTTTGAATTTAAGATAGCTCTTAAAAGCATTTTTCTTCTAAGTTTATAGTGAACAGAGATAGCAACAGATTGCATTGACACTCCAATCCAGAATACATCATGAGTCATTAAATAGAAAACTAAACTAGTCATTTATCATTCCCCACCCCATCCATCAGCATCTCTCTCCTCACATACATGCACATACACTTGCATGCTTACATAGGACCTTTTGAAACACCACACTGATTTCTGTGGTGTGATTGTCTCCAGTTCTTAACTACTCATCCCTACAAGCGCTCACCCAGAATGCCCTGCTCTTCTGAAAAGCTCCTGAGCATGATTGATTGGTTTTGTTGTTCACATCAAATTTTATTCCAATCTGGAGTCCAGAGATCCCTTAAAACAATTTTCCTTTCCCTGGTTCATGTCAAAATAAAAGCCCCACCCAGCATATACACTTTCAGATATGTCAAAAGTTTAGTAATCTCTCACAGTCCTACACATTTAAGGCAAGTGCTCCCACTATTGTTGGATATAACCCTTTTCACCCCCAAAAAGGGCAGTAAGTAAACATTCTTGGAGTAGAGCCCGAGCATTGAAGCATAACAAGCAGGCAGTAAGCCAAGAGTTGGGGTGACAGGGCAGAAAACAGCCAGGTAAGACTGTCAAATTCATTCTGGGTTTCTCTGAAAATTGTATTGGTAGAGGAAACATAAGCCAGAACTCGCAGGAGGAGGAAGAAGGAAGGACTGAGCCACCATGCCCTAAACCACACAGACAACCCAGCATCTCCAGTACTCTCAGAAGTAAGGGAATGGTGTTAACCTCCCAGAGCAGGGAGCATCTGCCTGTCCCTCAGGGGACTTCCTTGTCTAGTAGTAATCCCACCACCACCACCACCACCACCACCACCACCACCACCACCACCACCACCCCAGCAGCAGTAGCAACAACAACAACCCACAGCCCAAGGAGAAGTCGACAGAAACATAGTATGTGTTCTCTACAGCCCACAGCACAGGGTGCCACCAAGTATACTTCTTACACATCCAATGTCTCAGCAAGCTCCTCTCTGTCCTGAGGAGCTCAGACCACATTGCTGAGAGTTCATAACTCTTGACTGTGCCCTTGATCTACACCCAGCCTTGAGTTCTTCATACTTGGGGTCACTGGGTTTCCTAGCGGTCAGGTGTCAGGCTCACCTCCCTGAAGACAAGGTGACAACCCCCGCCCCCCATACACACACACACACACACACACACACACACACACACACACACACACACACACACACACACACACTTCTGAAATAGACAGTCATATGTATTCCAACAGCTGGCTAGAGCTGCCCCTCCACACTAGGGAGGGAGCTGCTGTGACCTTTCATCAGACTAGTAGGATCACTGTCACCCTTTCAATCTGCACTGACCACAGTGCAGCCCACAGATAATTCCATGTTTATGAAAGTGAGCTCCCAACAGAACAGTCCCTTCACTTCAGCTTGACATCTAATGTCTCTTAGTTCACCCATGCTTGTTGAAAGGGTATTTTCTGAATGTAAACAATGTCAACATAGGTTCCACCTTGTTTCTTGTTTGGGAGAAAGGACACAGTTCTAGGGTCATATACTCTAAGATCCACCAATGTCAGCCCTTAGTACCATGCTGCTGAGTCTTCCACTGATCGCTGGTTTGGAGAGAAAGGGGGAAGGATTGTGAAAAAGACAGCCATTTTTATAAAGCTAAATACGTATCATCTAAAGACAGGCAGGGCTTCATTACACAGCCCTGGCTGGCCTGCAACTCTCTATGTAGACCAGGCTGGCCTTGAACTCACAGAGATCTGCTTGCCTCAAGTGCTGTGATCAAAGGTGTGCACCACCACACCTTGCCCCTACTCTTTTAGTATCAAAATACTCATTCTTTTGTAAGATGATATTAGCATTATCTGTGAAAGATGATATTAGTATTATCTGTGAAAATCTTTTATCACGAAAAATTCCAGACACAAAGTAGAACTACATATAAATATACATTGGATTCTCACATATCCAATGAGCTTCAACAATCATCAACTTTGTTCATATTCACTGAAAAGATACAGTAAATTAGTCCTAACATGGTTTTGCTATCCCCTAAAATCTTAAAGCACATAAACAATTATCCTAGGCAATCCTATAAACTTCACAGATGAAGACAGAGACTTTCAGAGATAAATGACCTGGCCCAAAGTCTTCAACCAGCTAGATTAAACAGGTAGGTGGCCCATGACACTACTTAAGGGCTGTCTGACTAGATTCACCTTGTCGGACTAAACCTCAGCAAACTCAGAATCTGCAGGTGTGTCCCTACATCTCAGTCCAGAGTTTCCATTCATACCACTTGAGATCTGCCCCATGCAGGACCAAAGAAAAACCCATTACCTGTAATTCATGTTTACTTCCCCCATTCTACAGTCATCATTTACAACCCTCAAGTCCCCAGGAACCACTCACTTCCATTTCAAAGACGATGGAGTTTCTAGTTCAGTTCTTTACCCAGAGCTTCCAATCTTTGCTCTCTCAAAATGTGTACTAAGC
Source organism: Peromyscus californicus insignis (assembly GCF_007827085.1). NCBI lineage: Eukaryota > Metazoa > Chordata > Mammalia > Rodentia > Cricetidae > Peromyscus > Peromyscus californicus. The sequence continues at coordinate 62,318,221 of NW_026294402.1, forward strand.
AAGCCATGGGGATGAATACAAATTCACGGAGACCTAGTAAGGGAAATGCCCCAGCTCCACATCCCTTTTCTCATACCTAACTTTTAGGGGAGGAAGTCAAACAGAAAGCAGGCACGAGGACCAGGTATTCTGCACATCGGCTGCAGCACACAGACCTTGGTGAGGACCACAGTGAGGTGCTGGAGACAGAACTGAAATGCTCTGGAGAACATCAGCACACGTCCCATCCCCGGGACTCGGTTAATGAGAATGTTTTCCTCTATGCATTCTTTCTTTCATTCAGTTTTTAAAGACTTACCTAAATTCTCAGCTTGTGCAGTGTCAGTCTTACTGAAAAGATCCTGAGGAGTGCGAGAAGCTTCTAGCAGCAATACCTAGAACAATAGGAAAAGCCATTAGATGCAAGTACCGATATAAACACCAGGTTGCGAGTAAGAAGTCTATACGTTTGGTCATTTTCCCCCATGCTAAGAATGAAAGGAAACAACACCGGAAGCAACGAGTCTCCATCACGCCACATGTGCTGGGAATTTGCTGTGCCGACAGGGAATTGAGGTCCCAGAACACTTACGTAAAGACCAAAATTACATTACCATCGGCCAAGAGGCAGAACACTTTCCCCCCTTCTCTGTGTTAGGAAGGTTTTAATGGATTTGAATTTAAACAAAAAACCAAATATATGTGTCCTTCTTCCTGCATCATGTCTAAACCAATTTCAGGCTTTGTGCCCTCTTCCCCATTAGCATACAGAATCGTTCTGGTCTTGTTCACAGCTGTGCTACTTAGTTCCTGGGACTCAATTATCAGGCAGTTCCTTCTTGCTTCATCTTTTTGTCATGACCATTCTGAGGCCCCAAGAGCTCACCATCTGACCCCTTACTCAGTGGAAACCCACCAAGAGGCAGAAAAACACCATCAATTACAGATTTATCAAAACAGCTTAGCCACAGTGAAAAAACAGGGCAAGGTTAGAGTGTGCAGTGTTCATATAAAACAGGTACATGCCACCAAGTCTAGGTAGGAACGAAAAACGAGTTAATAAATTATGTGGGTTTATTATTTGGGGACGGGGATTCTAAATGTCTTCAACTTATAAAAACACGAACTAAAAATAGAATCAAATGATTACTAGAGGAGTATGTGTCTGAATACTGTATAATATTTGGATTTAAAAAAAAGGTCTTTTTAAACATGAGAGCAAAACCTGAGATTATAAAACTCTAAGGTATTTGTTGTTTTAAGGTTTCTATTGATGAGAAGAGAAACCATGACCACAGCAACTCTTATAAAAGAAAACATTTAATTGCGGTGGCTGGCTTACTACAGTTCAGAGGTTTAGTTCATTATCGTCATGGCGGGAAGCAAGGCAGCATGCAGGCAACATGATGCTAGAGAAGGAGCTGAGAGCTCATACATCTCGACTCACAGGCAACAGGAAGTAGTCTGAAACATGGGGTGGTATCTTGTGCATAATGAGACCTCAAAGCCCACCTCCACGGTGACACACTTCCTCCAACAAGGCCACACCTACTCCAACAAGGCTACACCTCCCATTAGTGTCACTCCCATTTTCTTTCAAACCACCAAATTTGGCTTGATACATCAACAACAACAAGAGACCAAAGTAGGGTCTCAGCAGTTAGGAATGCTTGCTGTTCTTGCAGAAGATCAGAGTTAGGTTCCTAGCACCTACATGGGGCAGCTACAACCACCTATATCTCTAGCTTCAGGGGGATCAAACACCCTCTTCTAGTGGGTCCTGTGCGCGCATGCGCACACACACACATACACACACACACAGAAAAATTAATATATAAATTATAAAAATAAGACAAAAGCATTCCACTGATACTTTTGTTAAAAAATAAAATCTATTTACACACAAGACAAAAACATTGCTGTTCATAATTTATAAACAAATTTAAGGAAAGTAATATTCCCCTTAAGAGAGATAAGGCAAATAATAAATTTTCCTTAAGATGAAGAAATATAATAGCAGTTCATTGGTAAGGGAATAAACCAAGTCCTGTGGCCCTATAAGTAAAGATTAATCACTTATAATTCATCTAATGTCTGTGATCTCCAGCTAAAGTTAACTGGCCAGCTCCAACCTAGCATCCCACAGGCAAAGAGTGATTTTATGAAATAGGTAAATCTTTAAAAAAATTTTTTTAGACTTATTTACTTCTTATGTGCTTGAGTGCTTTACCTGCATGTATGTATGTATATATATGTACCAACATGTGTGTGCCTGGTACCTACTGAGGTCAGAAGGGGGCATCAAATCCCCTGAACTGGAGTGGAGAATAGTTGTAAACCATCATGTAGGTACTGGGAACCAAACTCAAGTCCTCTGCAAGAGCCACAACTACTCGTAACTGCTGAGTCACCTCTCCAGCCTCACATAATTTCTAATTAACAATGAAATTTGTGAAGAGAAGGATACATGAGACTAGGAACAAAGGAGCCGTAAGCATCCAGGTGAGCTGGACTCGTGCTAAAACATTCTCTATCATAATATGCTTAGCCACTGCACGGCTTTATCTTTATTAGATTGTATTTACACATTAAAAGACCTTTTTCCCCCCACTGAGATTATAAAACACAGTGCCCGTTATGTTCACTTTACATCTGGAAAACAAATGTATGCTTTTCCTTGCTTTATTTTTAAAGGTTTATAAGTTACACATCATATAAGCATTCCTATACGATCGCATTTATGAACCTGGTTAGAAAGCCGTAATTCCTGGTAGCTGCATAGATGCCTTTAAATCACATTCCTAATTACCCCCCTGTATCTGCTAGCTGTTCCCTCTATCCCTGGAAAATGCCTGAAGAGGACAGACAAAAGACTAGAGTCCTATGTTGTTTCAGAGATGAGCTGTCACGACACGTAAACTAAATATCTACGCCTCCAACACACAGTTCAGAAAAGCCCACAGGCCACCAAAGCCAGGTAGTCAAGCAAGTCTACACAGGGGCCTGAGATGTGTTAAGATCTGTGAGACAGGGCTGGGGAGAGGGCTCAGCGGGGCCAAGTGCTCAGCACAGAAGTGTGGAGATCAGAGTTCAGAACCCCAGGAACCCTCATGAATGACAATGGGTGGGCGTGGTGGTCTTTCCACAAGGGCAGTCTCAGAGGTGCTGACCAGGGACCCATCACAGAGCCCGCTGGACAGCAAGCTCTGGATTTGACGGAGAGACCATGCCTCAGTGAAGGACAAAGAGAAGAGATGGAGACTGATGGAAGATGATCCCTGATGGAAAGGTCTGCACATACCTATGTGTATATGTGCATGCACACCCACACACGTGCAAAAACACATGTTCCTACACAAGCACACAACACACACACATGTGCATGCGAGGGAGGGGGGAGAGTCAAGAGATCCGTGGGACTCAATACTGCATTTAGAGAAGGCACTAGCGTAGTGGCTAAGAGAACAAATCTGATCTTGGTGGAACAATTTACTAGCCATTTGCCCTGGATGTGCCTTAAACTCTCTGGGCCCAAGTTTCCTGCTTTGTAATAAAAACCAGTGGGGGAGAGGGCAAAGCTCAAGGTGGACAGACAACTAAGACAGTCAGCGAAGCTCCGCAGCCACCTCGGAGCTTATCTGAGCAGCAGGCATTTGAAACCGAGATGGAAACGGTTTGCCGCAGAGACTTGTTCACTGTCTGATCTTAATGGGTCCCCAGAGAACGCTGACACAGAACAGGCCTTCTGTGGGCACAGCAATCTGTTTAAAACGCTTCAGTTTGATTTGCGTGGTGCTAGAGATGGGACCCAGGGCCCTGCGTACGCCAGGCAAACCCTTTCTATCACCACGCTACATGCCTAGTTCTAAAATACTTCTGGTTAAAGCCAAAGAAGACTCCTTCAAGTTCTTTGAAGAACACTTGCTTCACAGGAGTACTCTGTGTTATGTATCACATGTCAAGTCACTCAGCAGCTCCTCGTGGCCTGTTGTATAGAAGATATCATGAAGCACTGGTTGATACGAACAGAAAGCACCAAAAGCTACTACCAAGATCTTCCCACTTACCACAAGCAAGGGCATTGTCAGCCAGGGCTGTGCTTTATAACGCTCCCCCATCTGGGGCTGAATTTGACAATTCCTGTAACCACCAGAACTAGCATGACTTGATTTTTCTAGATTCTCTCCCGCATCCTCACAGCTCATTCAGAGACAGCCCTGCTGTAGATACAGAAGATGAACGATTCATACACTGTGCAGCACAGAACCTCCTCCTCCCCCTAAGCCTAGAAAAAGGGACCTCCGTCCATTCTACCACATGGGCCTGGACCCTCCTCAGAGACTCCACCACCCTGTCGTGTGCCTGCCTGTCTGTGGCATTAGTAACCCAAGTATTTTGCAGCCCAAAATTAACCAGTTTTAAGACATTAGGACTATGCGCAGGAGAAAATCCATTATAAGTAGCTCAAAAAGAGCAAAGTGCATTCTTGACTGTCATTCAAAAAAATCACCAAATCCAAGAAGAAATAAGACAAAGAGTTCTTTGACAGTCCTACACAGCAGAATCAAAGGGAGAAAAGAAGAAAGGTTTTGAGAATAAAACTCTTCCAACTTTCCCCAACTTCCATCCCTTGCCATGCCTGCTCTTTTCTTGAAATCTAGAAATATTTTCATTCAAAGGGTAGCTCAATGAGCACAGCCCAGCTATGCTAGGTTGGAAGACACCTGACCGCCCAGGGAGTAGCCATTTCTCTACTCCAGGCTTCCTCTCACTAACTCCCTGCTAGAGACTGGGTGCTGGCCTGAGCCAAAAGAATCGCAGTGATGGGGCTGGAGAGATGGCTCAGAGGTTAAGAGCACTGGCTGCTCCTTCTAGAGGTTCTGAGTTCAATTCCCAGCATCTATAGATCTCACAACCATTTATAACGAGATCTGGTGCCCTCTTCAGGCATCCAAGCATACATAAATAAAGATTTAAAAAAGAATCTCGGGGCTGGAGAGATGGCTCAGAGGTTAAGAGCACTGCTTGCTCTTCCAAAGGTCCTGAGTTCAATTCCCAGCAACCACATGGTGGCTCACAACCATCTGTAATGAGATCTGGTGCCCTCTTCTGGCCTGCAGTCATACATGCAGACAGAACACTGTATACATAATAAATAAATAAAACTTAAAAAAAAAAAAAAGAATCTCGGGAGAGAGCTAGCAGGAGGCAGTGGCATTCCAAGGAGACTAGAACTAAGACCACTTTGTCCTCTGCAAGACGAAGGGGAAAGTGAGACCCAGAAGTAAGGCTCCAGAAAATCTGCTGTATTACTGATAGTATTCCAAACAAAACAAAATAAAAACCATTTGGGACTAGAGATATGGTTTCTTGATAAAGAGCACTTCCCATTCTTGCAGAGGATCTGAGTTAAGTTCCCAGCACCCACATGGTGCCTCACAAGCATTCATAACTCCAGTTCCGAGGAGTCTACCCTCTTCTGGCTCCTGTAGGAAACTGCATACACACAGTACACATACAGACACATAGATAAAAGCCTATCACATAAAATAAAAATAAAATCTTAAAAATAAAAAGCATCACGTTCAAAAATTTTCTTCATATGAATGTGGGAGATACTGACTTAAACAAAACAAAAGGAGTTTCCAATGCCAAACATTTTGGATGCTTCAATATGCTAACTGTGATTATGACTGAATGATTCCAACAATTACCCATGCACAGATTCCTTTATATCAGTGGTCTACATCTTAGGACAAATGTCCTATATACTACTTTGGAAAATGTTTTAATTAGTTATTTTACACAAATTATTACTGAAGGCATACTTTGCATTAATTAAATGACTAAAACAGCCCTGTAAATGATCAGTTAATGGTGCAAAGGATGCTAATGTAAAGGAGGGTAAAGTACATATTTACTCAGAGGCCATGTGAGATGCTGTAATCCTTCTCTTCTATTTTATTCCCTATTTATGTGCTTTCCAGATCAACAATCTGAGCTGGGCCATGAAGTCTTTATTGTTCTAGAATTCACTATTCCCTCTAAAAATTTAAAAACACTTAAAGTAAATAACAATTCCTAGTATGTGTAATGAAAATGCAAATTCTGTAAGAATAAGTACTACAGAGTACAACTTTCAAACAGTGCCAGCTAGAGAGATGTTCCACAAATGAATATTGATCACAGGGACTGGAGAGATGCCTCAGTTAGTAAGATATTTGACTCTATACTTATGTACCCACAGGTGCATGTACACCCCTTTTACGCATGCACACACAAAAACGAAAAGTTGACTCTATTCTGAATCTACAAACTGTTCCTCCATGTATCACTAACTCCTATTATGGACTGACCCAAATGTACACTCAACTGTTTCCAACTGAAGCCTAATTAACTCATGTATGAACAACTAGGAATTTCACTTAATCAGAGCTATGTACAGGGCTCCCTTTAGTGGAAGAAGCAGCAAGTTAGTTCTCTAGAAGTGGGAAACTCTATACAAATAAGGTTTTATGGTTGCTTTTCTGGGGAGGCAAACAACTAAACATGGCATACAGGTATTAGGCAGGATTAGATGTGTTATTAATCTACATGTAATGTCTGAATACAATAGTCACATGACCCTAAGGTGTTCTAACACCTTCAAATGAACAAATGCAAACAAACAGTTCTTTTGCTAAATTCACTGGATCTGTGATAAATACCACTGCCAAAATCAATTTGAGGTAGAAAGTTACAGTTCATCATTGAGGAAGTCAAGAAAGGAACTCAATGCAGGAGCCTGGAGACAAGAACTGAAGCAGAGACCCTTAAAAAAAATGCTGTTACTGGCCTGGTTCCATGGCTTACTCAGTTTCCTTTCTTAAACAACCTAGGACCATCTATCTGCCCATCAGTGGCCCACACATAGTATGCTAGGCCCTCACACACTGATTAAGTTTTTAAATGCCCCCACAGACTACTCTGATGGAGGCATTTTCTCACTCGAGGTTCCTTTTTCCTAAGTGATTCTAGATAATATCATGTCATGTCAAACAAACAAACAACAACAGCAACAAAACAAAAACCAAAAACTAACCAGCAGAAAGTCTGACAGCACATGTAGAAAACTCTGGAATGATTTTTTTTTCTTTTCCTGGACAGCCAAGGATGGAAGAGCAGGGAAACAGTGCCCAATTCCTGCTTTGGTGTTCAAAAAGTAACTAGTAATAAATAGTAATAGTAATTGAGGAGTCCCCAATTCCTCAAGGAAGATGTTAATGGCCACGGGATATGATTTACCAACCCACAACTTTTGGTTGGACTTTATCATAGCCCAGCTTTCCTCTATCCCTTCAGTAAACCAGCTAGGGTGGACGATTATTCCGGTTAAATCTTCAGACCCTACGAAGTACCCACTCTGCCACCTCCTACACAGTCTGCCATGGACGTCTGTGCACGGTCACAGTGTTCCACGCACCAGAGTCCCAGCACTATCTCGGCTATTTCCCCAAGGGATCTCAGACAGCCACTTCTCTATGCCCCAGTCGGCGTCCCCATACTTCTATTGATCAGTTTCTACTTCATCAGTTTCTACCTGCTTAAAAGGAATCTTTATTGACTATATCTTAATTTCTACATTTACAGTACTGTGTTGAATTTTCCTAAGTAAGTGTCTAAACTGTAAGGAGTCAGGGCTGGAACTGTGGCCTACCCTGTATTTCTAGACTCAGCTCAGAGCACGGTTCCTAAAACACATTAAATGGGCAATACGTGTTGGAGAAATTTGCATGCACATTTTATATGGGTAATGACTCCCCAAAATGGGGGCTCATGGGGTTAAAGTAAACAGGGTCAGGACAGTCATGCTTATTTATATACATCAAAATCCGAGTACCAGATTCTTTGTTGATTATCCTCACTTGAACTTCTAAGTCTCCTAATTCAGAAGCCCTTCCCAAGCACTGACCAAATGCTCAATATTCTGCCACAACCCCAGTGCCTTTGAAAAAGCTCTCTCCTGGTTGGGCTGTCAATTAGGGAAACATGCTATTTCAGATTTATGTCTTCTCTTCCATCTCCAAAAGGCTTTCTGAGATGTAAAAACTAAAGCATGGAAGAGGAAGACTACTAAATAAGCTGCTTTACCTCTGAACCCTAAAGGGCATCTGCCCTTACTCTCAGCCATTCATTAAGCCAAGCCTCAACTTTGCAACATAAAACACAGTGGGGTAGGTGGTCACCATCCACATGAGCCCTTCTCTTGGGAAGACAGAGTGAGAGGGTGCAATACCAGTCAGCACTCCTAAGAAAGGGACCACTGAGCCATACGAAAACTACAGCAAAGAAGCTCAGCAGAGAAGACTATACACCCTGTGACCCCAACAACCTAACACTCTGGAAGAGGCTGCAGTAGGGAGACTGTGAAAGGGTCAGAGGCTGGAGGGTCAGGTGGAAGGCAATGTGGGAATTTGCAGAGATGGATGACTTGAAGGGTGACGAAACCTTCCTTGTGGCTCTCTGGTGGGGGACACACATCATGACACATCTGTCAAAATCCGTAAGATGTAAACTAGCAGGAGTGAGCTGACACAAAATGGGACTTTCTGTGATAATGACATGTCGGTATGGGTTAATCACTTGGAGCAAGCACACAGCACTGGGATGTGATTGCACAAATATCGCCCAGGCACTGAAGCCAGGGAGGTTCCTATGGAACAGAATCTGTAGAGAATGCAAAGTGATCCAAGAGGGTCTTGAGCAGTTGGCAATCAGGGCTGAGGTGACCTGAATGTGTCCCAGCTGCCAGGTGGATGAACTGCCCACTCTGAGCTCTATACTCCACAGCGGTCCCTGGGAAGGTACCACCTACTCAACATTCATTCTCATGGCCACCTTAATCTTTAGTTCATGGACTCCATGATCTTTAACTCACCGGCTCCTCCACACCAGCACATCCAGAGGGTCTTTGATCATGCTAGATCTAACTCAAGGACATGAAGACAGAATCTGGCTCCCACAAGTAGGAAAACCATCTGTTCTCCTTTGAAATAGAAAGGCTGCAGTCTCTAAGGGAACACTACTGGTCTGCAAGGAGGAGGAACAGCCTATTTAAAGGACAGATACCCAAGAACACTCACAATATGTGAGTTCTCCAGCCCTGTAAGCTGTTTGCCTGATGCTATGTGGCACTTTCCTCTGAATGGATAAAGACTCTGAAGGGAGGCTCCTTAAGACTCAGGAAGTAAACAATTCAGAAAATTCAGGAAGCGCCAGAAACTGACCAGATGCACTAGGCCTCTTCCTCTGCAAGGTTATATAAATAGTAAGTACTGCAGATAAGGTAAAAGTCAGCCATGTGCCTGGGAAGAGACACTCTGCAGTGTGTCAAGCTTCCTGCAAGTTGTACAGTAGGTCTCAGGTTTTCAGCTTTTGTAAGCCATGCTGGGATAGGCTTTTGGTGCCTGCCGCAGCCCCGCGTGAGTCATCCCTGGTTTGGAAGTAACCCCTTACCCAGACTCCTGCTAGTAATCCCAGTAAGAACTCATTGGCTCACCAAGTTGGACTTTGGTATACCATCAGTTTCCTATCTGGGGTGAGCAGACATTTGTTCAGGTCTCAGCAAAAATAATATTGCCTAACACCTGGGCTCTGTGAACCAACACATTCTACCCTAAAGGGAACGAAAAATCAAGGGGTATCATGGAATTCAGTCAAGCCCAAGGCAACCCAAGACAGGTAGCACAAAAAAGAACACGGGATCATTGAGGAGGATGATTTGGTCAATCAGGTCAAATGAGACACCCAAGTAAACAGCAATGGGGAAATCAAGACCACTTGTTTTTGATAAATAAGAATCTCTCTCCATGTGGCCTTGATTAGCAGCTACTGAAACCCTCAAAATTCATCTTCAAAAGTATAAAATTGGGTCTTGATGAGTTCACAACTAAGTTGTTTTCCCAAAAGCACTTGACTCTTCTCTTTTCACAGGGCCAGTGATTCTCGGAATATTCATTGTGGTTCGAAGCGTCCAAACGCCAACACTTCCTGACAGACAGCCTTCTACCATTGAAATTTCCTTTTCTTCTCAATAAACCATAAAAATGAATTCGCTACCCTATGTCTCCCCTTGCCTGTCCCTCTTTTTCATCCCAGCAGCCTCTTCTCTGCCCTCCACAGTATCCCCTCTCTTGGAATTTTCATGAAACTAAGATGTTTCCTGCATCATTATCAATCCACTGTAACATGTTTTCTATGTCATTCCAAACGCAGAATAGTAACACTATGGCAAAGCAGGTATACTCAAACACTTGTCCAGAGCCTGGTGTCAACTTGCCAAGGCCAGGGCATCTTTGCAGCCTTACACTAAGCTGTGTGCACGTGGTGGTGTGGGTCTCTGTTTCCCTCCCTCCGGTCACCCACAGCTATCCAGGCTTTCTCTTCATGACCGAGCCAACACATGTGGAACCACAGACTCTCTCCTCCCTGTGGGCATGTGCTAACCAGAAGAAAATCTCTGTGAGCACAGGATGAGGATGAGGCCCCTTTCTGTGTCTCTTCAAGGCATCTTCCAAGAGTGGACTGTCTGCTAGAGGGCTTGAAAATGTTTCTAAAGTCACAATAGTTTTCTTAGGTGCCAAATTTCCCACTTCATACACCTTATACACAATTAAAATTTTGTTTAAAAAGCCCAATATCAGGCCAGCAAGGTGGCTCTGTGGGTAAGGGTGCCTGCCACCAAGCCCGATGGCCTGTGCTTGATCTCCAGGATCCACAAGGTGAAGAGAAAGAACCTGATACTACACATGGTCATCTGACCTCTATATGTATGTCCTGGCATGCATGTACACAAATACAATCAATAGGTCAGTTAATCCACAGAAAAAAATGTCAAAAAATTAAGCTAAATATACTCAAACTAGCTGGACCTGGTGACATATGCTTTTAGTCATAGCATAAGGAGGCTGCAGACAAGTTCCAGCCTGGACTACACAGTGAGACCTTATCTATAACAACAACAATAGTAATAATAATTATAACTATAACTGTAATTATATAGTTGGGCATAGTGGCGCAGGCCTTTAATCCCAGTACTTCAAAGGCAAAGGCAGCCAGATCTCTGTGAGTTCAAGGCCAGCCTGGTCTACATAGCTAATTCCAGGCAGGAGGATCAGAATTTCAAGGTTATCTGTGGCTACATATGGAATTGAGGGCAGCCTGAGCTACAAGAAACCAAACTAAAAATAGGAAATACAAAGAAACAATTGTAATGAAACTCTATATTCAGATGGTCTCCAACTTAGAATGATTTAACTTGGTTTTTACTTATTTATTTATTTAATATGCTATAAAAACTACACACATTCAGTAGACATCACTCTATGCTTTAAATTTTGGTGGGCTAGCAATCCATAGTAGAATACGCTCTCCTAAGAGTGTTCAGCTCCTAGCATGTACAAGGTAGGGAGCCTGCACCTGCTCTAGGTTGGGTGGGTGGAAGGCAGTAAGTAAGCCTTTTGACTTCGGACAATTCCAATCTACACTGACTCCATCACGTATGTAAGAGTGGCCAGCCACCCTTTTCCCTCAGTCGCAACAACTGCCAGCCAAACATTTTCATCCAGCCCACCTTTTATTTCCTCCCTGCCCTCGGAGATTATTTTTAAATAAATGTCACATATCTTATGATTTCTATATATAGTTTGTAAAACTAGTATTTTTAATCAAAATGAAGCTGCTTGCACTTAGAAAATACAGATTTGATATTCCTCAAATAAAACTGCAGGCATCTTATTCACTCTGCTGCTGTTTCTGTACACAGGAAGATGTGAATGAGCCAAGTAAGACTCAGGTGCCCCAACGGCCCAGGTGCTAACCTTTCATGGCCCTCCCTCAGCGATCATGCCCAGAGGAGGAAAGCAGGACTCTGGGGGCTCAAATAGGAATATGTCATTTTTTAAAATATTTTAAAATTTAATTGAGGTGCATTAGTTTAAATAAAAAAAATTAAGTTCACTTTTTAAAGACTATCCAATCTATCTGTTTTGTGTTCTATTTTGAGGATCATGTTCCCCTAGATTCAAATTCTTTTTCACACAGAGCAAGCATGCCTCAGTCAGCCTCCCATCAACAGTATGATTTGAGCATGACTCTAAAGCAAAAATTGTTCACTTGGAATTCCTTCATCAACTATTTTGTACACCTGCGTAAATGGTCCTGAGCTCTTCTTATTACTAAAAATTAAAGCGTGTTTAAACAACAATGACATCACGAAATTTGAAGTCAAATGGATGGAAGTAGAAAAAAAGCATCTTGAGTGAGGTAACCCAGACCCGGGAAAGACAAACATGGTATGTACTCACTCATAAGTGTAAAGTAAAGGATAACCATGCTACAATCCACAGATCCAAAGAGGCTAGGTACCAAGGAGGGCCCAAGGAGAGACACAAGGATCTCCCTGGAAAGGGGAAATAGAAGAGATCTTCTGGGTGGATTGGGGGCAGGTGGGTATGGGAGCTTGAGGTATCAGGCAGAGGGGGACTGGAAAGGAAGGTTTGACGGAGTCAGAAGCCTGAAGTCAAGGAAACTTCCATGCATCTACAAGGATGGCCCCAGCAAACACTCCTGGCAGCAGGGGATGCACAGCCTGAACTGCCATCCTCTGTGATCTTATTGGTGGCTACCCAGGTTGTCACTGGAGAGCCTTCATCCAGTGACTAATGGAGGCAGATTCAGAGACCATGGCCAAACATTGGGCCAAGTTCAGGGGGTGGTCCTCCTAAGGAGAGGAAGGAGGGATTGCAAGAAACAGAGGGGTCAGCAACATGGCAGGAAAATACATAGAAACCACTAGCCTGACTCAGGGAACTCACAGAGTCTGAACTAACAACCAGGGAGCCTGCATGGGACCGACCTAAGCCCTCTGCATAGGTCGTGACAGCTGTGTAGCTTGGTCTATATGTGGGACTCCTGGCAATGGGAGCAGGGGCTGTCCCTGGTGCTTGGACTGGCTCTTGGGAAGCTAATCCTCATGCTGGGTTGCCTTGCTGAGCCTGAATACAGTGGGAGGTGCTTCGTCTTATGGTAGCTTGATATGTCATGTTTTACTGAAGCCCATGGGAGGCCTGCCCCTTTCTGAGTAATTGCAGGAGAGGAGTGGTTGGGAGAGGCAGAGGGGAGGAGTGGGGAGGAAGTTGGAGGAGAGGAGGGAGGGGAGGCTGTGGTCCGGATGCAAAATAAATAAATTAATTAAGAAAAAAATTAAAGTGTTCCAATAAAATAATCACAGCTACCTTGAGAATAAAACATGACATCACCATCAGGGAGACCTCTCCAGACTGAGTCAAAAGAAACATTTAACTGCTATTCTACCTGGAAAGCAACCCCAATTCCATATTTTTTTTTAATCTCAGCAATTCCCATACCGTATTTGTTTTTTGTTGTTGTTGTTTTGTTTTGTTTTGTTTTATCTTGCAATCAGAATACGATAAAAGTACACCTGACTGATATGAACTTGGGAACCCAGAATTCCACACTATGTAGCTGAAAAAATATTCTAAACTATTATTCTACCAAAAGACGGGGGTGGGGGGGGGGCTAAGAATTCTCTAAAAAGGAGATTGGTCACATGTCACCTTCTACTGGCTCCCTGTGCAAGATCAAACCAACAAGATCAGCCAACATTCCAGCAGGCAACTAACTGGAATCCACAGGTCACCAAAAGAATGAAAGGGTGTGAAAAAAAAAAAGGGAAGGCCATGAAGGAATGAAGGAGAGAGGGGGACATGTTAGGGGGTGAAGGAGAAGTGGGAGCAGGGGTCTGGGTGGAAATGATCGAGATATGATAAGACACTGTCCAAGAATAACTAAGATATTTTAATCCATTAAAAGGAAAGTATTTCTTTTCTGACCCTCCCAAAAAAGAAGACAGAAGAAACCGCACCACCCTTTAGATGACCTCAGAAGCCCGGATATCTAGACCCCCTATTTCCAGGTACCCTCCCCTTCCATTTGTAGGAGGAGACAAATGGGTAAGGAGGTAAGATTCTAGATTTGTAGAAGAGAATCCCAACCCAGGAGTGGTGAGTAGAACAGAGCCATTCCCAAAGTCTAAGCAGGACCAGGATCTGTAACATGTATTTTCACACCTACAACCAAAATGGTATATTTCTTTAATGGTAAAGCAGCATGAATTATAAACCATACATTAATATAATATAGTTTCAATGGGTCCTGTAAATATACAGTATGTAAATATACAAGTGAATTGAAGTTCATGTTTGCAATGATTTTATACCTTATACCTCAACTAAACAAAAGGCCAACTACAAATTACATACATACAAGTTCATGAACTGTATTTTTTGTTGTTGTATGTATATGTGCATGTGTTCATGTGGGGTATGTGTGTGCATATGTGTATGCATGAGTACATGCGTGGATACACATGCGTGTGCATGCAGTGCCCAGAGGTTGGTGTTTGTGATCTTCCACTGCCCTATAGCTTGACCTTTAAAACAGGATCTCTCACTGAACCTGAACTCAGCAATTGTCTAGACTTGTTGGTCAGTGCGCCCATGGGATGCCCTCTCTGCCTCCCAGCATAGGACTACAGACCAGTACTGTTGCATCTGACTTTTCACATAGATGCTAGAGATGGAAACTTGGGTCTTTATGCTTGCACAGCAAACACTTTCTCCACTCCATCTTCCAAGCCACTCAACTGTTTTTTAAAGTGCTCCCAAGCTAAAACTTCCTAAGTGAGGAAGCAGCCCTACACATCAAGTATGTGCAGAGCGTTCTGAGAGACCCTGGAGCAAGGCAAGAGTCCCAGAAGACCTCCGTGGAGACAGGGAAGCAGATGGTACCTGAAGGAGTGAGTGAGGAGTGGAGCAGGTGGAGCTTAAACAACTTCTATTAGGAGTCACTTTAGTTACGTTTGGTCTCAAAGCTCCTCGACCCCAGGTCAAGGATGGGGCTTCTGGAAGGAATCAAGGGCCTAGGCAGGCATCAGACAGCCAAGCACCCGCCTGATTGAGCTCCTGTCTCCAACATTAACCAGCTGTGTGTGAGCCAGTGCGGCCCCCTCCCCTCTACGGTGCAGTGTCCTCATCTGTGAAAGGGACAGAGGAGCACACTTCTCCAAGTTTCCCCCAGGGCTCCTTCTGTCAGTAACAGGTTCCAGGACTTGGGCAGTTTTGACTCAACAGAAGGCGCAGAGAGAAAACCAAGAGATACCAAGCAGGTAGGAGATGATTCCTCTAGAAGAGATGAAACTCTCTCACAGTCAGTGCTCTTCCTCCAGCCTTAGAACATCCACAGAGCAAGAAATGCCCTCTCTGGGAGTGTGGTCCCCGGCAGAAGAGAGGAGAGTGCTCTATGAAGAGTGATGCTACAGACACCCCACGGCGACGTCCGCACAGGTACACAGAGGCATGTAAAAGGATACACCTGGGAAGAGGGCCGGCCAAGATGATGGGTCTTCATGGGAGCTGCCGCTGATCTCTAATGGTGCATCCAGAGTGCTAGGCTAAGCTGAAGGCGGAGGAGGTCACACCGCCTGCCACCTCCAAGGGCTTAAAGTAAGAGTTGTAGGGGAAGCTGCAGCCCCTCCGAGGAGACCAAGTGAAGAACAAAGAGAAATCGGGACACGGAGAGGGAGAACTGTGAGCAGCTTCCACCGGGAGGTTGCAGTGACATCACAGCATGGTTGAAGGGTCAATGAAGGTGGACATATCCAGACAGACACAGTTTCTAGGGAGACCATGCCTAGCTCTGGGCTGTATTATGAGAACTG
The DNA here is from genome assembly GCF_007827085.1 of Peromyscus californicus insignis. Taxonomy (NCBI): domain Eukaryota; kingdom Metazoa; phylum Chordata; class Mammalia; order Rodentia; family Cricetidae; genus Peromyscus; species Peromyscus californicus. Next base: position 62,333,978 of record NW_026294402.1, read on the forward strand.
CTTTCTGGCAAAGAATAAACAGTTCTAGAGGATCAAGGCCCAGTTTTTTTTTTTGGAGCGGGGACAATGAGGGGGCTAATGTTATAGAAAGTGCTATCTCCAAGAGACAAGATGAGTGGGGTGCCTATGAGAAGGGACCAGCTCCTTAGCAAGTTCGAGAGGCATCAGCTAAATGGGGGACAGTGAAAGTTGAGGAAGAGTTCCTAGGTCAAGATGGAGGGATAGAGCAGGAGGAAGTGATGGCAAACAGCAAACAGAGCAGGATGCAGAAGACAGAAGTACCAGGAAGTCAGGTCCATGCAAACCCCTCCTAGCCCAGCCAGCCAGCAAGAACCAAGGAAAGGACACAGTCTTTCAAATCATTGGGAATATGAACTCTGGTTTGGTCTGTTCACAGCTGGAACACACAGAATCAGAGATACAACACTTTCACATACATGCCTGAGGCTATCAGAAAGTTTGATACCATTGACAAAAAAGGCCTCCTTTAAGGGGTCGAGACCAGAGAGCAACCCACTAAGGGCAGGCACTTGGAGAAGAGCCATCAGGCCAGCTGAGGCACCTAACAATTGACCATTTATTTCCCTTATAGGAAGGCTGTGCTTTGTCTAGCCAGAGAACCCAGAAGAAACAAGGTAAGAGAAAAAGCTGGAGATCAAGGATCTAGACAGACCCCACCTGTGTGCAGGATCTCCACCTGTGTGCAGGATCGCCACCTGTGTGCACATGAGAGGCAAGGGGAATGAAAGACGACTTCTGGTATCCCTCCAGCAGGAGCCTTGGATTAGATCAAGAGGTTAGACACTACGGGAGGTGAGGTGATGTTTTATCTGTGTTTCCCAATGAAGTTTACCTGAGGATCAGAGGAAAAAGCCAGCCACTATATAGAAGTCAGGCAATGATAGCACACGCCTTTAATCCTATCACTCAAGAGGCAGGGATCTGTCTGGATCTCTGTGAGTTCAAGGCTACACTGGGAACAGAGCCAGGCGTGGTGGCACAAGCCTTAAATTCCAACACTAGTTAACCATAAAGGTCTGGAGGTCGGTACAGACAGACAGGAAGTGACAGAGCTGGGCAGGAAGAGGAAGTGATGTAGCTGGGCAGACAGAGGACATGAGTTAGCAGAACAGAAAGGAATATAGGCATGGGTATACACGAAGTAGCTCTCCTTGGAAGCTGAGGGTCGGTAAGGTGAGGTTGGCTTTGGCTTGTCCTATTCCTCGGACCTTTCAGAATTTACCCCAATATCTGGCTCCGGGTTTTTTATTAATAAGACCGTTTAGCAATCAGTCTTACAAAGAGGCCTGAAGGACATACAAACACATGCAATGATGATGATTTAACTGGAGAAAAGAGCCTCAACCTTCTGGAGTTGTTCACTGAAACACGGGGGGAATGTTGTGACACACAGGCTCAACTTCAAAATTATCAGCTGAGTGGGGCCTCGAGATCAAACAAGAAGGTCACACACGGGCAATCCCTGCAGAGTACATGTGGGATTATTATACAGTCTATTTGAAAATTTCCAAGGAAAAGTGAAGAGCAAGCAAAGAGGAGGCGACAGACAAAGGGAAATCATTATTTTTTAGCCATACGTATATGGAATTTGTATATGTGTGGGTGCATGTCTGTGCAGGCATGCTTACATGTGTGTGCACGTGTATGTGGAGGTCAGAGGTTGATGCCTGGTGTCCTCTCAAATAGCACTTCATTTTACTTACTGAGGCAGGGTCTCTCACTGAACCTAGAGTTTACTGATTCTGCCAGTGTAACTTTCCAGCTTGCCCCGAGGCCCCCTGTCTCTGCCTCCCAGGTCCTTGGGTTACAGTGGGGGGCCCCCACACCCACCAGCTTTTTTATGTGAGCACCTGCATGGCAACTGCTTTATTCAATGAACCAGCTCCCCAGCCCAGAAATACTTCATCTTTAAGTAACTGTGGCAGGGAGGCATTTTTGTAACAACTCTAGACTCTAAGATGTGTTTTGTTTCTTTTTTAAAGGAATACAACGCTTAAGTCTTAGAGGCGGATTGGCAGTTCCTTGGGGACACAGCCTTTTCTTCATGTTTCTCAAGCAGCGAGACTGCCTAGCGGAACATATGTGCAGTCACGCTTGAGAGGACCCAGGAACTACATCTGCCCAAACACGGTAACACCCTGCCATCAAAGGTCGGCGCCCTGGCCTCCGATGACATAGAGTACGTCTGACGGACTCCCAGGCATGATGGGCAATAGACTCCTGTCATGCTTTGCTGGCCAGCTGAAGAATCTGCAACTGGAGGTGCCAAGTGTCAGGCCCATCTCCTGAGCATCCTCCTCGTGACTGGCATGCCCTGTTTAAAAGGCAGGAAGCCTAGAGGGGGAAATGGCTCATGCCTGCTCTGAAAGGCAACGGCCAACATGGATTTGATCATCACTAACCACCCTTGCTTCTCTGAGAGCCACATCACAGCCAGGTTCACTGCTGCTAGGATAAAAGCTGACTCTCAACAGGAGTCAAGGTTGAGAGACACGCTAACCCCACCCCCGCACCACGATCCACCAGTCATCACCAACCTCAGGTCTTCCATGCCACTGCAATCACACTGACCACTGTGAGGAGGGCCAACTTAAGTTGGGGCTCCTCAACAAGGGCAGTACCCTCTCCCCTGGGACATCTGGGGACATTTTGGAATTTTGGAAGCTGAAACTGGGGGAGGGTATTACAGGCACCAGAAGGGTAGAGGCCAAGGTCAGCTCCAAGTACCACCCATTGCACAGGTCGGTCCCACACAACAAAGACTGATCTAGTCTCAAGTGCCAACAGGGTAAAGTTCAGAAGCCTCAGTTAAACCAACCGAAATGAAAGAGAAAAAAAGGAGTGCTCAGACTTGCCTGGGTGGGTGTAGAAAGGAGGAGAAAGAGAGAAGCCGGAGGCAGAAAGGGACATTGTTTCCTGCGTGTCCTCATGTGGGTACATGTGTGTGTGTGTGTGAATATGTTCATGTAGGGCACTATGTATAAAATTTATGTATGCCCATATTCACCTGTATGTGATGTGTGTGAGTGGAGGCCAGAAACTGACTTGGTGTCTTCCTGGATCACCTTCTTTTATGAAATAGGGTCTCTCATTGGCCAGAAGCTCACCAGTTAGGTTAAGCTCGTTGGCCAGCAAAGGCCCAGGGATCCTTCTGCCTCTACCTCCCTAGTCCTTAGATTACAGGTGCACACTGCTGGGCCAAGAATTTTTTTTTTCTCTTCTTTTTTTTTCTTTTTCTGTTTTCAAGACAGGGTTTCTCTGTATATCTCTGGCTGTCCTGCAAATCCTTCTGAGACCAGGCTGGCCTCCAACTCAAAGATCCTCCACCTGCCTCTGCCTCCTGAGTGCTGTGATTAAAGGTGTACACCTACCACTGCCCCTCAAAAAAAATTTTTTTTAAATGTGATTTCTGGGGATTAAACTCAGGACTTCATTAATGCATAGCAAGCTCTTTACCAGGCTGCTGTGTAGCAGAGAATGACCTTGAACTTCTGGCCCTCTGCTATCACCTGGAATTACTATCAGGCTCCAGCTCCTGGGACACTGCTTTCTATAGGCCTCTTATACAAACACATCTTATTGGTTTTTAAGCAATGTACTATTCAATACCAGGCCTTCTGGCCTACCTCCTAGTCTGTCCAAAACACAGACCTGACTCTTGAGGGACAATGGCTGCCAAGACAAATATTTGCTTTTCTCCAACGGTTATTTTACTCAAGATTATTCTGTTCGTGGCGAAGTAGAAACCAACTGCTTACTGGCACACTGGGGGCACAGCCTCATAGTGCCCTGGCACCTTCTCCCATGGGCAGCCAAGGGAAGAGGACCCAAGAAGGGACTCTCTAAACCTACCTCAGCCTCCCAAGAGGGGCGATTACAAACCAGCCTTACGTGCACAAGGCAATATTGTTAACGTTTAGCAGGACCACAGAGCCATCAGAAAAGGAAAACAAAGTTAGAGAAAAACAAAAATAAAAACAAGTGCAGAACATAGAAAAGGAAGAAGAGACACAATTATCACCAAAGAACTGAAGCAGGGTTTTTGGCCTAAAGACAGCAACAAGGAAAAACAAAACAAAACAAAAAAACGCTTAATTACTGCTTCGGGCACGGTAGCTAGGCTTGATGATTCACTCTGCACTATAACCCACCACTCACCTGCATCCTGACCACAGTCAGCTTCCCACTCGAATCATGCTGTTTCCACGCACAAATGCTCAATGCTAATGCAGTAAATAACTGACGACTCACCCGGTGCACCTATCCTACATGGTCACAAAATCTCTCACATACCACTGAGCTCCTGTTTACAAATCCGTTCTCCTTTGCCACAAAAAGTCAGTCATGAGGCGAGGAGTGTAGTCCACCCCAAAGAAATAAGCCTTTCCAGAAGGGTCACAGAAAAGGGCAGCCACCACACAAGTGACTGTGACCACTGGTAAGTGACTGTCATCAGACTTCACTGATTGACTAACTCACCCCACCCCCCATATCTCCACTTATTAAACCCTTATTAGCTCCTTGGAGAGGACCCTCAATGGTACCCACTTTCTGGGACCCACTTTGGCTATCCAGGAGCCCTGCCTTCCTATCTCTTAGGCTCTTACCTCCAATCCTATAATGAACTCCTTTCTAAACTCACCTTCCCATTACCTGTGAGATTCATTCTTGTAACTTGTAAGACCTGGAAGCCTCTGGCTCGGGGCACCTCTGGTGGTTGTTGATTATGTCTGGCCCCTTAGTTCTCCAAGATATGCTCATCCAGCCTAGATCACACTCATGGAGCAGCCTCCCTCAGCCCAATCCGTTTCCTAACCCCGGAGCTGTCCAGTGTTGGACTCTCAGAATGGCCAGGTCAGGGCACAGGTGAGCTTCTTCCGGGGCTTCCTCCTCAGCCCTGAAGACCTCAGTAGGTGGGGCTAAGGGAAGCCCTGAGAATTCAGACCAAACATGTCATCCAAAGGACAACTCCACAGCACAGTCAAAAGAAACAAGGGTTCCTTGTGTCCTGGAGCAGAGCACCATCTCAGAGAAATGCCTTTCCACAAGGGTCACTGAGGAAGGGAGCCACCACACAATGTGGATCACTGGTAAGTGACTGTCCTCAGACTCCACAACAGACACTTCCTGAGCACTGCCTGCAGGTCACATAGAGTCCTTACAACAATTCTAGGAGCTAACCACTCATTCTGAGTTTGGGTTTCATCCTCCCCTGCCCTTCCTTCAAATTGCTACCTATTCTGTACAGGCCTCAAAACAACCACTTAATGCTACAAGTTAAAGGAGATGGATGGGCTTGGTTGGAAGGACACATGCTAAATTTGGAAGGATAGAAATCAGCTCGGGCCCTGCACAAGGATGCCGTGTACACAAGGGAGCAAAGGAAAAAGAGAGTGGGGAGGGCCTTTGTCCGCATACCTCTGTTCTCAGTTGTCAACGGGCTACATCTGGAATTCACTAAACCCCAAATGGCTGGGCACACCTGTGAGGGATTTTTTCTTTTTCTTAATGAAATCATTTGAAGTAGGAAGACCCACTTCTAATCCTGATCTCTGAGGTGAGAAGATCCACCTTTAATGTAGGAAATGCCTTCTGCTGACAGCCATATAAAGGACACTGAAGAAGGAAGCTTGCCCTCTCTGCCTGCTTGCTCTCCATTCCTTCACTGGCATTAGAGCCTACTTATTCGGGACTCCGGCATATACTCTGGCATATACTAGCTGAGATATCCAGGCTTGTGGACTAAACTACTGGATTACCTTTTGTTGGCAGACAGCCATTGTTGGACTAGGTAGACCACAGTCTGTAAGATATGCTAATAAATTCAGTGTGTGTGTGTGTGTGTGTGTGGGTGTGGGTGTGGGTGTGTGTGTGTTCTGTTCCTCTAGAGAACCCTGACTAATATACCTCTCAAGGAAAATGAGCAGGAACAGTGTTGGTATTTAGCCCCAGCTCACCCAGCAGTCCCTAGAAAAGCCAGAACTACCAACAGAGATCCTATGTCTTCAGGCCCTACAAACACTACAGTCTGCCTTGCCTGGCCAAAACTTGTCCCCTTCCCTCCTTGTGGCACGCTCCCTTCCTCCAGTGGAAGCCCCTACTGGGCCAGAGGCCACAGTTCCTTGTCCAAGGCTATTCCTGCCTAGCCCTCTTTCCTCTCACATCCATATTTATGGTCTTTAATTAAACAATATTAAGGTACATAAAATGTTAATGTCTGGCTCATGGGCTCAGATAACTCAGTTTGATGGGGGATAATGACGTTTAAGCCAAGAGTTACAACGTAAGGACAAGGGAAGAAGGAAATTCAAATTGCAAAGCCCTCCTCTCTTCCCCCACCTCCAGTTAGCAGGGGCACCATGTAGACGTAACCAACCGTCTTTTTAAATAAGAAACACAGAACCAATGCAAAGAAGAAAGCCAAGAGGTCAGAGCCAAGAGCTAAAACCTTACCCTTCCTCCTGCGGTGGTCCTACCTCTCCGAACCAGAGCTACTTTCTGTGTTAAAGTCCTTATATAGAATTTCTGTTCTGCCTTCTCATTGGTTGTAAACCCAACCACATGACCGCCTCGTCACGGCCTGTCTGTATAGGCCTCCAGGTTTTCTATGATTGGTATTGAGATTAAAGGCATCTGTATCCAATACTGGCTGTATCCCTGAACACACAAGAGACTTACCTAGCTCTGCCTACCAAGTGCTGGGATTACAAGAGTACGCCACCACTGCCCTGCTTTCCTATGGCTTGCTAATAGCTCTGACCCCAGGCAACTTTATTTATTAACATACAAATAACATTTTAATACAAATAAAATATCACCATAGCACCATGACCCCCATACACACTCACACCTCACTTTCAAGCATCCTGCTGACAGTCCTCTCTTACTTCTTGCTTCTCTGCCCTCCTCCTACTGCTCATTCCCACCTTTCCTCCCATGCCCCAGCAACTCCAAGTCCCACAAAGGCTTAAGAAGCCTTTCTGACAGATGCAGAGTTTTAGAAAAGAGCTCTGGCAAGGTACTTTAAGTATCTTTGAACACATCCAGTACCCTGAATGCAAGCTGCAGACATCACATCAGGAAGTCATCCAATGTGGAATCCCTGTCCTCTAGGAGGATGCTCAGGTGCATTCTTTGAGGACTTGGAACCAGCATCATGACCTGTAGGCACGCTGGTTGAGTTCTGTGCGTTCCATATTCTCAAATGAACATTATTTGATCAGAAAAATATTGCTTATGAGAACTTGAAAAAATACCCTCCCCTCACTCAATGGACTTAGCCCGTGAAGTAAGAGAGTGTGACCAACTCCATTAGTGAAAAGGAGATCTGAAAGGAAGTTAGTTGAAAGATATTTGCCAGAACAGTGGAGCTATAGGTGTTTATTTCTCTTTGAAATGTTGTGTCTATAAGGCACAATTATTACTGTTAGGGAAAAAATAAGTCAAAAAGAAAAACCAAAGCTCAGTTGGCAGAGTGCTTTGTTTAACATGCAGGAAGACCTGGGTTCGATCCCCAGCACCACATAAACCAGGTATGGTGGTGTATGCCTATAATCCCAGGCCTGGGAAGGTGGAGGCAGGAAGCTCAGAATTTCAAGGTGATCAAATGATGCACAATGAATTTGAGGGCAGCCTGGGCTACCCTGCCTCAAACACACAAAAAGAAAAAAACAAGGCTTTGTTCCCAAGGCTAGCCACTGCTGCTGGGATGGGGGCGGGGGAGGTTAGGAAGGATCCTTTCACAGGGGCATGCTTCTGTCCTCCTCAATGTGATCACCCACTCCGATGCACCCACAAGACCTTTGGGTCCAGTTAAATGTCTCATGTTTTTGGAATCTGCCTGACTCCCTTCTCTTCAGTTATTTTGCTACCACCAGAGTGCACGGGTACCCTACTTTCCCCCTCACCAGAGTGCAGGCTCTAAGAGGGCTTGGGGTTCTGCTTTGAGTCACTCCTGGGCACATCGCCAATGCTTGATCAACATCCTGCTCATACAAAGTCAACTCTCTGATATGTACCCCCATCTTCACCCAGGACTACCCAGAAGGACACAATGGTCCCCATCTTACCTACTCAAACCTTTTGTCATGTTGCGCCTTCCATAGCTCCTTAGCACCCTAGCAGCAGCCTCACAAACCACACAAATGCCCAGAGCTTGCACACTGCCTGCCTTTTCCTCCGTGACCCAAAGATGAAACTCTATTCCCATTTTACAGTTGAAGAAAATGAGGCTTAAAATTTTAAGAAAGAGGTGCCCATGGCTGAAAAAAACAACACCAGGTCCAATTCCAAACCTTAGACTTTGGCAATACAATCTTAGAGGACTAGAACCTTCTAGAAAGCACGAGAAGCATTTCCCCACTCCTTGAAAGCCTCTGGTCACTACTGTGCGTGATAGACACGCAAATACTGGCTTAAGACATAAAGATTCTTAGGAGCTCCTTGGCTTAGAGAACACTAATGTCGTGTATAAGATAATTCAGGACAGCTGCAGGTTCAAAGAGGCTGCCCAGCAAACAAGGTCAATAAAAATAGTTTCCTGGGTTGTTGTTGTTTTTTTTCAAATTAACATTTGGCTATGTAAGGAATTTAAGGCCCCATCTGTTGCCAAGGCCCCATAATTAATTATGAAGTGGTATGTTAATTGTTGCTCTTAAATGTCCATTAGCATAGATCCCCTAAAATCCTCTACCAGGCAGAAATACCTCAAAGCTGTGTCACAGATCTAATTGCCAGAGCCTCTAAAGAGGATCACCTATCACCTTAGTGTCATTCACTGTCTCTTTACTTTGATTACCTTTTAAAATTCAATGACCCTCTAAGTTAGGTGACTTTCCATGATTCCCAAACTAGTAAACACTTCTAAAACTGGTATTTCTGACGTCATTCATTCCTGGCCATCAAGGGACTTGCCTCCCCTGAGTGCTATCAGGAAGCCCCCAGCAGAAAGCTCCTTAGTGTTTAACACTTGTTAACAGCTTGTCGGGTCTTGCTGCTGGTGAGGCTCTGGCAAGCTGACACACACAAATTAGCAGCTCCAGCAAGCACCCCAGCTCTTTGGGGGCTAATTACCCAGGAGACAGTGAGATATTTATCAGCATTTGAGTGCATGCTTGTCAACGAGGGGAATACAGCATCTTCCCAAGACACTATAGATAAGACTGTGAAATTCACAAGGACATGGGAAGGGACAGACTTCACCCTGAAGTCTGATGAAAATCAGGAATTGTACATGTTAATAACACTCGGTTAAAGTCTTTCTCCAGTTCCTGGACCCTGCAGTTCTCTAGGCTTCTCAGAAACTCCATCCAGCGTCCAAGTACACACCCTAACCAGAGCTCCTGGTTTTACTTTATCTATTACATACTCAAGGCAGCTATAGAGACATCCTAGGATCTCACTTATTAAGGGGAGAGGGTAGGGAGCACTAAGCAACCCTTTGAGATATAACCTGAGAGCCAGAAAAATGGTACATATGGAGAAAACTTAAGGTATGTTTCCCTGGAGAAGCCCATACTCACATTTTGGTATGCCTTATTCTTTCCACAAGTGTCTCTCTTTGTCTTAGTCCTCATGTTTAAAAATCTATGTTAAAAATGTGAGCCTCTCTTAGAGAAAACCATGCCCATGGTCTCAGGATATCTGCACCCTTCTTCATTCTCTTAACCCTGTGCTTAAAATCTATGCATCGTAAATGACCTTTAATAAACCCCAACTGTGCTTCATACTGGTTTGTCTTAAAATGTTTTCCTGCATCAAAGCCAACGACTCTGGGTTTGCCTCCACGAAGGTCAATAAAAAACCACGTGGGCTACTGTGGGCGATGACGCGGAACAGTGTCTCTGTCCCTGCCGGTGTTCATCCTCCAGGAAAACAAAGAGCATAGAGAAGACAGCGCAGAAGCTACACATGAAAATGAGGACAAGAAAACTCTGTTGGTCAGAGAGGTAGGTCAAGGTGAAGTATGCACACACACAAGAAGACAGGGACAGGGAGACAGGGGTAGAATATTCCGTATGTACTAATATTTACTACTTTTGATGCTTGGCTTCGTGCTGGGAAATACAAAAAGAAAGGCAAACCCCCACCTAGGCATACCACACCTCCAATCCAGTGGGAAGGCATCCCCCCCCCCCCCCCCCCCGTATAATTTTGGTGCCTGTCCTGAATCTCGCTCTGTAGACCAGGCTGGCCTCGAACTCACAGAGATTCTCCTGGCTCTGCCTCCCGAGTGCTGGGATTAAAGGTATGTGCCACCACTGCCCGGCTGGAAGGCAGATCATTAACAGAATGACTAGATATCATAGGATGCACACTAGGAGCCCCCTCACCCAAAGATTTTTTGGAAGACTCTGGTGGAGGAAGCTGAAGGGATCACAGAGGCATCCAAAAATTGTGAGAGAAAGCTGCAGGAAAGAAACGATGGGTCTGTGCGCCAGGCCCTGCACGTGCAAAAAGCATTGAGAACAGGAAAAGAGAACTGAGCTTTAAGAGACTGGGGACTGTTGGGGAAGGCTGGAAGGGATGTGAGCAGGAAAAAGTAAAAGCAAGCTTGGCAGAGAGGCAGGTAGGAAGCGGGCCACTGCCTACCACCTACATGGCTTTACCGTACCCTGACATCTGGTGCAAAGCCAGGACCACACCCCAGAGACTCCAAGTGTAAGGGGCTAACACGGGTGCCAAACATCCTGTGCCAAATATCACCGGGTTCCTGGCACTTTGAGGTGAAATGGGTATGGAGCAGAGAGGTGTATGGGTAAAAACAAGCCAAAGAGACAGGGGAAAAGTTAAGATTCTAAATCGTAGGAATATGATACAAATATATCTGAGAAGAGGCATAAACTGGTTCTAGTAAAAAATAAAAACAGAAGCCAGGCGGTAGTGGCACACACCTTTAATCCCAGCACTCGGGAGACAGAGGCAGGTGGATCTCTATGAGTTCGAGGCCAGCCTGGTCTACAGAGTGAGTTCCAAGACAGACTCCAAAGTTACAGAGAAACACTGTGTTGAAAAAAAAAACCACAATAAATAAATAAGTAGGTAAGTAACTGAAAATAAAAGCAGAAGCCAGGTAGCTTTAATCCCAGCACTCAGGAGGCAGAGGTAGGCAGATCTCTGAGTTCCACGGAATAAGTTCTACAGAGTAAGTTCAGGGCTACACAGAGAAACCCTGTCTCAAAAAATATAAATAAATAAATGAATGAATGAATGAATGAATGAATGAATGAATGAATGAATGAATAAAGCATATAACTTGCTTAAGAGATAATATTTGCTAACTGCTCAGGTATATGAGTTATGTGTCAAGTATCATGAACCAGGGGAGAAACTGGCTTTGGTCTTGAGGAGCCTGTAAATTTAAAAAAGGAAAGAAAAGAAAGATACATGTAACCCTGAGCTCAAGCATGCTGTGGGGATGGACAGAGCCAGAGAGAGCAACAGGTGACAACCAACTCTGACGGGAGCTGATGTCTAATTCTGAAGACTGAGTAGAAAGGACAGGAAAGCAGCTGGCCTCAGCAACAGGAGAATCAGGAAAGAATGCCTGAGGGGCCAAGCTGGAAAGGCAGAGCCCAGGGAATCCCTGAGGAGGCAGAAGTGGCTGGTTGAGCATCTAAAACCTTAGGGCAGCAGGCAGCCAGCAGGCAAGGGTAGGGGAAATGATACCCTCTCTGCAGGAGCATGGTTTCCTCTGCCTCCTGGAAAGCACCCTGCCCACCAGTGCTTAGAAATGTTCAGGACTGTTGCTGGCACATCAGAGCTCTGCCCACATTCACTTTCTGTTCCGTAGTCAGGAGAAGCCTGGAGAACCTAACCCACACTACATCGGTCCCTAATGGACTTGAACGTAACATCCACTTACCTGTCACGTGGTCCCAAGGCAAAGACCCTAAGGCAGGCATCTTAGGTATCCCCACATTAGGCCCCCAGTCCGTCTGACAGCCCCAACAGTTAAGAAGAGGGCCAGAGGAAGTGCAGACACACCCTCCGAGGAGGGGCCTTGGACATGGGGTGTGTTGCATTCCTGGAAAACAGGGCCCCTGCTGTAATGTGTGCAATCAGACCAGAGATTGGACTGCAGAACTCTGCTTCCCATTTATTACAATATCACACTCCTACCCAGGAAACCCCACCCGAGCGTTTGTTTGGCAAGCCTTTCCTTGATTAGGTGTAAATCTTACTATTCCTACCACTCAGAAAATAACACATGTGCCTAATCAAGTTGTAACACAGAGCCCAGGCCAAGCCCCGACTTCCCTGAACCAGGCCCAGCCGATGTCTACTCTCTTCATTTCAGGATGATGATTTCTTTTTCCTTTCCTACTCTACAGGAAAAGTGGGAAGTGGGAACATTCTGTACACAGGGAAAAGCAAACTACTGTTCCCTGCTGAAAAGAACCAGGGCGGTATCCACCTTCCCTCCTGGCCTCTGGGCTTCAGCTACCATTCTACTCACTCAGCTCACAGGAAGGGCTGATGGGGACTTCAAATCCCATCATGCATTTTTTTTTCCCCACAAACACTGCTCCTGACAAGAGCTCTCCTCATTCCTGGCCTCCAAATTCCATGCTATCTGATTGCCTTTTGGATGCAATTCAGCAGTCCTACCCCCAACCCCCTAAAGCAGGGCTGAGGAGTAGGGCAGGGCCAAGTCCCACACAGGTGGAAATACATCCCCCAGAGTGCCTGCAGCTTCTGATAACAGAAACAAACTGGATGTAGGGCAATCTTACTTCCAAACAATGAATGCTTGAATCAAAGAAAAGTAATCATTTTACCTCGTAAATACATGAATACTCAATATGGGGGTGGTGGGCTTCCCAGGCCAAAGGGTTCCCACACTATCTGAACACCTGCCCTATCTCCACCAAAGCTATTCAGGAAACGAGGCAGCCCTGACCCGGAAACAGTTCATCGGTTTCCAGGCCAAGGATCCTAAGGCCAAGCTGGGGCAGCAATAAAGACTACGGTGAAATGGAAAGAAACTGCCACCTTGTGAATCCATCTGTAGAACAAGAGGAAAAATAAACTCCAGGGCAGTGAGCAAGCTGAGGGACCAGGAGAACACTGTGGCAATCTTAGCCCAGTTCACACCATCCTGGGGCTCTTTATTTCCAAGGGCAAACAAAAGCCCTCCCCATGTATCCAACGGTATCACAGTGGGTTTCCAGTGCCCCAAAGACACGTGACCAAAATGGGTACACTGTGTGTCAGTCTTGAGACAACGGTGCTGCCTTGGAGCCTGTGAGGGAGACACGATGTCCCATTGGAACACTGAGGGACACGGCAGCAGAGGGAAAGTTGAGACCAGGGATAAAATGTAATGGGTCTAGTAAAGCCAAGAAGGGTGGGATCTTCCAGAGAGCTCCTCGGAAGAGACTGTCTCCAACATGGCCACAGAGAGTAGGAAGGGTGTAGCTGAACACAGAGGACAAGGTGGATAGTCGCATTGCAAAGCAAAGCTTCCTCTGGCAATTCTTCTAGACTCTGTTCACCCCCATTGGCCTCCATTACATAGACCGCAGCCCACACAGACTTGAGAAAGGCTCCCTTGGCAACCTCTCCTGCCTCCGATTCTGGTGATCCTAGTCAGAGCAATCCCCAGGGGAGGTGCTCTGGAGCTCTTTACTCCATGCTGATGGACAGGAGAGTTGCTGAGGGACTCCTCCCCAAAAATGCCTCCTTCCCTCGAGGGGTACCATTCTAAACAGAAAGGTGATGTTCATTCAGAGGGCTTTAAACGGGATCTCTGCAGAATGGGAGACCTCAGTATATGCCAGATTGTCTAGGGATAGCACTGCCTACTGTGGGCTTGGGCCCTCCCTGCATCAATTGGCAATCTAGAAAATGCCCTAAAGACATGCCAATAGGACAATCTGATGGAGGCAGTTCTTCATTTGAGGTCCCTTTCCCAGGTGAGTTAAACTGACAACCATGAGCAGCCTTCACATTCACTAACAAACTGCTTTTCTTCTGCCTTTTGTCCCAGGGCCCCATTCTAAGAAAGAACCTGTGAGGGGGTAAAGATGTAAACACCTTTCCTCTTTCTACAGGAACTACATCCAGAACTTAGTGATAGGTACTGGAGGGTGGGGTGGTGAATGATAAATAAGGAAGAAGTGGCTCCTTAGGAGGCTTAGAATTTATCAATATAAATGTAACATGCTTAGAGTTGGCCGAATCAAACGCTAGTATCCTCTAGTAGAGTTCTGCAATAGCTAGCTGGGTGAGAAAATTGTTTCTAAATGCCACATGCAGGGACATTTTCCTTGAGAAATGCAATTGAGTTGAAATGCAAAATGCCTGCAGTTCTATAAGCAAGATCAATACTACTATAAAGGAGGACTGAAATTAGTAAGCAAATTACAACAACGGTTTCCCAAGTTTTAGCAGGAGGCTCTTCTGCTGAGGTAACTATTCTGCAGCCTGCTAAGCATCAGAGTCCCTACAGAAAGCTATTCTGGTGGAACAGGACCTGGTACCCACAGCTAGGTGGGCCTGAGAGGTCTCTACAGGACACTGGGAGCTGTAAAAGCTGTCACAGCATTAGGACTCAGAGCCTTTGGGCATAAACAGAATCTGAAATTGGCCAAATGAAAGTAATTCTGGACAGTAGAGTCAATTAGCGAAAAAGACTGTTTACCAGGGATTAAGGTTATAATTTAAGCCTTTGGCTTTGACCAAACCAGCCCCTCTTGGATAATACGCATGGTTACCCCATGACATCAAGGTGCCAGAGCCTTGGGATGGCACATGACACATCTTGTGTGCTGTTGGTGTTCTCTTCCTTCATATCTGGTTCTTCTTTACTGTAAATTCACTCCCTTCACGAAGCACCCCAACTCCCTTCAGGGTTGGTGGGACAGCTCAGAAGTAAGAGAACTTGTTGTGCAAGTCTGAGGACCTGAGTTCAAAACCCCAGAACACACATAGGAAACAAGGCATATGTGCCCATAATCACAGTGCCACTGGCGAGGTGCAGCACACACACACACACACACACACACACACACACACACACACACACACACACACACACCATAAAACTTCCCTTGGAACTGACCACTGGATTTTCTGAGCCTCAACCCAGCAAACTGGAATGAAACTTCATTTATTCCCAGAGAACATGAAGGACTTACATATCCCAAGACTCTAACCCAGTGTGGATCAGGGTCACCGGCCAGACCCCTTTACTCCATTCATTCTCTCCTTCAGAAAATATCAGATGACTCAAGAGTGCCTAGAAGTCAGCCTTGCCCAAAGTATACTCCCAGCATCCTTCAGAGCACCCATGCTCCAGTATATCCTCGGATGCTTTAGCAGGTTCTAAATCACCAAATTCCCCAGAGCAGAGGCCAACAGACAACTTATATTTCTGTGTCTATCCCACATCACTGCTAAGTCCTAGGAGAAATGAAAAAAAAAAAAGAGAACTATTTGCCCCAATTATAGATAATTTGATACTTAATTCCTAAAAGCAACAAACATTCCTCAGAGAGAAAAGAGCAAGCAAATGATGAATCACCGGCGCCCCATGAGTAGTAAGCACCCTATTAATGTCAGGAAGACGAGCAGAACCTCTGCTTCTGTCCAGCGCTTGGCTTTACTGACAGCAACACAGGCAGAAAAACAAAATGGATAAAATGTGAAGGCAGAAAAGCTTTCACTGTTTACACTTGGAATGCCTGTCTGCCTAGAGTCGAGTGGGTTACAGACAAGTAAACAGGCAAATACATAATTGGAACTTTTTTTAAAGTCCCACTCATAAATAATGGGAAAGGATGGAATAAAGATAGGGAGGAAAACAGAGGGAGGTTTTAATATTTCATTCTGATTTTTATTTTTATAAAGAAAAAAGACACCTAAACAAAGTTACTTATACACCAAACCAACATTATTTTAAATTTTATTGAAGAACATAAAATAGCATGTTTATTTCTGGGGCTAAAGAGATGGTTCTCTAGTTAAGAGTATATATTGAACCCAAGTTTGGTTCCCAGCACTCATGCTACATGGCTAACATCCTTCTAAAACTACTACTCCAGGGCATATGATGCACTGGTAACCACGGAAATCTGCATTCACATGAACATACAAGCAAAAGCCAAGCTCAGAGCAAGCTCAGAATCTCATGGAAATGAGATCACATCATTCCTAATCTAAGGGAATGGTCTGACTTTTCTTAGTCAGAACTTACCAACACAAGAAGCCAGTGAATTTTTTAGCAAATGCAATGTGGAAAACTTTTCAGAACAGGGAAGATGGCTCATTGATTAGGTGTATTCACACAAGCATGAGAGCTAAAGTCCCAGGTTCCAGGACACGTACAAATGCCTAGAGGGCCCAAAAGCCCTCCTGTAATTCCTAGAAAGAGGACCCCCAGAGCAAGCTGACTAGAAGACTAGCTGAAATGGCAAGCTCTGGGTTCAACTGAGAGATCCTGCCTTGACTAATAAGGTGCAGAGTGATCAATGAAGACTCCTTCCATCAACCTGGGGCCTTCACATGCATGCATGCATGCATGCGTGCGCGCGCACACACACACACACACACACACACACACACACACACACACACACACACCATATATATATATATATATATCTCACATGAATGCATACCACATATAGATGAGAGAGAGGGGAAAAGAGATTTTTTTCAAATCTAAACCTCTACTAGACCCTTCAGCATCACCAACACCCATGCAAAGAACATCTGGGGTCCTGCTAGAGTGTTAAATAAGGGATCAAGGCACCAACTTATCAAGTCCAAGATACTCTAAAGCGGGCCCTAGACTTCCAATCCTGTCTCATCCGAGGAAGAAACCAATGAGGTCTGCTCAGCAAACACCCCTTTAGCTCGGTCAATAGGCTCATCACAATCTTTTTATCATTTCCAGACCATTCCTCCCTGGCTTGTCTCTAAATGGTGAACAGATAACCCAAGCCTGTTCTAACTCCTCATCCTACCAGGCTAGATAGAGACAACACTCTCACTGGCGTCAAACGTCTGCAGCTCTCCTAATTTATCATGGCTCACACACGGTAGCATTTCCATCTCTTTCCCAGGGACACGGTTATTATCTATCTCTAAATCACTCCATTAAAACAGTAAGTCTGAACTCTATGTAGGGCTTAAGACTCAATTAACATTCTGCATGGAGTGTCGACAGCTGGTACAAGACCTCACTTCCTCACTCTAGACCATGGACATCTCCCAAGCGGGAATTCCCACTGAGTTTCCACCAGTCCCGGGGTTGTCAGACACATACAGGAGAGCGGCCCGGTGACCTCTTCTCTTGGGCCATGGTGACAGGGACAGGGATTAGAGGGCCACCTGGATATTAAAGAGCACCTCCCAGTTTGATCAATCCACAACAACTGTTGTACTAACTTACAATCAAGCATGACCCAGGATCGGGTCTACTCACTGTACCCATCCACTCACTACTTTTCTACTCAAACAGTGAGTTCTTACCGTCCGATGCCAAGTCTAGAGAGGGGGGAAATTCACAAAGAAGGGGTATATGCTCATATTTTTATAGCTGTAGCAAAAAACAAAAAGAAAAATCAGATTAAAATATATCTATTACATGGGGCTGGAAAGCTCTCTCAGAGGACCCAGGTTTGTCCCACAAGGCAGCTCACTCTAGGTACAGGGGATCCGACACCCTTGCTTGGCCTCTCAGAGTACCAGTCAGGCAGAAACGCACACACACAGGCCATATATCCACACACATTTAAAAAAAAAGAAAAGCAATATGTGGGGAAACATTTGATTGACAGTTCCAGGTGACAGTCCATCACCGAGGGGAAACCAAGGCAGGAACTCAAGTAGCAAGTCACATCACACCCACAGTCAAGAGCAAAGAGATCATGGATCCTTATGTGCTTGCTTGCTGCTGCCTGCTAGGCACACAGACCAGGGCCAGCCCATGAAATGGTAAGCTCACAATGGGCGGGGTCTAACTACATCAGGTCGGTCTCCCACCGACAGGCCTAAAGGCCAGAATGACTTAGACAGTTCCTCAAGTGAGGTGGTCTTCCAGGTGCTTCTAGGTTGTATCCAGTTGACAGTTAAAAATAGCCGGCACGGTATCATTGCTGAACCTGACCACGGGTCAACTGGATTTGTCACAGCTGCACAGGTGTGCCACAAGTAGTGACTTGAGGTTACCAACAAATGGATAAATTCTCAAACACAGAATCTGTGAATGAGAATTAACTATGTGTTAAATTTATTGACCATAATCCTCAAGTGACAGGTCAGAGGCTGCATAAAACCACAGGCTATAAAAATGCTTGTCTCTGCTAAGTAAGCAGTCCTCAACCACAAGTTATTCCATTCCCCCAGGGACATCTGGCAATGCCTGGTGACATTTGTTTACTGTCGAAGCTGCATCTAGCACATAGAGTTGAGGTGCTGCAGTGTACGCCACAACAAAGAATTATCTAGCTGGAAATGTCACCAGTATCCAGATGGAGAGCCACTGCGACAACTGTCCCACTAAGGTCAATGTTTTAAAAGTGTAGCTTTGGGGACTGGAGAGATGGGTCAATAGCTAATAAGAGCATTTACTGCTCTTGCAGAGGACCCAGGTTCAGTTCCCAGCAGTGTCCACAGAGTAGCTCACAGTCACCTGTAAGTCCATTTCCAGGGATCTGAACCCCTCCAGCCTCTGTGGATACCTGCATGCACAAAGTGCATATAAATTCATGCATGCACACAATATACATAAAAAACAAATGAATCTTTTTAAAACGTGAATATTTTACAATTTTCTACCAACCTACACTATGCTAGCTAAAATAACAAATAATGTCCAGGATGAAATGAGTCCATTTCATTGCCTGGTGACCATGTACCTTCATGCTAAGCTAATGAAATCTTAGCAGATATACCAAAGACACAAAACAATTATAAACTACATTGAAGGGATTGGAGAGCTGGCTCAGTGGTGAAGAGTCTGCACTACTCTTGCAGAGGACGCTGGTTCAATACCCAGTACCCACACTGGGCAGCTCACAATCACCTGTAACTCTAGCCCCGACCCCAGCGTGGGAGCTGATCTCTGGAAGCACCTGTTCTCACATGCATATAACCTCTCTCTCTCTCTCTCTCTCTCTCTCTCTCTCTCTCTCTCTCTCTCTCTCTCTGTGTGTGTGTGTGTGTGTGTTTATATTATATAATTTAAAATAAAATCTTTATTTTAAAGTTATATGGAAACATGTGGGACTGGGGATGCAGCTCAGTTAGTAGAGCACTAGCCTAACATGCACTAAGCTAAGCCGTGGGCTCCACCACCAATACCTTAGAAAATCAGATATAGTGGTGCAGGCCTGTAACCCCAGGCACTTGGGAGGTAGAGAAAGTAGGACCAGCAGTTCAAGGTCATTATTAGCTACAGAGCAAGTCAGAGGCAAGCCTGGAATACAAGAGAATCTGGAGAGGGAGGAGGAGGAGGAGGAGGAGGAGGAGGAGGAGGAGGGGAGGGGAGGGGAGGGGAGGGGAGGGGAGGGGAGGGGAGGGGAGGGGAGGGGAGGAGAGGATATGGACTTCTTCAGTCACTTCCACTGAGTTATAATGGAGACTGAGTAATTCCAACAATGATATAATGAATCGGTCTAAAATCTAGTTCTTTCTTCCTTTCACTGTCAAGTAAATATAAATTATCACTGAATAGAAAATACACAATGTTGTCTACTGCACACTGTCCCCGAGCTAGAGAAACCAGCTCATTCCTAAGAAAGTTTCAGAGTAATCAAGACCAGTTAAAGATCCCTAGGGTTACACTTCCTGAAGTGGGAAACTAAAAAAGTCTGGCTAAAAATCTATGCAGAGGTACAGTGTAAGCCCACCCCTCCCATTCCTTAATTGCAAAAATGCTCAGCATCCCTCCATTGCTCCCCTGTGCAGATTCAGGATGTCACATTTATGCATGTCTGAATCTATCATATTTTCAAAATACCGAGTCAAGCAATTTGTAGTGTAGCTTCCAAGCTTCCTCAAGAGAATTCCAAACTCCCTGAGCTAAGATAATCGGGGTAAATCATTTCCCACTGGAAGGCAGACTGGCAAGAAGCTACTCTTGAGGCTTGAACCTGAATTCTTGGCTATATGAGATGAGCCAAGTCATTATGTTCAGAGTCATTTTTTTTCTTAATGCTATTTTAGTTCAACAGTAAAAATATCCCTATGATATTACTTCTATTAGAGATTATAAGCTCTGAGCTCATGTCTTTGCTTCCTGCAAGGTCTTACTGGCCATGCAGACCTATGACCCCCTCCTCCATCCTTCCTAGCCTCTCTGGCCATTTTCTCCAGTTCCTGCAGTTCCTCTGTGCATTACGCATTTGCAGCCTCTTCCCTCAAGCCTCCCAGTTCCATACCTGAATTTGGCACCAAAGACCTCATATGAGATCATCATCAGCATGAGCTATGGAGTTAAGACCAAAACATAATTCACATACCATATTCCCAACATACTGATCAGAGCACAGGTGGATGGTTCAAGAATTTGAGTTTAAATTGCACCTCCCAGTTTTCTAATAACTGTAGTCTCAGCTCAGAATAACACCTAAGCCTTCCTAGAATTGACTCATAGTATTCTTGATTCATTATCATCCAATCTCTGCTTTAAATGTCTGCCTAGTGTCCTAGCCATCTTTTCAACCCATTTTAAATATCACCTAAACTAGGAATTGCCACTCACCAGCATCTCTAGTCAGACAAATGCCTCTTCTCTGAACTTCCACAGCATGTAACATATAACATACCACATATACCACATAAAGTCATAATTTTAGGGCCTTGGGGACGTAGTTCAGTTGGTACAGTGTCTGCCTAGCGTACAGGAAACCAGTCTCCCCATCATATAAAACCAGGTCTGATAGTGCACACATGTAATCCCAGCACCAGGAAGAGAAGCAGTAGAATCACAAGTTCAGGGTCATTGACTGCTACAAGCCTGGGCTACATGTAACCCTGTCTCAAACAAACAAACAAATGAACAACACTATTGAAACATTGTCAGAGCCCCCAGCCAGATTGGGCGCTCATGCTTAGAGATCCCATGCCAAAGATGGACTCATCTGCAGTGGCCAGTATAGTTCCTGAGTCATTAGCCAGTGGGTTAATGGGAGGAAGGTGAATGGACAGATGAATGGATAGCTTTTAGGAAACTTAAGCAATTAGACACTATTTATTGTTAATGTGAATCAGTGAAGGATTCTCTATAGGTCTCAGGAAAGAAATCCTGCTCTGACTAAGCTTGCACAGCTCCAACAAGACTGTGAAAAAGGTAATGACGACAAAAGAGAAGACCAGTTATCAAAGAGTTCTTCCGGGTGTACGCAGACGTGGTTAAGGTGATATTTCATTCTTATTCTCATGGCCCTAAACAACACCGTAATAGGTTGACCTGGCTGTCTGTAGAATGACCTCTCCACTTAACAAAGATCATTTATCCTAGGATTAAAATTCACTTATAATTTGGCCGTTGAGTGGACATTTTACATTGGTATGCTACCCTCTCTCTGCCATTTTTTTCTGTTGTTCTAGATTTTTCTTTGGGAAAGCCATAAATCTATATGTTAGCTTCAAGACAGTATGTGATATTGGTTCCAAACTGAGTATTATAATGAGCTTATCAGCACAGCCTAGAATCACTGGGAAGAAATTCTCAATGAGGGACTGTCTACATTGGGCTGGCCCGTAGGCACATTTGTGGTGAACTGTCTTAATAAAGTTAATTGATGGGGGAAGACTCAGCTCACTGTGGGCAGCACCATTCCACAGGCAGACGGTCCTGAACTAAGAGTAGTGGAGCCCAGAGGAGCACAAGCAAGCAAGCATGCTCACATTCCTTACTTTCTGCTCTTGACTGTGGATATGATATGACCAGTTGTCTCCCGCTCCCGCCACAGTTACTTCTCAGCAGCGATGGACTGTAACCCAGAATCCTGAGCTAAAATAAACCCTTTCTCCAACAAGCTGCTATGTGTTATGGGTATTGTGTCAACAGAAATGAAACTAGAAGAGGGAGATACAGAGGTGGCTCATTGCTGCCACCAGCCCTTCCCCTTGTGGCCACTAGCAAGATGAACAGATAGATTAGAACTTCGGCACGGTTCTAAGCATGTGTCATCCCCATGGCCACTATGGTGCACCTTCCAGAACAAAGCTCAGGTCTTTTACTAGAGGATTGTGGATGTGAGCAAGGAGTGTGGAGCCCCAACTACTATGAACCACCTTTCTGTAGACATAAAGGAAGAGTGCTGCCTAATCCCGATTGCCAATGTAACAAGATTTAACACCACCATGGAAACAACCCTCTGCACATATCTGTGAGGGTGTTTCTACAGTAGGTTAATGGAGGTGGAAGACCCACCCTAAGAAAGGGTCACACAGTTCCATGGGCCAGGTTCCTGATCTGAATAAAAAGAGAAAGTAGGCTGGCAGTATTCATCACTCTCTGCTTCCTGGTTGAAGATACAGTGTGACTAGCTGCTCACACTCCTGTCACCATGACTTGACTGCCATGATGGTCTATACCCTTGAACTGTGAGCCAAAACAATCCCTTCTTTCCTTAAGTTGTAAGGTACTGTCACAAGTAACTAATACAGAAACCTAGGTAAGAGAATCATGTTGTGGTGGTTTGAGTAAGAATGGTCCCCACAGGCTCATACAGTTGAATGTTTAGTCATCAGGGAGTGGCAGTACTCAAAGCATTAGGAGGTGTGGCCTTATAGGAGGAGTAGGTGTGGCCTTGTTGGAGGAAGTGTGCCATTGGGGTGGGCTTTGGGGTTTTAAAAAGCCCAAGCCAGTCCCAGTGTCTCTCTCTCCCTGCTGCCTGTGGATCCAGATGCAGAACTCTCAGCTACTCTCCAGCATCATGTCTGCCTGTGCATTGTCTTGTTCTCCACCATGATGACAATGGATTAAGCCTTTGAAACTGTAAGACAGCTCCAATTAAATGCTTTCTTTTATAAGAGTTGTCATGGTCATGGTGTCTCTTCACAGCAATAGAACATTGACTAAGATACACATCTACAACTTGAGAAACTGGCCTTTTTCAGTTATTGGACCAATGCATCCCAGATTAAGTCAGTTTGGGATATCTATTCCAGTGTGTGTGTGTGTGTGTGTGTGTGTGTGTGTGTGTGTGTGTGTGTGTGTGTGTGTGTGTGTGTGTGTGTGTGTGTGAAGTGTGTATGTGTAAATGAGTATGCAGGGGTGCGTGTGCGCCCATGCACGCATATACAGAGACCAGAGGAGGATATTGGGTATCTTCCTCTCTTCCTCTCTGCTTTGCTGCTTTCAGACAGAATCTATCACTTACCTGGAAACTGGCGATTTCAGCTAGGCTGGCTAGCTCAGTGTCTGTTTGCTCCCCTCACCGATGCTGGGTTACAGGGATGTGCAGCCACGCCCAGCTTTCTGCATAGATGCTGGGGATTTGAACTTAGGTCCTCATGCTTGCACAGCAAGTACTCTTAAGCACTGACTCAAACCTCTTGTTATATACACACATACCCTTTCTGATAGGAGCTTTTCCTATTCTCTCAGAACCCATGTAAAATTCCTGTTCCAAGAGTTTGTATGTTGTTCCCAGACATCCCCCATCTGTTCCCAGCTCCACAGCGGTGTGTCTAATGTGGCCTGACATGTTCTTTTTTTCTCTTAGTCTTTCT
This sequence comes from Peromyscus californicus insignis, assembly GCF_007827085.1. NCBI lineage: Eukaryota > Metazoa > Chordata > Mammalia > Rodentia > Cricetidae > Peromyscus > Peromyscus californicus. Next base: position 62,357,693 of record NW_026294402.1, read on the forward strand.
ATCATCCAAATCCTGCCTGGGCTGGAGTCCTAATCCTCAGAGGGCAGACGTCCAGGACTGTGGTCTTCTGGTCCTCTCTGAGTTCTGACCTAAAGAACATCCTTAGCACTAGCTGCCATCTTTCAATCATCCTTGGGTTGAGTGCAGTCCCAAGCTGGAATTCTGTAACCCAAATGCAAATGATCACTTGAGCAATGTCTTGCAATCAGCAGAAAAACCATAAACCCTGTTTAGGCAAATTCCGACTGTGGCTTAGAATCCCCTGATCCCTGCCAATCATTCCCTCTTCCTTGGAATAGCAACACAGAAGATGGAAAGTAATTTTTAGATGCAGTGTGTTTCAACATCACACTTCTGGCTATGGGCTTGCCACATTTCACAACCGGACTGGCAGTAAGAGCTGGCTGAGGAGCTGACAGTGATCAGGCTACTTTCCCATATGCAGATTGCTGAAGTCCTTCCAGTGAAAAGGCAGAATAACTTGATGTGATCTACAACCAAAGACCCACAGTCTTCCAACATCTGCACAGAATCATCCTAGAGTAACAGCAGGGGATGGGAGGTTGTAATGAGAAAACCGCCCAAGGCATCCACAGTACAGCAGGCTCCACTTCTAAGGTGGATTTTATCCCCTTTCCTAAATGTAGTTTCAATTGCTTCAGAGCTTAGAGGGCGAAGGGGGTTTGCAGAACACATTCCTGTGAGATCTAAGTGAGGGACACAAGCAGAACGTGGTCACTGGAGAAATGGTCAGTAGACAGGAACTAAGGAGTCATGAGGGGTTGGGGATTTAGCTCAGTGGTAGAGCGCTTGCTTAGCAAGTGCAAGGCACTGGGTTCGATCCCCAGCTCAAAAAAAAAAAAGAAAGAAAGAAAGAAAGAAAGAAAGAAAGAAAGAAAGAAAGAAAGAAAGAAAGAAAGAGAGAAAAAAAAGAAAGAAAGAAAGAAAGAAAGAAAGAAAGAAAGAAAGAAAGAAAGAAAGAAAGAAAGAAAGAAAAGAAAAGGAGTCATGATGAGACCTACCTCTCTATGTCTCCTTTCCTCCTCTTTTCTCTTTCTTTCAGATGGGGTCTTACACGGCTCAGGCTTGCCTGAAACTAGTTATGTAACCCAGGATGGCCTTGAACTTCTGGTTCTCCCACCTCCTTTTCCTGGGTGATAAGAGGGCAAGTGTGTATATCATCACACTTATATTCGATGCTGGGGATTGAACATAAGGCCTCATGCACACTAGGCAAGCACTCTACCAGCTGAGCTCCATCTCCAGCCCCTGGATATATCCCATTTCCAATGTGAATGATAAGAGAAAGTATGTATGACAGAGGGGTGTGTGTGTGTGTGTGTGTGTGTGTGTGTGTGTGTGTGTGTGTGTGTGTGTGTGTAATGTATGCATGTGTGGATACGCACAGACATTAATGCAGTCATAGGACATTATCTTGGTCACTCAATGTCCAATCTTTCTCTGTGTATAGAAGGCAGTTCACCTAACTGTCAAGAGTTTTGACATCTCATTTAGGATCTGTATTAACCACATCTGGACATATTTTTAGACAATATAGAAAGATGAAAAGAGTAGGGGACAAGATTCACAACACTACCCCGGATAATCTGGAATAAATCAATGCCTTGTAAATCTGAATAAATCTATAGAGGACCTTGAACTTACTACCTATAATCCCTGCCTTCCAGTGTTATTTCTTCATGGTCTCTCTTCCTTCATCAGCTCTGTCCTTTCCCCAGGCTCCAGTAGGTTCTAAATAGGCTGCTTGCAGAGGCTGGTAAACTAACAACATTGCAAACCAGGGGTCTGGCAACCAGCACACTGCTTCTTTACATGCTCCACATATCACACCACTCTGAGGAGTTCTCTTCCCCTGGGAGCCTGGGTGGGGGTGGCTGGAAACACTGCTGGAGCTGGTCTCCTGATCTAGAGACTCTAGCTAGGCTTGGGCACAAGAGCAAACTTCCGGCTAGGAAAACTGTCTCATGAGCAGCCAACCCAGACACCACCTCCTCTCACAAAAACTCCTTTGGCAGTTCACAACCATGGGACAAGAAATGAAGCCCAAAATTAATGTGGCAAAAAGAGCAGATTGAACTCAACAGCTGCAAACCATCCAACCACCACCACCACCACCACCAAAATCGCCAGTCACACTCTTCTGTTCATCTCAGGAATCCAGAGCCAGCAAACCAGCCATGCGCTCCTGCACCTGTCCGGCGGCTTCTTACGCAAATCCTCAGCAAGAACCGATTCTCATAAAGCCACATGGTGTGTTGCATTTCCTCCTGTCACCACCAGAGAGACCCACAAAGAGCTCCTTCTACAGAAGTAGAAAGGGATGACGTCAGGGTCTGTGAGGCAGACCTGCCCCACCAACTCACAGCCAATGACTTGGTCTCCCCTCCAGCAGCAAAAAACAGTTATTTCTATGTCATCAAGTTTTCACTTTTCCAGAATGTTCAATTCTACTGAATACCCTGCTCATCTGGTTGTACTGCTTCATAGATCCAACGGAGTCCAGGAAGGAGATGAAGTTCAAGGCCCCGGGTTGCTTGGACATGGCTCCCCCAGATTGTTTTCCAAGTCACATTTACAGCATTGACAGAACCGGCCTGGGCTACACAAGCCCTCATGTGGGTGGGTATCCTGGGTACCCAGTTTACAAGTATTTACTGAGTATCCCACCAAAACACTGCTTTGTCTGCAAACCAGCCAGGTGAGGTTCCCATGAGGGGGCTGGGGTGATGAAATTGCCCAGTGCATAGGGAAAGATATACAGTTCGGGCCACTGTCCAAGGACAGGCAACAATGGATCCTTATTGACTGGGTTGAGTATAAAAGGCCTATGCAAATTTGTGAAAGATTTGTAGCTCTGCTATGCCTGGAACCCATCCAGAAAACTCTGGAAAGAACACTATCACACACAGAGAGAGTGGAGGAAGAGACGCCGTGCAAATGAAAGGTTAAAAGATGTGGCCTGTCCTGGGAGGAAATGTTTCCTTTCCCATTGACCTACTTTTCCCCCTCTTTACTTTCTAATCTTTTCTTATTTCACAGTAAAATGTAGATTTTTCTTTCCCATAACTTGACAAACAATTGCCATGGCAACAAGCAATTCCTTGAAGGCAGGAAGAAAGCTCCTGGTGATGTTTAGCTTTCCTGGTCAACTTTACACCACCTAGAATCACCCAGGAAGTGAGTGTCCATGAAAGATGATCTAGAACAGGCTGCCCTGTGGGCATGTCTGTAGGGACTGGCTCAGCCGTGTTCACTGATGTGAGAAGAACCAACTGATGATGAGCGACATCATCCCCAGGTTTAGGTACTGGATTCTGTACTAGGTTTGTGACTTTGGAAAAAAAAATTTTTTTAATTTTTATTTTTTTATTTTTTGGTTTTTCAAGATAAGGTTTCTCCATGCAACAGTACATGTATCCTAGAATTCGCTTTGTAGATCAAGCTGGCCTCAAACTCTCTGAGATCTGCCTGACTCTGCCTCCCGAGTGCTGGGATTAAAGGTGTGCACCACTACTGCCGGCTTAAATAATTTAATCGGGGGTGTCATTTATTTTAAGGGGGTATCTTACATATCAATGAATAATAAGGGCCTAGAAAAAATGTCTAGACTTCACAAGTTTAAATAAATATCCTTTGCTTCTTATAATTCACCAGTGGGGTCTGTCTAAGGGTTTCTGTTGCTGTGATAGAACACCAGGGCCGAAAGCAACCTAGGGAAGAAAGGGTTTATCTCACCCACAGTTCTGTATCACAGTCCGCCATGAAGGAACTCACGGGTAATGTCATCTAAATAAAAAGAGCCAAGGCAGCGACCAGATGGCTAACAGGGAAAACACAGGGAAGCATTCAAATCCCCACCGGTGCAGGCTCCTTGCCTGGCAGACTCTCCAGGCGTAAAGAGGTCCCTGCGTAAGCTGCCCTCACGTGCTGGACCAGCCTCCCTCCAGCCTCACAGACGTCCCACTAATTTCAGTGCTCAGGTATTTGACAGACAAGCAATCGCCCGGGCTCACGCACTTCATAGTGGTGGTGACACTAATCACACCTTCTGTCCACCACTATCTGAACTGACTAAGGCTCAAACCCAGGTGCTGTTCTGCCACACGGAAGGTACACCACCACCCAGCCTTTGTTTGCTGCCCTACTACAAACCTATGCCCTCTCACTAATGAAGCTGCAAGAAATGTCACCGTAAATGGGGCTAGAGAGATAGGCTTAGCAGTTAAGAGTGCCTGCTATTCTCACCGTGGATCAGAATCCAGCATCCAAGTTGGGTTATGCACAACTACCTGTAACTCTTCACTTCGGGTGACTCATTGTCCTCTTCTGGAGTTCAGGAGCATATGTGTGCGCACGCGCGCGCGCGCATACACACACACACACACACACACACACACACACACACACACACACACACACACACACACACATAAATCTCTTTTAAAAAATGGAAGAAGTACCACCATCAGGACCACCCAAAGCCCAGTGTATGGAGATACCAATCCCGTCCACCACCCAATCTTGGCACACAGACCATTTAGCAGAACAGCTCTTTGCTACCTTCACCATCGCACCCATGCAAAAACAGGAACGTTTCCATGAAGGCTGGTCCCATCCTACGACAGTGCTTAGGAGGCCCTTTAGTGCCTGCCCAAAGTACACACTCATAACTTAAATATGGGCCGAGGATGGGCAGGGAGGGGACATCACTAAGTCGTCCCTGCATAAACTAAGTTTTTCACCTCAAGGTTAGCCTTTGGAGATGTCCACTGGTGTCCTCCTTTAGCCAATCACTGTCACCCTGGTCCCCTACCAGGTACAAGCAACAGGAAGAACACTGCCTTTCCGGACATGTTGTTACATCATGCTCCTCTGAAAGACACGGATGTTTTATTATAGTAAATTACAGGTCATAAAGTCTTGCTCTCTTTCCACTGTCAATCAAAGGGGATATTTTTTTTCTAGCATCTATTTTTTTTTCAAGCATTCTATTTGTTCTGAGGAGTTGGAGCATTTTTCAGAATGACAGTCTGAGGTTTAGTGACTCGCAAATGGCCCGCATCTGTGGTAGCACAGACATGTGCCTCCCACACAGAAAGGAGTCAAAGGCGAAGATTTAACATTCCAACTTATAGGCAGAACTAACCACTCCCCGCCTCTCAGAAAGCACGCACTGAAACCCGTGGATGCAGACATGTACCTCAAACTCCAAAGCCAAAACTCAGGAGGAGGCATGTTCTAAAGGGGCCCTCTGAACAACCTCTCAGGGACAAGATGTGCTTATTTAACAAATGCATGCCCTGGAATTCACCTTTCCACTAAACAGTTGAGAAATAATTTATTCATCTTCCCAGCTAAGCTACAGTCTGTGCTCTGGGGCTCTGGTAAGTTGTGTTACCTCTACTACGTACGAGTCACTGACAGTGACCCTTGGTAGCTGCACGGTAGGAATTAAAGCTAACAGAGCAAGACTAACGGGGGCGTCAGTACAGTGAACGGCTGTCACCACGGCGGGCTTCAACTCTGAGTGGGAGAACAGTAGAGAGGCCAGAATGGCAAGAACTGAGGTACAACTGGCACTCTCCAGAGAGTCAAGGCTAGTGTTGGGCATGACAAGGTGGGAAAGTCCTTTGGGGACCTACCTCTTAAGTACTGTGTGTAGGAAACCGTACCTCCCTGTTTGCCTGAACTAGATCCTTTAACAGAAAATTTCCATCAGTTTGGAATTTGATAAACTGCCCATTCTTAAAATTATTCTTTCATCTTCTTTTCTGTCATCTAGCCTCTGGGATGAACCCAAACTATCGAGGTAAACAATCCAAGGCTTTGGACCAAAAGAATCAGCTAAGCGACTGGGCAAGTCAATCATTTCTTCCCTCAAGACTCTGGTGCCTTATCCACAAGATGGGATTGTCCTAACCAAACCAGATTGTATGTATAGTACTTCAGATACTTTATAGAGATAGACCGTTTAGATATAAACTGGACATTCCTCAAAGGTTTGTGTGTTAGAAGTTTATTCCCTCGTGAGACAATGTGGAAGCTGATGGAATGCATATGGGTCCACAGTGAGAGGATACTGGGGGACTGGGAGCAGCCTCCATCCTGGAAGGGACTACTGCTCTCCTGAAGGGAGTATTCAAGGGGTGGGTTATTGCAGAAGCCTGGGCCTGACAAGTCATTCTCTAGCTTCCTGCTTGGAGACCTGCCCTCTCGCCACAAGCTTTCACATGGCTGAGGTCCTGACAAAGACGAACCAAGGAGGACACCTTGCCTGGTTAGCTTCAGCTAACAACCTGACAGGGTCACCTGAGGGAACTTCAAGGGCGGAGACTGCCTCACTCAGACGTCTTTCTAAGAACATTCTCGGCTGCTAATTGATGTGGGAGGGCCCAGAACACTGTCCCGACGCCCGAGTCCTGAACTATGTAAGAAAGGTAGCCGAGCAACTTCTCTCCACAGTTCCTGTCCATGCCCCTGTTCGCATTCCTGTTCCCTTTCTTAGGTACTTGAAAGTGTACGCTGAAATTAACTCTCTCTTTTCCTAAGTTACTTTTGGTCAGAGTGTTTGATTGCAGCAATGAGGGAGCCAACTAGGACACCACCTAATTTGAAACTTTGAGCATCCCAAACCAAGTACTAAGTAACCAACCTCTGCCCCCCCCCCCTCGCGCCCCCGCCACGCCCCTTTAAAATAATGTTAGCCTGACTGGGACATTTTGTTATAGTAATAAAAAGCTGACTAATATACATGAATGACACTAATCTTTCTTGAGCAGGGCACCTCTTGGTAAGCTGGTTCCAGACTAAGTGCTAGGACATCACTGGGACTGTGCCATGCTACACATAGATAATCCAGCTGTGATCTGCTACACCACCACGCTGCTTGAGATGGTACACGAAACAGATGAAAGACAAAAGAGACGTGTTGTGGCGACCGGCAGGATCCCACTGCAGGGAGGCAAAACCACAAATATTTATCAGAAGTAAATGTCAAAGATGAGTATGCATGAATTAGTCTTTTTCTTTAGTTCTCCTTTTAAAAAACATCCAAACTGGGGCTGGAGGAATGGCTCAGCAGTTAAGAACATGTACTGATCTTTCAAAGAACTTGAGTTTGCCGCTCATTACCTATCGTGGCAGCTCCAGGAGCGCTGATGCCTCCATATGCATAACCCCACATGGATGGACGAACACACACACACACACACACACACACACACACACACACACACACACACACACACACTTAAAAATAAAAATAAGGTCTGCAGAGATGGCTGAGCAGTTTTGAGCATTTCTATAGATGCAAGAGACCTGGCTTGGTTCTCAGCACCCACGTGGTTCCTTACACCCATCCATTTCTCCAGCTAAAGGAGACCTAATGCCCTCTTCAGGCCTCCGCATGCACTGCATGAATGTGGTACACACTGCATTCCTATGGAGGGACGGATGTACATACATACACATATGTATATATGAAAACACCTACACACATAAAAACACTTTAAAAAAAAGAAAAAGGACAACACTGACACTGATGGATGACATTAAAGGATGGCCATGTCTGTGTTTTTCATCTCAAAGAGCAAAACTCCAAAAGTGCATTTGTAACAACTGAATGCTAGCTATGATAAGTGAGGCAGTAGCCACAGGCTCTTTCCAGTTGTAGAAACTGACAGAGCTGTTGCCACGTACACAAAAGAAGAGTGACCATATGGGAGCCTAAACTAGCAACATACAAGGGGGAAAAAAGAGTCCAGAGACATTCAACTAATCGAGCAACTCTCAATCTCAGCCCAGCGCTAGAACCTCCTGGGGAGCGTTTAAAAGTCCTGATGCCCAGGCCAGAGGTTTATTACATCAGACTGGGGAGGGCAGGCCTAAGCGGCTATAGTTTTTAACATGCCCCAGCTGATTCCAATGGCGGCCATGTGACTCTCCTTGTGGGGCGGTGGGCAGCACGCCAGTCAGATGACTTCATCTACACCAGTGTCACGTCTAATCCTGCCTCCCACTCACCCGTGGGCCTTCACTAAAATCCATGCAAGTTTCTGAATGTCTTAGTTTTCTCCAGCTCACACCTGGCTTCAAGATGCTGGCATGACCCACAATCCAAACATGAAAACCCTCTGATACGCACCAGCAGCATAGTGAACTTCCTCAACACCTGCCAACAAGTTTTCAGCAGAGAAGTGGTTCTCAAGCACAGGAATCCTGGAGGGCGGATGGGCCCCCCTCCCCAATCTGCACTTCTGACAGTTTCCCTGCTGCTGCTTAGAAGGCAGACACTCTACTGGAGGGTGAACTAACAAGCTGATATTCCCAAACTAATTTGCGGGGCTTGGGAGATGGCCCAGTAGGTGAAGTGCTTGCCGTGCACGTATGAGAAGCTGAATGCTGAACTCAGAACCCACATAAAAAGCAGGCACGGCAGGGCATCTGTAACCTCAGTGCTGAGGAGCTCACTGGGTAGTCAGCCTAGACGAACTGGTGAGCTCCAGGTTCAATGAGAGACTATGTCTCAAAAACTAAGATGGAAAATGATTGGAGACGCCATACCGACCTCTGGCTTCCACACCCCTAAGGACAGATGTGCATCACACCATACACATCACCACAAAGACAGACTAACACGGAGGAAGAAACATGAGGGTTTCCGGCAGGCATAGCATAGCCTATCTCATCTAGAAACACTCAGTGTGCAGGCTACAAAAGGCAGGGTTTCCTAGCCAGAACTTGCTAGAATAGCACAATCTCAGGCCCCACCTCAAACCTACTGGGTCAGAATTCATCTCGCAGGATAAATTTATCTGGTGCAGCACATAGTTACTGAGCACATACTGTGTACAGATTCTGTTCATCTCAATAAACAGCCAAGGGGATACCCACGACCCACGTGGAGGAAGGAGAGAACTGACCCTTGCAAGTTGTCCTCTGGCCTCCATATACACACCCACACCCTCTACCTACCTCCTCACACTCACACAGGCATGCATATGCACACATGCAAACACACACAAAAGAAATCAAAATCTAGTAAAGAATTTAAAAAAAAATGAGTAATTTCTACATATCAAGTTAGAAAACTTAACAACCCCAAACTCATTCCTCACAAACATCTCCTCTCTAACCAAATCAGCATGGCTAGACGGCATCAGCCAACAAAGTTCATGTGTATGTGTAAATATTTGTTGTGAGGCTCTAATGGAATGAAAAAACATGTGAGGAGGGAGCACACTAACGTCAGGCTTCATCTCATATTGAAATCTTTCCTCCCATGGTTTGGAAAGTGCATTCAGTAGGTTCTTCTATTGATCTGTTCAGGACGGATTTGCTGCAACACAGTTTGATGATGACCCAATTTCTGTCTCGTTGAAGGAGTAGTAACGTTTATCTAGCTGTGTGCTTTTTATGGACCATCCAATTCAGTTACATTGTCCTGTCACACAAAGAAGAAAATAGCCTCCGCCTGAAAGTCACCCAAGGCGGTGGCACAGCTTCAAGTGACAGAGCCATGCAGGCCATCTAGTCCCGCCCGCCCAACGCTGTACCTGGGAATGGATGGGAGATGCAGATCCCCGGGTTCCAGGCTCAACCTGCTGAGCCAGAGTCAAAGGTCAAGCCTGGTTACTAATGTCCACAGTGATATTTGGGACACACTGGGGGAAAGGCCATCCGAGAACCCCATGGTCACCTCTCATTGTTTAAGACAGCTGGCAAAGATGTGCTGTTCACACCAGAAGCAAATACTGGTGGATCCTGAGCTTTCAGACCTCCGGGATGGGTTTTGGTCCATCACCAAATCACAGTCACCCACAAGGCTTGCTGCAGAGGCCTTCCGATCAGCTTACCCACAGGTTGTCGGACAGAAAGACCAATATCTGTCCTGGGGTAAAGCGCCAGGACAGCCTACAGTGAGACACCAATCTTTATGAACATGCGTAAAGGCATCTAAACACCACTGTGATTCTCGCAGCCTCCTGGTATTATTATTATTATTACTATTATTATTATTATTATTATTATTAAACAAACACAGGGGTAAACCTCCCAGTAACTGATGAGGAATAAATGAGGAACACCATTGTACTCAGATCAAACAACAGTTTGCCATTTACGTATCTATTGATCTCTCTCTCTCATACCGCCATCTTCAGCTGTCTATATACTGGCTTTAGAGTCTAAAAGCCTAGATTAGGGACCTTCTACTAAGGCTGAGTCCAAGCAGATCACGTTGGGGAAGAGGCCAACAGATAGGAGAACACCATAAAGGAAAGTAGCCACACCCATTTTTCCTGATTCTAACTCAAGCTTCTCAAAATGTAGCTCATAAGCAACCTGCCTGAGAATCATTTAAAATGACTTTTTTTTCTTTTTCCTTCTTGAAACAGGATTTCTCTGTGTAGTCTTGGCTGTGCTGGAACTCACTCTGTAGACCCGGCTGGCCTTGAACTCAGAGACCCACCTGCCTCTGCCTCCTGAGTGCTGGGATTAAAAGCATGCACTACCATCTCCCAGTAGGACCTTTAAACACACACACACACATACACACAAAACAAACAAACAAAAACCCCACCCATTCTTGAGCCCAAGATCCATATATTTAACACCCATTCAATAAAGTCATGATACAAAGTTTTGAGGCCAACTGCTACTTGGCCCAAGTTCATAGTTACATGAAAATTATCTTCAAAACTGTGAGCCTTTGTACTATCATGTATACAACACATGCATGCACACCATGAAGACATTGCATGCTGAGATTCTAAACTAACTATGGCTTGCTATGTGGATAATAGGCATACCACATCACTCCCATACATACCCAAGTCCAGGGAACCTCCAGCCTCACTTCCCTGTGATTCACAGCTTATCTATGCAAATACTAGGTAACTCCCCTGAGAACAGGGGCTGCATCATAACCCCTACACAACCTCTTGCCCACAGAGAACACTTCCCAACTCCCCAATAAAAACAAAGATCATTGGGACATGAGCTGGGAGAAAATTCTTTTGAGCCAGCAGTTTAACCTAATGGAGACAATGTGGATTTAAGATAGCTTACCTCAGTTTGGAAATAAAATATCTTTAAGTTCTCCAAGGGACTAGCCCAGCAGAGGAGAACACCACTAGAACCATAGAACGAATGAAACGAACCCTTTCCAGAGATCAGTGTCTGGCCAGGCAACTCCATACTAAGAGCCTAGATGAATTGGTATTGACTTCATTGGGCCACAGAAGGTTCTCCAAGGAGATTCAGCAGCGAAGCCCCAAGTAGGTGTACATGTATACCACTAACATATGGTATGTGGTTTATCTATGGGAAATGCACCAGTGTTTCCACGGTTATTATGGAAATGGTTAACATCATCTTCCCCTGAACTATCTGAGTACATTGCTTGCATAAGGTAGAAGAGTAAATACACACTCTACATGACCAATGACATCACTGCCCACTCCTATCCACCACTCTTGCCACTTTCGCCGTGAACAGAAGACTCAAGCCTTCTGTTCCCTCCTCAGTCTTTCTTCATCAGCTCCCGTTTGCAGCAGAGCTGAGGCTCCAACACCACACCACTGAAGAGCTTTGACAGAAAGGACTCAGCAGGGTGCGTGACAGATCTCCTGACCAAGACCTGAACCGAGCTGTGGGGTATAGGGTGAGAGATGGGCAGAGCATCTACCAGCTTATTTCTGTTGCTATGCAACAGCACATGCGAGGCCACCACGTCTTCTAGGACTTTGTCTCCAGATCCCTTAAACTGCCTTCAGAGCCCTTCCAGACAGAATGGCCACAGGTCTAGCAAATGCCATCTGCAAAGGATTCAGCACTCAGCAACTGAAGAGATAAGATAAGGAACACAGTGGGAAAACCAAAATGGGTTAAGAAAAGGGCAACAGCACCCAAGTGTTCATCAATTTATGACACCAAGGAAAAGACCAAACTCCATCCTAGCCTTGACACAGAACAGGCATTGAACTAACCTCAAGTCTGGTTCTGGCCAGGGCCTGAGAAAATATGATTGGAGGATGAGGGGTGGGGAGGTCCCCAGGGGCCTGTGAGTGACCCCATTTCAGAAGGTGAATACAAGGACATCTCAATAAATTCCAGGAGAAGCAAGTTACATAAATGAGTATGCGCCAGTCAATCCTGCACTGGTTTTAAATCACCTCCCAGAGATTGGCATGCATTCCAGGGAGGGCTGAGAACATTTCACACATTGCCCTCACTTTACCTAAAGATACATAAACGGCTCTAACAAGCTCATAGGAACAAGTAAATTAAACACTCTGAAGACAGTGTGTGGAAGACTTGGAACGGGAGGGGATGATCTACAGCTACACAGAACAGAATGAGAGCCACATGATGCTCATGGCCTTGGGCAAGTTCCTTATATTCACTACACTTCTGTGTCCTTGCACAAAAAACTGGGCTGTAATCAGTGTGAAATGAACACACGCACACAGATGTTATGATAAACACAACGTCACCCCTGTAAGATCCAGCTAACTTCCTGAGACAGGGTCTCCTGCATCCCAAGCTGGCCTCCAAAGTGTATCACCACACCTGGTTTGTGCAGTGCTGGGGATCAAACTCAAGGCTTCATTGCACTCGGCAAACACTCTACCAACTGAGCAACATCCATAGACCCCTCTGTCCTAACTTTCTGACTCAAGATAATCACTTTAGTTTTACAGTCCCTCAAGTGCAGAATGAAAGGAAAATCCATTCGAATTCTGAAATCTTTTCAGGTGAAGGTCAAGAGGTCCTTTCTACATTTGCTTGGAAATCCTGCCATGAACTTGTAGACCCTCTCAAGGTTTCTCAAATATCTGTAAGCATGAACGAATAGAACCAATTATACAGTACATGCATAAGCACAACCAAACCAATTCTGAATTCTAAAGCTACAGGCCTGAGTTAACGGATACTGTTTACCAATCCTATGGCCCAGACAGTTGCTGTAAAAGACATGATTTCTTCTAGTCTTTTAGCAGCTACTTCAAGGTCAGAGTCTGAAGTCTCATCCAAAGCCCAAAGAAGAGAAAGCACTGATATGTTGTACCAAGAATAAGGCAGAGCCTCATGCTTAAACACACACACACACACACACACACACACACACACACCATGTGTGCCCCTCTGAGTACCACAATTACTCCATTAAGAGAACAACTTAGAGCATAAAACCCTCCATTCACAAAGCTCCTCTTCCCAGTTTGGTGAAAGCCCATGACTTAAATTTATATCACCAAGACATTTTTAAGTTCTAGAACTGAAAAGGCTATGTTATTAGAATGCTGGAATTGCCCAGAATCTCCAGTATCAAGTGGTTTTGGGGACTCTTCCTCCTATGAAAGTGAAGGTCAGAATTTATGTCCACAAAATGCCTATCTTGGAAGCACTGTGCTTCCCACTTCACAATGACCTCTGTTGTGACCCCTCCAAAGAAACGATCAGTTTGGACTCCTGTGACTCTGAGAGGCCCATAGCCTACTCTGCTCCCAGGTCAGAATCTAAAACTGTGAGCTCTACTCAGCTGGAGTGCAGTGGGAAATTCAGCATGGGGAATGGATCACAGCACACTCCTAGTTCACAGCACACCACCAGTTCACAGAGCACTCCCAGTTCACAGAGCACTCCCAGTTCACAGCACACCCCCAGATCACAGCACACCCCCAGTTCACAGAGCACCCCCAGTTCACAGAGCACTGGAATGTCTTTGCTTTTTCTCTTCAATTCCCAACCAAACTGGTTACGTCTTTTTTTTTTAAAGTGGGACCCTTGATGCACACTCCTATATGGTACTGATGTGTGCACACATCACTCTTCATAAGCATGCTCTGTATGCCTAGGACGACATAAGCTCTGAGCCATACACATGCCCACTAGGTCAAGCCAGCATTCATTGTTCGATGTACTGATGACGAGAAACTATGATCAATTTTCCCATTACAGCAATGAATCTGTCATCTTCTCCCTTTACAACCCCTGCCGTGTGTGTAAGTGTGTGTGTGTGTGTGTGTGTGTGTGTGTGTGTGTGTGTGTAGCCATACAAAGTTACATTAAGAGCAAACAAGTTCAGAATTACTATACATTGCAGGTGTTCAATGTAACCTTAGGAGCAGCTTCAGTGGGACTCCAGGTGTGATTCCCAGCTTACTCTGAAATTTTAGTTAATTAATTAACTAATTAATTAATTAGTTTAGGGTTATATGTGTGTGATGATTGCATGGTATGTATGCATACGTGTGCAGATCCCTCAAGGAAGGTTTTATCACTGAGCTGACACAGAGATCCTCTGCCTGACTACCGTGCTGGGTTCCAGGTGTCCACACCCACACCTGGCTTTTTGACATAGATAGTGGGGATTTGAACCCAGGTCCGCATGCTTGCAAAGCAAGTGCATTTAACTGCTAAGCCATCTCCCTTGCCCTATAACCTATTCCAACGGTACAAGAAGTTTCTCATTCATTCATTAAAAAGAGAAGAATTTCCAACTTCCTAAAGCTCAAGGGGGTGACACAGGAAGGGGGTATTTAATACACTTAGCCAAGTGGCCAGGTCTAAAGATGCTAGTTGCTGATAAAAATGGTCCATATCCTGCAACTGTTACCTAGGATGGAAGTCCACTGATATCATCAGTGTCAATCTGGTAGCAGGATGGGGTGGAGTAGGGGAGGGTTTACAGAAAGTTTTTCTAAGGGCTTTGGGTTGGGCAGGACACAACCACCCTGCCTGTGTCTCATGGAGAATACCATGATCCATGTCAACTGAACACTTCATCTCCTCCCATTTAACTACCCAGATTGCTCTGCTCGAATTTATTTCCCTTTGCTGTTTGCTAAGGGTCCTATTGAAACAGCTGCCCCAAAACGCAGGCCGTAAGCTTGGGCGTATTTAAGGTAGGTAAGAATGTGCATCCACACCACAAACAACTTCTAAGAACTTACCATGTGTGCACGTGCGTGCGTGCGTGCGTGTGCGTGTATGCATGCGTGCAGATGCACGTATACAGGGTGGGAGGGAATGCCAGAGCACAGCTCAGGGCAGCGTCCAAACACTCTACCACGACATTCTCCCACATCTCAGTGGGGTGAGCTAATTGCACGTCCCAGGGAAAGGACACACTTTTCTTCGCTGGCTTCTGAACTCTGAAATTGACACTTGAGAGTTGTTCTGTCCTCAAAATGACAGCTGAAGAGGAAAGAAATAAAAAAGACAGCCCCAAAGGCAGAATAAGCCAGCCAGAGAAGCTGCCAAGCTGAAGAAACGTTCTAGAAAACCTCAAGGGTTAGCCAGTCAAGAATTCACTTTTTCTTTTCTTCATAGAAAAACAAAACAACAGCAGTCACCCTAGGGAAATACCCCTCGGAAAAGCAATTCTTGAGACAGAGTTTACGACTCCCAAGTCCATCTGTATCGGATGACTATAGGAATCCCACAGCACATATGTGTGTGTGTTGGGGGGGGGGGGGACGTTCTACACAGTACCTAGCTCAGACTAGCTGGGGAAGCCAGTGTCTTGCCAAGCTATCCTATCTCATTCATGAGAATCTGACTGACAACCTCTGGAAGAACCAACTGTACAGTTTGCTGAACCCCCAAGAAACATTTCTACAGGAGGTCCTCATATTGACTCCCTATTTCCTATCACCTCCTTTCATTCTTTAAATGGGAAATGTCCCAACTAGGCCTATATGTCTGAATACTTGGTCCCTGGAGGCTGGTGCTATTTGGAGAGATCATGGAACCTTTAGATGTGGGGCTATACTGGAAGAAGTGAATCCCTCCGCTTCCTTATCCATCGAGATTTGAGCAAGGCCTCCCATAGCCAGAGACTCACCTGCAGCCATGCCTTCACCATGAGTGACCACACCCCTTAAACTGTGAGCCAATAGAGACCCCTTTCCCCTGCTAAGGTGCCCCCTGTCCGGAATTTTATCATAATAATAACCAGAGTTAGAAATACATCTCTCCTGGACAGTAGAAAAGGAAGCTGGACATGGCCGCACACATTTGTAACCTCAGTAGGTGGAAGACAGGAGGAGGGTGAGATTGAGTCCAGAGTAAAATTCAAGTCAGCTTGACAGACATTGCAAAGTCCTGTCTTACAAATAAGTAAATAATTTAACCAACAGAATAAAATAAAACAAAAGGGAGATGAGGGTGGCTGATGAGCCCTACTCCCTTATCCTTTCCAGTCAGCCACCATGTTGTCAAAGATCGAAGTGTCACCAATCACCTCTGTCAGCAGTACCTCTGTTAGAGGTCCACACACACATCATGGCCATGTTCTCATTTCCCCAAGCACCATGTCAGAAGTCCATCCCAGGGAAAGAGGAGGGTGGGGTGCAACGTGTCAGCCACAGGAACAACCCTTCTCACCCTTTGAGCTTCAGAGTCACAGTCTAAGGGCGTTCATCCTAGAACTCAAAGCACTGGACATGCTCACCATCTGTGCATGAGAGAGACCAAGAAACAACACCCTAAAAAGAAAGAGAGAGACACTGAAGGCTCCGGGTAGAGGTGCTCTCTTCCATTGAGGCCAACAACACATGCAACAGTGTGGAGAGTTACTTCAATTACATCACCTCAAGCCTTCACCTGACAAGGGATGCATGTGTTTACACTTGCATGCATGTGAACACACACACACACACACACACACACACACACACACACACACACACACACACAGAGTTTCCAAAATATATCAAGTGCATATAAATTAAAACATCAGAGACAGTGTTCTTCCATTAGTCCATTTCTGTCAGCAGAAATTCCAAAGAGCTAGATACACACTTGATTAAGTAATATTGAACCCCCTAGATCTGCAGTCTGGAGCTTCTGCTCTGCTTAACAACACAGGCTGTCACATTCCCGTCCACCTCCTACAGTCTCTTGGCTGTGGCTATGATCTCCTGCTTCAAGCAAAGAAGAGAGGGTTGACTTATTGATCCTCAACCAGTAAAAGAGTGGAAATAAGACCTATTTACAATTCGTATCCCCAGAACATTGATGGTGTTGGCTAGGAAACTACCCTTTCCAGCTACTTCGAAGACGTTTGTGTACCTGTACATAAACATCATTCACGTTTTAGAGACTCAGCAAACTTCAGGGGGGTAAATTCCAGGCTTTTCAACAAGCAGGGAAATGAATATACAGACATTGTTGCCTTTAAGTACAGGCAATTTATGAACACAACTTCAGAGGACACAGAATTCTACAACTGTAAAGATTCCAAATACCATTGGTGGGGGCGGGGGGAGGTGGTGACACCTTTAATGGCAGCACTCAGAAAGCAGAGGCAGGTGAATCTCTGTGAGTCAAGGCCAGCCTGGTCTAGATGCCCAAAGAAAGATAATGTATATCCTTCAGGTCTTGGCCCAATTTCTTTTGGACCCTAACTTTACACTAATATAAAACGCTTCACAAATATTTTCCTAGAAATGGACTCCCCGTTCCACAGGCACTCTTCTAGAGTTTGAGCTTTGTTGACAATTGTATGGTCAACTTTTAAAAGTCTTCAACTACCAAAGAGAAATTGGCTGCCACAAGGGAAATGACTCAGTCAGTAAAATGCTTGCAGCACAGGCCTAAGGAACTGAGTTCAGTCACCAGCACCCACCTAAACAGCTGGGCGTGGTGGCAGCAAGCACCTATAATCCCAGGACTGGGGAGGCAGAGAAGAGCAGATAAGATATCTGGAAGTCACTGGCCAGGTACCCAGGTACCAGTAAACTCCAGGCTCAGTGAGAGATCCTGTCTCAAAAAATAAGGCAGAGGGGCTGCAGAGACAGCTCAGCAGTTAAGAGCACATCCTACTTTTGCATAAGACCTAATTTTGGTTTCTAGCAACCACATCAGGAGACTCACATCTGCCTGTAACTCCAACTCCTGGGTAGCTCACACCTCTGGTCTCAGATGGCACCTGCACTCATATGCATGGACCCACACATACACATAATTTAAATTATTTTAAAAATTAATTTTAAAAAGGTGGAGAGCAATCGAAGACCTTCAACATCAATCTCTGGCCTCTATAGGGACAAGCAGACAGACACATAGACACAAGTACCAAGAAATCAGTTAACCGCCTTTGCTCTGCTGCTTCTCGGGCCCCTTTCTCTGTCCGGCTGCTGTCTGGCCAGCTCCAGCGCCTGGCACCCCCTACATTCACCTCTGAAGAGAGGAGACAACCAGAGTCATCAATTCACTGTTCTCCACTCAGAAAGAGGCAGAACGTCCAGGCTGGGCTTATTTAACGTGCCCTCATCATCTCCTGCTAATGATTTAAATGGAAAAGGCACAGAGAGTGAATTCCCTAGGCGCTTCATTTAGGAGCTACAAAGGATGTGGGTTAACATAAGGGTGTGAGCAGTAACAAAAAAAATCAACACGGCCTGAGCCAAATCTTCTCTGACTTGGAGCCATTAATATTAATGAGATGTCTACTAATGTATGTTAAGAAATAGGTAACCACGTCCAGCCAAAGGTACTGAGCCGGCCAACTCCTAGTAGGATCATAACTTAAATATAAAATGTCCCTCTGGAAAATTAGGGGTGGAGCCTAGAAGGAGGAAGTAGTTCAGCAGTTGGGGAAGAGGGTGATGCCCCTGAAGATTATACTGGATTCCGAGTCCCCATCTCCGCCCAGCTTCCAAGTCAACCACAGAGAGAAGTGTTCTCTTCTACAGTATATTCCACAGCCATGATGCTTTGCTGAAACACACAGAGCCAAGGCACCATGACAGAACCCTCCAAAACAATGAGCCAAAACAAGTATCTCCTTTGGGTTATCTCTTTCAGTTATTGGCCACAGAAGCCATGAAGAAGACTAGTCCCCAGGGACAGAAGGAAAGGGCATACTTGGTCCAAAAGTACCAGCTCTAAAATACACTATGGGTTCCAGATCCCAGAGAGCAGGTTTATTCAGATCTGGAAGTTGCAGATACATGACCTCGGCCAAGATACATAATCACTTAGAATCTCAGTTTCTCCATCTGGAAAAACGAGAATAACAGGGACAAGCACTTGTGAAGACCATCCCAATGCTTTAACAAGCTATTTTTATGTCCAGTTACACTTGGAATTCCATGTGGCTATTTAACTGTTGACTAAGCCTTAATTATCACTATACATTCTGCATCTATGTACCTCGTTGTACAGGTGTGTGTGCATGTGTGTGTATGTGTGCATTCACAAGTGCATGCACATGGATGCTGCCGCCGCCCTTTTGTAAGGCAGGATCTCTCACTGGTCTGAACTCTATCTCCTGGCTAGCTGGCTGGCCATCAAGCCCCAGGCATCACCTGTTTCCACTTCCCTGGAGCTGGGATTACAAGCATACGCCACCATGCCTGGCTTTTATCAGAAAAGTTACGGAGATCTGAACTCAGATCTTCGTGTTTGTGCAGCGAGCACTTGTACCATCAGAGTCATCGCCCCAGCCACTATGTATTCTTTTTACCAAACTGCTGCTGTCTCATACTGGGAAAGTCATCGTTCCATCCCTAGCTCACTGCTCTACATTCCTCTTTGTACACATCCCTCCACGAAGTCCTCAGAACGTTCTGAGAAAGCAGACAAGAATTTGATTTTCCTTGGTTGAGAATGCAAAGCTCTGAGACGTCTAAACGCTCGCCAGCAATGCCAGCGCTCTGCTCCCGTCTGCTTCAGAGAGAAGCAACAGCAAAGGGCTGCTGCCAGCCCACACTCCCTGTGCACATACTATGTGCTGGCTCTGACATGAGCACTTTCTGGACTCTCTCACTCCGCAGGACAACCCTATGGGTAGATGACATTACTCCCACTTTTCAGATGAGGCTCAGAAAAAAAAAATACAATGCAAAATGTGGGATGGATAGATCCACCTTTACCATACACAGACACATTGGTGGAAAAAGTATGATATAAAGAAATGGGAAAAGAATGCTTTGTCAGTCTGCGTTTTACAGAGAGATTGAGAAATGGGACCCTCTTGTAGAAAAGGAAACTGTATAAAAATATATCTTGCGGACATGAAAGAATTGTCCAGGTTTGAATATTGTCCTTAAAGCATTGTGCCCATGCCTATTACTTTTGAACGTTGTAACCACAAGTAGCTGCCAGCTGACATAAATGCTGTGAGAGCAGGTTGTGTCTGGCTGGATATTTAGTTAAGCCTGCAAAAATGCTGAACTCTATGTCTAGAATAAGGTTATGCAGTGGGTGGGAAGATTATTTGGGGAAACATAAAGGGGAACAATGGGGGCTTTCATAATGACCACGATGTATTCCTTAAAATAAAAAATAAAAGCCAATAATAAAGCTGTTCATGTAACTCTAGTAAGAAAAACTCTACTTAAGTATAAATAAAGACAGCCTGAGCTATTCGGGGCCACTTGAGTGCAATCCATTTGGTGGTCAGAAGTTTTCCTTGTGCTGTGCCAACAACACTTCCCCATCTCAGGACCTGAACCTGAGCCGAGGCTGGAGCCCGGCAGGTAAAGGCCCCTACCACCAAGCCTGAGTTCAGTCCCCGGAACCCACATGGTGGAGGAGAGAATTGACTCCTGGAAGTTGTCTCTGACCTCCTGATGTGTGAACTGCTTCCAAGGAGAAATGGACACAGGTCTACTCACCCCTGAGTAGGGGACCTGATGACAGACCAAAAGCAACGATACAATCCAGGTCCAAATTGGTGAACCAGTGATTTTCCTGGGGTTATTTACAAGAGTAGGAATAAGGATCAGGGACAACACAAACGGAGCTATATCAGCAAAAGCTCACCCCAGCATAGGTGATGACTCATAAAACATGGAACCCTGGCGCTCTCTGCATGACCTGTAAACAGCTCAACAGGCCAGAATTCCCCTCTCCTTAGCAGTCCTAACCTATTGCTTACATAACCTTAGAAAAGAAGGGGCCTTGTGAGTTTCAGGGACTTCCTGAGATTTGTGAGTTGTTTACTGAGTTAGTTGTTTTGTTTTAAAGAAAGGCTTTCACAGCCGGGCGGTGGTGGCGCACGCCTTTAATCCCAGCACTTGGGAGGCAGAGCCAGGCGGATCTCTGTGAGTTCGAGGCCAGCCTGGGCTACCAAGTGAGTTCCAGGAAAAGGAGCAAAGCTACACAGAGAAACCCTGTCTCGAAAAAACCAAAAAAAAAAAAAAAAAAAAAAAAGAAAGAAAGAAAGGCTTTCACTCTATAGCCCTGGTTATATAGCCCTATAACTCATTATGTAAACCAAGCTGACCTGAAACTCACAGATAACCTGCTGCTTCTGCCTCCCACGTGCTGGGACTAAAGGTGTGCACATGTCACCACAGCAGGCGGCTTTCTGAGTCTTAAGGAGTCTCTCATTAGAACTTTCTGAATTTCCGTGATTTTTCCCTCCAAGAAGGAATGTTTCATTTCACAGGAATTTGCTAAACAACACCTCTCCACATATGATTTGGCAAGGACACGTGAAATACACAAACACACGCACGTACGCACGCACGCAAAATGTACCTTAAAAACAAAAAGAAACTTAGGAGCTCACTAATTGCATTCACCCATCTTCAATGAAGAAAATGAGGAAGTGTCCACATCAGGAAGGGATAGGGGGCTCTCTACAACCTCATACTAACATCACACTACAGAAATACTACTACATGAACCACCACCACCACCACCACCTCCTTCCCCTTCAAACTCAACCTGCAACTCTGCAATAAAGCTTGGGACCAAGTTTATCAAAGCACAAGTCTAGATCATGGCTTGCATGAAAACCTACATGAACTCTTAAAACTGCTCCAAACAAAAACAAATCTTGCCATCAAAATGGGCTGTGAGAGAAGCTGCTATGGAGACCACACAGCATCCAGCATATGGGCACGGCTTTGACCTGTCACCTGCCTCCCTGACCTGCTGTCCAATTAAGCTGCATGGGACGAAGCTCTGCAAAAGCAGAGACACATCAGGGCTTCAGCCCTGAAAGAAAAGCCATGTGGCAGGACTCTCAGAGCTGTGGCAGCTGTCTAGAAGCAAGTGTGCACCCAAAGATGAAATCAAAGGACCTGAGACAAGGTGACTACCAAGACATATAGTGAATTCCTTCCCCTTGTCTGCTGGATAAATTTTGTCTTATTTGTAGTCAAAACAAATCCCCAGTGATGTTCAAAATTTTTCATGCAGAACAACAAAACTCCAAACTGGATGTCAGCGTAATGTAGCTCGGACCAAAGTAACCCGGCAACCCACATAAAATGTGGACATAAACTCAGAAGGGGAGGACACCCTGTGTCTCCTGCTTAGGAAAGGGCAGAAATTCATAGGGCTCTAGAGCCACTCTGGTGGCACTAGCCCTGACAATAAATTGGAGTGTTCCCAGCATTCTTCCTATACTGCCCCATCCTCAATCAATCAAGAACTTCAGACAAGAAGAAACACAAAGGCAGGAGGAGATTCCAGGCAGACAAGGCTCCATAACCCTGGAATTCACATCTCCATCTTCAGGAAGAAATGGCTGTATCTGATTATCTGTGAGGTGTCACAGTCAGATGAGCTGGATTTGAGGATGTCCCTTCATGCCTGACTGACAACTCTTTAGAGTCAGGACCACATCACCCTGGAGCTATCCATCTCTACCCAGGAATGTGTGTATGCATGGGTGTGTGGAAGACTGAGGCCTATCTCAGGGTCTGTCTGTCTCTACCTCCCCAGAGGTAGAACTACAAGCATATGCCATGACAGTCAGCATTTTATGTAGGTTCTGGGGATCAAACTTGGGTCCTCATACTTCCATGGCAAGTACTTTACCAATCACACTATCTTCTCAGCCCTTCCATACGGATCTTGTTTGAAAAGGAGTGTGGGGGCTGGGTTGCAATGAGGCATGTATGGAGGGGGCATGCCATCCAACATGACTGGTATGGGACTAGCCACCCACACACATACACACACACACACACACACACACACACACACACACACACACACACACGGCAGGGGGAGTCTGGGATGCCTGACAGAGCAATGCCAAACATTCTGTGAGATTATTTTAGACTCTGCAGCCTACCCACTGCAAATTCTTATTCACACGAGTCTGACATGAAAACACATTTAAGAACAAAAATAAATAATAAATAAAAATCCAACCATGTACACGGAGCAGTTAAACCAGAAATAACTGGCAATCCCAGAAGCAGCATGCTTGTTTCCTCTGCTACACTGTTCACCCAGTCCTTGGTAGCTTGGGGAGCACCGATGTTAAGGACACTTTCTCATATATACACAGCCGTGCACCAAACCTTCAAGCATGCACGCCTCGAGGGGCTATGCACATCATACAGTTTACAAAGGCTGACAAACAGTGAGATGTGTGCTCACCATGCTGCAAAGACAAGGAGGAAGAAAAGCTTCGATTCCTGCCTGGATGAGCTAGAAAACAAGACATAGTCCTTAGCTCACGAGCCAAATAGACATTCAGACTTCCAAACAGAATTATATTTCACTGCTGCAATGGAGGAAGTTTTATGATGATTTTTACACACTGGTGTCATAATAAATACACTCATATATACAATACAACCATTTCCGCTGAGTGTAATGTTGGCCAAATTGTAATGTATACACAGTGGATTGCTATGCTGCAGTGAAAATAAACTAGCATTACAAACAATAAAGTTAGAACTTCCTGAAATAACACTGAGCTGATGGCTAGCAACCGCTAAAGTACAATGACCTTAAAGGAGATTAAAATTGTACTGGGAAGGAGCTAGAGAGATGGATCAGTGTTTAGAAGTACTAGCTGCTCTTGCAGAGGACCCAGGTTCAGTTCCCAGCACCTATATGGCAACTCACAACCATCTATAACTCTAGTTCCATAGGAATCCAATGCCCTCTTCTCACCTCTCAGGGACAAGGCATGCACATGATGCACAGATATATATGAAAGCAACACACCACATAATAAAATATATATATATATATATATATATACTATATATTATTTATATATTGTATAAATTACACACACACACACACACACACACACACACACACACACACACACACACAGAAATAACTTGGGCCAAGTATCCCCTGCATAGATTTACACAGAAGAACCTCCAAAAATCAGAACTAGAAATGAACTCTCAGCATTAAAATTGCCCTAGCTCTTCCACTGTTTGACAGTTTCATTTGCTAGATAAGGAATGGAGCTTGAGAGTAGTTCAAACTCACATGTATTCCTCTTACCCACAAATTTGTCCCTTTACCTCCCTCCCCAAAGATTCTAAACTAACATTTTTCTTCTCAATGGTGTCAATGAATTATGTGAAGAAAAATAGCATCTTGCGTATTTGTAAGTGGCCAGGCAGAAATGAAGAAATTCTAAAGAGGCACTGTGTTCCATAATCTACCAAACTGTTGAAACAATGGACCTGGAGAAGTAAGACCTTCCACAGGAGTCTCATGCTGGAGAAGGAAAAGCCAGAGGAAGGACGTGCCTCCAAGAAAGAGACATGACACAGCTCTAACAACTTCTCAAGCTGAGACTGAAGTCCAGACAATAATCAACAGTGGACAGGGCCATATGTTGACCGCAACTGCTCAGGACCTGTTGTGGGATATTTGTACACTGTGTGAAGACATATTGCTGTGATTGGTGTAATAAAAAGTTGAATGACCAATAGCTAGGCAGGAGGTATAGGCGGGACTTCTGGGCAGAGAGGAACGCTGGGAGGAAGAAGGGTGGGATCACCAGCCAGATGCAAAGATGCAAGATGTGCAGGAAGGGAGGTAAGAGCCACAAGCCGTGTGGCAGGACACAGATTAATAGAAATGAGTTAAGTTTTTAAGAACTAGTTAAGAACAAGTATAAGTCATAAGCTGAGCTTTCATAATTACTAAGAAGTCTCCATGTCAATATTTGGGGGCTGGTGATCCAAAGGTAGTCCAACAAGAAAGCTTGCTACACTGACCCTCTATTTAAACTTTAGTCTTAGGATGGAGCGATGGCTCAGCTGTTATGAGCATGTACTGCTCTTTCAGAGGACCTGGGTTCTAGTCCTAGAACCCATATCAGGTGACTCCAAACCACCTGTAACTCCAGTTCCAGAGGGATCCAATGCCTCAGACTACCAAAGGCACTTGCACTGAAGTGCATAGATCACACAGACACACACACATACACATATTTTAAAATAATAAGAAATAAATCTTTAAGCTTTAATCTCACTTCAGGACCCAAAAGATGGACTCTGGGGACGGGAGATCACTGGGTCTCTTTGTCCCTCTTCCCAATGTGGCTACATTGAGTAAATCTCCTTTCTCTGTCTTTTAACATAAATGTGGCTGTCTTAATTGGCTTCTCAGAGATGGGTGGCTGAACCCATCGTCTTGGAGTACACGCAGACTCTGCCCCCGCCCCCAACTTCAGTAACATATCCGCTTTCTTCTGGGAAAGTCTCACTGCCCAGGTCTGTTCATGCCACATCCCAGCAGGATAAAGATAGAACTCTTCTCATTGGAGGGGCCAGCTATTTAGAATCTGCACTTCAGGACTGCAAAGGGATCAGATGCTACTCACAACTCACCCTGGGTCCTTTACACTCCAATGACAATCACAGCCTGACACAAAGTGCTTTTCCCTGTATTAAGGTGCATACCACACCCAGTGTTTGTCTCTCCTCTGCTGTCAAGTCAAGGCTCAGGAAGGGACACATCCTCCTCCAGGCTGGAGGTCAGATTATGGGTACACACTAACGAACATACTGTCTTAATTACCTCCCTAATTAAACAAGCTCATCCGCCTCGCACAAGTTATAAGATCTGTCAGAATAAAAAGCCAACCCAATGCCTTCTTCCAACACACTAAATAAACTTTTCAAGGGATTTTTCTTGAAAACACTATGCACTTGGACTTCTGAGCAAAATGATACCTGTTTCCAGAACAGAGGAAGTTTTGTGGTGATTGCTCTTTCATAATGCCAGAGCATGCTGCAATCAGGTAAGATATCAGGTAAGATCACAATCTATTCAAAAGTTTTGTTCTCGAAGAGGAGCACACCCAGAAAATCCATTCCGACAAGAAGGTAAGGATGATGTGTGTGGACAAGGCCAGTCATCCCTGAGAGACATTGAGGGCAAGGGAAATTAAGGGCTCTGCTGGCCAAGTACCGACCACACAGCATGATGCCTGGGGTTTGTTACTCATGTATGTGCCTACCTGGAACCTCAGTACTTCAGAGGCAGAAACAGAGGATCCCTGGGGAAAGGTGGCTACTTAGACTGTCTGAATGGGTAAGCTTTATGTTTAAGAGAGAGGCTCTTGTCTGAATCAATAAAGTGGGCGCTGCAGAGACTGCCCCGCAGTTAAAAGTCCGTGCTGCTCTTCCAGAAGACCAAGAGTTGGGTTCCCAGCATGCACCAGAAAGCTCATAACCACCTGAAACTCCAGCTCCAGGAGACCTAACCCCATCGGCCTCCGTTGGCACCTACACTCAGGTACACACACACACACACACACACACACACACACACACACACACACACTCACTCACTAAAAATAATAAAAATAATTCTTAAAAAAATAAAATAATGCAGAAAGCAATCACAAAAGACCAACCTCTGGTCTATACACACATGCGAGCGCACGCGCGCGCGCACACACACACAAAGGGGGCAGACAGTGACAAGATAATTAGGTGTGCTGTCACACAACAGAGTGCAGAGACAAGTCCAGTTTCAGAAAAGGCGGCACTGGTGTTTCTGCCTGCGCTCTAACGACATACTGCCTTTCTCTCTCTCTCTCTTGCTTTGCTGAGTGGAGAGAAGAGGGGTTAACACGAAAAAGTTCTGGAACATTCTCTGCCCCTAGTAAAGATAGAAATCAGTGAAATGGAGCCAGAGTTGTAATTCTGACAGACAGGGCTCCAGGCCCTCACCCCTACATAGGCCGTGGCTGTGTGATGTTGGCAGGACCGTCAGGACCTACTCACCATCTGCACATTGAGCGGCCCCTAGCCCCCTGACTGGAGTGCAGACTAGGGAAAGAACTGGCATTGATTCAGGGCTCCTCGTGTGCCAGACACTCTGCCAGACCCCCTGGAGTCTGTCACACTTTATTCTAACATTCACCCAACACAGGAGGAAAGAATGACAGACAGTTCATGTCACAGTTAGAGTAAGTGTAGGCTAAGTGACTTGGCCAAGAGCACAGAGCTCATGGGCAGAGGCAAGAAAAACACCTAGGCTTCCTTCCACTGCCCCCCAGAGTGGAGAAAGACGACAAAAATCCTGCATTTACAAAAGGTTAGGAAGGATGGGAAGCACTGTGTCTGCAGGACCACCCAGAAAAATCTCAAACAGTAAAGACGTACAGACACAGCCCCTCACCTGGCAGCCAGGCTTCACAGAAAGGAATCTCTGATCAATTCTGGCTTTTAAGCGACCATGGTGGGTAATCATCCAAAAAAAAAAAAAAAATCACCATGGCAAAGGCCCAGGGCCTACACAGCATGTAACAGGGCATCTTGGCAGGAAAGCATGTAAGTGATGAGGCCAGGTGAGCAGAACCTACGTCATCAATGTATGAAGGACTCAGAATGACCTCATGCATTTGTATCCCATCCATTCAGAAAGGACTTTAGAGACCCCCAAATCTGGAAAAACAGCTAGAGCAAGGTGCAGAGCGTGGGAGGCCTGTGGCAGCTGCAGGCTGGATGTATAAAACCAGGATGTTGCGCAATTAGAGACCGGGTCACCAACCAAAGCCACCTAGGAGGAATTAAGAGCCTTAAATTGGGACTTAGAAGAGGAAGCCTGGAGTGACTCAATGACTTTGTGACTGTGGATGGTCGCTGGAAGGTGAGGTCTTCAGTTGGGCGGGCCAGGAGAATGGAAACAGATGTTCGCAATCCATACAGGAGAAGCAGGCCCAGAACATGAGCTAAGGCGTAGTGCAGCAACACTGAGGATCTTCCTAGAATGGTTTTTCCTTCCAGGAAACACATATGGCAGACAAATCACGTCAAATGCTCCATAATTCAGTGACCTGCTGTAAGTGCCTCCATGTACGTGTTACCTATAATGCCCCCTGTATGTAAAATACACTCAGTGAAGTACCCAGTTAGCTTAGACTGTCGACTTGACACAGGCTGGAGTCACCTGAGATGGGAGTCTCACTGGAGACATGGCCCAGAGCAGCATGGCTTGTTGGCACCTCTGTGGTGGGCTGCCTTCATTGTTAACTAATACAGGAAGGCCCAGCCCACTGTGGGCAGCACTATTCCCTAGGCAGCAGGGCTCGCGATGTATAAAAAACCTGGCTAAGCATGAGCCTGTGAGTGGCCCAGCAAACAGATTTCCTACATGGTTTCTGCTTCCAGTTCCTGCTTGAGTTCCTGTCCTGGCTTCCCTCATCAATGGACTGCAACCCGGTAGTGGAAGTCACATAAATCCTTTCCTCCTTAGGTTGCTTTTGGTAGGAGTGTTTTTATCACAACAGGAAGAAAAGTAGAAGGGATAAAATAGAGTCCTTCTCTGCTCTCGGACTACAGAAAACAAAAGCTGAACAGGAAAACATAATCCCAGCTAACCTTTTCACTAAGTAAAATCTTCATGTTCCAAGTCTGGACTAGCCTTGTCAAGAAAAGTTTAAAACAGCAAACTAAGTTATAAAAATTTTACTTCATTTTACTGTTTACTTGAAGTCAAGCTACCTATTTGTTTTTAACAAACATTTCCCTAAATTTCTTCCTGACTTGATAAATCTTGTAACACTTATATATTATCTCCTTTAAAAAAACAAAAGTGAACTTTTGTTCAAACATCATGTAAGGGGCCTAAATACTTGCAAAGAAGGGAATATGAATATGTATCATTATCTATTGCTATGAAAGGATACCATGACCAAGGAAACTCACTAATGAAAAAAAAAAACCAACAAACATTTAATTGGAGATTTGCACACAGTTTCAGAGGTTTAGTCCATTATCACCATGGTAGGAACATGGTGGTACTCACGGCTCCAGAGCAGTAGCTCAGAGTTATATCTTGACTCACAGGCAGAGAGAGAGAATTGGGCATAGCATGGGCTTTTGACACCTCCAAGCCCACCCCTAGTGACACACTTCCTACTCCAACAAGGCAGCGCTTCCCAATCCTTTCAAACAGTACTACTCCTTGATAACTCAGCTCTCAAACACATGAGCCTCTGGGGCCATTCTTATTCAAATCACCATAAAACACATCATTCATCTCTAGGAAACACACTACTTAAGTCTAGGGAGTTACTATGGGGCACAGCTTCTTAACCTGTGGGGTATGGGATTGTGTAACTCAATGTGGAACCCATTTGAAAAAAAAAAATCTGTAAAAAGTGAAAGGTGTGTATAGGGCTGGAGATAAGGACCAGCAGTTAAGAGCACTTGCTGCTCTTGCAGAGTGTCAGAGTTCTGTGACCAGCACCCACGTCAGGTGGCTCACAACCATTTGTAACTCCAGCTTCTGAGAATCTGACTCCCTCTTCTGGCTTCCTTGGGCACCTATATGCAGGTGGTATACATACATACACGTAGAGAGACAGACACAGACACACACATGTGCGCACACACGCACACAGACAATCAATAGACAGAAAGACAGACAGATTAAGTTTATAAATTCAAAGTAACCAAAACTTAATTTAAAACCAAGCATCTCTGGCAGCACTTGCCTGGGTTACATCAGAGCTTAACGGCAGCATTGGTTCTGAACATACCAAACCCACTGTGCCCTGGGGAAGCCATCAATTCCACCCAACACCAATGTACACTACCAAAAGCTCCTTGGCTCAGATTGGAGGCTATTCAGTGCTGTGAACTCCAGTAGGTTACCGTACGTGTGAAGCTTTCTGGGCCCATGGAAACACATACAGAGAATAAAGACCTCATACTTTTACAGTGCCATTCCTTGGTATGTGTCAAATTAGTCAACTCTGAATGGGTTCGTGATAGACTGTTTGCTTTTTAAAATTGCTGTTTAAGTAGCTGACTTGAGTTCCATAAAAAGTGTTAAATGAATTTCAGTTTTGAATTAGGATAAAATTTCCAGCGATTTCTGAAAATACTTTAAACATACTTCTGCCACTTTGTACCTGGTATTTATGGAAATGAGCATCCTCAGTATAGATGATTATAAAATCAAAATAGCAAACATCTCCGAAAAAGTGGTAAACACCTTCTCAGTCTTGACCTATAAAATATTCAACAAATTCATTCAATTCTTTATGTAAAAACTAAATAAAAACATCCATCTCACTGTGCAAATCTGCTTCCAGCTTACTAAATAGTAAAACTATATGAATAACAAAAATATTTCAAGATAAATTTTGTGAAAGTATATCTTTTATGCATCTATATTTCTTGAATTAAAAAGGGTTATGAGTAGGAAAATTTAAGACAACCTGCCATAAAGTATTTATATAGAATCCTCTTAGAGATTCCCTCATCCAAATACATTATTTATATATGTGTGTGTATGTGTGTGTATGTGTGTGTATGTATGTATATTTAAAATTTTATAGCAAAAAAAAAAGTTGACATCTTACCATTGACTAAATGTAAATAATTGCCTGTTAAAAAAAAATTATTCAGAGCCGGGCGGCGGTGGCGCACGCCTTTAATCCTAGCACTCGGGAGGCAGAGCCAGGTGGATCTCTGTGAGTTCGAGGCCAGCCTGGTCTCCAAAGCGAGTTCCAGGAAAGGCGCAAAGCTACACAGAGAAACCCTGTCTCGAAAAACCAAAAAAAAAAAAAAAAAAAAATTATTCAGGAGCTAGAGAAATGACTACGAGGTTAAGAGCACTGACTGCTCCTGCAGAGGACCCAGGTTCAGTTCCCAGCACCCACAGAGCATCTCACAACTATCTGTAACTCCAATTCCAGGGAATCTGACAGCTTCTTCAGGCCTCCATGGGCACTGCATGCATGTGGTATACAGACATGCAAGTAGACAAAATATGACATAAAATAACAGACAAATCATTTTTTAAATTATAGTATTAAGCCAGGTGTGGTGGTGCACACCTTTAATCCCAGCACTGAGGAGGCAGAGGCAGGCAGATCTCTGTGAGTCTGAGGTCAGCCTGGTCTACATACTGGGTTCCAGAACAGCCAGAGTTATATAGTGAGACCCTGCCTCAAAAGAAAAAATAAAATAAAATAAAAGTATTTAAAGTGCTATAGAATAGAGAGGATTTCAGTTAAGAATCCCATGTTCTGTTGATTGAGCTATCAGGCATCCCAAGTATTTTGAATTAAGTTACAAATCGGCTTTTCAGGTGTGATGTGCAGTTTTGGGCACATCATTTTAGAGTAACACATCCCCATATCTTCCTTAGAAGACAAAAGAGCATCGCTGTGCCAGGAACAGCTTGTTAAAGACATCTGTGTCTCCCTGCCTGGTGCTGCTCCATCCTTGGAAGACAACTCAATTGCTTACTAAGCATGCCATATTTTATTATGCTTCAATTACACAGTTCCTCTGATCAACCATGTTAGCATTTAATTACCATGCAATTAATTCAGGGCACTAACACAAACTCATGGGTATTTCTGCTTTAGCCACAGAAATCATCGGTTTACCCAAAGCCCACCCAAATTTACCCCGGCCTGCCTGCACTCTGCCTCACAGGAATTGGCCTGCTCTGTGCTTGAAAATTCCCTTCAGCACGAAGTGTCTAACCTCAGCCAGAACTGCCAAAGCAGGAACAGCCTGGTGCTGAGCGCCCCTAGCAACGTGACAGTGTGAGAACAGAAACTCAGGCATCAGCGGGATGAGGTGTGCACAGACTCTAATATTCAGAATGGCAAACCCCACTCTTCACAAATACAGCTCACATAACTTAGTCCTTAATTATCCAGCCTGAAAACAACCCCAAACCATTATTCCACTGAAAACAATCACGTCAATACCTAAAAACTAGTAAAGATAACATCTTTCAATAAAAAGCAAGCCTCTGAATACATTTATCTTTTCAAAATCCTAGGGTTGGAAAGATGTCTCAGCAGTTAAGAGTGCTAGCTACTCTTCCAGAGGACCTGAGTTCAGTTTCCAGCACCCATAGGGCAGCTCACAACCCTCTGGAACTCCAGTTCCTGGGAGTCAGCTGCCTCTTTTGGCTGGCACAGACACTGTACACACATGGTGCGGACATCCATGTAGGCAAAACACTCATACACATAAAATCAAAATAAGTAAATAATGTTTTAACTATCCTGGAGCTAGGGACACGGCTTAGTGTGTTAGAGGAGCCGCTGTGCAAGCCTGAGGACCTGAGTTCAGATTCCCAGGACCCACATAAAAAGCCAGGTATAGACGAGTATGCCTATAACCCCAGTAGTTGGGAGTAAAAGAGGGCAGAGATAGAATGCATCTGACTGCCAGCCTAGCTCTGAGCTCAAGACTCTGTCTCAAGGAAATAAAGAACAGTAAAGCAGGACCTGCCTCTGGCCTCTGCACACATGTGTCCATACACTACACACACATACCTACTTACATATACAGACATGGACATGTCAAAAAAATAAAATGGCATGACATCCTTCAGCTGCCGGGATGGCTCAGTAGGTAGAAGCACTTGCCACTAAGCCAGACAACATGAGCTCCACCACTGGGCCCTATATGGGAGAGGGAGAAAACCAATGTGTGCAAGTTGTTCTCTGATCTTAACATGTTATGGTGTGTGTGTGTGTGTGTGTGTGTGTGTGTGTATGTGTATGCGTGCACAATCCTCCTGTTGTTTTATACCAATTCCTGGATCCGCTCCCTGGGAAATGCTAGGTTAAATTGTTTGAAGTTCCCCTCTGACTACTGTATCTGTCCATTGCAGCTCAGCCATTGTCTTTAAGTTAAAAAGTAGATATATTTAATTGTTTCCCACCAGTAAATAACTAAAAGCAGCTCATCTCACATATGTTAAGAAGATGAACACATACACAAGTCAAAAAAAAAAAAAAAGAATATGGGAAGCACAGAAGGGAAACTATTTTCTTTGTATAATTTCTAGGAAGAGTAAGACCATTTGAGCACGTCGTCCCCATAAAACTTTGGAAAGGCTGTACGTTACACTCCGTACCGAGAGTGGAATCCGCTGTTTTAACTTGGGGCCCTCATGTGTGACTTTCAACTCAGATAGTTATTTATAACTACAAGGTCTGCTTCTGCTGTCAAAGTGTGTGAGGCCCTGGGGAAGGTCATCCTAAGGTGGTACTTGTTTCAAACACATTGGCAGTGAAGAACTCCCCTTGGAGGGGGTAGAGGTGCTGCTTTCACATAGGACTGTTCCAGAAACATGCCAAAGGGTCTCGTGGCAGGAGGCTCTCATCCTTGCTAGGTCAAGTGCAGTTCCTGGCTCTAATGCCTGTCTGCAAAGCCTGGCTTTGTAGTTACACACTTGCTCAATAAACATCTGCCAAGCCCCTTCTCTCTGCAAGGCACCATGGGAGTCTGCACTCTTCCCCAGCCCACTCAGGTTTCATCAGAAACAGGGAAGAGCCAGCATGAGGGCCTGAAAACACATTCCTACAACACACCCAGATAAAGGCAGAGGACAGAGAGATGCCTTTCTCTTGGGGCATTTTACTCAGCTGGGTTTGTGCTGGGCTTTAGAAAAAGAGACAAGGGACCATGTTTTAGGGTCCTCCATTTTCACAATGCAGATCCCATTAGGGCCAGATCTGCATGGTTCTTGCTCACTGCTTTTCCTGCATCTAGAACAACACCTGCCAAAAAGCCGATACTCTCATGAAAACAGTGAGGCAAACAACCATCCTAGACTGGACGCTGAATTCATCATCATGTACCAAGCTTCAAGGCATGGAGCGTGCCAGGTGCCGGTTACCTGAAAAGCGGGCCACCCCTCCATCCCCTCTCCTTGCCTACACAGAGAAACCACAGACCCCAGACTGTTACAGATTAAGCCGACTAAGACCTTCTTTGACAACCACCACCCCCACATTGGATGTTATTTCTTTACTTTGGTCCCTGAATAGACACAAATGAACCCAGAACTGAGTAGGTGGGAAGGAAAGACTGACTTCACATTTCACAAACATCTACTGTCTGTATATAAAACACATAGACGCAGCAGTGCAGTTCTGAGAATTTGAAGAACTCCAGCCTGGGGCTATCAGGCAGATGACAGGACTCTGTCTTCCACCCCAACCCCAACTGGGAGTGGGAGAGGGGGGGCAGGGGAGGGAGGCAAATAGCTTCCAATGGGTAGAAGTTAGATCCAGGCAGGAATTCCAGAAGATGGGCTAACAGAAGGATTCTGTGCTTATTAACATGATACCAAAGGGTTGTTCAGAGCCAAGACTTCAAAATGCAATTAAGCCAGATTAAAGATTTTTTTTATATATATAAATGAATATAACGCATCTACTAAGGCAGTGGTTCTCAACCTGTGGATCACAACCCCAAAGGCTGAACGAGCCTTTCACAGGGGTCGCCTAAGACCATCGGAAAACAGATATTTACATTACAATTCATAAGAGTAACAAAAATACAGTTACAAGGTAGCAACGAAAATAATCTTATAGTTGGGGGGGGGGTGTCACCACAACATAGGAAACTGTATTAAAGGGTTGCAGCATTGGGAAAGTTGAAGACCATGAGCTAAGGTATGATTAATTTGTTGAGTAAGACAAAGAAAAGAGAACAGAGTGTGAGAACCAACCTACCTACTTGAAGAGGCCAGGTAGCAACAAGAATCAAGTTTGGAGTTTTGCTTTTTAATATTATTACTCAACGAGGACAGTGGGGCAACATTCAGAAAATAAGCCAACAAAAAGCAAAAAAAAAAAAAAAATTCAGGTGTGGTAGCACACAGCTGTAATCTCAGTGCTGGGGAGGATGAGAAAAGATTATCTCCTTGAGTTATTACAGGCCAGCCATGGTGCCTTGCAGATAGAAGAGGCTCGGCAGATGTTTATTGAGCAAGTCCATAACTACAAATCCAGGCTTTGCAGACTAGCATTAGAGCCAGGAACTGCACTTGACCTAGCAAGGATGAGAGCCTTCCTGCCACAAGACTCTTTGGTATCTCCTTGAGTTGTGGGCCAACCTGGGCTACATAGCATGTCTTTGTCTCAAAAAAGCAAAGCAAAGAAAGCAAGCAATAGAACACTGACTACTTCCTCCTTACTTCATCAGTCCTCTGACCCCTCCGCAGCAGCAGACATGTTTGTAGGTGTGTGGGTGCACCTGGGAGGGGCACGCAAGCCAGCAGGAGGCATGGGATGGATCCTTAGGAGCTGGAATTACAGGCATTTGTAAGCTGCCTGATGTGGGTGCTGAGAACTGAACTCTGGTCCTCTGATGAGCAACAAGCACTCTTAACTTTAAGTCTGAGTTATCCTGGGTCCTCTTTTCCATACAGTGCGTCCTCCAGATCAGGT
The DNA here is from genome assembly GCF_007827085.1 of Peromyscus californicus insignis. NCBI lineage: Eukaryota > Metazoa > Chordata > Mammalia > Rodentia > Cricetidae > Peromyscus > Peromyscus californicus. Next base: position 62,393,127 of record NW_026294402.1, read on the forward strand.
TTCATCTTTTCAGCATTGATGGGTGACTGTCCTAACATACCATGCTGAGATTCCCACCTCTTCTCCTCACCGACTGATGCTGGCTGCTTGGATGAAAATTTATCAACTATAAAAGCGTGGGGTGTATTTCCAGACGCTCTAGTCAGTTCCAGGGACCAAAGGTGTCTATCTTTACGCCACTGTCTTGATCTCTAGAGCTTTAGAGAAAACCTTCACGTCAGGGAGGGTAAGCCCTTCAACTTGTTAAAGCTTCCCTGAGTCCTTTGCATTTACATGTAACGTAAATCGTAGGCCTGACTTATTGATGTCTCCCAGACAAGTGTAAACAAGACAACATCACTTCTGTGATTCTGGAATGGACTGACCCTGTAGATTGATTTGTGGACAAAACATCCAGCATCACTAAATCTTCCAATCCATAAATACAGCATCTCTCATTTAAAGGTTCTATTCAAATTAAACAAACAATAACAAAATCTACAGCCACCTTACGAGTCATGAAAGAGAAAGTTGCCTGTCTCAGCGAAATCATTTATAGCTTCCGACAATCATTTCACAAGTCTTATTATGTGTAACAGATTCCAAATGAGGGAAAAGGCAAGGCTTGAAAACACATAGCTCAACAGGCAGGCATGCAACCCGAACCCAGGCCCTCTTTCCTCTAACTCAGATCCCATCACTTTTGATCCTGTGAGGCCCATGGAGGACTAAGAACCGAGTGAGGCTGATGACAGAGCCAACAGCTGGGGAAGAGATAAGAGTTCAGCCACAAGACAGACAGACACCTGCTCCTGACGCTCCATGCCGCTTCCAAGGTCCCAAACAAGCCTATGTGAAAGAGCAGGAGGAGAAAGAATGAGAGAAGAGAGAGAGAGGAAAATCAATTCAGACCTGGAGAAAAATCCCTCTGGAAAAGCACTAGCTGGAGCTAAGCCAGGGGAAGCAGCGGGGCAGCTCCCGGGAGCACAGCTCAGAGCACACACCTGGCTGCAAAGACTCCTGGATACTCCCAGTGGAAAGGAGCATGGGGGTTGGGGGTGGGGGGCAGGGTGAGCCACTGCGGTTTCCTTCTCACTCCCCAGAAAACCATTTGTGTGAGGTGCTCTGGGGACTGTGGCAGTGAGTGACTCACTCGTCCCGTCCTGCAGTCTCTCAAAGTCCAGAGCACACACTGCTAACACGGAAGAGAGAACGCAACAAAGTTGCAATAAATGGAAGATGTATCTCGGGGTGGAAAAACTAACTGTATGGAGCCCTCAGGCGGCTCGGCAGGCAAGGATGCTGGCTACCAAGCCTGACGCGCTAGGACTAACCTGGTGGAGGAGAAGAACCGACTCCAGCAAGCTGTCCTCTGACCTCCCTGTGGCATGGGTGCGCACACACAAATAAATAGAAGTACTTGCAAAGAAAAACTGCAGAGATGGGGACACACTCTGTGAGTCCCAGGTGCCTTCAGAGGGCTAGTTCCGACCTCGGGGTGGTGCAGAGGACCAAGGGCCCACTCCTAAGAAGCCTGCATCCTCCGCTTCACATCAGCGGGTGACTTTCATTGTCTTCATCTTTTTCCTACATCCAACAGACTATAACCAACATATATGACTTTTGTAATAAAAGACAATAAATCTATTTTAACAGCCATAAAGGAAATGTGTTGACTCTCTCCGCAGCTCAGCTTAGAATCTGGCCGTATAAATCCCACGCACCATGGATCAAAGTGGCCAGGTCACGAGGCTCGAAGCACTCGCCCTTGGAAGAACGGATGGCTAATAGAGTCATATTGAAAACGCGGCAAACAGACCTGTAAAGTCAGACCTTCTGGGCTTTATGAAATTGCTTCCCTCCAGCCCATGGCTGGGCTCTGACAGCTAAAATGAAAGGCTTCATCTCCAGGTTGTTACCAAACACACAGGTGCACGGAAGGGAGACAGAGGGGACACAAGAGTTGAGAGGGTCATCTATCACTGGGCCTTGCATGTTCCCACACGGCAGCTCTCACAGCTTGCCTGTGTGCTCCTGCTTCCAAACCCCATCCCAAACCTGGTTCCAGAGCCACAGAGGACGCCTCTCTCTCCTCTCCCACAGCGGGCCCAGGAGCCAACAGATACACAGAGTCTCTGCTGATGGATAGAACTGTGGTCAGTTCTGGAGTCAAGAGTGCATGCAGGTGGTTCTTTTGTGAAAGCCACAGTTTAAAAATCTCACTTGTCACAGCCCAGGGTTCTGACACTGATCAGGATGCCCAGGGCCTAGGGCAATCGGCCCAAGGTCAGACACAAGGCAAAGGAGTAGACTTGCCATCCTAGATTTTTCCCTACCCAGGCAGTTCCTCCTTAGAAACCTCAAAACCCAATGAACACACCACTAATCCCTCAGAGGAAAGTCACCCACCCTATGGCCTGCTTTCTGACAACTCCATGCTTTAAAAGCATTTGAGAAAAGCTGTCAAATAGAGTACATTCGAGTTGCCATGTCTTTTCCTAGATGTGAGATTGCATATCAAAATATTTCAGAAGGGAAAAAAAAAAAAAGGTGGGCAGCTTCTGAGGAAGGACCCCCGAGGCTGACCTCTGACCTCTATCTACATGTACGCAAACTCACACAAATAATACATATTAAGATTAAGCACAATACATAAAGATTGGTAAACTCTTGCTCATCATCCCTTTCATATCAGTGAGTACCTTAAAAACCTGCTGAGCATAACTATGTGGGGAGAAAAGAAAAACAGCTTTTAAAGCTCCACTCACACTCATTTTCCCTCTCCCATCCCAAGCAACAGGTACTGCAGAACATGCATGTGGAGGACACAGGTTCTACAGAACATGTGCGGTCACTTCTGCAGCACTCATGTCCTAACTAACCAGCAGCCGGTAGCCTCAGCACTCAGGAGGAAGGGAAAGCCCTGAACCAGAACAAAAGCTTCAGCGCCTGTGGCCATACCAGCCTTTCATCCCAGCACTCAGGAAGCAGAAGCAAGGCCAGCCTGGTCTACATGGCGGGTTCTCAGACAACCTGGGCTACATGATAAGAGACCCTGTCTTGGGAAGGAAGGAAGGAAGGAAGGAAGGAAGGAAGGAAGGAAGGAAGGAAGGAAGGAAGGAAGGAAGGAAGGGAGGGAGGGAGAGAGGGAGAGAGGGACGGAGGCAGGCAGACAGGCAGGCCAAGCAGGGAAGTTTCACTTTGGGAGAACAGCCAAACCACCAGAGGTATCAAGCGACCTTACCAGGGAGGGGGCCTTCCTTTGGTGCAAGCCCATCAAAGATGGAAGTTATGGGGAGAAGGGGTCTCCATGACCAATCATGAGTATTTTACCCCAGCCTACCCTTGGCCTCAGCTGGTGGCCTGTTTAAGAAATTCAAGCACGTGTTGCCTGCTCAGGAGCACTGAGAACAAAGAACTCCCAGAGCTCAGTCAGCCAACCCATGGCCTCATCCATTCTTGGCCAGGTGGAAAGCATGGGATAGAGAGGAAAGCACCTTCCTTAAACAATGAACAGAAGGAGGCTTACCTGCCCCCGGATCTGCCATCTCCTGAAAAGAGGGCACTCGTGTTCCGTTGACTGGGACCATCTGCAACGTGCCCTGTAGCCCACTGCACTTGGAAGCACACTATTTCTAAAGCCCCAAACTTGCACAAGATGCATTTTTCAGTGGCACTGCTGGAGAGAAAGAGAAGAGCTCTGCCGAGACCGCAAGCCCCCTGGGGTGACCAAATTCCAAACAAACAGAACTGTGTTGACACATGGACCGTGGTGGGGCCTGCACACTCTGAAGACGAGGCCAAGAACAGCCTCTGATAACTGTTCCTAGACAATGCTATCTTTCTTCTGTATCTTCAACGGCTCAAGTGGAGAATGCATATTACACAGAAAAGTTAGTTAATTGATGCAGGAAAAAAAAAAAACAAAACCAACAACAACAACAAAAAATTCTTTCCCAATAATGTTCACTGAAGGAAGGGATTTCACTCCAAGTAGGCACGGATGTAGCTTCAGACGGCCACCAGAGATACTCTGGTCTTACACACTGTGAAGGGAATCTTATTCAACAACCCTTCCTCTCTCAGCTCAATTTAGGGTTGCTCACTACAAATCTATTTAGGAATTAAGAGTCTAAGGGCAAGTCAGACCCATGCCCCACCCCTTTGTATGGGGAGAAGAGACTAGTCGTTTGGCGCTGAGTATCATGGGGGCATACTAGAAACAATGAAAATCTCTTCTTCAGCCCCTCACGTTCAAAAGGCCCTTCTATGTTCCTTACTTATTAGGAGAGAACAACCAACAATCACCACTGATTGGGGCCCATTCATTTCCTGTCACTGGAATTGCGATCTCTAAAAAAAAATCTGTATGACTGTGATGTTAAAAGTAATGTGACAGTGCTGGGGACAGACTTCAGTGGCAGAGTGGTAGCTTAGCCTGTGCATGATGTGCAGTTCCATTTCTAGCCGCCCGCCCCCCCCCCCCCCCCCCGCACAAAAAAAAACAACTAGTATCAATGGTAACATAATTTTTTTTTAAGAAAATCTTGTTGGCAAATGGCCAAACTGTACTCTCAATGATCTGTGCTGTGTTTGTCCTCAATTTCAATGCTAAAAGAAACCTAGCTTCAAGCCAGGCCTAAGCTAGTCTCTGTTGAACTTTTATAATAAAAAAAAATAATAATAATAACCCCAAAATGGATAATGTATCTGGTGGGTGGCACACTCCTTTAATCCCAACACTGAAGAGTAAGAGATAATCAGATCTCTATGAGTTCGAGGCCACTATGTCTCAAAAAAAAAAAAAAGAAAGAAAAGAAAAATCAATAAATAAAAATTTAAAAAGCAGTATCCCAGAAAGCAGAAAGAACATATTGTAAATATAACCCATAGGCCTGGGAGGGTGGGGGTGGAAATGCTCGGTTTCAAGGTGGTATCTAGATACTGCCATGAAATTAGTAGGGCAAGATTGCAACTCTGTCATAATGGGTGTACTGGTAAAGCACAAGTCCCCCATGCCCCTTACTAGCCATTAATCAACAATGACTTGGCTGGGTAGTAGTGGCTCACGCCTTTAATCCCAGCACTCAGGAAGCAGAGGCAGGTGGATCTCTGAGTTCGAGGCCAGACGGGTCTACAGGGCGAGTTCCATGTCAGCCAGGGCTACACAGAGAAACCTTGTCTTGAAAAACAAAGCCAAACAAACAAATCAGCAATGACTTGACTCTGCCCCATGCTGACAGTTGATCTCTACACTGGAACGACACAGTAACTATTACAGGGCTCACTTCAGAATGCACCAATTCCTTAGTAGTTTTGCCAAATTCCTTTCACTAATGTTTTATACCTTCCCCATGGTCCTTCCATCCCTAAAATGTAATGAACTGATGATGGATTAGTATAGCCATCAAATGAAAACAACTTTAGAATGGGGGAGAACCTCCTAGAAAGCCAATACTATCAACAAAACCTTACAGAGGCCGGGGGCCAACAGGCACAGGAAAGTCCCTCACTCTGGTGACAATACACCAATCAGGGTCAGGCTTAGGCAACCCTGTGTCTCATGAACACAATCACCAACATAAAAGCAGGTTTCAAAAGCCAAGACTCTAGCCAATGAGGAGATCAGTCAACAGCCCCACTCTTCTCAAGGGTGCCAGCCCCTTTGGCTGAAGGAAAGTTCATTCTCAACCTCAAGGAAGGCAGAAGAGAACATGTAAGGCGATATTTATTAGAGTTTTAAAAACTGAACACTATAACCCCACAAGGGGATTGTCTGCAGGATCAAACCAGTCAGAATCAATGAAACCAGCACAAGAGATATGGAAATGACAAGTTAAGGTAAGACAGGAAAACTAGAGTGCATACTTTAAAATTTGAACTTGCATTTATACACATATGTATCTCTATATTTTATTATTATTTTTGTATGTATGCATGTTTGACTGTATGTATGTATGTATGTGTACCAGGTGCAGGTCTGGTGTTCTCAGAAGACAGGAGAAGACATTGGATCCCCTGGCACTCGAGTTACAGACAGCTGTGAGCTGCCTGATGTGGGTGCCGGGAATCGAACCTGGGTCCTCTGCAAGAGCAGCCAGTGTTCTTAACCACTGAGCCATCTCTCCAGCCCTTCTTTGTCATATTTTTGGCAGGTGTAAAAGTGTACACTTTTTCTCAGTTGAGACAGGAAGCATGGGGCTTTCCTCAGTCTTGTCTGTTTTCAAGACAGGGTTTCTCTGTGAAGCCCTGGCTGTCCTGGAACTCGCTCTGTAGACCAGGCTGGCCTCAAACTCAGAGATCCACCTCCCTCTGCCTCCTGAGTGCTGGGATTGAAGGTGTGTGACACCACCACCCAGCTTCCTTTCCTCAGTCTTAAATATATGTACTGCCATAGCACACTTAGAGTTTGGTAGGAGCTCCCACTCCTCAGCATTCATTCATTCATTCATTCATTCATTCATTCTTCATTCATTCCCTCAGCAAACAATTTTTAAATCCTTATTGTACAGTAGGTACACCCTAAAACTAAGGGATGCCCCCAAAACAAAGGCCTCATTCTCTTGGGGTTCAGAAATGTACACATACAATTACAACATTCAAAGCACCTGCAATATCAGCCACATAACTAGGGGAGAGTCCTAAAGCAGATGTAGGGGAGGCTTGCCTCCAGGTTTACAGAAGGGGACCAGCAGGCTACTTCCTGACATGGGGACAGCGGCAATGATGACACAATGAAACAGAACATGGCTCAAGATAAAGAACAGATATTCAAATAAATCACACTGTTAGATGTGTGTGCATCGGGCAATACAAGGCAAAGCAACTTTGAAAAAAAAAAAGTCACAGCCCATTTACAAACAAAAAACAAAAAGACTGACGGACATTACAACTCTTAAAAAAAACTAGCTGAGTGCAAATTTAGGGATCCTCTCCCTGAAGCAAAGACTCAGCCAAACAAACACAAATATCTGGGTTAATACTCCCTTTCCAGGAGCCATCCTGCAAATGGTGCCTCAGCTGGGGTCCCAGTACAGAGCAATATCTGACGCAGGAAGCCAGGGATATGCATCCCTGACAAGCTGCAGGTGATGGGAATAAGAGAGCCCACGGTCCCGGGGCCTGGCCCGCCATCCTCCTCACCTGTGGAGCTCTTTAACAGACACATTCCAACCCTTACCTGGAACATGCTCAAACATACCCTCTTAGGAGAGGGGGGGTTCCCTGTCGTCTCTTCTAGATAATTCTAAGGAAGTTAGTCACAGCGAGATAGGCCTTCTGAGCAGATCTTCTGTGAGTACCCCTGGCCCCAGGAATGACGGACGGGGCTCCCTCTCAAGACAGTTCTGAGCCAGCAGCTTCCTGGGACCAGTGAAGGTGCCAGATCAGGGAAATGAAGTCCTGCTCAGCTGGCTGGACAGGTCAAACTCACTCATTATGTAACACCTGGCTTCTGCCCCCCACCCCCCACCCCAGCCTCCTCGGACAGACACCTGGGATGGAATCAGTCTTGGCCCTGCCCATCCACTCTAATTGCTTTCCAAGGTGGCTGCTCACATCATTATCATAGCCTGTGTAGCTTCATAAAACCTACAAAGAGGAGGAAAACAAGAAAGTTTTTGCAGGGTCCAGAAATTACAGCCGAGAGGTCATCTGTGATGAAAGACTGAGAAGAAACGAAAAGGCAAGCTTGCAATTACCCAGCCAGGTGCCGCTGGGCTCTGTCTGGGAAGGGCTCTCCAGCCACACCCCTGCCTCGCTGCAAAGTGCAATTTTGTTAATAAAGGGATCCTGTGGAATGTGGTCCCCCAGGGCTTGTCACACACAAAACCGCTCGTTTTGAAAAAGGATGAGTAATAACAGTCTTCACTCTCCGGGGGAAACAGGTGACAGGTCTGGGACCATTTGCAGCACAGGCAGCCCAATTTTCCCTGCATCCACATTCCAAGGCCCTTCAAACTCCAGTCCACAGATTCAACCTCATGCTCTGCTTACTCTGATTACACTCATCTTATTAAAAGCTGCAAGCCACCGGGATCCCTTTCTCTGCCTTCCTTCTGTTAGCTGGCGAAGGGCAGGGAAACTCTTTAACAGAGAGATCTCTCTTGACCTGTAAATTTTGAGATTGCCATTCCCAGGGGAGGCTCTCCTAAGATTGGTTTCTCCACGCCACAGTCGGGGTCCAGGGGCGGGCAGACCCTCTGCTACCTACGTAGGGACAAGCTCTTGGAGAAGGAAGGCTCCGACCTTCCTCAACTCCATGCGGGGGTCACCCGAAAAACAAAAAAAGGAAGTAGCAATTTACAATCCCTATCACGTGTCTCAACATATCACGTTCATCGCTCTATTCTTGGGTCCTGGGAGGGTAATTGTATAAAGCAATGAACGACTAGATTAATGGCTGGAAATAACAACACGAGCAACATCCTGTCTTCCAGGAGTGCAGTTTTCTAGCCAGGAGACTTCGAAGGCTCTGCACAATGTAATTGTGAGTGCAGAAAAAGCAAAGGCGCTCTGCATGCAGTCCAGAGTGGCAGGCAGGAGGGAGGGCGGGAGGGCGGGGCAGCTGGGCCTGGGCCTGGGTACTCTGGAACAGCATGAAGGCACTCTTTACCTGGTGTTGCCTGCTAGACACTGGCCATCGGTGCTGTGGGAACAGAGGGAACGGAGGGCTGGGCTGGCTAACAGGGGGCAGGGTGGCTAGGAAGCCCGAGCCTCTGAGCTGAAGGGGCTGAAGGGGGCTGTCAGGAGACCAGGTCACCTTTAGGCTGTATTGAAGGAATGTATTCAGAACCCTCTCATCACTTACTAGTACTAAGCCAGAATGAGACGGGTGTGGAAGGGGAAGCCACAGGGCCACTGTGTGGCCACCTCTTCTCAGCTGAACATCTCCCCCCACCCCCATCTCACATTACAACATCATCTGTATCCTTGACTGCCAGAGCTGGAAAGAGGACAAAGGCCTAGGATGTGCAAGAAATATGGACCCACACACAAAGGTGGATGGGGGGGGGGGGGCTGAATGTACTGCTAATTTTATCACATCCATGGAAACTTGATTCTTAAAATGGAGACTCATCCAGAAAAAAAACTCCCACGGGGCCCGGAACCTCTGCCACGTAATGATTTTTCCTTCTTAAGGGAAGAAAGGCTAACAGGGTGTATCCATTTTCCTAAATAGGGTCGCACTGCCTTTTCTCAGCCGATATCTGCTTGGAGGAGGGCTAGTGACATGCCCAGATTCTCTCTCCCACTCACAGCCGCCCAAAGGACATCGCCTTAGTCTTGAGAAGCCCTGCCTTTGTTTCATGCCAGAGACACAGCCAGCCGAGGTCCAGCAGAGCTAGCAGAGGCAGCAATCATCCTCACCATGTCCCTGCTCTAGAGCTGGGCGCCTAAGCCTTGGCTAGGAGGCTGCAAAGCAGGGTACCTCTAGGTTGTGTCCACCCAAACCCTGAAGGGAAACAGAGGCTTATGGCCCTGAGGGCACAAACAGGGGCTCACCAGTCTAAGGAGATTCTGGGCTATAAACAAACAAACAAACAAAATGAAAGCACAAAAGATAAAGTTCATGTGAAAAACCAATGGCCAGTCTCTTCCATTTGGCCTCTTGCTATTTATCTTCCTAGAAGTAAATCATTTCAGCCTCCACTGGTCTGAAGGAGGCCAGATTCCTAATTCTGATGCATTTAAAAGAAACCTTCCCCAGCATCTTCCCTTCCTTTAGGCCGCTCACCAGCACTAGTGCTAGCTACTGGCTGGTACAGTTCTACACAGTATGCTATATAGATTTGGAGCATTATTTTTAATGCAAGCTTTTTATAATACAGAGCCATCCATCCTGGCAATAATCCACTCAAATCATCCTACCCTGAATGATAACTTAATCACACGGAGGACGGTAATTTACAAGGTGTCTTTGCCAGTCAGGCATAGGGTCACCTGCATCATCCAGTCTAGCACCACAGGGGAAGGGTACCTCACCAGGGTTTCTGTAGAAGTGGGTGGTGGCTTTGACACTGGCCTGCAGTGACCAACCCAGCAAGGTGAGCCCAGAGCTCTGCTGTCCGTGACAGCTCTGTTCTGACACTGTGTAAGATTCTCAGATGAACACTCACACACTGTTTGCCCAGTTACTAGCACAACAGCTGGCTGACAGCTGTTCTGGGGCCAGTTTCCCACATCATGATTTGTGCCTATTATCTGGCTCTCCAGCTATGTGCTACAAACATCCTACTCAGCCCCCCCAAAGAAGGCAGCGGGGAACAGGAATCCACATAATTAGCTCTTTCCAGATTCGTGGGGATTTTTTTTCTCTTTAGGGGAGCTAAGTTTTTTTTCTTTTTTCTTTTTCCTTTTGACAGGGTTCCATGCAGCCCAGGCATTACCTTGAACTCCTGAGCCTTCTGCCTGTTCCAGGTGCTGGGATGACAGGCATGCACCACCCTATGGGGTGTACACAGTGCTGGGAGTCTGGTCCAGGTCTTCCTGAATACTAGGCAAGCACTGTACCAACAGAGCTGCATCCTCAGCCTCCCTCCAGTCTCCATCAGTTAACCAGGAAGAAAATACCAACACTATGATTCTCAAATGTCACCAACAGCAAAGAATGCCACAGCATCACTCTGAGCCACTACACCTCTCTTGAAGCATCACCTCAAGGACCTCTGCAGACATAAGAATGATGACAGTCCTCTGTGGTAGAATTCTGGGATTACAAAAATTTCACCATGACAGAAATCAACAGTTTGGGAGGTGGAGAGGAAGGAATGCAAAATAAGAATGTACTTGCAATGAAAAACAGTTTTCACTGTGAACTTCACAATCTGAGGACCTTTTTAAGATTATCTTGTTTTTAATTATGTTTAATTGTTTCTATGCACATATGAGTACAGGTGACCATAAATGCCAGAGGCACCGGATTCCCCTGGAGCTGGAGTTACAGGAGGTTATTTATAAGCCACCTGATGTGGGTGCTAGAACTAAACCCAGGTCCCTTGCAAGAGCACTATGTGCTCATATGTGCTGAGCCATCTCTCCAACCCCAGCAATTTGGGGACATTTTAAATCTTTAAATATTTAAGGGGGAAAAATCAGAAAAGAAAACATTTATCACCAGATACCATTTTTAAAATAGGTAGTAAAGTTTTTACAAGTTTGAATACTTTTTTTAAATCCCAGAGTATGTATACATGTATAACAAGTAAAAGTTATGAAAAGCATTTGAAGACAAGCTAGTTCAGAGTTTACTATAAGCTACACACTTAAGGCATTATGAAAAAATATGTATGTGCACACCTGCACACAGGAAGCTTGGAGAGAAGGCGCCAGCTGGGGACGGCAGCCCCCACCTCATTCTCAGAGGCTACTTGCTTCTTCCCTCTAAGTGAGAAGAGGCATCAGTTACCCAGAAACACCTTCTTGAATAAAGACAAGCACACCTAGAACACCTTCCACAGAAGGGTAGAGAGCTCCTTTCCTGGTGTAAGGCAGGGAGCAAGGCACAGTAACTGTTAGGAAACCTCCAAGCACCACACACTAAAAAGGTGGTAATGACCTTGGAGAAATCTGACAAGCTCCAGCCACAGATAACACCAACCCATCTGTTGCAAGGCTACAGTCTATAACTTCTTTTCTGTTTTTAAGACATATATGTGTGTCCAGTATATGTGCATGCATGTTTGCAAGTGTGGGAGTACACCTGTGTGTGTGAGCATGCATGCGAGCCTACATGTATATGTACATACCAGAGGCCAGAGAGTGATGTCTGATGCCTTTCCAGATCATTCTCACCTTACATGTTGAGGTGGTGCTCTCTCACTAGAACTGGGGGCTCAACCATTTAGCTAGTCTAGCTAGCTAAACTATCCTAGCGGCATCCAAGCATCCCAGTCTCGCCTTGTCTCTTGTCTCCCAAGGCTGGGATTAAAGACAGACTACCACATGTACCTCCATCGGAAATGGGTTCTACAGATCCAAACTCTGGTCACCACAATTAGGTGACAATACTTTATCTACTGAGCCATCTCTCCATCCCTCAATTTGTCTTTTGTTGTATCTGCTTACCACATTAAAGACCCTTCTCCGCCGGGCGGTGGTGGCGCACGCCTTTAATCCCAGCACTCGGGAGGCAGAGCCAGGCAGATCTCTGTGAGTTCGAGGCCAGCCTGGTCTACAAAGCAAGTTCCAGGAAAGGCTCAAAACTACACAGAGAAACCCTGTCTCAAAACCGCCCCCCCAAAAAAAAGACCCTTCTCCACATCTATAGAGCCCAAACTGGCTTCAAACGCACCACCCTCCTGGCACAGCATCGTGAGTGCGAGGATTACAGACTGGCCCCATCACAGTTCTACAGACCAAAACACACAGACATCACTAACTAGCCAGCCCCAAGCTTTGCCTTGCCTTTGCTCTAGAAACCTCAAGACTGACTTCACTGCTGTCTTGTTGCTCCTGTCCTCTGTCTCCTGCTGGTTTACTGTGTGCTGCTGGGCTAGTCAAATCAGCAAGCTCTGAGTTCAAGCAAGAGACCCTGCCTCAAGATAGAAAGTAGAAAATGAGACTGCAGAAGATCACCAATACCAACCTCTCGCCTACACACACACACACACACACACACACACACACACACACAGAGGCAGAGAGAGAGAAAAATACTTAGTGCTTAGTCACATCCCCTTCCTCATGAAAGACTTCCATGGGTAGCAAAGCATTTGTCTTTAAAAATTAAAGACAGACACAATCCTGGAGCACTGCTTGGGGCCCAAGACACAAGATAAGAAATTACTAATGCCCTTTGAAGGAAGATGGACAATTGGGGTCTCCCCAGGGATGCCTGTAATTTTTACTCTAACTCAAGCACATCCTCTGGGAACATATGCCTGGGTGTATTTACTTTTCCAAGCAGCTGTCTTTAGGATGTGCCAAAGGCTTCCTGTCACCACAGATTCCTCTGAGGGCATGGGTAAGCACATGTTCCGAGTCACAGAGTCACATAGAGATAAGCACACAAGTAAGCTCAAGCATTAACAACTGCCCAGAACAAATCAGAAAAGTGTTTGAGAAACAAATGAGCCCATAAATCAATTTAATCTTAGTAACTGTCTTTTCAAGGCATACATACAGCAAGGGAAGGGGGGGGGACTTACATGTCTGTTACGGGAGCCATCTCTTTAAAAAGCAAAGCTGCAAAATACTGCTAACATCCCTACAGCTGACTCAGTGCTGGGAGTCTGACCACACATGTGCCCGCAAAAGTGCTAACCATCTTGTCTACTGTTTACTACCAGGGTTGCCAAGACTTACCCCCAAAGTGGAGTGGCTTAAAATAAACATTATCTCACAGGCTCTGTGAGTCAGGAGCTGGTGCACAGGTCTATCCTCTGGGCCAAACTGCCACCACCTTCATCAGTTCAGATCAGCTGCGCTCCTTGCAAAAGATCACCACAGGGGGGGCTTGTGAGATGTTGACATTCCCTCAGAGAAGGAGGGAGGAACCCTCACCAAAGCCACGCCTCCTACGCAACTGCTTTAATTTCACAGGGTCTTGCAGGCTTGGGGAGGAGGAGCAGAGCAAATAGGCTGGGAAAGGGTAGAGGAAGGTGCTTCATCTGTACAGCTGTGTAAATACCATGCTGAGGTGTTCAGTGCCCTCGGAGAAGCCACCATCCATGCTGGGCGCAAACTTTCAAGTACGGGTGCTCTGGGATCCCTCACTTCAACCATCATGGCTCTCTAGATCAGTCCAAAAAACTCATTGGTTCCCCAGGGAGAACTTAGTAAAATCAAAACTTGGTTTGTCATTGGGACCCTAGAAGGTGGAGGTAGCCATTGCCTACTCTCCCACACAACCCTACCCAGGGTGAAAAGTCTTACAGCAGGAGTTTTCTGGAATCAGGGAGTATTCACTCAGTTCCATGGTTCTCTCAGGGGCTGGCTGGGTCATAGGAAGGCTTGCCTAAAGAAAGGCAGGAAGGAGGTCCTGCCTCCATGATGGTAGTCACATGACCGTTGACAGGGGTCTTGATATCATGCTATATAGGCCCTTCTTTGTTGTGGTAAAAACAGGGTCTCAAGTACACCAGGCAGACCTCCAACTCTAGGTCTTCCCACTTGGTCCTTCCAAGTACTGGAATTACAGGCATGACTGCACCAGCCCTAAACAGGTCTCCTGAGTATCCTTCAACACAGCAGCTGGCCTTACAGCAGGGATTCTAAGAAAGTCACCAGGCCTCTCACGACACGGTCTCTGACATCACACATCCTCAATTCCACTGTCTTCTATACTTTAGCAACACAGCTAAACACGTAAGGGAAGAGACACGAAAGGGGAGGATATTGGAAATATACAAACCTGATTGATTCTTAGTTTTGTTTTGTTTGCTAAGACAGGGTCTCCCATATCTCAGGTTGAACCGAAATGCTCAAGGATGACCTTGAACTTCTGTTCTTCCTGCCTCTATCTCCCAAGTGCTGGGGTAACAGGCATGAGCCACCCTAACCGGTTGATACAGCGAAGGAGATGGAAGCCAGGACTTCATGTGGGCTACATGAGCACTCAGCCAACTGAGCCGCCTCCCCGACCTATAAACCTGTTCTGAAACCACCATGCTGGGGTGTTCAGTGTTCTGGGAGCAAAAAAGAATGTAAAACACCAGGGTTTCTGAAATGACAATTTTGCAGTTATTAGTAGCGTCATGAAAAGTTTCGAGGGATATTTGGGACTTCAAATTCTGAGCCCAAGAAAAGCAGAAAAGAGGATTTATATGTATATTCTTGTTTTGTCAAGGAGCTGTGCATTTTGTATTTATATCTTTCAACACCTCATTTGTGACAGTTGTTTTTGTTAGTCTTGGAATATTCATATTTCACTGTCTTTTTGGGGCTAAATCAACAACTCAATAGGAAACTATCACAGATAGCGCTAGGCTCAGTAAATATTTTGAGATCAATTAGGAGCCATTTGGCTGAACATTGTATTCTGAAGATAATCACTCAGGCAGTGTGGCTGCTTCCTAAACACTCTGTTTATGTTTCATCAGACAGAATTTGAAAATTGGCCTCATTCAAGTTTTGTTTTCATTGGCAGTACTGGGTAGTCCCTCACCAATTATTCAAATTCACACACACACACACACAAATTCTGGCTACTTTGTTGTGATTCTTGCAGTGGAGTTAGCCCCACTGCATCTGCCTGGTGGTCTGTGTGAAGCTGTTGTGGCAACACCATGAGCCTACAAACCACTGCCCCGGTCCTCAGCAGCTCCCATCCCCACCTCCCTTCTGTCTCACTGTGTGCTTGCCTGGATTGCCTCTGTTCCCATCATGACTGTGAACTGTGAATAGAACAGTCTCCCAGTGCAGAGGAACTTGCAATGGGATCCGCCCTCTCCTCATAGGAAGAGGGCTCTCTCAGCCTTCCCCGGGCCCCATGGCCTCCTTTTTAGGACCAAGCTGTCTACCATGAAGGGATTTGCTATCTGCAAGGGAGTAGCTCACCAGGCATCACACAACACAGCAGAGCATGAGAAGCCATCAGGAGATACTGGGGTCCCTGTGCCTGCTTTTCCTGCCAACAGTGGACTACTTACCCTTGACCAGCAGAAAATGAACTTCAAAGACGATCCTATCACAAGCTCTGAAACCTATGGGGACATCATTTATCCCGACAAAAGGGGATTTGCAGGAGTTATCAAGTAAGGACCCTGCAAGGGTGAGAATATCCTATATCCACAGGCACAGGGAACCACCAAAGCCTTTCCCACGGTCGAGGGGAGATGTGAAGCTGAAACAGGGTCAGCAGAAGAGACAGCACAAGGAGATGCGAAGATGGAGGAGTGGGTACTCAGGAGAGAACGCAGGTGGCACTAGAAAAGGCCACC
This sequence comes from Peromyscus californicus insignis, assembly GCF_007827085.1. Lineage (NCBI taxonomy): Eukaryota > Metazoa > Chordata > Mammalia > Rodentia > Cricetidae > Peromyscus > Peromyscus californicus. Next base: position 62,408,987 of record NW_026294402.1, read on the forward strand.
AGCTCAGTTCTCTCCCGGCATCTGTTGTAGAATATTATTTTAAGGTGTGTTACTTTTGTTCATGTTGCATTTGTTTAACTCTGTGAAGCTGTGTTACTTTGCCCGTCTAAAACCCTGATGGTCTAATAAAGAAGTGAACAGCCAACAGCAAGGCAGGAGAAAGGATAGGTGGGGCTGGCAGGCAGAGAGCATAAATAGGAGAAATCTGGGAGGAGAGGGAGAGAAAGAAGTAGCCAGAGAAGGAGGACTCTAGGTGCCAGCCACCCAGCCACCCAGCCACCCCGTAAGCCACAGAGTAAGAGTAAGATTTACAGAAGCAAGAGAACAGGAGAAGCTCAGAGGCAAAAGGTAGATGGGATAAGTAAAGGAAAGCTGGCAAGAAACAAGCCAAGCTAAGGCTGGGCGTTTATAACTAAGAATAAGTCTCCATGTGTGATTTATTTGGGAGCGGGGTGGCAGGCCCCCCCCAAAAGAAAAAGGAGCAAAAAAATCAAACAACATTTTGGCATACCAACCTGGAGCTCAAATATCCGAGGGCCTTAGAAAGCTGGAAAACAAAAACAAAAGTAATATGGTTTCTTTAAAAAGTTTTGGCCAGAGGCCAGGCAGCAGTGGCACATACCTTTAATCCCAGCACTTGGGAGGCAGAGCCATGTGGATCTAAGTGAGTTCAAGGTCAGCCTGGTCTACAGAGCAAGTTCCAGGACAGCTAGAGTTACACAGAGAAACCCTGTCTTGAAAAACCAAAAAAAAAAAAAAGAGTTTTAGCCAGTTTCTGCCAGTCAGCAAGCCCTTGAGCAACTAGTACCTTAAGTAGGAACAAAAACCTAAGTAAAAATGTCTACCATAGTGCAAGCATCAGCATTTTAGAATTCTAGGAAGGTTGAATGCACAGCATGAACTTCTGACAGGCTTGGCTTTCCTGCCTGAGAAGTAGACAGAGCCAGCTACCAAAGCCCCAGGCAGAGGTCTGTGCTGCTTAGCAGTTTAAAGTTTGTTCATGCAATCAAAAAGGCTAAAAGATTCAAAATAAAAGAGATTCAGACAGAAAAAAACCTCTAAACAGGTTACACTGTGGTTAACAATGTGCGTAGGCTTAAGAAAGGAAAAAGGGTATAGTCATAGAAAGAAATGAATAGTTTAAAAATAATAATAAAATCTTTAAAGAGAGTAAAAGTAAAAGAAAAAGAAAAAAGCCACATAAGATGGGAAATACACAGGGAGTCTGGATCCTGTATGTTGTTATGTTAATTTTGAGTTTTTTGGTTGTTGAAAAGCAAAGGATAGCTTCAAAGAGACCTGGAATTGAAAGAGGGACTGTTGAAATAAATCAGCCTATATACTTTAAGAATGCCTTAACTTTACAAAAGTAAAAAAATATATTTGTCAAATGGAAAACAAAAATGCTTTGGAGTTTTGTTCCCACAGGAGATGAGAGGCTGTGGATTCCTTTAGGGTTAATATGGAACAGGTTTGATCAGGCGAGACCTCCTGAATCTTGACAGGTGATTATCTATCAGCAAAAATTACTCCTGGTCTTCCCAGAACTTGGCCATTATCTCATTTTCTCTCTGGGACCTTAAAGATACTTGGTCTATAGACAGCAGGAAGCAGTATGGAGAAAACTATACCCATATCCCCAAGAGGGGTGTGGGTGGTTTTTGGTTATTTGGTGGGTTATGGATGTTTATTATCATTGAGAGGAATATAGAATATTGATACAAATTTAAAGTTATTTTTGTTATACTGTATATATGTTTCTACTCTTGTTTGAACGATTTATGAATATTGATAAAAAAAATTAAGGTTATTTTCATTACAACATATTGTATGTATGTATGTATGTTTCTATTTTTGTTTGAGGCATTGTGCCTATGCAGTTCATTTGGAAATGTTGGGTGAAGTTCTCGTTTTTGAAAGCTATTATTATAAACTGTATAGGATAACCAGACACATAGGATAGTGGTTAGTCATTTAAAACAATCATAATTATAGATATGTTAGGTATGCTTTCCAGATCATATAGAGATATATTTTAGATAGATAGATGGTCTTCAAACCTTTCAAAGGCCTACAGAATATGGTGTTTAATTATGTTTTGTTAACTTAGGGCTTTTCATGACAATGAGACACATCTGCTTCTGGCAGTACCAATTTACTTCAGAGATGATGGGCACTGAAGAAACTTCTTATGGAGTTTGCTTTTATTGTGGCAAGGTTAGACACTGGGCAAAGAAACTGCTCTTGCCTTTGCTGACAATGTGCTGTGCAAACTGGACATGCAGGACACACAGGAAAAAGACTGTTGAACTTTGCCAAAACAAAGCAGGACAATCCTTCAAGATTCCTACTGCACAGAAGAGTCTGCCAGATATTCTGCAGGACACAGAGGAAAATGACTGATGAACTTCGTCAAAACAAAGCAGGACAGTCCTTCAAAATTCCTGCTTTATAAAAGAATCTGCCGGATACTCTAGGCCTGTAGGCTGAAGATGGATGCCCCAATGTTGCAGAGGAGCTTTGGATGACTGTTGGACCTCAGTTTGACCCAAAGAACCTAAGTAAAAGGCCAAGCATGGTGGCACATATAGTACCAGTGCCAGGTGAACACAGACAAGAGGATTCTGAGGCCTTCTGGCCACTAGCATAATTAAAAACAGTGAGCCCCAGGTCCCAGTGAAGAGACCTTATCTCAGAAAAGCAAGGCAATCTGGTCTGGTGAAACCGCTCAGTGTGTAAAGGTGCCTGCTGGGTAAGCCTGCCAACCTAAGTTAGATCACTGGATCCAACAGGCGAAAGAAGAGAGTCAACTCTGGAAAGTTGTCCTTTGACCTCTACAATGAGCTCCTGCATGAGCACACTCACAAAATAAGGAATAAAACATATTTTTAAGTAAGGTAAAGAGCTCCTGAGGGACAACATTTGAGGTTGGCTTCTAGCTCCCCCACATGCATGCACCTACACACACCTACATGCACACACACAGACGTGTGTGCACACGAATAAAAAAGAAATAAAAATTAACTAATTGAAAATATAAAATGTATCCCAAGTTATCATGTAACCAACCAGCAGACTCTAGTGATCTAGACAGGTACCCAGGCATCAGCTCACGTCTACTTCATCAGGGAACCCCAGGAGCCCCACCCAACCCAGGCCGACTCACTCTTCCCCTGCTCCTGTGCTGAAATCAGCGGAGCTGATTCATCCAAACTTCTGAGTCACCCTCCTCACTGCAGACCCTGCAGCCACAGCAGCAGCCGAGCAATGTCTCGGGGCAGGGAGGCTAAGGCCAGTGCTGGGAGTTCAGTAGCTGCTTAAAGGTCACCTCCTCCTCCTCCTCCTCCTCCTCCTCCTCCTCCTCCTCCTCCTCCTCCTCCCCAGGTCACTCTCCCTCATGCTTTCTCCGTACAACTGCACTTGTCTCTTGGGAGCCACACAGCTGGCCAAAGGACACAGTGCCAAATGCAGGCCACGAGTGCTGTGCTCGCTGGCTTCCCTGCTACACAGCAGGAGATACTTAAGTGACTGCCTCTGCTCTGAGGAGGGAGGGTATTTTTATCACAGAAATAGTTCCATGGAACACAACATCTGGGTGAGACAGCTTCTGTCCTGACTACTAGGCTGTCTCACTAATAAGACCCATGCCAAAGCCTGGAGGCTTTTGACACCAGGGTTTGTTAGGGCGGAGCCTATTCGGAACGCCCCCTTCTTTGTTCTACCAACATCTGGCAAGAAGCAGCTCCTGCAGAAGGAGGTCAAGGCAACCCTGGAAGAAAAGAGAAGCCATTATTTCTGACAGCCCAACTTTCCAGTCCCTTTAAAGCCCAGGCCCACCGGAGTCACACAGGAGAGCAATCCAGAGAAGGGGACATCACTTTTAAAGTGGGCATGAATAAACCAGGAGAATAGACCATGAATAATACAAGGATGGACCAGACAGAGCACGCAGAACAGCAAAGCAGGAAGCAGCCTACGGGGGCTTAGGCAGGCCAGCAAGGCTCATCCCCAGGGAGCGTTATCATCCCGTTTAATATGGGATCTGCCACAGAGACCTGACGAACAGCAATGCAGTATGACAATGGCTTGGAGAAACGTACGTCCAGCAAACGTTACAGACCAGCAAAGCGAGCACTCACAGGAGTGTCTCTGCAAGCCAGGATGGAGGGAGGAAAACTGGGCCACGCGGAGACAAAGCCAGGCCTCTGTGGGCAAAGACAGAAGAAGCTTCCACGCTCGTCTTACATCACCTCTCAGAAGTCTGAGCAGAGGGTGTAAGAATCTCTCAGAATCGATAGCACCAAACACCGGAAAGGAGCTTGCAGCAAAGGGCTGGGCAAGTCTAGGAGGCTAGACCACAAGATGGAAAAAGCTTCTTGGCCAAAGGTCTGCTGGCTAGATAACTCTGCAGACAGGACTCGGGGAGATGGTTCTGTGGGTAAAAAAACACTTGCTGAGAAAACATAAAGACCTGATTTGGATACCCAGCACCCACTTAGAAGTCCATCACTGTGACATATGTCTCTAACCCCAGTACCAGGGTTGCACCTACACACACACACACACACATACACACACACACACACACACACACACACACACACACACACACACACACACACACACACGCACGCACGCATGCACACACACACACGCACACAAGCACATACACACATATGCACATGCATACATACACACAAATAAAAACAGTTTTAGACTTTTCACATTTAGTTTTCAAAATAATTTTTAAATGGTTTTAAGGTTAGTTACCTTTTACGCTACTAAGAGTCCTTGGTTGGAGACACTCATTTTATATTTGTAGGGGTTTGTTTATTTTTAGAGACAGGATCTCACTATGTAGCCCTGGTAGGCCTGGCACTCACTATATAGACTCATCTGGCTTCAAACTCATAGAGGTCCACCTGCCTCTGCCTACTGAGTACTGGGATTAAAGGCATTCGCACCACATCTGGGAACATTTTATATTTTTAAGAGAAAAAATTTTAAACTAATCTTCTGACCTGAAATTCTACAGACATAACCATCTCATTCTGTTAAAAAAGCATTTCAAAGAGCCAGGCATGGTGGCGTATGCCTTTAATCCCAGCACTTTGGAGGCAGAGGCAGGCAGATCTTTGAGTTTGAGGTCAACCTGGTCTACAAAGCGAGTTCCAGGACAACCAGGACTATTACACAGAGAAAGCCTGTCTTGAAAATAAAACAATCAAAATCCAAAGAAGCTAATTACAATATTGATCAAAGAAAAGAAAGATGGGGCTAGAAAAGGTTTAAAAGATAGCCAGGGAGCCAGGTAAGGTGGCGCATGCCTTTAGTCCCAGCACGTGGAAGGCAGAGGCAGGAGGATCCCTGTGAGTTTAAGGCCAGCTTGGTCTACATAGAGTTCTAGGACAGCCAGGACTACATAATGAGATCCTGTCTCAAAACAAACAAGCAAAAAGTAGTCAGGAATGAGAGAACGGGTGACTGTATGTGAAAATATGTAATATCATAAAAAGCAATATGTAGTCATTACACAATGGTCTATGACATATTATGTTTCAACCTTATCACAAAGAATAACACTGTTTATAAAAACACTTCCTCAGAACAAAGGCTTGTGGAGGCACTGTATAATTTAGTCTTGATGTCAGCTGAAGAGTATTTTTCCCCTCACATAAAGTTAATAGTTAACAGCATTTATAAGTGGGCATGAGATCTCTGCAAGGAAGGACAAACTCTGCAAATTCTAATTCTTTCCTTTCCTTAGAACTGTGAGTTTTCTTTTTGTTTGCTTGTTATGGTTTTGGTTTTGTTAGGTTTGGTTTGGTTGTAAATGGAGAAAAACTTGCATTTCAGGGTTCCAAATGACAAAGAATTCTGACTAGACATCACATTGGACACATCATTTTTGACAAAATTATCAAACAGATCAGAATACCCAGGCTAGTTGGAATGAAGATGCTTCTGGGTACTTAGTCATAGTACCTCTGTGTCCCCAGTCCTCTGTGTTGCACAGTCCTCTGTGTTGAATCTTCTCTGTGAACAACACTGGTCCTGCTCTTGGGTTCGTGAATGGGGAAGAAAATTGGACATCTAGCCTTGAAGCATAGGCAAGAAAGAAAGATAGCAAAGTATGACATTCACACAACACTGCACATGCAGCAGGGAAGCAGTGACTATGACCTTCCCACAGGGCAGTGCAGGGAGTGTGGAGCTCACTCAAGCACAGAGCATGCAGGGGGAAAGCAGTATGGCTCTCACACAGCACTGCACATGCAGGGGCAGTACACTCACTGACTATGGCACTCACACAGCACTGCACATGTGGGGCAGTGCACTGACTATGCCTCTCACACAGCACTGCAGATGCAGGGGCAGTGCACTCACTGACTATGGCTCTCACACAGCACTGCACATGAGGGGCAGTGCACTGACTATGGCACTCACACAGCACTGCACATGCAGGGGCAGTGCACTCACTGACTATGACACTCACACAGCACTGCACATGCAGGGGCAGTGCACTCACTGACTATGACACTCACACAGCACTGCACATGCAGGGGCAGTGCACTCACTGACTATGGCACTCACACAGCACTGCACATGAGGGGCAGTGCACTGACTATGGCACTCACACAGCACTGCCATGCAGGTACAGTGCGCTCACTGACTATGGCACTCACACAGCACTGCACATGAGGGGCAGTGCACTGACTATGCCTCTCACACAGCACTGCACATGCAGGGGCAGTGCACTGACTATGGCACTCACACAGCACTGCACATGCAGGGGCAGTGCACTGACTATGACTCTCACACAGAATTATTTTGCAGTGGGGAGAGATGCTATAGGTCTGCAGAAGGAAGGCTGCAATGAATATCACTTCAGCAGAGCTTTATTAAGGGAGTTGCAGCCACAGGGCTGCCAAGGGGGAGAGCCAACTTCCAGGTCAGAGGGAAAGCTTCATCAGGGCAGACAGCCATCAGGAACAGAGAGAACAGGCTCCTCCTTGAAGGGAGAGAGTCTTCAACTTCCTTTTGTTCCCTTCAGATCCCAGAGTATCAGAGGTATACCCTGCACACCACAGGCAGTGCAGTAGGGCTCTGAAGAGAAAGATCCTTCAGCCCGTCACATTCAGGGGACAAACAGGGTTTCTTGTGCTTATAGGTTCCCAGGGGGAGGAAGCTCCATATATGTGATATAGCCTCCAGGCTAGGATATGACATGATAAAAGTCGCCTGAGTCTGGATGGTAGAGAGTGAGAAGCAGGCCTGGGTTGCAGCCGTAGGTGGGAGAGTGACAACTCACTCTGGGAAGCGGCAAGGTGACAGCACACTTTCTTATCCGCTCTCGAGAGAAAGCGTGGGGCCATGTCTCCATTCCAGGAGAAAGAGGTAGATAGAGAATCCTGTGGTCTAACAAGAATAAGCTGGGTCTCTCTCTGCCTTGGCAAGCTAAAACATGGTCATCTAAAACATCCCTCCCCCATGGGCACAGACTTTTTGAAAATAGACTCTTCCATAACTCCATTGAATTTTGTACTTTGTCATTTTAAAGTAAAACAAGAACCAGACATGATAACTGTAATCTAGTACTCAGGGAAACGGAGGCAAGAGAGACAAAGTCAAGATCTGCTTGGGCTATGAAGCAAGTTCAAGGCCAGCCTAGGCAATTTAGCAAGACCCAGTCTCAAAAGGAAAAGGAAGGCTTAGGGTAGAGCTCAGTGGTAGAGCACTTCCCTAGGGTCACTCCCCCAAGAGGGAGAGAGAGGGGAGGGGAGGGAGGGGCTGCAGGCACAACAAGGGGAGCCTGTGGCCAGTCTGGCCATACCAATGCTTCTTCATACACAGGCCCAAAGGCTTGCAATGCTGACATCCTGACCTGAAACTACCAGTGAGAAAGCACCCTCTTGTTATGAGCATGTATCTTTTTATTCAGGATATCAACAGGCTATAAATTACTTCTGAAACTCTGTATAGTCAGAAGAGGTTTAAAGGAAATACAAACACCACCTGTGTTATAGGAAAGAATGTACTTTCAGTCCGGCTCATCTACACCACCTGTTCTTTGCCATTACCTCACATAACCTAAGACCCCGGAGAGGTTTGCATGCCTGAATTCACAAAAGCCTGGGGACACCTGCTGTGTGATCTCATGTGTGGACTTGTCATTACAGGAGACAATAAGACCACCGTTCCAACCCACAGGCCTTCCTGGTCTTCATGTGGACAAGGTTCCTTTGTTCCTCCTCTAGCAGACTGGAGTCAGGGATGCAAATGGAAGGAAGGATGCTGCAAATGCAGTCTAGGGCTAGGCCCCGAGTTCAAGTACAAGGGAAACCTCATCGATCCCTGCATCATCCCGGCCCTGTGCTAAGTGGCTCACTGTATAAAGAAAGACAAAGCAGTTGGCTTTGGGTAACATGAAACATCAGGCAAACTCAGAGGAAACCACTGCCAGTCCTTGAAGGATGCACAGCCAGAATAAACACAGAGAAGTCAAAGAACCTCTATCTACAACTGCCTTCTAAACAAAATCACGTCTCCAGGTCATGCTAAAGAAACAGGCCAAGGAAACAGACCACTGGCCATCAGGAGCCTATGTGAGAAACAGTACAAGGGGAGACACCACAGCAAGATCCAGGGGCGAAAAGCTATTGCACTGCAAATCTTGACTTTGACCCTGGCTCAGCCTTTATTCCTGGTAGAAAAGCAAGGTTAACTCCAGACCTTAAAGGACAAAGGGGCGGTATTATTTCAATGCAATTGTCACACCTGGCATCTCACACCCCAACAGAGAGTTATCTGCACCAGTTCAGCAGAAGGACCTGCAATATAAGCAAGAGTGTGGCTCCAATCTGTCAGTGCCTGCAGTGTGGGAACAGGCATGCACATTTCATGTGGATAATTGGCTAAATGAAGAAACTCAATGCCTTGGCCCAACCATGAACTACACACAGGTACATGAAGCCAAATATTGACAAGTCAAGTTGAAAACTTAAAATCCATTAAAACGCCAGGTCTGTGTGTCTGACACAGAGAACAGGCTAAATAAAATCTGAGCACAATGAAGCTGTTTGGAAATTATCTTTGATACAGAAGTGCCCGAGTGGCCAGAAATTCTTTCTTTATGACACAGTGAGCCAACTCCTGATCCTTCACTTCCTATCTCCCCACTGTGAGCCATCGAGGACTGGGTTATAGCCATAGAGCCCTGAGCCACAAGCACCTACCACCTCTAAGGCTGGCAGAGGCAGTACAAAACACCCACCCCCCAAATTTACACCTCTCTTTCCTGTTTATATCTGACTACCAGATAGCGATTTCTTCTGAACTGAAACAGTCCCTTCCCAGAAGGAGGGAGAAGGCCCTAAGACTGGGAAAGTAGAAGCAACTGGCAAGGCTCAGGAAGATCCTGAAAGTTACACAATTCACAAGGTTCCTCTAAAAAACAGCAAGCAATTGCTCGGGAGAAGGGACTCTCCAGACAACCAAGCTACCTACAAGTTGGCCAAGGAGTTCCAGGAATGCAGCTTTCATGAGATGTCACCCTTATTAGGGCGAGCTTCTCGGGGAATACAGCTGCTTTTGCGTCACCCATGCTCATGTCAGTAACCCCAATAAACTCACTAGTCCACTGAGCTGGACATCAGTGGAATCACTCCTGTGATCTGCCTTCTGTGCCCTACCTGCAGTGACTAGGCATTTGTTCACATCCCCTCAGCAAAAGTCGCACAACACAGTACCACACCACCCGAGGCCGAACCTAACGAAAAGGACCAACATAATTTAAAACTGTCTCCCTGGGAAGGTCCTTCCTAGGGACATGCTGAAGGTATGAGGGAGCAAAATCCAAATGAGTAGTAAATAATGAGCAACCCACTATCTGTTGTCCACAAAACCGTATTTCTAGTCAGGGTCACTGCACAAGCCTCTATTCCCAGTACATGGGAAGCTGAGACAGGAGGACTACCAGGAGTTGGCAGCAGCTGCACTACGGATAACCTGCCTCAAAGAAAAATGACTTGACTCATGGCCCAGGAAGTGAAGAGCAGAAGGAGCCCCATGTGAGACCAACAATCCAGGCTGTTTCACCCCGCTACCACACTCCTGCAGTGTGACCCAAGTGAGTCCCTTCATCCGAGGCCTCCCTAAACAGTGGGTACACCTGCCACCTGGACAGCAGGAGAGTTAAGCTGCAAGACTGGGCACCAGATGCTCAGCCCAGCACCTCGGATGCTGCAAGGCCTCCATACATGGCTTTCTGAACAGTCAACGGCTCAGAAGAAGAATCGGTTTCGTTCTTAGAAAACAGGAACCAGATACGTTGGAAGTGTCTATGGAGGTGACTGGCCAGCCGTGCAGCCAACACTACTACGTGGGAATCAGGCATGATTTCAGGGTGCACTCATCACATGGACTCGGGGCTCCCCTTTCAGCCCCTCCTGTCACACACCTCCCTCCTGCAATGCCCCTCAGGCCCTCACCCTACCTGCTCTAAGGTGTCTGAGCCTCTAAGAGTCACTTGCCCGTGTTGCGTAAGGCCAGCCGATGCTGCCTGCTCTTCCAAATGGAAAAACCCCAGCTGTTTTAAGAGCTACAGACAGCATACCCACCGCACAGAGGCCTTGGAGGGTTTCAAGGCATCAATCCGAGCGGCATGATATTGAAGAAAGGATCCAGAAGCTAAGACCACAACCTACAACAGCCGTAATGAAGGTAAGGAACAAGTACCAGACATAAAACACAAGACAAAGTCCTGCCAGGCCTTCAGCAAATTCACACACACACACACACGTATGTACGTACGTACGTACGTCAGGGGGTTCACTAAGTCACACTCGATGATGACAAATCACTGTGCTGGGAACTTCAGAGCAATAGGCATTATTTCTCCAAATATGGTCTATAAGCACAGCTGACTCTTAGGCCTCACCCAGTCCTCCCACAGCAGGATCTACAGTTTATTTTAATTATGAAAACATACTAATTGAGCTGGGCGGTGGTGGCGCACGCTCTTAATCCCACCCCTCAGGAGGCAGAGGCAGACAGATCTCTGTGAGTTTGAGGCCAGCCTGCTCTACAGAATGAGTTCCAGGATAGCCAGGGATACACAGAGAAAAACTGTCTTGAAAAACAAACAAAAACCATATTAACTGAACAATAATGGAATGCACTGTGATATTTCAGTACATGAATATGTCCTGAGAACTGGAAATTTAACAAGGTACCTTAGCAACTTTGCCTGAGGGTACTTAGAACCCCGCAGTCTACTCAGATAGGGCTGATAGTTGACTTGGGTTTTGATGTGACCTCTTCCTTCTTGTTGGATTGAGTTCCATGACAGCATGTCAACTCTGAATGGCTGGTGTGCACTTAATAAGTTAAGTGTCGCCGGGCGGTGGTGGCACACGCCTTTAATCCCAGCACTCGGGAGGCAGAGCCAGGCAGATCTCTGTGAGTTCGAGGCCAGCCTGGTCTCCAAAGCGAGTTCCAGGAAAGGCGCAAAGCTACACAGAGAAACCCTGTCTCGAAAAACCAAAAAAAAAAAAAAAATAATAAGTTAAGTGTCAAATGAATGGGCAGTCTACCAACTGACTGATAGAAGAAGGCATCTACATTGTGGTAAGTACAAAGAAAGATTCTTTAACGATGGAGAAGGAGACAGACAGACAGACAGACAGACAGAGACGTGTGAACTCTTGGGTGGGGAAAGATGTGGCAGTAGGATGGAACAGGCTGAATGAGGAGGTATGCATATGCCCCAGGGAAACGGTTCCTAGGGAGACCATGGTACCTGCATCTGCCATCATATGGACTGTCCTGCTATAGACCAGAAGCAATAGCCAGTGTGGCTGTATGGTGAAAGGGAAGGGAAGAGACAGGACGATAGAGATGGTATGTTTAGCTCTGGTAGTGGCTGGTGGTGAGGACAGAAAGGTCACATGCAGATTTTCAGCAGCCATCTCTAAGGCTTTTGGAACTGGACACAAGAGAGCCTGGCCCTAGTAGGCACATTCAACCTTTTGACATTGTAACATAATGTTGTTATCTACAAAGTTCAAACTGGAGTACCATGTGATTGTGTTATCAAAAGATAGATAGATAGATAGATAGATAGATAGATAGATAGATAGATAGATATCACTAAAAAAGTCGTATGTTTTAAGTAATTTCATGATTTGTATTGAGCCAAATTCATAGTTATTATAGGGCACACACAGCCAATGGCTGAAGGTCAATTGTGCCTGCATGGAATGAGCCCATCAACCAGGCCTGGATGAACTCTTTAACTGCTGCTCACAATCTCTTTAGGCTCATGAAATAGCAACATGAACATTACTCACGGTCTTCAACAAGCTGATCCAGGAATTTAGGGACATCCAAGCACCAGAGGGGCCTCGATTCCAGTCCAGATGTTACCCTGCAGCAGCGCACTGGCAAAGGAAACACAAATGCCAGTTCAGAGACCTCATTAAGAAATGTCTTGGGCCGGGCGGTGGTGGCGCACGCCTTTAATCCCAGCACTCGGGAGGCAGAGCCAGGCGGATCTCTGTGAGTTCGAGGCCAGCCTGGGCTAACAAGTGAGTTCCAGGAAAGGCGCAAAGCTACACAGAGAAACCCTGTCTCGAAAAACCAAAAAAAAAAAAAAAAAGAAAAAAAAGAAAAGAAATGTCTTAGTGAGCCAGGTGTGGTGGCACATGCCATTAATCCCAGCACTTGAGAGGCAGCGGCAGGCAGAACCCTGAGTTGGAGGCTAGCCTAGTCTACAGAGCTATTTTCAGGACAGCCAGCGCTACCCGGAGAGACCCTATCACCAAAAAAAGAAAAACAAAGTATTAGTTACTTGCTCATGGCTGTGACAAAATACTTGATAAGAAGAGCCTAATGGAGAAAAGGCTTATTCTGCTTATCCTGGCTCATTTTCCAAAGCACAGCCCATCAGGTGAAGACATCATGGCAACCGGAGCAGGACACAGAAAGCCACAGCATCCAATCGGAAAGCCGAGAGAGACGAATGCTAGTGCTCATCTCACTTTTTTATTCAGTGCAGGGCTCCAGCCCATGGCATGGTGTCACCCACATTTACTGGTTTCTCCACTTCAGGTAACCCAGTCTAGAAACCCTGGCAGAGACATGCCCAGAGGCTTGTTTCCATGGTGATGCTAAATCCTATCAAACTGGCAATCAAGATGAAGGATCACAGCAGGGGAGCAACATCCTCACCACAGTGAACACTCCTGATTGGATTTCAGACTATGAAGAGGGAGGAGTGGAATTTCTGGTCTCCAGGCACAGTGCAGCCTCGGAGCTGGCAAACTTCCGGTCTTCAGCCTGAGAAGGAGACTCCATCTACCCACTGCAGACCAAGTATAGTCGCTCAGAGTCCCAGGGACCCTGGGAAACCAGTGGCTGGAGGTGCTCAGTTCAGATATGATGCCAAGGCACAGAACACAAACAGGCCTTGCCCCAAATCAGCAGCACGGGATGAGAACCAACAACAGGCAGTTACCGTCCTAATAAAACTCCATGTCTAAACAAACATTATCCTTGTTCTGTCTGGCTTGAGACAAGGGAGGAGTTCCGAATCTTAACCATTTCTCTAATTCATTCATATTCTCCCCCTTTCTCTTTCCCTCTCTCTCTTCCCTCCTTCTCCCCTCCTCTCTAGTCCAAAAAGACCTACACCAGCCAAACTGAGGTTCCTGGTTTTCCTTTAAAAAAAAAAAAATCAGAGTTAAAAAAAAAAACAACTGTTTTGTGTGCATGGAAGAAGATTATCTAAATCCTTCAGCAAGAAATCTAAAGATATAAAAACCAAATATGCATCTTTGAGATGTAAAGAACACAGACCAAGAGAAAACATTCCAGCCAGCCCTGCACTTCAAGTTGGCAGACGTGGGAGAACCTTGAATCTGAGATGTTCACCACAGGCTAATGTTTCATTCTTGATCCCCTGGCTGCTAGTGCTACTTTAGGAAGCTGTGGACCCTGAAGGAGGTGGGGGGGGTAGCTAAATTAAGTCAACAGTGGCATGTGTTTGAAGAGTAGAACTGTCCCCTCTTTCTGATCCATCACGAAGTGGGGAGGCTCTGACATACACTTCTACCACCGTGAACTCCACCTTGCATTCCACACCACGACAGGATGAACCTCTCTAAAATTGTGAGCCAAATGTTAGTTTTCCTCCCTGAAGGAAAGTTGTTTCTGTCAGATGTTGTGGTCACAGAGATTAAAAAAAATTAATGGATATGAGAGCCAAGGGACTAGAATCCATTCCAGGAAATACTTGGGGACCATAGGTGAGATTCAAGGGACGAGAGCCTATCCCAGGAAATGCTTGGAAACCAGAGATGAGATTCAAGGGAACTGAACCCATCCCAGGAGATGCTTGGGGACCATAGGTGAGATTCAAGGGACGAGAGCCCATCCCAGGAAATGCTTGGAAACCAGAGATGAGATTCAAGGGACCTGAACCCATCCCAGGAGATGCTTGAGGACCATCAAAATTAGGACATCTTAAAGAATGGCAGACTGACTCCTGTCCCATTTCATTTTGATGAAATGAAAAAGACAATCAAAATGCTCATTCTGTAGGAAATGAGGCTTCTGATTATGGTCTGGGTTCTTAAATTAAATCTTCACCTAATTATATGTTGAACATAATCCTCTAAACAGTTGCCTCTCCTCCTAGATTTTAGCTGCAGCTGGTCCTGACTAACTACTGCAACCCAGCAGCTTATGCCTAACCCATGGATGCCAGAACAGCTCACCTGTAAAATGGGAAATAAGGTAAAGAGATGAGGTAAGCCCAAGGCACTCTGCTAATACAAAATTTGACAACTCTCTTCACTCTGGGAACACAGAGCTGAATAAACTTCACACGACATTGGCTTCCACAAAGTATAATGACTTGCTGACTTTGAGGAAGGGGCCGTCAGTCTTTATCAATCTGAGTTGCTGTGTCTCTTTGGCAATCATTATTACGTTGGTGTAACAGAGTTAAGTTATGTTAGTTATATTCTGTCTGTAGAGTCAGCTCCAGCCTCCCTCCCTACCCCACTACACACACTAAATGGGGATTTGGATCTGTTTCCCCAAAGATCCATTACTTTTTATAAGGCAAAGTTAAGGTTTCTTTTGCACAAAGCAGAATTCAGACAATGAGGTCATTTGTTTGGAAACTACAGCAACCATTCCAATATTTTTTTTCTCCTGTGTTCACATTCTAGTTACTCTGGATCATGAGAAGGAGACAGAGATGTCAGAGAAAAATGCAAAGGCTTCTAAAACCACCCACAGCATGGTCAAGGCCTCCATACTGGGATACCCAGGCACACAGCTAACTGTCACTTCCCATCCAATAGTTAGACACTTGTCAACCCAAGAAGCCAATGAAGACAGAGACAAACCAAATATAAGACTAGAAATGGTCAACAGTCCCCAGATCCATCTAAACAAGCACATAAAACTGTCCCACAGTGTCTACAATGTTCCTTATTCTCAAGGGAGAAAAGGGACCGGGAGTAGAGAGCTTTGAAAACTCCTCCAAAAATCCAATGGCCCTTTAAGCCTGAGAGGAGAACAGAGTCAATTGTGTATCCAGTGTCTGTTCCTCAGTGCAAGGATCCCCTACATTACCATGTTCCAGAACCCTCTTCTGCAATTCTCTCAACTACCCTCCACAAGCGAAGTCATGAAAGAAGACCTGTTCTGTGAAGGGACCCCATGAGCGGAGAAGGCTGGCTTCTTGCAGCAGATGCAATGGATAGTGTGGCTCTCCTGGTAGCCAGGATTGCTCAGGACTGCTGGAGGTCTCGTCTAAGAGCCTCAGCATGGATCTTCTCTTACAAAGCTCAGTACTCAATTTCCAAGATTAATAGTAATGATAATAGATAAAAGCACACAAAAAATATCCGTAGTTCTAATGAGAGACAAAAAGGGAGTGGATCCAGATGGGAGGAGAGGTGGGGGAGAACTGGGAGGAGTAGAGAGAAGGGAAACCATAATCAGGATATATTATGTGAGAAAAGAATTTATTTTCAATAAACATTTAAAAAATAAAAATAAGCAAATAAATAAAAGAATATGCATAGTGAGCTGAGTGGTGGTGGCTCACGTCTTTAATTCCAGTACTCGGGAGGCAGGGGCAGGTGAATCTCAGTAAGTTCGAGGCCAGCTGGTCTACAAACAGAGTTCCAGGACAACCAGGACTATTACACAGAGAAATCTTGTCTCGAAAAAAAACCAACCAAACCAACAAAAGGATATGCATAGTAATCATTTTGTTCTTGTATGAAAACTAGAAAATTATCTACTAAATATTTTTATGACATGTCATATTTTAGTGAATTTTTAAACACAATTTTGTTTCTTTTTTAAAAAAGACTTATATTCTTTTTAATTATATGCATGGAGGCAGGAATATACGAAAATTCATGCGGGTGTCCACAGAGGCTCAATCTCCCTGGAGCTGGAGTTAAGGTACATGTGAACTGCTCAATGTGAGCTATAGGAACCAAACGAGAGCAGTGCATCTTCTAACCACCGAGCCATCTCTCCAGCCCTTTGTTTTCTTTTTTTAAAGACTGATTTATTTTTATATGTATATGAATGCCTGCTTGTCTGTATGTGTATCACATATTTATGAGCAGATGCCGCTAATTTATTAGCAGAGGCCAGTAGAGGGTGTCCCACCGCTGAAACTGGAGTTACAGGAAGGTATGAACCACCAGATATGGACGCTGGGGACTGAACTTGGGTCCTCTGGAAGATCAGAACCATCTCTCCAGCCCTATAATTTTGTTTCCTTAAAATCCGAGCCTCAGATCATATTTCATTCAAAAACCAAGAGTATTTTCCCAATAATAATCTAGATGGGGGCTGGAGAGATGGCTCAGAGGTTAAGAGCACCGTCTGCTCTTCCTGAGGTCCTGAGTTCAATTCCCAGCAACCACATGGTGGCTCACAACCATCTATAATGAGATCTGATGCCCTCTTCTGGCATATGGCAAACTTGCAGAAAGAACACTGTTTACATAATAAATAAAATTAAAAAAAAATCTAGATGGGTGTTCTATTTTTTATATGTTACTATGTCTTCACATCTGAGCACAAATATCTGGACCCTCTGAAAAGAAATAATCAGTATTTTCATTTTTAAGATAGAGAGATGCTGGTCACCTCTTAGGGGAAAGGAAGGCATGGACTCCATGGGTGTCCATTTTACTCCTTATGACTGATCCCTCCTAATTCTGTTGGCCTTGAACTCCTAAGCTCAGGTGATCCTCCTCAGCCTCCCAGCTAAATGTGACTACAGGGAGTTACCACAGCACTAGGCCTTGAAAATCTATCTAGACATTTTAAGAATCACAATAAAACATTAAAAAAACAAAACAAAAACAAGCAAATGAAAACAACAAAACAGATTCAAGCCAGTGAAGGGAATCTTCCAGGATTGTTCTGAGAATTATTCTCAGCCTGTTTTAAGATGCCAGAAAAATGTGAAGTGAGCCCCAGAGCCTATCAAGGGCGGGGTCTGACAAGCCAGGCAGAAGGCTCTAGAGACATTGTCTATAAATACATCTTCCCTTTGGAAAGTCTACACCTTGGCACAGTCCTGCATTCTGAGCTCATGCCATGCTGGGCCAGCGCTGGGTACCTGTGCACCCAAGGGTCTTCTCTGACACATCCTGTAAGTCTATTTCCTGCGGCACATTGTGTCACCAGGAACAATGTTCTTATGCTGTCCTTAGCCGCTGAGGGACAAGAGAAGGGCCAGATATTCTGCAGATCTGGGAGGACCCTGCTTCCTCCTGCTGAGACACTAAACCCAGGTTCCTTCATCCTCCCCCTCCAGTACCTCATCCTCTCTTTGCCTTTCCTATGCAAATTCTGCTCATTGGCTGAATCCCATCAAGTCATCCATCTGCCATAAAATGGATAAGAGATAGAGATGTGGACAGTGCGTCTCAACCTCTAGCCCTCCCCACACTCACCAGAAGCATCTTGACCGAATTAGTGAGTAAGAGCATGTCATCTAGACTGTTCTGAAGGTCTCATTGGAGACGGAGTTTGTCATCTTTTAAGTCAATATCCTCATTCCTTTCGTGTTGCTAAAACAGAAGATGTGGGACCAGAAGACTGATTTTTACAAACAAACAAAAACAAAATAAAACACATTATTTCTGGATATGAGGTTCATATCCAGACAGGGCCTTCATGACTGTGGCATCCCAAGGTAGAAGAAGTATGGGAGTAAAAGTGTAAGAGGGGACAAAGCAGCCTTGGCAAGAAAACCTACTATACAGTGCGTATAGTACGCACATCTGTGGGTGGGGACATGTGTGCCTATTCGTAGAGGCCAGAAGTTGGTGTCAGATGTCACTCTTCAAGTGCTGTCTACTTTGGTTTTTTGAGACAGGGTCTTTCCCCAGGCCTTGGGGCTCCCCAGATAGACTACACTAGCTGACAAGCACTACCTGGGATCACAAGCATGTGTTGCAATGCTCAGCTTTTTACATGCATGCTGGGAACCTGTACTCATGCATGTGAGGCAAGCATATTTAGCCCAGACAGCCCAACAAAGCTGCCTTCCGAGTCCAAAACCTACTCTGAAGACAGCTGATCTACTCTCGTGGCCATGGCATTAGTACATGCGTGGGGCACAGCCCTCGTGGCCTGAAATCCTCTTAACCAGGCCTGGCTTCCCGTATTATGTCACTGGGAATTAAGACTACACACAGGGACTTGGATGGACATTTAAATTCCAGTAGCTATAATAGTCAAAAAGCGACACTGATACTTAGTAGAATTTTGACCTGGTTTTAGGCAGTGCACATGGACCTAACTAACACCCAGGACAAGCATACAGGCCTAATTACTGTAGTTCCTTTTTTCTGCTGAGGGTCTCTTCTTCTCTCCCAAGTCTGCTATTTAAAAAGCAATCACAGAACCGACTTTTCAAGATGTTTGTGTGTATGTGTGCATATGTGTGTCTCTGTTTACGTGTGTGTATTCACGAGTGGGTGGGTGTGTTCCAACACATGCATGCACATACAATTCTTGACTGACTCACAATAATAGCTTTACAGGGAAACCATTGTTAAGAGTTCAGGAAGAGACAAGTCTTGCCAACTCCAAAAGAACAAAGGGTTTTAGCAATCAAAGTGGGAACATTATTGTTCTCACTCCCTCAAGCCCCCGCCCCTAAGCCTGTGCATGGGGGACCCTTTTCAAACTTGGAGTGCTCCCTTGTAAGTACCATTTCCACCCTGGAGGATGGGGTGGGAGGATGGTCAAGCCAGGAAACAGATTCCAGAGGTGGTTCTTTGATATTCAGCCCAGACAACCCACTGGCCACCACCGGGGTTCCTCCACCAGGCAGAGGGTGGGAACTCTCTGTGAAGCTAGAGACCTCAGCCTACCCGAAGGCATTAGTCACTGCATCCAGCTGCTAGTTCCTGTCCAGTGAGGGCCTGAGCCAGGACTGAAACGCACAGTCAGTTAACAGCCCCGGCATCTCTGAAACACCAGGCTACTAACCCTTAGCTCCCAGTTACTCATGCGAGTGGGCCCCTCAAGGGTCACATGTTCCAGGCTTCAGGATGCCTATGTTTCCAGCATTATCATGACAGCCAATGAGAGTGACCTGGAGCAAATGATGGAGCTACAACTGGGTAGGATCCAAGCAGGAGCCTAGGTACCAACCCTCCTCTTTGTTTATTGCCTACATATCCAAGCAGTAAGTTCGAAAAGGGAAGTAAAAGCTCCTTTCAAGGTCTTCAATTTTTGTGAACAATGCCACATCTCTTCCCCCCCCCCATACAGTCATATTCTTATATTATTAGGCAATATCAAGACAAAATGCTTTAAGTATTTCATCTGTTCCAGTAGTCAACACATTTGTAAAGCAGCATTATTTATTTTATACAGAATGCTTGACACCCATGGATGAAAGGCCCCTTTCAGGGACCCCTCACAGCACAGTAAATTTGCTTACGTTCTGACTCATGCTGGTAGGGAGTTAGAGGTGAAAAAACAAACAAGATTAAAAATAAATAAATAAATACAGGGGACTGAGGAGGGGGTTTTGTGTGTGTAAAGTGCTTATGAAGCACAAGCACGCAGACTAAATTTGAATCCCCAGAACTCACATAAAAGCAAGTATAGTAGCATGCATCCATAATTTCAGGGTTCGTAGGACGAGATGAAAAACGATTTAGGAGACTCCCCAGAAGCTCATGGGACAGCTGGGCTGGGCAGCCAACCACAGAGAGGCCCTCTCAAGCAAGGTGAAAGGTAAGAACTGTGACGATTTGAAGGAGAGCGGCCCCCACAGCCTCATGTCTGAATACTTGTTCCTGGGTTCATGGGACTGGGACGGATTAAGAGGTTTGGCTTTGTAGGAAGAGGTGCCTCGCTGGGAGTGAGCTTTGAGGTTTTAAAAGACCTCCACCATTCCCAGCTGTTCCCAATCCCTGCTCCCTGCCTCCTACTTGCAGATCCAGATGTGAGCTCTGACTCTGCTCACCAGCATGGACTCTTAACCTTCTAAAACTTATTAGAAAGCCAAATTAAACATTTTTATAAGTTGTCTTGATCATTGATTTATCATAGCAACAGAAAAGTAACTAAGCCAAGGACTGTCCTAGTTCAAGATGCTACTGCTATGATGAAACACCGTGACCAGAGCCACTTTGGGAGGAAAGGGTTTGCTGGGCTTACTCTTCCTAATCACTGTTCAGCTCAAAGAAGTCTGGATAGAAACTCAAACAGGACACAAACATGGAGGGAGGAGCCATGGAGAGGCCATGGAGGAGTCCTGCTTACGGGCTTGCTCCACATGGTTTGCTCAGCCTGCTTTCTTATAGAACCCAGGACCACTTGCCCAAGGATGGACCCACCACAATGGGCTGGGCCCTCCACCATCAATTAGTTACAGAGGCATTTTCTCAATTGAGGCTCCTTCCTCTCCAGTGATTCTACCTTGTGTCAAGCGACATAAAACTATCCAGCACGCCGGACGGTGGTGGCGCACGCCTTTAATCCCAGCACTCGGGAGGCAGAGCCAGGCGGATCTCTGTAAGTTCGAGGCAAGCCTGGTCTCCAAAGCAAGTTCCAGGACAGGCGCAAAGCTACACAGAGAAATCCTGTTTCGAAAAAACAAACAAACAAACAAACAAACAAACAAAACTATCCAGCACAAGGACCAACACTCCAGGTTATCCTTGGATCTCCACATACAAACATAGCATGCTATTGTGCCAACACACACACACACACACACACACACACACACACACACACACAGTACTATAAGAAGGCTGTGCCACCTGAAAGAAGCTTTAGCACTCCCCCGCCCCCACCCCAACCCCGTGATGACACTTTTGGAAACAGGCTATCAGCTGCATCTCCTCCCACTTACAGTGCAGCCTCTTCCAACTCTCTCCCCTCCCCACCAGCACCCCCATGATGCTCACTAGCAACCCCCATGATACTGTGCTCAGCATGCTGAAGAATGTTCGTCGCTCTCAACCAGCAGCAGCTGCTGCGAAGTAAGGCTTGCACTTTTGTCCCCAGGATCAGGACCTGCTGAGGGCCTGGTGTCCAGAACACTGGTGATGGAGGAAAGGTGACAGGTGAAGAAGCCATTCTTATAGGATAAACAGTGTGGAGAGGGGGCAGGGTACCACTGCATTCCTCCACATTCCCTCCCCTCGCCCCCATCTCAAGAATCCAGTGTCATTTAGTGACTTTACAATCAGCCTTGAAAACTCAAGAGCTAGGGTCTGGGAGGAGGGCTCGGTCAACAAACGGCTTGCATTGCTAGCTCAAAGACCTGAGTTTGATCCCCAGAACTTTCAAAGGCCAGGTGTGATGACACATGCTTATAACCTGGGGAGGCGGAGGCAGGCAAATCTGCTGTCAGCCAGCCTAGTCTACTTGGCAAATTCCAGGCTAATGAAAGACCCTGTCGGTACCTGAGGAACAACAGCAAAGGTTGTCCTCTGGCCTCGAAACACACGTGCACGTAACCACATAAACGTGCACCTGAACAAATGAAGGGAGGGGAGGAAGGGAAGAGGAAGGAAAGGAAAGAAACTCAAGAGCTATACTCAAGATAGGAAAAAGAAGCCGAAAGTCTGGCTAAAGTGTGGGAGACCAGTCCCACATTGATTTACCCCAGGGACTCTTGAGGAATGAGGGGTAAGAGATTTAGATAGAAATAAAGAGGGGAGAGAAAAAGATAGAAACACAGGATAGTCTCAGGTGGGCCTGGATCCTTATCCACCGGCCCAGAACTTTATTCCAAAGGGCTTTTTATAACAATGCCAAGGGGAGGGGCAAAAGACCTCCCCCTTGCTAGTTACAGCCAAGTGTAGACCTTTCCAAACACCTTCAAATCATCCTCTTATGCAGTCTGCTGGGTAAAACCACTAGGAAGCCTAGATGGGCTCCAACCCTAAAGGTCCAGCAAAGACGAACATCCAGCTTCTGCCAACATCAGTCAACAGCAGAAAGGGACTCAGAGCAGAGGGGCCCTCCTGTGCCTTTAACACTGTGGGTGACACTGCGGGGGCCAGGGGGGGTAGCTTCCTCCTTTCTAGCCTGTGCTTGACACACCCCTCTGCCTTCAGGACAGTTCAAATGTCTTACTCGGAACACCAGGGCCCTCAGACTCCAGACTCCCAGCTGACCTCTGATTCAGTCCTGTTCCCACCTTCCCCACATAGACACACACCACACACCAGTCCCAAGAGGGTGTGTGGTGTCTGAGGCTCTCTCCCCACTTCCACCACATCCTGCCCTCACTGTGGGGTCTGTGCTCAAGTCATTCCCTCCAGAAAAGCTTCTTTTTACCTTATCTTTCTGGTATAAACATTCCTTCCTCAAAATCCAACACACCACCCGCCCAGCCTCCAACATGATTCTCAGACTCCGGTGTTTGTCTCACTGTGAGAAATTTCACACCAGATGGCTCCCGTATCAGAGACTTTTCCTTGTGGCTGTGACAAGATACCTCACAAAAGCAACTGAAGACACTCATTTGGTTCGTATTTTCAGGCAGTCCATTATGATGGGGAAGGTATGGCAGCAGGAACAGCTGGCCACATCACTGCCACATTGCTGCCACAAGCAGGAAGCAGAGAGCAATGAATGCTGATACTCAGTTCTCTGTGTCTTTTATATTTAATCCATGTCCCTAGCCAATGGGATGACATTACCTACACTTAGGGTGTGTCTTCACACCTCAGCCCAATCTAAAAACTCCCTCACAGATAGCGATGCTTGCCTCTGGGCTGAGTCTAGAGCTTGTCAAGTTGACAATCCATATTAACCACCACAGTTCTCTTCTGGATGGCCTTCACCCTCCCCAACTTTTATCTTTGCACCCCCCAGAGCATTCAGTACAGACTTCAGTGGATGTTGAGGACTCGGGCGACCCTACTGAGCTCCCTGAAGGCTACTTCTAGAAGTAAGTCATACCAGGTCAAGGGTGGCTCAGCTGTGCATACTGCCTCAGCATGGAAGACTCCATCACATCGGCCCCTCTCTCCAGGATCTAGTGCACAACAGTCAACCAACCAAATTTCTTCCACAAACTTCAAGATTCCCCTGGGGCCAATTTGAAAAGTTGGTGACCTCAGAGTGAGCACTTGTCCTTATAAAGAACAGCTTCAGGGCAAGTGTCATCATGAAATGAATTTAACTTTTAAGTCCACCCAAAAGCTATCTATTCACCCATCTTTCCTTCTGACTCATTATGTGTGTGTATGGTTCTAAAAAACCACAGTTCCTGGGCCAGTGAGATGGTTCCGCAGATAAAATGCACACCATGATAGCCTGACAAAAATCAGTTCAATCCCTGGGACCCAAATAAAAAAAGCCAGAAGCATGTCATGTGTACTCCCAGCAATCCTACAGGAAGATGGCAGACAGAGAAAGAAGAATGCTAGGAAGCTCACAGACCAGCTAGCCTGGGGTATGCAATATGGCGGAAACAAGAGAGACTCCGCTTCAAAAAAAAGAGGTGGAAGGGGAAAACTGGCTTCTGAAAGTTATCTTCGCTCTCTCTCTCTCTCTCTCTCTCTCTCTCTCTCTCTCTCTCTCTCTCTCTCTCACACACACACACACACACACACACACACACACACACACACACACACACTAACTTAACTTTAAGAAACAGGATGACACAGTTCCTAGGCCAGTGCATTTGCTTATAAAAGGACAGGAATGGTTCTATTCTCAATACCCCTCTCAGATGGGAGCTCTACTTCCATGCCCCAAAGAAAATCAGGAAGCAATATTTGACCTCAGTCAAGAAGCCTCTGGAATCCCGCCCACCTCCATCAAACAAATGTTCCTCATCTGATGTGAACTCTTTCAATTACAAGCCTAAAAGAGACAAAGAAACCCCCACTACCACCTACTCCTGCTTCGATGAAACATTTAAAGATTTATTTATTTATTATGTATATAGTGTCCTGCCTGCATGTATGCCTGCAGGCCAGAAGAGGGCACCAGATCTCATTACAGATGGTTGTGAGCCACCATATGGTTGCTGGGAATTGAACTCAGGACCTCTGGAAGAGCAGCCAGTGCTCTTAACCTCTGAGCCATCTCTCCAGCCCCTCGATGAAACATTTAAAATGGTTGTTTCCGACATCCAGCTAAGCTGTCTGGTGATTAACAAATGGTCACCAAATCTGGACTGTGGCTTGTTTGTGGGCAATCTTTTGCTGGTCAGCCAGGCTCTACCTGTAACTCACTAGTAGACCAAGCCTGCCTTGAACTCATATTAGTCCACCTGCCTCCAGAGTGCAGCCTCCACCATGGCCAGCCTCAATTCTCTTAAAGGCAGCTTGCAGCACTGGGAAGACAATTTCAACTAAAGCCTTTGCCATTTGTTTCTATCTGAAGAATGGTCACAGGGCCGAGGCTGGACCTCATTTAGCAGAGCACTCACTCAGGGTTCAAGAAGCCTTGGGTTCACTCTCCAACACTGCATAAACTGGACATGTAGCTCATGCCCCTCATTCTAGCATTCCTAAGGTGCAGGCAGGAGGATCAAGAGTTCAAGGTTATTCTTTGCTACAGAGGGAGTTCAAGGTCAGCCCAGGCTACATGAGCTCCTACCCTCCCTTCTCTCCCTCCACAAAACCATCGCAAGCATTAACATCAAAAGATACACGCCTTTAATCCCACCACTCGGGAGGCAGAGCCAGGCAGATCTCTGTGAGTTCGAGGCCAAAATGGTCTACAGAGAGAGATCCAGGACAGGCACCAAAACTACATAGAGAAACCCTGTCTCAAAGAAAAAAAAAAAAAGATAACGTTTTTAATGATTTCAGAAACAGATACTGAGTAGTGAGAGCAACCCAACACCCCAGTTTTCCCACCTCAATAAACCCCTGCTGTGAGGGAGATGTTTCAACCTTCACACTGACATTTATCTCTTAGAGGCATTTCAAAGAAATTCTCTGACATATTTCCTAGATTTGGTAAACTTGGGTCACACTTTGGTATAGCCCAAACCCATTCTCTTCCTGGTTTTGGTTCCAAGTTCATAATCCAGATTAGACGCCAAGTACTTGAACTCTTCAAGACCAGGACTGTAGCTGTCCATTCTTCCCAAGATTCTCTCTGGTAACAGGTGTGTCAACCCACCCAAGACTCTACACAAAACTATCTTTTATGCTGTTGTTGTTCTTCTTGCTGTTGTTCCAACTAGAATTTTGGGTGTAGAAGTGGCTTTGGGGCTCCTATAACCCAGGAATTTCCATGCTCTCCTGCCAGAATTGAAGGCATAGTAAAGTCAACATGCCAAGCACTGAGAAGCCATTCACACGGCTTTCTTTCATTTTATTTACAGAATTCTGTAGTCTAGCTTATTCAATATTTGCATGCTTACTTTCCTATTAAAACAAGTTTTTAACTTCCATATTCCCTCAGAAAACTTAAGGCTATACAACATTTGTTTCATAATTTATGTTTATTTCTTAAGTCCAGGTTTATCACTTAGCCCTTCAGCCCTGTGCCAAAGGCAGCAATTTGGTGTTCTCCATTCCTCCTACAGGGAAAAAGCCTACCACCAAATATATTGGGCCACTCAACCAAGGAAGGACCTTGGAGGTAGACCAGATCTCTAGACACTGTTCAGGGGCTCATTACTCCTGTAGAGTCACAGTTCACAACCACTCACCATTCTAACTCATAAGGCCATGGTCAACTTTGTAATCTCCCCAAATACCTGCTACACACTGGGGTATGTTAAGATTGGTGAGCTTGCTCCCCAAGCTTGACCCAAGGTCTACAAGAGGGGGACTGATTCTTTACTATCACCCTATCACTAAAACTCTTCAGCCTTGAGAATATCTCTTCCCCAGCCATCACATATTTTGTTCCCATTCATTCCCACTTATAAAATTAAAAATATCATAAACTAGTCAGTGGATACAGTCAGGGAGCCAGTGTGACAGTAATCTTCCTGTTGCTATGGCAGACATCTGAGGTCAACAACTTACAAGGAGGCAATATTCATTTTGTTTCCTGGTTTTGAAGCATTCATCCCATGGTCTCTTAGCCCCACTATGTTGGACCTGTAGTAAGGCAGAACATGGCGGCAGGAAATGCGTGGTGGAGCAAACCTGTTCACCTCATGGTGGTTGGAAAATGATGAGCAAGAGAAGAGAGGCTGGAGTTCCAATCCCTCCTTCCTGCAATGACCTAACTTCTTTTCACTAAGGTCTGCCTCCTACAGTTCCTCCTACCTCCCAACAGTGCAAACGGCTCCCACCAAACCTGTAACACCCAAGGCCTCAGGAGACAGTACAGATTGAAACTCTAGAAGCCAGGAGCATCATCATCTACAGTGGCGGTAAAGACTAAAAACAAGACCAAGGCCACATCTGCTCAAAGGAGACCTCATCACAAACACAAGGCTCAAGTGAGAACTTCCCTAAGGAAAGCTTTTGAGCCAGGGCTAGCTACAGTAACTACTCTCCATGTTGTAGTCAATAGTAAAGATTCCTGGTACGTACTTCACATTCCAAAGTAAAACAGGGAAAGGGCCACACTAATAATGAAGTCATGTTTAGGAGCTATAAAAGGTGTCATATACACCTTCTAGTGGTGTGTGTGCTCATGCAGAGGGCATCTGTGAGCCACGGCATGCAGGTGTAAGTCAGAGGCCAACCTTGCCTGCTTGAGGTATGGTTTCCTGTTGTTTGCAGTTGCATTTTTCAGGCTAGTTGGCCCCCAGACTTCTGGAGATTCTTCTGTCTCTAGCTTCCACCTTGGTGTAGACTGTTAGTGTTACAGATGCATGCTACCATGTGTAGCTTTATGTGGGTTCTAGGGATCTGAACTCAGGTCTTCATGCTTGCATGACAAGCACGTTACCCATTGAGCCTTCTCTCCGAGTCAACATACACATCCTAACACAGTAGATCTAAACAGGGAGCAATTTCTATCTCTAGGGTACATGTGGCTACGTCCAGAGACAACTTTTGCTGTCGCAGCTGCAGGGAGCAAGGGTGTTATGTGGTGATATTGTGTTCCCCAAAATATTGTGCACCCTAATAAACTTATCTGGGGTCAGAGAACAGAACAGCCACTAGATATAGAGGCCAGAAAATGGTGGCACACACGCCTTTAATCCTCTGGATCTCTGTGAGTTCAAAGCCACATTGGAAACAGCTGGGCGTGGTAACAAGAGCCTTTAATCCCAGGAAGTGATGGCAGAAAGCAGAAAGGTATATAAGGCGTGAGGATAAGGAACTAGAGCTGGTTAAGCTTCTAGGTTTTTGAGCAACAGTACAGCTGAGATCCATTTGGATAAGGACACAGAGGCTTCCAGTCTGAGGAAACAGGATCAGCTGAGGAACTGGCGAGGTGAGGAAGCTGTGGCTTGTTCTGCTTCTCTGATCTTCCCGCATTCACCCCAATAACTGGCTCCAGGTTTGTTTTATTAATAAGACCCTTTTAAGATTCGTGCTACAGGTGTTATTGTCGTTTGTGTAGCAGAGGACAAAAATGCTGCTAACCACTCTACAGTGCAGAGGGCATCCTCCAGAGGGCATCCTCCAGAGGGCATCCTCCAGAGGGCATCCTCCACAGCAAGAACTGTTGTCTGACCTAAATGTCAATGGTACTGGAGGTGAGAAGCCTGAGTCGGACAGCACCAGGAAGAGATGGGAGCTGTAATCTTCCTGGCAGTGGCCTGCTTGGTCTGGGCATAGCTGAACTCCCTGGGTCCCACTAGAGGTAGAGAGGATGGCCTGTTTGAAGGACTTAAATCCATTCAATTGCGTCCAGTACCAATTCTCAAGCCTTCCAATTTGGTGGCTCCCTAGGTCTCAGGGGCACTTCCCAGTAAGCCTCTCAAAGCCCTTCAGCATTTGCCTGGGCAAAAAGAGCAATGTTGAAGGTGCTCACTGCTCCGCACTGCCACCCACCAAAGGACTCCCTTGGGGACTTCACAACCTCATTTTAATTCTAAAGCCCTATGATTCTAGTTAATCAACAAGAGCAGAGACACAGACACTTCACTTTGAATTCTAAGTTCTGGTTTGCAAAAATGTGCCAACCAAGAAAGGAGGGAAAAAAAAAAAAAAAAAAACAGCTAAAATAAAAAACTCACAACCTCAAGTATATGCAATATACATATAAAGATTTTTGTGTTCCCGTTGTTCCTGGCAACCATGCACCAGCCCATCACCCTGACTTTCAGGGTGGGCCAAGTACTATACCAACTGCTTTATGGACAGAGAAAGCACATGACTGCCTTGCCAGTCCTAAGACATTCTCTGTTGGCTCTAACTGTACCCACAGCTCTACAGAAGACAGGGCTTCCCAGACAGGCTGGCCACACACACACACACACACACACACACACACAATCCTCCCTTGTAGGATAAGCAGTACACCTAACTCACCAGGCTGCAGAACAGGCTGAACATTCTAGACCTGGTTACAAATTCGTCATTATACCTTCTCTTTGGAAGATAGTAATAAAGAGTGAACCATGGGCCCAGCAATGCTACACATAGGAGCCCCAACATCTCCATCACACATGATACCAAGGAATCTCCAGACGGTAAGCCGCACCAGAGTAGCTACGCTAGAAGTGACAGAACACTCCCAGGAGAGAGGGGTAAGGTCCCTGCTAAGGCTGAAGGAAACGGCATATGTGAACACTGGTAAGTAGAGGCTAAAGGGCTCAGCACATTTCCTTTGCCTCCAAGAAAAAAGAAAACACCTCCACTCACCACAAATTTCCTAGCACATCCATCATCCGTAACACAAATGAGAGGGCCCGAAGATCATTCAGAGTGCAGAGCACTAGTGAACACTCTGAGAACCTCCACAGACACCCACACTCTGGCACTTGGCAACAGAGAGTTAATGTCCTGGGGCCAAGGCTGCCTCTCAGCATGTTCAAATGTGAAATCATAATAAAGACACCGAGGGATTTAGTCATGAGCCCTCCCCTCCACCATCAGATGGAATGGCAAAAATGCAGAGTGCTGGGAGCCAGGACAATTTCATTTTCCTCCTAACCACGCAAAGAATTTGCATTTAAAATGAGCATCTCATCAGCCTTCCAAGAATGCTCATCACTGGCTGCTAGCATTAGCAAGAATAAAAGCGATCCCATGCTACCCTACTTTCTCATTATTGCAACCAAAGTACCTGGCAGCCTTGCAGGCCACAGGACTCTGCTGGTTAGTCGAATCTTATAAGGCAGGTGCCAGGACAACACACCAAGTGTAATCAGATGAATAAAAAGGAACACGGTGACAGCCCTGCCCTGGGGTCAGGCTTTACTTTCTCTACCATGTCACAAGGGCAAGCGAAGCGGCATCAGGAAACAAGAGATGCATATGAAAACCAAAGTGGAAGCCGACAGGAGGGAGAACTTTGAAGTCATCATTTCTTCAGCAGCTATTAGCTGCGTGACAACCAGCGCAGCGCAAACATTGGGAGCCTTACCCGGACAGCGGCTGGCTGGGTGGTGGGGGCAAGTGTGAGGCCACCCAGCCAAGAAGGCAATGGTGACGGACACTGGTAAGATCTCTAAGTTAACATCAGTGGTGCTTGGAATCCCATCTAAGAAGCAGAACCTATTTTGTGTGTAGGTGTGTATACGTGTTGGTGCACATGCGGATGCATGTGCACATCTGCCTGCATCTGTGTAGCCGCCACAGGTAAGCCTTCAGTGTTATTCTTCAGCGACTACCCGTGTCTCCTGTGACAGGGTCTCTCTGCTCTGGGGCTTTCAGATTTGTCTAGGCTGGCCGGCCAGGGAGCCGCAGAGATCTGCCTGTCTTTGCTTTCCCAGCACTGGGGTTACAAGTACAAACCACATGCCTCGTTTCTTCCCGTGGGCTCTGAGTGCTTGTGTGGGCAGCACTCCACTGACTGAAACAGCCTGACGTTTGAACTTGACTTTTGAAGGAAGAGGGACAGATGCAGAGGAGTGCACGAGAGCATTTTTCTCAACTCCTCAGTCACTAGGGGTCAGGGAAAGCAGAAGCCAGTGGGTGGTTACTCCATACCCAGGGTAGTTTTTAAGTTCATTAAATACTGAAGAGCCTCTTCTCTTTGATCACTAATAAAGCTGGAGGGTGAGAAGGAACACATGAAAGCCTCAAGGGAGATTCCGAGAAGAACAGTCAGAGCTGTGGGACTGGAGACGGGCAGGGGTCACCTCTACCCTAAAGGAGACACCCACCAACCTGTGTGATACAGGGGGACTTCTTGGGGATCGTCAGTAGTCTGGGTGCCTCCTCCCACATCCTCTACCCAGTGGAAGCACTCTGCACTGTGGTCAGGAAAAGTTTTCACTAGAGCTAGCTAGTTAGACGATTTCCTAACAGGAGTATCTTAATTAAGAATGAGACATAAGGCCTTACAAGGAGAAAAGAGCACTCTCCAGAGGGTGCTGGTCCAGCCTGCAGACTCCATGTGGTTCCCATTCCCAAGGCCTTTGCACCAGGTTGCCTTTAAGCTTGATCTTCTGGAAGGAAGTCCTATCCCAGCTGGCAAGAGCCACACCCATAGCTCAAGGACATTTCCTCTTGCTCAGAACTCTCAACCAGTCTATAGCATCCAACTCTCTCCCTCAAACAGGCTGTACCCTCTAGCTGAGTAGACTTACCCTGCATCCCCAAGGCATGCCACTGCATCATGTTCCAGAAGTCACCATCCAGACCTGGCGAATGTCCACCCTGGGAATCTAGACCCTTACACTATGGGGAAGATGAGTCAGGGGCTGACAACCAAGAACTCAGAGAGTGGGGCAGTGCCTGTTTCCAAAACACAGGGCCCTAACAACCTTCCAGCTAGCTCCCTTGAGTGAACAGCCCACAGGCTGCTTGGGAAGCCCAGGCTGGGGGCCAGCTATGAACGGCAAAGCCCAGGCCCGCTGCCTGGTCCTTTCCTGGAGGCTGCCATGAAATGATTCACTACGAAGCTGCTGCTAATGTCATTCTAGTGACAGTTAGTTTATCTAAAAACAAACAAAAAACTAATCAACAAACCAAAAAAAAAAAAATCCAGACGTAGTCCTTCATCTTGACATCTCCAAAGAAACGTTGACTGTAGGGCTGTGGCTGCACCTCCGTGGGTAAGGAGCTTGCCTCACTTGTATGATGCTCTGGATTCAAGCCCCAGTACTACAAACAACCCAGGCAGGCATAGTGGTACATGCCTGTAATCCCAGCCTTTGGGAGGTGGGGGAAGAACTCTGTGACTACAGAGCAAGTTTGAGGCCAGCCTTGGTTACATAAGACAGACGAACTGACGCGGAGGGAGCGGGGGAGGGGGCTGAATGCCCTGGGCTATGTCCGCACTTGGACAGAATCTGCCGACACTTAGACTTTTGGGTGCTGACTGTGTTACTCTTGAGCCAGCAGCAATGTCCCGCAGCACTCTGCATCCTCTCTCCCGCTGTGTGAACGGAGGACACCGTACCCGGCTGCTTGTTCTCGGCCTCCCTTCAATTCTTTAGACAGCCATGCAAAACCGGCTCCCTCTCCGCCAGCCACACTCAGTGTGTCTGGCTTCTTCTGTCATCCTAGGGCCTGGGGCAGACTGGGCCCGCAGTGGACTCTCCATAACTGTTTACTCACTCATTGAATGCACTGGAAAATGCAGAGCAAAATGCAAACCGGAAATGCCTTCCCTGGGTATAAGCCCACCACATCAAAAGGCATAGAGAGGATTATCCACATTAGCTACAGTCACCAGAGCTGAAGTTAGGGGCACTACCCCAGAGCCCGTGTACAGAAGGACAGCGCTATGGTTTGAACAGGAAATGCCCCCATAGGCTCGCATGGTTTCTGTTGTTTTTAGGTTTTGTTTTCTTTTTAATGTATTTATTTTAGGTGTATGGGTGTTTTGCTTGCATGTATGTCTGTGCATTATATGTGTGCAGTGACTGCAGAGGGCAGAAGAGGGTGTCAGATCCCCTGGAACTGGAGTTACAGATGGTTGGAAGCTGCTCCGTGCGGCTGGGAACAAACCCGAGTCCTCCAGAAGAGCAGCCCACGCTCCTAACGGTTCAGCCAGCTCTCCAACTCTTTGACATTTTGGCCCTATGTTTGGGAAGGCTGTGGAGGAAATGAGTCACTGGGAGCACGCCCTGGGGCTTCATAGACTGGCCCTACTTCCTGTTCACCCTTGGATTCCTGAATGTGGGTGCAATGTGGCCTACTTCCTGCTCCCTGAGCCATGAAGGAAAGTATCCAGAAGGAAAGTATCCATGAGCCAGAATGGAACTTCCTTTTTTTTTTTTTTTTTCTGAGACAGGGTCTCACTATGTAGCTCTGGCTGTCCTAGAACTCACTATGTAGTCTAGGCTGGCCTTGAACTCACAGAGATCCACCTGTCTCTGCCTTCCAAGTGCTGGGAGGTGTGCGCCACCACACCTGGCTTCAAACCTTCCTTCTTTAAGTTGCATCTTGACAGGTAACTAACCGATGGAAATATGAATGGCATGAAGGAAGGGGGCACCAGGGTGAGACTGACAGACCTAGAGCCCTCACGCCGAGGCAAACAGGGCCTCTAAATACCATGCTGGGATAAAGCAACTGGAAGCAGCAGGACTCGGTCAGTCTAGTCATAAAAACGTCAGGACGGTGGCTCTGGGAGAAGACACTGGCACTGGTAAGGGCCACTGCGGTTGGGTGC
Organism: Peromyscus californicus insignis; assembly: GCF_007827085.1. Lineage (NCBI taxonomy): Eukaryota > Metazoa > Chordata > Mammalia > Rodentia > Cricetidae > Peromyscus > Peromyscus californicus. Next base: position 62,442,191 of record NW_026294402.1, read on the forward strand.
CAGTTTGCCCTCCTGATCTGTATGCAGGTTTCACTGCAAAACCTTGTTCTATGCAACTAAACATACTTGAAATGAGCATGGGGTCTGCTTCTTCCCAAAGCCAGTTACAGACTCCTGTCTGTCAAAGACAAGCGTTCCTACCCAGAAGCCCAATGTTACAGGGACACACGACCATGAGGTCAGTCGCCAGGTGGGCTTCCCGAGGCTGAAACCCACCAGGACACAAGCAACCTGCTATGATCTTTGCAGCCCCTGAAAGAAACCTGGGTCCTAATCAGTGTTAATGGGGACAGAAATGGGATGGCGATGTTACTAATGCTGCTATCTGAAGCAGATACGGCACTTTTCCCCTTCTTTTTTTGAGACAAGCGTCTTGGGCACCTCCGGCCAGCCTCAAACTCACTATGTAGCCATGGAAGATCTCAAATTTCTACTTCTCCTGCCTTCACTCACAAGTGCCAGGATTCCAAGTGTGTGCCACCTTTCCTTGTTTATCCAGTTCTGAGGTTAGAACTTTGCACATGCTAGGACAACACTCTGCCAACTGAGTCACAGCCTCTGCCCCTGATGGAGGAGCACTTCAGTAGGACCCTGAAACCTAACTCTGTCCATGAACGTCTGACTAAAGGTCTTACATCACAGCAGAGGGAGAGGTTGGCAGGCAGGAGTGACCGACTGCTTCTACTACGTTTGTAATCTCTCAGATATTTGGTGAAAATGGATCACTTTTTAAGTATACTTAGTTCTTTTACATGTATGTGTAGGGGCCTGCATGTATGTATGTGCACAGGTGTGCAGTGCCAGAGGGTCAGAAGAGGGCATCAGATCTTGAGTCACAGACAGAGAGTTGGGAGCTACTACGTGATGGCTGGGAACAGTCCCTGGGTCCTCTGTAAGAGCAGTAAGTGCTCATAACTGCTGGGTCATCTCTCCAGGCTCCAATGTCTTAAACCAGGTTTCTCTCTCAAACAGGACAAATGGAAGAACAGCAATAGCCTATCAGCGTGGTCCACAGCTTAGCACCTAACACAGCTATGTAGTCTTAGGCCAACCGTGATTTGAAGGTCCTGAACTAGGTTAGCACCTTAGGGAGCAGAGGAAGGAAAATGGAGCCTGCCCTGGGACACCAAAGGCTCAACCCAGTCAGCGACAGGTTTTTATCTCCCTTAGAGCCAACAGGCCAAAAAATGCAAGACTTAACTGGACCACTGTCTTCCTGTTAACTGAGAAATAGACCTGGATTTGTGCAGCCCGGCACACCTGTGCACACTCATTTGCACACTGATGTGTACACGTGTACACACACGTAATCTCACCTCCAACCCTGTCAATGTTTTCTCAATTGTAAACTCATATTATGGGGCAGACAAACAGTATAAAGTTATATGGGTACTGGTGTCTCGAATGTGCCATCCTATTAAATAAGGTATTGATATTTATCATCTTTTGTCATTCTACTTGTTTCTGCCCTATGAGGTAGAAAGAGCAGATTAACCGATTTCAAAATTCACGTTTTCAGGGAAACTGGAGTTCACCACTTTCCAATTATATCCCAAGCTGTGTGGATCAGCAAACCTTAAGAATTGTGGTGTCACTATGACGGCCTTCTGTCATGTCCACTAGTCACAAGACAAAAGGAACAGAAGTGACAGAGGATTGCAGAAGGATTCACTGTTAAATAGGCTGAGGACCTGAGGATGACAGAGCCATCCCAACCATGCTCCACCCTAGAGTTATTGCCTGCGGAGTCTCTCCACCTCCTACAGGCTGAGACATCTCGTAAATGGCACCAAATAACACAACCTGGGCTGGGGAGATGGCCCAGTGGGCAAAATGCTTGCTGCTGCAAATGTGAGGACCTGAATTCGGATTCCCAGTTGTGGTAGTTTGAATGTAATTGGCCCCATTAGCATTTTGCATTATGATATTATTAAAAACTTACGGGGGACAGGGAGTAGAATGTGATTGGCCCCCGTAACTTTATAGGAAGAGGCACTATTAGGAGGCATGGCTTTGTTGGAGCAGGTATGGACTTGTTGGAGGAACTGTGTCACTTGTGGGGTGGGCTTTGAGGTTTCATAAGATACTCAAGAGACTGTCCAGTGTCACAATTCACTTCCTGTTGCCTTCTGATCAAGATGTAGACAGCACCATGTCTGCCTGAACACCACCATGCTCCCCGCCATGATGATAATGGACTGAACCTTTGAAACTGTAAGCCAGCCTCAATTAAATGATTTCCTTTATAAGAGTTGCAGTGGTCATGGTGTCTCTTCACAGCTATAGAAACCCTAACTAAGACAGCAGTGTTTTAAAAAGTCTGGCTAAATTGATGATCTCCAGGTTCGGTGAGACTCTGCCCCAGAAAATACAGGTGGAGACTGAAGACACTAGACGTTGACCTTTAGCCTACACACACACACACACACACACACACACACACACACACACACACACACACACTCATGCATCTATGCACATACAAAACCCAAGATACAACACAACCAACCAGGTCACTGTCTTCAACTCACAGTCCATCTCTAGCTGAGAACTATAAATCAGAAATACACCAAGCACCAGGCCCCCAACATAAATGATTCAAAGCTCGCTACTTTTTTTTTAAAGGTGTATTTTATTTTTAATTATGTGTCTATGGGCATGTGTGGAGGGGGTATGTGTATGTGTGAGGGCGGGTGCCTGTGGAGTCCAGAAAAGGGCATCAGACAGGCAGCTGTGAGTCACTGATGTGAGTGCTGGGAACTGAACTCGAGTCCTCCGTGACAGGCCTCACTCTCAGCCACTGGGCCATCTCCCCAGCCCTGCAAACTTGCTACTTTTAATCCCATGTTGAGAAGTCAGAGGAAGGCAGCAGAATGACCTTGCCTGACACACAGCGTGAAGGGACACTGGGAAAAGGCCCGAGCACAAGAGCCAGCTTTGTCCCCATATCCGCCATCACTGCATAAGCTCTTACTGTGACCAAGATGCCAGCATGGTTGCAGAGAAGCAGCTGGCCCATAAAGGCACCATTGTTGACTCACACAGGCAAGATTTCCACATCCCAAGGCAGGGAAGCCAAGGCCAACAACACTAGGTAAGAAACAGTTGGACCGACCCGACTGTCACACCAACGCCACTGAGCGCAACTGCTTTTTCCACTTTCTGGCAAAGTCGCTTCCAAAACATACCAAATTTTCAAAGCATGGCTAATCACACAAGAGAGTTGAGTTGGGCTCTCATGGGCCACACAAAAGAAAAACACAGCAGGAACCTGATCAGGTGTCAACCACAATGAAGAAGAGACTGCTGGAAGCCAAGCTGTGAAGGACAGAAAAGGTGACATGGCCACCATCCCTGTCATCCTTCATCTGCCAACACACTCACACACACACCACACCACACTCATACACACACCACACTCACAACACACTCACACACAACACACACTCACACACAACATACACACAACACACTCACACACAACACACACTCACATACAACATACACACAACACACTCACACATACACACACACACACACACACACACACACACACACACACACACACACACACAACACACATGAGCAAGCATTCACCTATACATCCCTTCCCTTTGTCAGTCCCCTCAACATATCAGAGCTCTATAGTCAGCAGGTGAAGAGAAACCCTAACACATACCAGTCAATTTCCAACCCCTTCTAAGCTCTTTACTGCTGTCCCAGAAGGAATTCCTGGTCTTGGGACAATGTTCTTCAAAGTCAGCAGAAGTCTGACCCCCAGGAAGAAGGGACCAGCTCTGCTATAGCACCAATAATCCCGACCTTAAAGAAATGAAAGCTGGACCAAGCGAGAATCCTGGGCAGTTAATAGTGTATGGTGACCTGAGTTCAATCCCAGAGACCCACATTGAAAAACCCCAACAGAGTAGTGAGCACCTGTAATCCCAGCGCTCCTACCATAAGAAGGAAAGTGGAGACAAGAGAGTCACACACAAACTCACAGGCCAGCTAGCCTGAGTACATACCACAGCTGAAACAAGAGATCCTGCCTCAGTGGGGTGGGAGGAGAGAAGTGACTTCCAAAAAGATGTCCTCTCACCTCCAGGTGCACACTGTGGCACACACGAAGACACACAAGAATCTGCAATTCATCACCAGGAAAGCAAATGCTGGTGAGGACATGGACAAAAAAGGACCCTTATACTGCAACTGGGAATGTAAATCAGTCCAGCCACCATGGAAACCAGCATGGAGGCTCCTCAAGAAAAATAGAATATACCACATGACTCAGATACACCAAGCCTGGCTGTTCACCCAAAAGATTTTAAGTCAAGACATCACAGAGATGCTTGCAATCAATGTTTGCTGCAGCAGTATGCACAACAGCTAATTTAAGGAACCAACCTAGGAGCTAGGTGAGGGTGGCACAGCCCTCCTTTAATCCCAGCACTCTGGAGACAGAGACAGGTGGATCTCTGTGAGTTTGAGGCCAGCCTGGTCTACAGAGTAAGTCCAGGACAGGCAGGGCTGTTACACAGAGAAACCCTGTACCAAACAAACAAACAAAAAAAGAACCTGTCTAGGTGTCTGTTTAGGGTGGTTTAAATGTAACTGGCCCCCATAATCTCATAGGGAGTGGCATTATTAGGAGGTGTGGCTTTGTTGGAGTTGGTATGGCCTTGGTGGAAGAAGTGTGTCACAGTGGGGGTGGGCTTTGAGGTTTCCTATGCTCAGGATACTGCCCAGTGCCTCAGTCCATCTCCTGTTGCCTGCAAGATGTAGAACTCTCAGCTACTACTCTGGCACCATGTCTGCCTGCATGCCACCATGCTCCCCATCATGATGATAATGGACTGAACCTCTGAAACTGTAAGCTGCCACCTCAATTAAATGTTTCCATCATAAGAGTTGCTGTGGTCATGATGTCTCTTCACAGCAATAGAAACCCTGACTCAAGACTGTGCTCATCAATAAAGAAATGGATAAAGAAAAAGCAGTATACGTGCATAATCAAAATTTTTTTCCAGCTATCAAAAATGAAGTTGCAGGAATAGTGTGGCAGGAAAATGGAGACAACTGGAGACAATATTAAGTGAGTTAAGTCAGTTGTAGGAACACAAGTATCACACTTCCTGCTATTTGTGTGTCCTAGACTTAACAGACACACAAAATCATCTATGTACCAAGGGCAGGAAAGCAGATGTGAAATCATCTGGGGAAGGAAGAGGACAAATGGGAGGAGGGCAGTGAAGTAGAGGGGTGCTTAAAATACATTACAAATTTCCATATGAACTGGTGTGTTAAAAACTAAAAGGAAAAACATATAGCGCATGATGGTTAAGAACCCCTGCTGTGCTGAACTATTTGCCTCCCCCAATTCCTGCTGAAGCTCTGATCCCCAGTGTGGGACGCTAAGAGATGAGGTCTCTAATAGGAAGTTCAGATGAGGCCAGGAGGGTGGGGGACATCACAATGAAATTAGTGGTCTGACATTAAAAGACTGGTAAAATGCCGAAGTATTTGCTGTCTCTGTCGCAGGAGGCCACAGGAAGCAGTCTGCAGGCCAACATCAGGGTCCTCACCAGAGCCAAACACCAGCACTCTGACCTCAGGGCCCAGTCTCTGAAGCCATGAGGAAATACATTGCTGCTGTATGTCCATGGAGTTTTGTTACAGCAGGCTGCGCTGACTAATACAAACCCCATGAAGACTGCTCTTGACCAGGGACAGACAATGTCAAGGGCAAGTGAGGCAAGCATTCATAGGCTGTGAAAATTAGCCAGTCATGCACAATGTCCAACTGTCAGGTCCTTTCCCAGGCCCCAGCTGGCTAACCCAGTGCCAGCATGTCAAAAGAGCCCAGCATTGCAGGAGCAAAGAGCCAGAAGAAAGTAAGATGCTCAGCAGTTCCAGAATTGGCCCAGAAGCCCTTGAACGTGTGCGCTCTCCCAGGGAGCTCAGAGCCTAGTCGCCCGAGACAATCTAAACTTAGCCAGAGAAAGAATCTGCTCAGCTCTGCCTGTCTCCTGCGTGGTCCAGTGTCACTACCCCCTTTGGCCATAACTTGTCTTGGGAGTGCTATAAATACCACCTGAGTGATGAATACCAGGAATGGTTTCAGGGTTTCCAGGCACTGGCTTTGTGATAGGGGTGTCAAATTCAAAGTCTCCTGCACAAGATGCCGACCCAGAGAACACATAAATCCCCTGGGGCCCCACCCTGCCACAGCTCTACTGATCCACATTGCTAACAGGGAGCTCTGGGGCGGAAGATGTTGGAGATGACAGGAAAGGACAGAGTAGAGGCTGGAGGGGAGGTAACTCAGGTGGGAGGGTGTTTGCCTTGCAAGCACCGGACCTGAGTTTGAAACCAGAGTCTACGTTTGCTCATTCATTCATTCGTTTGTTTGTGGTAGGGTCTCACTATGCAGTCAAGGCTGGCCTGGAACTCACTATGTAGACATAGCTGGCCCTGGCCTCAGAGATATCCACCTGTCTCTTGCTTCCTGAGTGGTGGGAGGACCAAAGGCATGCCCAGTTAGAATCTTTGCGGTCTGGGTTCGGTTTGAGTTGGACTGGTTTTTAAAGCTGGCATGGTAGTATAAATGTGCAATTCCAGCGCTAGAAGGAAAGAAACAGGCAGGTCTCTGGGGCTCATAGGCCAGGGCAGTGAGAGGCCTTGTCAACCCCCAAAATGGTAGATGACATCTAAAATACAACACCTGAGAAGGTCCGCTGGCCTCTTATGCGACATACAAGTGCACTCACTCGCACAAACCCACAAAGGACAAAAGGAGTTTCAGTCCTCTGAGAATACTAGAAATAACTTAGAGCTCTGAAGGAAGGAGCCACAGAAAGGAAGGCAGACCTGGGGTTATTACTCTCCCTGGTGGCTGTGCCCAAGGGATTCCGAATAGGTGTTTATGGAATAAACTTAAGGTCTGTAGGTTTCAAGGGGACAAAGGTCTGCTTCCCTAATATGGAGGAGAAGGCCAGCTAGACCCCTTCACCTGGGAAGTAAAGGTGAGAGGGAAGAGGGGGTGGGCTCTGCAGAGGGGCCCTAGGAAACGTAAATATGAGAAGAGGCCAGGAGGCAGGACCCAGGAGGAAGGCTAGTACACAGCAGCCAGAGGTAACACAGAGAAAGGGTGCCATGAGGGTGTTAACCAGTGAACCTCAAAGGGCACCCATGAACCCAAGGGGAGGCCTGGACACCCAAGGGCTGTTAGAAGCCTTCCAGAACGGTGCTCTAGTACAACAGCCACTGTAGGAACCTGAGTAGGGACCAGAGGCACAGGCCATTCTAAATTTATCCAGGGACACCTCACAACCAACCCTGGGTGTGCAGGTAAGAACATGAACCAATCACTCCCCATACAGCTACAGCCACATCTGTAACAACCTCTGCCAGTCTGCCCTCCCAGAACCTTCCCATCGGTCTTTGTGCCTTCAGGCTCTCCCCTCTCCTATTGGCTATCTGATATCTTCACACCCCTGTTGGGACCTGCAGCTCCATGAACCCCTTTCCACGGTCCTCATCATGTCATCTCCTTATGAGGACATCATGTCATCTCCTTATGGGGACATCATGTCATCTCCTTATGGGGACACACCTCCTGACTCATAAACAGCAGCCTTTCCTTTCCCAATCAAACCCCAGCCTACTGTGGCACACACGGTGAGGGCTTCCTGGTCCACACTTCCTGATTCCGATCCAGTAAGTAAAGTGATAAGTCTAGTAAGGGGTGTCCTGCAAAACGTTGTTTCAATTAAAAAGATTTTTTTTTTTCTTTAAAAGGGTTGATGAGATAGCTCCGTGGGTAAAGGCACTTGTCACGCGAACTTGACGGTCTGAATTCAATCCCTGGAACCCATGTAAAGGTAGAAAGGGAGAAGCCACTCCACAGAGCTGTCTTCAGACTTCCACACAGGCACTGGGGCATGCACCCCACCCACCCACCTCCACACACAACAGTAATAACCAAAATAAAGCTGGGAAGTTCTTTTTCTCCCTCCTTGACCCAAATTGCTTGCACCCCTTCACAGACGCATCAGGGAAGACTGCCTCCTTGTACAAGGGCCTAGACAGCAAGAAAAGCACCAGTTTAACCAGTCCTCACCTGACACAGTCAGTCAGAAGAAGGCAGGCCTTGGGAAGAACGCCCCGCAAGCCATTTCCTCGGGTCCTTATCCCAAGGAATGCGCTCCTTCCTAGGCTGCTCTGAGTCACTCCAGGCTGAGGGAAGCCAACTTTCCAGCGACTGCGCCAAACCTTTACTGTGGTACCCTCCACCATCTCCATGGCTTCTCCTACCCCTAGTAGCAAGGTGAAGTCCATGGTAACAAGTCAGGGGGGACTGGGGGGAAGCAGAGGTGGTGGGAGGGAGTAGGCACCCAGCTTCCTGAGGAGGCACCCACCAGAAACCTCACACCTATTGACCACACCTGCTCATCTACCTCGTGAGGATATTCCCGCCCAGCATCATGAAACGTTCATTCAGGCCACGTGACCAAAGACTCGAAGGTCCCCAGCTATCCCTCATCCCAGCCCAGCCAGCCGAGCCTTTGGAGAATCTAGACACCAGAGTCATTGGCCAATGAAGTATTACAGCCAGTACACAGGGAAGCAGTGGAAGCCCACCCTCGGAGTCCCAAGGGCCCCTTCTTTTTCCCCCTTCGCACAAGCATTTCCTGAGACTGCTCTATACAGCGGCGTCAGTAGAAAGGGAACATCCAGAGTGAAGCAGACTTGAGTCAGTCCCTCAGGGAACAAAAAGGACAAACCAAGCCACAAATTGTTGGGTCTTCAAAACCCCAACAGAAAGCGTATCTGTCCCCGTTCTGGGGGGAAGTGGGGATGCATCCATCTCCTCTGGCCCACAGAGGCCCTCTGGGCAGGACACCCACTCACATCCTCCACCAGCTACTGTGGGGGTCAGTGTCTGGTAGCCATGGATGGGCCCAGCCAGGGAAGAAAAGCAGCCAACAGCTGATATTTCGACCTTTCTCCCAGCAGCTGTAAGAAAGGGCTTCCACTGCAGAGACCTCAGGGTATCATTTTCTAGCCTCCCAAACACTCCAGAGAAAGCAGCAGCCAGCGGTCAGCCTCAGACCCTGAACCAAAGGAGAATGTGCTAGAGGAGCATGGTCCCACGGAAAACACAGGAAATGGGTGGCTCAAGTCTGGCCTTCCTCACTCAACACAGACATCTTCGAATTCTCACATGGGAATCTGACTGAAGACACCACCATAAAAATAAATAAACAAGAGCTGGGCGGTGGTGGTGCATGCCTTTAATCCCAGCACTCGGGAGGCAGAGCCAGGCGGATCTCTGAGTTCGAAGCCAGCCTGGTCTACAGAGTGAGATCCAAGACAGGCACCAAAACTACACAGAGAAACCCCATCTTGAAAAACCAAAAATAAATAAATTAATTAATTAATTAAAAATAAAGATAGATAGATAGATAGATAGATAGATAGATAGATAGATAGATAGATAGATAGACAGACAGACAAAATGAATTTCAGGGCAGTTATTGCTAACCAAAGAAAAGGGCTGTGTGTGTGCATGTGTGTGCGTGCGTGCGTGCGTGCGTGCGTGCATGCATGCGTGTGCGCTTAGAATCAAAGTTCAACTATTCACTCTCCATAAAGCCACCTCTTAGCTGCTGGCACTCTCGGTCAACGGAATAAACCACAGCCAGAAGAAGAGCCACAGCAGCCTGCCCATCCAAACCTCCCTCTCTGGGTTTCTGCCCCAGTCAGGTACGAAGGCATCTGCACAGACATTAAGGACTCTATGTTAGCGCCCCTACTCTCACACCTGCCAAACATAGATCACACTGTTACAGCGGTTGAGTGTGGGTGTGAAAAGAGAGGCATCAAGACTGACATCTGAAGAACGCAGCTGGCAGAGAGACACTGGGAGCCCATCCTTACCTGGGCTCCACGTGGCAAACAGAGCATGTGCAAAGGCATCGTAGGAGGAGGCGGGTGCTATGGAACTGGTCTACAAAGGAGCAGAACGCATGTGTCAAGTGTGCTTTTGAGCAGCAGCTGTCTGTCCTCCCAGGTCCCTAGCCCACTTCCAGCCTCAGGAGAGCCTTTTTCCTTTCTCTACACAAACTGCCCGTTCCTATTGTTATCCTCATACCCCCTGTCCAGTGCATTGCTCTGAGACACAAGGAGCCAGCAATCTCAGCAACTACCCTCTGGACTCCAATCCATGCCCTAACCAGTGACTCAGCAGCTACTTAAACATCTGAAGACACAATCAACAGATGTCTTTGCAGTTAAGTTCCAACCCATATCTAGGATCTAGGTTTTCGTTATTCTCCCACACACATAGTAAGTTCACAGTGTCAAATTACCTCTCCCCAACTCTGCCATCAAATCCTCTTCCAAGATCCATCCAATTAACTATGAACCTCTTATTGATGAGCTAGTTGGCATTCACCAGTGGGCCTCGCAGATCTGGTGAGTGAAACTATAAGACAGCTAGTTAAATTTGAATTTCAGATAAATCACCCAACATTTGGAATATATTTATAAGTTAAAGATAGTTCACCACTTACCAGTTTATTTAAGTTTAGCTAGGCATCCTAGGTCATAAGACAGTCTCCAGTTACCATCATAGCAGAGAAAAATCCTGATGCCCGGGAACAGCTGGAACAATCTGGGAGTCCCCAGCTGTCAGCTCATTCTACACAGATTAACAGCACTCTGGCATCGCGTCTCCAGATAAGAAGACAGGAAGTGGTCAGGAGGATTGCCTCCATATGATAAGCAAGGTCCAGTCTCCCCTACTTAACATGGTTGACCAAGTATCACAGGGACTGAAAAGAGGTCTCAGCAGTAAAGAACACTTACTGCTGATGCAGAAGACACAAGTTCAGTTCCCAGTTCCCACACTGAGTGGCTCACCATACTCTGTAACTCCAGTTCCAAGGAACCCAGCAACTTCAAGCCTCTTTCATGGACACCTGTACTCACACATAGCCATAGACACACGCAAGCATACGCTCAACTAAAAATCAAAATAATATAAAGATTCCCAAATGATTAAAGAGACCTAATCATAGTGTAATGGGTCACAATTTAAAACTTTTAGTTGTTTATTTTCTCTAAATGTGGCAACACTGGGGATTAGGGCTCAGGGGACGCGGCTTTGACCCTGCAGTCAAGGCCCTGATAAAGATGACATACAGCAACTTCTAAATGGCCCTGCCTTCTGTCACTCACTGTCTTCTGTACCACCAAGCATCTAGTCCAACCCCAAAGCTCCTGGCCAGGGAAGAATAGAGGGCAAGCACCCCACTGCCAGGACTACCAATGATAAAGATCATCCCAAGAAGCAAACAGAGTCTGGCATGAAGCTTTGACAAAGCTGCTCCTGAAGGACCAGCCCCCACTTACCACCTGTCACTCTACTGGGGCCCCACCTCCTAAGACCTGCTATGTGCCCAAAGCTGCCACTGAGAAATTAAGCTGCTTTGCTTTATGTCTGGAAAGCAAATGCTCTCTGGCACATTTTTTTTCTATTGCTGAGGAGTTTAAAACTCTGCATTCACTATTTTATATTAAAATCAGTTATCACTTTTCCTATACATCAAAAGCCAATTTTCCCCCAAAATGGCAAAGCTGAGACATCACTAAGAAATGCAAAAGAAGTCAGTTGTCTGGCAAAATTATTCAAATAAAGCCCTCTCTTTGAAGAGAAAAGGAGCCCCCCGGACAGATAAAGGAGAAACTGGAAACAAATACTCTTGCCTTAGTCATCTTCTAACAGCATAAGTTGCACTGTAAAATGTCAAATTAGGTCAGAGCTTGGGTTGCAGTGTGAAACTTTGAAAATGCTCTTGGGTAGATCTGTGACTCTAAAGCCCCCTTTTTTATTGTTCTACTACTCAGTTAAACGACTAGGCTATGAAAAAAGAAAAAAACAAATTCCTCAGTATGTTTTTAAAATTTATTTTTTAATTGTGTGTGTGTGTGTGTGTGTGTGTGTGTGTGTTTTTGTACACGCTTGAATGTGGTGATATTTTATCTGTGTACCCCAATAAAGTTTATCTGAGGATCAGAGAAAAAAAGCCAGCCACTACAGAAAACATAGAAATCAGGCAATGGTAGCACATGCCTTTAATCCTAGCGTTCGGAAGGCAGAGATCCATATGGATCTCTGTGAGTTCAAGGCCACACTGGGAACAGAGCCAGGAATGGTGGCACACGCCTTTAATCCCAGTACTAACCATGGAGGTCTGGAAGTCGGTACAGACAGACAGGAAGGGATAGAGCTGGGCAGAAAGAGGAAGTGATGTAGCTGGGCGGAGAGAGGAAGTGAGAGGGCAGGGACAGAAAGGAGTTGGGAGGTGAGGCTGGCTGTCCTGTTCCTCTGATCTCTTGTCTTTCACCCCAATACCTGGCTCCGGGTTTTTTATTAATAAGACCATTTAGCAATTTCCGTTACACTTGAGTGCAGCTGCACAGAGAGGCCAGAAAACAGCCTCACAGCAGGGAGACGCTGGCGCACACCTTTAATCCCAGGACTCGGGAGGCAGAGGCAGGTGGAGTATGTGAGTATGAGGCCAGCCTGGTCTACATAGTGAATTCCCCAGGGCAGCCAGAGCTTATATAAAGAAACCCTATCTCGAACCAACCACCCCCTCAAAGAAAAAAAAGGAAAAAAAAAAAAAAAAGAAGAAGAAAAGAAAACAGCTTCAGATGCCCTGGAGCTGGAGTTATAGGTAGTTGTGAGCTACTTGATCTTGGTGCTCTGAAAAGAACTCAGGTTCTCTACAACTATTGGTCCATCTCTCTGGCCCCTCTCAGTATTCTCTGATTTAAAATAAGCTGTACCACAGGATTGAAACATCTATGTCTTCCCCATTCTACGTATTTCAGAAGTAATCGCCATGCCATCTCTTGTGATGAATGATTCCCCACAGGGTTTAGAAAAGAACACATGACCAAGAGTACACGAGAGGGGCAATCATCATTCCAGGACTAAGCCACATGCAGAGGCAGAGCTCAGGCAGCTTGCACAGAACCAGCCTAACAGGACTATGCACTTCAGAACATTCGCAACTGAAGGACCTTGGTAACTGCTACCTACCACCCATTGGGCTGTACCTGTCTGCGGGCAGCAATGATTTCAACCACAGTGAACTCTGACTCTTCGGTACCTTGGCCTGAACCCTACAACACATGCATCTCCCAGACCTTACTCGGGGTGACTTTGGGCCAAGGGGTCTAATCTAAAGTTAGGCAGTTCTATGCAAGGTCATTAGGCCCAAGGAAAGTCATGCTGGTTCTGCCCCACTTTCTTCAATGTCCACAATTGGAACTTGTTGTAAATATAGATGGCTGTCCCTCTCTCTAGGAGATTCTGATGCAATGGCAACCAACCCTGGGGATGAACTTCAGAATCTCAGTCCTGGTCCAATGTCCTAGTTAGAGTTACTATTACTATGATGAAACACCATGACCAAAAGCAACTTGGGGAAGAAAGGGTTTATTTGGCTTATTCTTCCATATCTCTGCTCATTATTGAAGGAAGTCAGACAGGAACTCAAACAGGACAGGAATCTGGAGGCAGGAGCTGATACAGAGACCATGGAAGAATGTTGCTTACTCACTTACTCCTTATGGTTTGCTCAGCCTACTTTCTTATAGAACTCAAGACCACAAGCCCAGGAGTGGCCCCACCCACGATGGGGCTGGGACCTCCCCCATCAATTACTAAGAAAATGTCCCACAGGCTTGCCTAGTAGCCGGATCTGATGGAGGCATTTTCTCAATTGAGGCTCCCTCCTCTCTGATGACTCCAGCTTGTGTCAAGTGGACATCAAAGCAGCCAGCACATCCACTCAGAGGCAGGAATGTCCAAGTTCTATTTTGGTACCACAAGCCCCTTGCAGCAGCATGTCAGACCGGTGTCACTACAAACCCTTGCTGAAGCTGGAGACAGCCAGGACAAACATGGAAAGATGTATGAGTGAGAAGGGGCGAGGAAGTGAGTCCCACTGAATCCTTGGGTTGACTCTGTCCCCAAACTGTTGCTGAGAAGGAAGATGGCCTGAGAGACTTGAGAGAATGTGTTGCTCCATTCCACATCCCTGTCTTGGTAACTCAGTGACAGAGTCTCCATAAACCCCCTCCCCATCCTCTACAGTGGTGTAAGTCCGTTTTGGCCTGGGAGATGCTGATGAAAACCCAACACCTCTGCAGAACGTTCTGTAATAGTTATTTGTTGCTATAACCAAATACCTGACTAAAGCAACTGCAGCAAGAAGGGTGTGCTTGGGCCCACGGTCTGTGGGTGCAGTCCATCAGGGCAGGGAAGTCATAACGGCGGGGACAAGACGCAGAGAAGAATGCTGATGCACAACCTGCCGCCTTCTCTTTTTTTTTTTCTCCTAAGTTCAATGACTGTTTTATCAGTTTCACATAAAAACAGCAGAGAAAGTGAGCTGAAGATCCTGCACACAGAGGGAGGAGGGAGATGGAGAGAAAGCCGTGCCTTTTAAGAGGGCCTAGACGACAGAGACGCAGTGAGAAAGCACATGGGTTCGGACGGAGCAAGCTCACGCTTTTCTGAGTTAGACTGAGAAGGCAGGCGGGCTGCATGAGGGGCTCCGTAAGCGGCAGCATGGACTCCTCAAAGCCAGATGTCACCGTCCTCTTCGTACCCAGTGCAAGACCCCGGCCATGGAATAGTGATCTTCCCGCCTCAATTCACCCAGTCCACCGGCTCTCACAAATTTCTCTCCTAGGCGAGTCTAGATCCTGATCCTGTCAAGTTGACAACACCCATCAACTTCTCTTGGCCTTCCAAGCTAAAACCACCTCTCCTCTCCAGTTTTTTACTTTCTGTTTGGTTGGTTAGTTGGTTTGGGTTGGTTTGTTTCTGTTCTTATTTTGAAACAAAGTGTCACAACGAAGCCCTAGCTAGCCTGGAGCTCAGAGATCTACCTTCCCAGTGCTGAGCTTAAAGGCGATTTACAGCTTTTCTTTTTTTCTTTTTGGTTTTTATTGAGACAGGGTCTCATGTAGCGTTGGCTAGCCTGGAACTTGCTATGTAGACTAGGCTGGTTCCAAACTCACAGAGATTCACCTACTTCTGCCTCCCGAGTGCTAGAATTAAAGGCTTAGGCCACCACATTCAGCCTTTTTTAAGGCTTTTCTTTTTCATTAGATGTGTATATGGTGTGGGGCAGTCTGTGCATGTGTGGACATAACTGCCCATGGAATCCAAAAAAAGGTATCATATCCCCTGGAGTTGGAGTTATGGGCAGTTATAAACCACCTAATGTGGGTACTGGGAATCAAACTATAATCCTCTGGAAGACCAGCAAATGGTCTCACCTGCTAAACTAGCTCTCCAATCACCATATTCAACTCTTAACACACCCACCCTTTCTCCTAACTACCCAAGATAATTTCATTTGATCAGTGAATAGATCGTGATTTAAAAGAAAAGGAGGCCTCCTGAACAAAATCTTGGGGACCAAAGATTACATACATACACATTCATTAAGGAGATCAATTTATTAAGGCATCTAAAAAACTCATGGTAAATAATCTGCTTAACTTTCTTTAACCCAACATTTTCTAAACTCAGCAAATCTAAAAACCATTCTTATAGAACTGATGGCCAGGAAAGAGTTTGGGAAATGATTTATTCCATTTAACAACCAACTAATTACTCCATGTCTCACTTGAAGGGCTATTTAACCTGCTGTGACTTAACTCTGTAAGTGTTAACATTAGCTTAAGTGAAATCTTTGAGCAAGGGGCATATTTTGCATATCTTTGAACTTCATTCTGCCCCAAGTCAATCCTTTACCTAGTGGAGATACCCAAGAAATTCTTCTAATTTGGAAGTGCCAGATCTGAGTAAGAAAATCAGATGTATCTTAATGTGTGCATGTATGTAGGTACACACACACACACACACACACACACACACACACACACACACACACACACAAGACAGGGTCTTACTATGCAGCTTTGGCCAGCCTGGAACTAGCTGTATAGATCAGGCTGGTCTTGAATTAACAGATCACCTACGCCCACGTGTGTCCTAGATATTATTTTAAAATACCAATCAGCAGAAAATCAAAGTTCCATTCATAAAAAAGAAAATAAAAAGAGTACACAAATATGTGTGTTTCTGTGTGGGGGTACTCAATAGAGGCCGAAAGAGGCTGTCAGATCCCCTGGGTGCTGGGAACTGAACTCTGGTCCTCAGGGGCAGCAAGCACTCTTAAACACTGAACTACCTCTTCAGCCACCCATTCATTTTCTCATACATGAGAAAACTGAAGTCAAGATACGTGCAATGGATTGGCAAAAGTCAGTAACAGAACCATGATCAGAACGTGAGAGATTTTCTACCTAGTACTTCTTCTGAGACTTAAAAACGCCTCATTCCCCCGATCTCCATCTGGTTTTCCAACAGACAAATGAACAGAAGGTGCCCTGGTGACTTGAATACCACAGGCCGGGAAAAGTGAAGTTAGAAAGAAGATCTGAGAAATAGCAGAGTTCTGCTCAAGGGGAACTAAATACTAAGAAGATTCCAGAATGCTTGTTAGGAATTTACAGCCTTAATGCTCAGTATTAAGAACGTGAGAAAGAAAACACTATGATGGGTGTAGTTTGCACAGCGGAATAAGGCGCTTGACTGTTTATTGGAACATCACCTTAATGGTTTTTACTTCTGGGGGGGGGGGGTCTACATTTCCACAAGTGGGGCATACTAATATTCAAGTAAATGGCACCTGAGGTTGTGTGTACACACCTGTGCACACATGCACACATGTGTAAATCACTACTTGCTCTTTCTCCCCTCCCCAGTGTCATGGGTGTACTGTGCCTGTGTGTGTATGCATGTTTTTGCATGTGGGGGTCACATGTGTTTGCAAGTGCAGATGGAGGACAGAATCATCCTCCATTGCTCTTCTACCTTATCCAATGAGGCAGGTCTCTCAATTAAACCCAGAACTCACTGATACGGGTCGTCTTGCTAGCCAGCTCACTCTGATGAGTCGGTCTTCACCTTCTGGAATTACATACAGGCTGCCACACCCACCCAGCACTCACATAGTTTTCTGAGGATCCAAACATATGTAGTTCGTACTTAATTACTTGAGCCATCTCCCCAACCCCACTGCTTGTTCTTAAAGAGGTCTACGCAAGCATGAGGCCTTTTAGTCTTCTAGCACAATGCATCATGGGATCAACTCCAGCATATTTTGCTCAGACATCCCAATGACTTAAAGGGTATGTGTGCTAGCATTTAGACATTACCTGGCCGGCCCCTTGGGAACCTAGGGACCTATCCAGTAAGCAGGCAGTACCATGGCCCGCTCAGGGTCCTGACAACATCATCCCGCATAGCCCATTTGTTCATGTGCTAAGCCCCCTTTAAGAGGTGGGCTCCTGCATAGGCCCCAGGTTTCAAACAGCCAACTCATGCAATGAGCACAGGACCCAGTCCCACTGCCTGGATGCCTCCCAAACAGATCAAGCCAGTCAACTGTCTCACCCATTCAGAGGGCCTGATCCAGTGGGGACCCCTCAGCCATTGGTTCATAGTTCAGTGTTTCCGTTCGTTTGGCTATTTGTCCCTGTGCTTTATCCAACCTTGGTCTCAACAATTCTCGCTCAAATAAACCCTCCTCTTTCTCGCTAATTGAACTCCCAGAGATCCACCTGCGGGGCCTAGCCATGGATCTCTGCATCCAGATCCCTCAGTAGTTGGATGGGGTTTCTAGCACGACAATTAGGGTGTTTGGCCATCCCATCACCAGAGTAGGTCAGTTCGGGCTGTCTCTCGACCATTGCCAGCAGTCTGTTGTGGGGGTGTCTTTGTGGATTTCTGTGGGCCTCTCTAGCACTTTGCTTCTTCCTATTCTCATGTGGTCTTCATTTACCATGGTCTCCTATTCCTTGTTCTCCCTCTCTGTTGTTGATCCAGCTGGGATCTCCCACTCCCCCAAGCTCTCTTTCCCTCGACCCTTGCCCTTCATTACCCCCACTCATGTCCAGGCTGTTCATGTAGATCTCTTCCATTTCTCCGTCATTGGGCGATCCCCGTGTCTTTCTTGGGGTCGCTTGGCTCGGCCTGGGAGGAGGGGACTGGACCTACCTGGACTGAGTCTACCAGGTTGATCTCAGTCCTCGGGGGAGGCTTTGCCCTGGAGGAGGTGGGAATGGGGGGTGGCCTGGGGGGAAGGTGAGGGAGGCCGGAGGGGGGAGAACAAGGGAATCCGTGGCTGATAGGTAGAACTGAATTGTATTGCAAAATAAAAATAAAAATTAAAAAAAAAAAAGAGGTAGGCTCTGCCCACCTCTCTCCTCTCTCCACTCTCTCCCCTCTCTCCTCTCTCGATCTCCCTCTCCCTCTCTCTCCCTCCCTCTTCTCAGGAGGTTGCAGCGTCTGCACCTCCTCTCTTCCCTTTCCCATCTTTCTTCTCTCTTCCTGTCTTCTCTTCTCTCCAGAGGAGCACTCTGCATCCCTTCCTCCCTTCCCTTAATAAAATTCTCTACGTGAGCGCTGTTTGCATGGTGTCAGTGACTTTCAGCCATGACCCTTGGCTCTACCCACCAAGGCCACCACCCGCAGTTTTTAAATACAACAGTGTGGATGTTTTGAAGGATTTTGATGAAGGTACAGACGACTCCAAACCCCAATCAGAGCTGAGATCTATTGCTTCCCTGGAGACCCCGGGTCTCGCTTGGAAGTACAGCAGCCCTAGAGAGCTCAAGTTACCCAGTCCTTTTCCCAAAGGTATGGTTGATCAACCAAGACTCTCTGACCCTGATCTCTACAGCCTGGCATTCTCCTGTTCCAGAATTACACCTGTACAGCTGATACTGGACATTCCTCCCAGTAGCTTCCTGAGCAGGAGAAATAACAATTACAATTGTATTCAAGCATAGATCTCAGTTCTTTGTACTTTTAGTTCATCTCCAACACCTAGTGGAACTCAATCAACTAAAAAACACACATGCACCGAACTACTAAAGACAGGCAAGGCTGTACAATGTCACTTCCCCTTAGCAGCACTCAACAGGCATGCAACCCAGCAGCAGCTGCCTCTGGGTCTAGATGAATCACTATTAACAGGTTTGAAGACATGGAATGAAAAGCAATCTTATTATGATGCTAACTTTGCTTCCGATCTTCTGTTAAAAAACTCACACATGCCGGGCGGTGGTGGCGCACGCCTTTAATCCCACCACTTGGGAGGCGGAGTCAGGCGGATCTCTGTGAGTTCAAGGCTAGCCTGGTCTACACAGTGAGTTCCAGGACAGGCACCAAAACTACACTGAGAAACCCTGTCTCGAAAAACAAAAGGAAAAAAAAAAAGAAAATCACACACAATGTTCAGCTCCTTCACCAATTATTAGTAGTGGATTACTTGAAGAAAACTCACAACTGGCGAGACCTGTTAGTAAACTAAGACACGGTGACTAAGAACTGTTTGCTTACCGGCTTACTAACAGTCTTCAGCTGCTCTTAAGAAAGGAAATAGTAGAACGGACTGAGAAACCATAGCTGCTGAGAAAGCATCACAGCAGTCACAGACTCTAAGTCTTGAAAGACTACATTGTTGCATTTTCTGGAGTCAGTGATTGTCTGTGAGGATATTTCCAAATCTGGGGCTCTGGGCCTGGAGACCGGGCTAGGCAGTTAAGAATACTTCCTGTTCTTGCAGAGGAAGACCCCTCAGTTCTCAGCCTCTACCCGGCTGTTCACAACCAGCTGTTAACTCCACAATTATCTGTCACCTCCATGGAAACCAAAGTACTCATCTCATTACAGACACTTCTCTGGCTTCTCCCCCTTCTCAGCAACATCTAGAATCCCTAACCTCCTCCTCCATGATGTTCCCTGGTTCTCTTCCCGCCTCAGGCAGAGCCCTGTCAACTTCTTTTGCAAGCTAGAGGGCAGGCTTCAAGGTGTTCAGAAATACATCAACTATTAAATTGGTGAACTCATCTATGAACATCAATGAACCGCATTGCCATGCGGATGGTCGGTCCCTCAGGCTCTCCATCACCAAGTAAAGTCAGGTGTGTTCACATCTTCCCATCTCTTGATTAGGTCTCTTGGGGTGGATGAGAACAACAACAACAAAAAAAATCAAAAATCAACCTTCCTTTACAGCTTTAATAGAATTCATTCATGGTTCGGCTTAACTTCCCTAATGGCCAGATTGGAACATTGTTATAAAAATGCAAAATTGCCGGGCGGTGGTAGCGCACGCCTTTAATCCCAGCACTTGGGAGGCAGAGCCAGGCGGATCTCTGTGAGTTCGAGGCCAGCCTGGGCTACCAAGTGAGTCCCAGGAAAGGCGCAAAGCTACACAGAGAAACCCTGTCTCGAAAAACCAAAAAAAAAAAAAAAAAAAAAAAAAAAAAAAAAAAAAAAAAAATGCAAAATTTCCCATAGAAAGGAAACAGATTCTCTCCAGAGCCACGAGAAGAACAAGGCCCCTCTGACATGTTGACTATAGGACCCTTGAACTCCCAAACCATAAGAGAATCAAGCTGCATTATTTTCAGCCCCTAGGTCTACAGTAAACTGTTACAGAGACGAAACTGTTCAGTTTTGATTAGATTCTGAAGGTTCGGTGCTGAGATATGAGGGAGGCCAGGAGAGCGACTTTTCCTCTTCTTTGACATACCTCAGTACTATACTTCTACTAATCCAAATATGTGGCGATCTGGCTGGAGAGATGGCTTGGGCGGTAGAACACTTGCTACATAAGCTCCAAGACCTAAATCTGGATCTCCAGCATGCATGTATAAGCTGGATCATATTTGTGCACGTCTGTAGCACATGCACACACCCCACACAAATATACAGACAATTAAAAACAAAATAAATCCTTTCAACCATACAAAACTATTACGGGGCTATGGAAGGGCTATCTGTGAGGGTCCTGGAGCCTCAACATCATAACTTTGTGGCAAATCCATCCTTATCCTGGGATCTACTTCCATGTACATTCAAGTGAGGGTAGCACCTCTGGTTCCATGGAGCACATGTAGAGAACTGCTGTCCCAGAGCATGGCTAGGGTAGGCAAGGAGGAGACTGAGAACTGGTTCAACAAGCAGCCCATTAATGTACCAATGCCAATACATTCAGATCCTGGCTTTGTTCCCATGGGCCGTTTTCCAAAAGATGAAAATGGCCTTGTTTTATGGACTACTTCTATGGTACACTGTTTGCTGATAACAGTCATTCACTTGTCTTTCCATGGTTCTGAGTATCACAAAAGGCCGACAGCACAATGGCTGAATTGCCTCTAGGAGTCCAGCTTTCGAAGGGGCAAGAGACTGAGACCTGCTTATGCTACTTTGCTTGACACATCTGTTGTAGAATAGAGCTATCAAGCCTAAATAGATGGTCAATAATCCCTACAGGTTTGAGGGCAAGGCAGGGAGAAGGAGGTTGCATTGAAATGCCCACCAGAGCAACAGAACAGAGTCAGCACTGTCCCGGGTCCCTGGGCACAAACATCACCCTACTACACTTCCCATCCTACTATGCTTCCGGTCAAGGACCTTTGCAGAAAGTGCTCCATCGTTTGGTTCTATTTGCAGCTCTAGAGGAAGGACCCTTGTCCGCCAAGTTTCCAGTGTCCCTCACCACTGAATGGTTCCCTCCCATACAGCTAAGCAAAGACACGGGAGATGTGTGATTTTGGCTTTCACTTCAGATTTATCCAAATCTGTTGTTTTGTTTTTAGAGTCAGTGGCTCATCTAGCTCAGGCTAGCCTCAAAATCAGTAGGTAGTCAAGGATGACCTTGAACTCCTGGTCCTCCTACTTCCACTTTCAAAGTGCTGAAGTTGCAGGCATGTACCACCACACCTAGTTTCATACCATGCTAGAGATTAAATCCAGGGTTTCATGCATGCTCAGTGTACTTCGGCTATTTTCTCAGCCCACATTTTAAATTTGAA
Source organism: Peromyscus californicus insignis (assembly GCF_007827085.1). Lineage (NCBI taxonomy): Eukaryota > Metazoa > Chordata > Mammalia > Rodentia > Cricetidae > Peromyscus > Peromyscus californicus. The sequence goes on from NW_026294402.1 coordinate 62,464,175, forward strand.
TGTATGAAGTTTTACAAAACAAGGTACATCATAAACCCAACTGTTAGATCCTGCATGAATTAGATGCTAAAATCTATGGTATACATTACATCTGGATAATGGTAATATTACCTCTTGGAGACGGAAAGAACCAAGTTCAGGGGTGACCCCAATTGAGATAAGGGTCCCACCATGGGCAAAGGCATAAAGCTAAAAACGAACCCTGCGGCTGTGTCTCTATATGGTAGGTTCTTTAGGCACAAACATGGAATGTCTGTAAGGCAAGCGCAAAAGAGACCATCTGGTCATCCTGCCCATGTCTGAAACTGGTCATGGCACCTGGAGTCCAGCCTTGCACCTGGGGCCCAGCCTTGCACCTGGAGTCCAGCCTTGCACCTGGGGCCCAGCCTTGCACCTGGAGTCCAGCCTTGCACCTGGGGTCCAGCCTTGCACCTGGGGTCCAGCCTTGCACCTGGAGTCCAGCCTTGCACCTGGAGTCCAGCCTTGCACCTAGAGTCCAGCCTTGCACCTGGAGTCCAGCAGTGTACATGGGGTTCTGACTCTAGAATAACCTTGACCCTGGTTGACCTAGTGACAACTGAAAACAAAACAGCATGTGCCTTCTGGCCTCCTCAGAACGGCCTTTAACGTCATCACAAGTCAACCTGCAAGTTCAAGAGAAGCAAGGCCAAAATCTGGATGCTCCTGTAAGGGGGATATACCTGGTGGGGGTTGGGGAAGTGGCAGCTATGCCAACCACTAACTAGGGATTTTTTTTTTCTGAAGAGTCAATTGACTTTGGCTATTTGACAGAAATAAACATTTATTCTTATTACATTTCTAGGGGCTGATGGCCTCTGGAATCCTGCTTACCCCGCCTATGAAAACTTGGGTAAGATAATCTAATGTCCTGTATCTCAGGATGAACCTGGTTTCAGAATAATGAATCGGATTTCTCACATACAACAACTGGCAATGGCTAACTCTCCTAGGATGGAAGACAATGGTATGATCTTCTAGTAATGTCTACCGTGGGAGTAAGACAGAGGTGACCGAACAGAGTTCTGATTTTACTGTCCTTGATCCTAACCTAATTACATTGTCTAATTGCATTATATATGCACATATATATGTGCAACCCTATACAAATATGCACCATATGCAATTACCTTTCTCTGATCAACATTTAAAAAATAATGAAAAGCCAATATTACAAACAGCCCCTGTCTAAACTGTAACCATATTGTTAAATTGTAAGTACAAAAATTATAAGTAAGTATAAAATTATAATTAGAAGTAAGAAGTATGACTTCAATCTAAGCCCAACTAACAGCATTTGCTAGTAGGTTCAAAAGATTCAGGCCATACCTGCGAGAACCTTTCTTCCCTGCATCCTCAAGATCACTTAAGCCCCTCCCCTCTGAGACAGGACCTACAGAACACCATTTACTGGTCCACAAATTGTTAAAGACTTTCAAAGTTTCAATAACCTCATGATCACCTTATTCTAAGGCTCCATGGGAAAATGGTTAATGATGGTACACCTAACTCTCAGTTCCCCTTTGGCATCCACAATGCCATTAAGGAACTGATCGGTGACACACTAAACCAGATATGCAGTGAGACCAGGAAGATGGGAAGCCCGTAAAGGCATTAGCCATACAAACCCGATGAATCCACTTCCACCTCGGAAACCCGTGTACAAAGCCAGAAGTGGTGGCACACATCTGTAAACCCAGCACTCCTGTATCCAGATGGGAGGCAGAGATGGAATCATCCAGAAAAAAAGCTCATGGACTAGCTAACTAGGAGTACACCGGAATATTCATGTTCCATTACACAGAAAAAGCAAATATAAATAAGAAGACCCAACCAATACACAGACCAACAAGAAGTATAAATGACTTGAACATAAAGACACACATTGCACACAGTGAAGTAAGAGATGAGAGACAGCACTTTCATCAAGCAGATGAGAAATTATCAACCATGACAACACACCATGTAGCTGAGGGTCAGGGAAAACAGGAGCTTGCATACTCCCAATTAAATTGATGAATCTTCTCTGAGAGCAATGCAGAATATCAGATTAGAGATGAGCAAGGTTCACGCTGAGACATTTTAAGAATCTGTGCCTGGGTACTCAAACAAATATGAGGAACGCTCAAGATGAACGTGAGTATGTGTACTCACCAGCAGCATCACATAAAATGGGGAAAGACCAGGAGTGACCTAAACGTCTGCAGAGAGCCAGTTACAACATGCAGCAGAATACTGTACCACACAGTGCAATTCTAAGAAAGAACAGGTCAGCTGTAGTGGCATTCACCAGTTCCGAGCCAGCAATGCTCTCGTTTGGCCTCTGCACACACACGCATACACCCACACACATAAGTGTAAATAATTTTTTAATTTTAAATAAAGAGCAAGGCTTGTCTCTCTAATCTGGTCTGAAATGCTTTACAAGGGTGTTGTTTGTAGAGTACAGAGCATCCGTGTGGGCCACATGAAGACGGAGGCAGACAGAAGTCAGAATGTGAAATGCAGAGACAGGAATATCACTCAAGTGCTCAGCAAGAGGGCTGATTCTCAGAAAGAGACTTGGTTTCCAGAGGATAAGGGCTGGAGGAGACTAACTTGTCACAGCAGGACCCTTCTACTGTTTGAAATTCCTCCTCGCCTTTCTGACAATCACTCGTGTATCAAGAAGAAGGGCAGTGGGGTAGAGAGGTGGCCCAACAAAGAAAAGGGTGCTTGCTGTACAATCATAAGGCTGGAGTTTGGTTCCAAAAACCCACTTAATAAGCCAGGCTTAGTATCTGGAACAGGCCTGCACTCCAGCTCCATGTGGGTGGATGGAGACAGGAGGGTCGCTGAGACTTTCTGATTTCAGCCTAACAAAAAAAAAAAAAAAAAAAAAAAAAAAAAAAAAAAAAGAGCTCTGGGTTCAGGGAGAGACTCTGCTGTTGTGGGATATCTGTACACTGTGTGGAGATGTGTTGCTGGAATTGGTGCAATAAAAAGCTAAACAGCCAATAGCTAGGCAGGAGGTGGGACTTGTGGGCAGAGAGAGAGGACTCTGGGAAGAAGGCAGAGCTGAATGAGACACGGAGAGGAAACAGGAGGTGCAAGGTGGAAGAGAGGTAATGCCACATGCTGGAACATAGATTAATAGAAATGGGTTAATTTAAGTTATAAGAGCTAGTTGAGACAAGCCTAAGTTGAGGGCCAATCTTTCATAATTAATAATAAGTCTCTGTGTTATTAATTGTGAGATGGTAGCCAATGATAAACTCTATCCTACCTCAAAGGGACGAGAAGAAAGGATAGAGGAGGACTCCCAACACTAATCTGGGCTCTACATCCTTACAAGAGTGTGTACCCACACATACACATGGGAAATACACTCACACACAAATAAAAAAAATACATAGAATTGATAAATCTAACATTATAGAAGAGGAAGAGACTCTAGACAGGTAACCTATGTCACTCAAGTTTCAAATGAATGACTAAAGCAAGAACCAGTACAGATATAAAGTTAATCTTTAGGCCAGGTCAGGGGCTTTATGTGCAAAGTCCATTTAGGGGCAAAAGCATGCGGTAATACCTCGTCTAAAAGCAGGAAGCACAATCTGCCCATGAGTACACCTGAAGTAACAGTTAGCAAGTCAATCCAATCAAGAGGCTTCCACATGAAGCTCAAATGCCTGAGAAATGACTACAACTATAGTCTGTGCCCCAGTATGCTAGACTGGGTGTGGTCCCCTGGCCCAGAGACTTGCTCTCTGGGTCTCCATGGGACCTATCAAATGGTCAGTGCTTATGGAATCCATCCTTCTCAAGTGAGCACATAAACACATCGGTTCAGAGGGCTTTGGCAGCCTTGGAAATTGCTGTGGGATGATCCTTCTGTACACTGTGAATATGCATTACTCTCATTGGTTAATAATAAAGCTGTTTGGCCTATAGCAAGCCAGGATAAAGCTAGGTGGAATGATCAAATGGAAGACTGGGATAAAGAGGGAGGAGTTGGAGAGACGAGAGCAAGCCACCCAAGAAGCAAGATGCCAGAGGACCAGTAAAGCCAAGGGCCATGTGGCAATACATAAATTAATAGAAATGGGTTAATTGAAATGTAAGAGCTAGTTAATAATAAGCCTGAGCTACTGGCCAAGCATTTTGTAATTAATATAAGCTTTTGTGTGTTTATTTGGGACCAGGCAGTCAGGAGAGAAAAACTCCACCTCCGTTGACAGGAAATGACTTAATAAAGATGACAGAAAGAGAAGTTAAGGGAAAGGCCTCAGGCTCCTGTATCAGGCTGTCTCCCAGGTCCCAGACTCAGAATAAAGTGTGGGGTGGGAGCCATGTTAGGCTGTGGTCTTCTTCCAAAGTGACAGCTCACCTAGTTATGGGGAGACCTGGCTCCCCACCCTAGCTCCTGTATCTGGGCTCAATACCACTGTCCACAAGGCTATCAGAAAATGGAACCTGAGTGCCATGAGCTCTAGCCTGTTTGGGAAATAGTCTCAACCCAACTACAAGGAACCTCAAATGTGCCTGACTGTCAAGGACTTCCCATAGCTCCACGGAAAATGAAGCAGACAGTCCCTTCTGCCAGCTCCATGGGGAATTTTATGGAGTCAGCAAGCAATCTTCACAAGAAGCATAAATACTCTATACATATGCACTCTAGGGCATAAGGCACAGAACCTTACATCAGTCATGGCCAAATTTAGAAACGAGCCTTAGTAATGTATCAATCACATAGTAAAAGCTCAATAAAGCCTACAAGCAGTCTTTAGCCTCCAAGACCCCAATCTACCAAAACACTGGAGAGTTTAGGAAAGTTTATCGAAAATTACTAAGAACGCCTCTGCTCATTTCCAAGGTGCCCAACAGCAGAGTCTCATCACGATGTTCTGTTAACTCCCACCTCAACAGCATCATGGCTGCAGTGTGGCACAGAGCTGCTCCTCAGTGAACAGCAGGGAACGAGGATGGAGGGATGACTAAGCCATTAGGAGCACAAACTCATTTTGCAGAGGACCTGAGTTTGGTTCCCAGCACCTATTTCAGGTGACTCACAACTGCCCGTAACTCCAGCTCCAGGGGATCCAATGCCCACTTCTGCCCTCCGTGGGCACCTGCATTCACGTAAGCTTGCACCTGCGCGCATGCACGCGAGTATAAATAAATATTGTTTAAACTAAATAGATGGGTCCTGTGCCAGGTGTGGTGGTACAGACCTTTAATCTCAGTACTTAGGAAACAGAGATGGGTGGATCTCTGTGAGTTCAAGGCCATCCTGGTCTCCAGAGTGATTTTTGAGGACAGACAGGACTACGTGCTGTGTCCAACTCTCAAAAACAAAAATAAATGTGTTTATCTTAATGAAAGTTTTTAAGAAATGTGAGGTCACCTAAGAAAAAGCAGTACACATCTTTCCATTTTTCAAAGGAAAGATAGTTAAGTATAAAATACAGTCGGGGTATTTTAGCCCTCTACAGCTCAGAACACAAGTTCAGAGATTCTCAGCAACTGATTTTTCTTGCTGCCATACCAAATCACAGCCAGCATCTGAACATGTTTCCTAAAATGTGTGTGTTGGAAATAATTGCCTACGCCAATAGTGTAGGGAAGTGTTGGGGTCAAGGCGTGTCCACCTTAATGAATGGATATGTTGACAGCAAAAGGGCTTGAGGAATGTGCTATTCTGTCCTGCCTTTCCGTCATGGAGGATGCAGTAAGAAGGCCCCACCAGAAGCCACTGCCTTCATTCTGCACAGCCTAGTACCCAAAACTGTGAGAAATAAATTTCTGTTCTTTTCAAGCTATCCAGACTCAAGTATTATATCATAGCATCACCAAACAGGCAATAATAATCTTTTTTATTCCCCTTACAATAGAGGATTACTTCCCCATAGCATTAATTTAACTCCTTTCCAGAAATTTCTCCTGGTGAAAGAAAAAAAAAATCAACAAATACGACTCAGTAATAAGAAACTGAAAAATGTGCAAGTCCATTCACGAAAGAAACACAACCTGGTTGTTTTTATATCCAGCTTATGAAGCACAAGGCATCCCATAGCTAAAGAGCACTGTGTCCTTCCTGAGACATGTAACAAGGGGTCAGCCTGGACACACAATCAGCACTTCCGTCCCTAGCATCACATCTAGTACAGAAGTGCAGAGAGCATGACCAAGATTAAGCAGAGGCACAGAACTAAGTCCACACAAATTTCTGGTCTTCCATTATTTAGAAGGTTCTCTTTCACTTCTAAATATTTATTTATTTGAGGAATGGCTGTTACATCTTCCCAGTCTTCCCTCAAATATTTTTCCAGCGGGGAAAGCTAGACAAGTCCATATTTGCTAGGCTCTTGGGATTCCTTCAGTATCTGAATTTAAGGCACCAATTCTCAAGCAAACCACTTGTCAGTATTTAGTTTCAAAATTCCAGGGTCTGAGTTGACATGTGCATGGCCCTTCCAGGCACAAACCCCAAGGAACCAGATAAACAACACAGTCACATTTGCAGATTCCCAACCTCAGAGGGCTTGCGCTGATGTCCTAGGGGACAAGACACATGTTTTAGTTGACTAATTATGTAATTATCTAGTCTCATGTTTATTATGTCATTGGTGCGTAGGCAAATAACATTCACAAATATGTAGAGGAGGATGCTGGGCCTTAATTAGGTGTTTATCCCCAGGGCAGTGCTGTTCTAATCTCAGACTTGAAAACCTAACATTATTGAGCTAGTGGTTTTCGCTTGTGTTTCGTTTTGCGTTCATTGTTCATTTAAAGACAGAGGCATAATGTCATTTGGTGGCCAATGCATGGACCACACACACAACAACGTGTCCAAGACTGTATCACCCATGATATTGGAGTCCCTTTGGCTTGTACAGTTAGTTAGTTCACTGTGATGCCTGAACAAAGTCACCTAGTGATGTATCTCTCAGAGCGCATCTCTGCGGCTAAGTGACGCCCAACTGTGCACACAGACATAGACACACTAATTAATCAATTTCTCCTCTTCAAGGAGGAAAGGAACATGCACATTCTCACATGACCCAAAAGGAGTGTGACAAGGCTCACGGATGCACCAGATGAGCACAGTCCTCTCTTCCTGTGCCTCCTGAGGCCTACAACGGTAAGTCCACCTGCTAAGTCTCTCCTTCAGGTTGACTCAGTGGGCCTGGGTCTCAAAGGCCACCCTAATGCTGTCCTCTCTCAATGAGACAGTTCGGACAAAATGATTTTCTTTTCCCTTTTTCTGCTTTGGAACCTTTCTTACTTCCTTCTCTCACAGCCTTCCAGACCTCCAGACCAACCAATGTCTGCAACTGCTGAACCTCACTCATCACTCAGCAGCCATCCGGAGCAGCTGGTCCCTTTCTGTCTTCCTACAATACCTTGAAATTGCCCCTCTAACAACTCAGTGTGTGCTTGTAAGTAATATACCTTGTTTCATGCTTTGCTCAGGACCTGCACAGACTTTGGGTATGACGCAGGCCACCAGCGGATGATCAGTAAATATTTATTGGTTCATTTGAGTTCCAAGGAGTAGAGATGGGACCTGCCCAGAACACATCCCAATTTCCTGCAGTACAGAAGCCACTTGGTACCCAGAAAGGCGGATGCAAATCATTAACTCACAAGTGCCATCTTGTTTGCTACCCCCTAAGTAACCCAGTGTCATTTAGAGGACAAACATCTAGGAGAGAAAATTAAGCCTCCAGTTCTAATTGGAGCCGACATTCCGCTAGGCCGGGGGGGGGGGGGGGGGGGCCAACAGGAAATAGCAGCTGCAATGTTGTTTTTGATGGTGGATTTTTTTCTGGGTTGTAAATTGAACCATGAATGACCCAATAAAAGAGATACGCTATTTCCAAACTCACACAAATTTGTTTTCCACTTAAAAGACAAAATAGTTGTTTAACTTCGCAGACAGTGGTTCGGTTCCCAAAGTCAATTAAACTGTAATGGAACTGTCTCCCTTTGAAGCACCAATAGTAAATCACAGAGCACAAGAAGTCCAGTAAAAGTGTTCAGAATGTATAAACATTGCTTTTTCTTTCTTTCTTTTTAAAATGTGTACAGTTTTATACACACATTCTAAAAAGCCCAATCGAGAACCAGGGCAAATAAACTTTTCCAAATATCACTATCAGAATTATCGAAACTGCTAACCTGGGCAAGGTCTGTTTGTACCATTTGTATATAAACCCTACCCAGCAATCAGTCAGATGGAGGAGGAAATGATGTAATGCTTCTCAGGAAACACCTGAATTTATCAGCATAAATCATCTTTGATGAGAAGACCAAATAGAGGCACAGAGACTCCAGCAGTTACTGGGGTTTGCTTCTAGAAAGTTCCGAGTACTTCTGATACAAGTGTAGTATATTTCAGGAAGTCACAATTAAAACCAAAGGAAATCAAACTATACTCTGCACCTGGTCCAGGACACAGCAGCTTCTCTTCTGGTTTCTACCCACAGGGCTGACTAAAACCTGTCCAAGTGTTAAGGAAACTTCCAAATTACTTTCTTTCCATAGCTTCACGAGAACTCACTAAACAGAGAGAGTGTCAATCACTGCTCAATTATGAAGCTAGAATGCCAAAGATTAGGTAACAAACACCGCACAGTCAGTCAGGATGGGAGGGCTGTCAGCTGCACCCATGAGAAGCCACATTAGAGAGGTCACTGAACAAAAAGACACATTAGGGGTGTGGCTGGACCCTGGCACTCCAGCTTCTTATAGACTCTAAGACTTCAGATTTTTTAAACAGACAGTGAAGGCTCAGGCAGTTTCACAAATCAGGGACTCAAGTCATCCTCCTGACTTGACAGAATAGAGAGCTGGAAGATGGAAGGCAGATCCACCCTGAACCCAAGCACCTTCTCCTCCTCCCTAAAGGGCTCATCAACAGCTCACTGTGTCACTAGGGTTAGCCACCCACGAGGCAGAGCAGTGGAGGAAGGACCCCATGGGCAGCCTGTGAAAACTGGAGCCTCCTTCTAGGATTGGTCTTCAGAAGCAAGGCAGACTGGCAGCATCTGTCTGCGGTGGGAAGCCCGCAATTCCATCCCAACCCCAGGGGCTCAGATTAAGGGAGTCTGGGGAACGTCCTAAGGTCTGTATTTTCTGGGTCCTTGAGGTGGTGTGGTGAGTAAAGGCACTTTTCACAAAAGCCTGGTGACCTGAGTTTTATCTCCAGAACCCAGGTAAAGATGGAAGGAGAGAACTGACTCCACACGGCTGTCCTCAGCCAAACACTCGTCATGTACATAAACATACACAATATTTTTTATATCTGTTAAAATCTGCATTTTCCAAGCTCTCCCAAGGGAATCCTGAAGACGAGTCAAGCTAGGGACTCAGTGCATACTAATTCATATCACTAACAGCTCCAAGGAAATACTCCAACCCAGCCAACAACCATGGTACTCAGAATTCCTACCCCCTTGCAATTAACACAGAACCTGACACATCCATCAGCTCAAAACCACTTCTCCTAGAGGCACCTGCCATGTGCCACGCGCCGTTTCTGGAGAAATGCACATAAATAACTCATCAGGGGAGCTGTCGTCTTCTGAGAAGTGATTCCTACATTCCACTGTAGTCAGGAATCTGAAGAGATTCACCCATGAGTTCAGAAGGGCCGTTAATCCACTCGACTAGCAAGGGGGTAAACTGGCCTTCCGATGACCAGCTGGCAAAGCCCGGATTTACAATCCCGCGCCTACTGTTGTTCTTAAAATAAAGTTCAGGGACACAAATATTTCATGTACGCTAAACAGAGGCCACCCAAGTCACGTGCAGAAGGAAATGTCTGAGTGCCCATAAGACAAACAAGCAAAAGAGGTTCTGCTTACAAACCTTTGATATTTTCATTAGCCTGCCTGATGATGCAGGTTCTCACTACAGTCAAAAGGCGTCCTTGGCTGAGGTGACTCCGCACTCTTCCCCACTCTCTTCTAGTATCTAAAATAACTTACAAGAAATAAAATAAAATAAAAAGCAAATCTACTCAGGAATGGTAGACCTTATGAACCATTAATACCTGTCTTCTATTCTTTCTTAGAGACAGGCTACAAAAATCGGCCCAAGGCATCAAAATGGTACAGAACGTACCCAGGACTTTTCTTGTTACTCTAACAAAAGGATACCAGACAAAAGCAACTTAAGGGAGCGTTTACTTCCGCTCACAGTACACAGGGACACGGTCCATCTCGGCAAGGAAGGCAAGGCGGGCACAGGCCTGTGAGGCGGCTGGTCACGCTGCAGCCTCCCACGGTAGGAAAGCAAAGAGGGATAAATGCTCAGCTTGCTTCCTCCCGTCCAGGACCCCAGCTCACGGGATGCTGCCACCCACATTCAGGACAGGTCTTCCCTCTTCAATTAAACCTTTCCGTGGAAAGTCTCTCTCTCTCTCTCTCTCTCTCTCTCTCTCTCTCTCTCTCTCTCTCTCTCTCTCTCTCTCTCTCTCTCACACACACACACACACACACACACACATACATACACCATAGTCTCTAAATTTGATCAAGTTGATAATGCATATTAATCATCACCAAAGGGAAGTGATGGCAATTGGCCTGGAACAGGAGGCTAAGGGTCTAGCTATCCGCCACCACTCACAGTCCCTTTGGGTCCCACCTTCTAAGAAGCAAGCTCTCAGCGCACTGAGGGAATGATATCAAAGTCCTCTGAGTCCTCCATAAAGATTTACTGATATCTTCCATGTTCCTGGTACTACCTGCCCAGGCAGCAGCCCTTAGTTTCCAGACAAGACACTGGACAATTACAATATATTATTAATCTGAAAGGCTTGAGACTAGGAGTGTTTGGGATTTTGGAACACTTAGAACAAATTTAAACCCGAAATGTTTTACTTCATATACACCTTGTTGTACTCATGGACCAAAGGTGGTTTTATACTTATATATAGTTTGTTTGTTTGTTTGTTTGTTTGTTTCAAAACAGGGTCTCTCTATGTACTGTTGTCTATCCTGGAACTTGGTATGTAAACCAGGATGGCTTCCAACTCAATGAGATCCTCCCAAATCTGACTCAGTATGGTATTTAAAGTGTGTGCCACCACACCCAACCTTCATACCCGAATCTTGACTCTAATTTGTCACACAAGGTCAAGTGTGGAATTTTCCATTCATGGGTATCAAGTCAGCTTTCAGAGTTGAGGCTGGGGAGATAATTCAGTTGGTAAAATCTTTGATATACAAGAATGAAGAACTGAATTAAATCCCCAGGACCCACATAAAAAAGCTAGGCTTGGTGGTGTGTACCTATAATCTGAACTTTGGGGACCTGGTGACAGGTGCATCCCTGGGACTTGATGACCAGCCAGCCTGTCCTACTTCGTGAGTTCCAGGCCAGTGAGAAACTGTGTCAAAACATGAGGTGGAGGCTGAAGAGACAGCTCAGTGGTTAAGAGCACTTGCTGCTCTTACAGAGGACCCAAGTTCTGTTCCCAGCACCCATATTGGGCAGCTCACAGCCACCTCTACTCCAGCTCCAAGGGATCCAATACTTTCTTCTTACTTCTCCAGGCACCTGCACTCATGCGCACATACCCATACAGATACATGTAATTAAAAATAAAACAAATCAGGGCCAGGGGGTGGTGGCGCATGCCTTTAATCCCAGCACCCGGGAGGCAGAGGCAGATGGGTCTCTCAGGAGGATCTCTGTGAGTTCGAGGCCAGCCTGGTCTACAGAGCGAGTTCCAGGACATCCAAGGCTACACAAAGAAACCCAGTCTTGAAAAAAAAAATATGGACTACAAGTGAGGAACAATTCAAAACTGGCCTCTGGCCTCCACACTCATGCACACAAACATGTATCCAAACCACAAAAGCATGCATAACTGCACACATACAAATACACAAAGTATTGATTTTGCATTTTGGAGTAGGGATATTCACCCATGCTTGAAGGACAACACGGGACTGAGCAACAGAAGAGGAATTGTGAGTCTTCCTTAGTAAGATACCTAAAAATTACGGTGTACATCACCAGCTCAATGGCTGGGCTGCAGGGAGAGGAAATTTCAAAGACGTAAGCACAGGGACAGGGTCTTCTCAGGAAATGGGCAAGCAAGTTGATCTGTAAGGCTGCCTTAGTTAGGTCTACTATTGCTGTAATAAAACACCATGACCAAAAGCAACCTGGGGAGGAAAGGGTTTATTTCACCCGCAGTTCCAACAGACAGTTCATCATCAAATGCATTAAGGGTAGGAACTCAAGCAGAGCAGGAACCTGGAGGTAGGAGCTGATGCAGAGGCCATTCAGGAGTGCTGCTTACTGGCTTGCTCTCCATGGGTTGCTCAGACTGTTAGGAGCTCCCAGGACCACCAGCCCAGAGGTGACCCCCACCCACAATGGGTTGGGCCTCCCCCATCAATCGCTAATTAAGAAAATGCCTTACAGGCTTACCTATAGCCTGATCTTATGGAAGTATTGTCTCAATTGAGGCTCCTTCCTCTCTGATGACTCTAGCTTGTGTCAGGTTGACAGAAAACTAGCCAGCACAAGGGGACAGTCAGATTAGACTGAATAGTTGAAAAGATTCCTATGCCCCAAAGGCTTCACTTGGAGAACAGGGAAAGAATGTAGTGACTGGCTATAAAGTGTAGTCGGCTTGTTCAGTAAGGGCAGCAGAAGGCAGTTCTCAGGAACAGCAGCATGGTGTGACTTCAAACACGAGAGTCACCTAGGCAGAGCCCTGTCCATTACCACCTACTCACTCAGCCATCCCATCGTTCCTGGAAGCCCAAGGCCCACTCCGCAGAACATGATTGGCTTTTAATTAGGAAGTGGGCTTGGGGCTAGAAAGATGTCCAGTGTGCTGCTCTTACAGAGGACCAAAGCTTGGTTCCCACCACCCATGATGGTTGCTCACAACCACCTGTAAGTCCAGCTCCAAATCACTGTCTGGCTGTGAGTGCAAAGTATATATAAAACAAATGAATTAGGGGTTTGGACTTGTCCTGAGTATTCCAAAACCCCAAAGACTCCTGGTCCCAAACATTTCAGATCAACAACATTCATACTAAGTGGAAACTGTGAGAACTGTTGCCTAGTGATGCAGTGTGAGGTACATGGAAGACATCAGAGATATCTAATGCCCATTGGTGGACTCCATGAGCACCTGTACACACACATGCACATACATACATACACATACATACACACACACACACACACACACACACACACACACACACACACACACTTAAATAAAATAATATTTTAAAAAATAAGAAAGTGGACTAAGCTTACTCACTACTCTACTTTTTTGCCAGGATTTTTAAAAGAACCCAAGCAATAACAGTTACATCATGTTTCCCAACTAGGGTGACTGCCCCCTCCCTAGGGCACATTCAGGAAAGTCTGGAGACACTCTCTGTGCTCATAGCTGGGGAAAGAGGGTAAGAATGGTATCTAGAAGGTGGATTCTACATCCTATAATGGCAGGACAGCCCCTCCCCAACTCCAACCAAGGATTATCTACTACCAAATGTCAGTGATGCTGAGGGATAGAGCCCCTGGGCCACACGAAAGGGACAAAAATGTGAGAAGAGCTGAAACAGCCAGCATGCTCAGGCTGAGCAGCAGGGCAGTCACAGCAGGGCACCAAGGCTTGCCTCAGAGCGGGAGAGAAAGAGCCAGGCCAGGCCCCACACCAGCAGCCAGGCCAAGGTGAGCCCGGCCAAGTTCTACATGTATGTCACCCCAACATCCCTGCTCACCACCTCTTCCTGTCATAGTCAAGGCTCATATCCCCCCAAGCCATTCAGGAAATTATGGTGTTTCAGAATGGAGCAAGGCCTGGGAGCATGGCTAAGGAGGATAAAAGGAGAAAACCTCCCCAAGTAGGCAGTTAGTTCAAATAGTCCCTATGGACAGAGACAGTGTACCAGTATCATGTAAAGACTGGAAACCCCCATGCAGACACTGCCAACAAAGCACTCATGCTGACTAACTCAGGGTCCCCTCCACACTTCCAATTCCATACAATGTTTCCTCTTAGTTCCACCTTGGAAGCAGCCAGTATTCACCCTATCACTTCCCACCCAAGGAAGGGCAAGACCCCCAAAAGCCGGGCTTACTCAACCCTGTGTGAGAAGCTATAAATGTTGACAGTCAGAGTGGCCTGTTAGAAATGCCGATTTAGCAGCTCGGGTAGGGTAAAAAACAAGCCACAGTTTAAATAAGCACACAAAGTGACTGGGCGAGAAGCTTCCAGGCCACACTTGGCCCAGCAGCGTTGGAATCTCAGCCTCTGGGGAGCAGCCACTGTGGCTCAGTTCTATCCCCAACACTCACTACAAGCAGGGCTGCCTAAAGAACATTTGCTGAGATGTGTGTGTGTGTGTGTGTGTGTGTGTGTGTGAGAGAGAGAGAGAGAGAGAGAGAGAGAGAGAGAGAGAGAGAGAGAGAGAGAGAGAGAGAGAGAGAGAGAGAATGAACCTTTAAAACAAGGCCAAACAGTAAAAAGACAGCCATGGCATGAACAGCTACCTACCAACAAGTCCCCAAGGGCACAACTAGGGCTTAGCTTAGGCAAATTTCTACATCTAAGTCCCTGGTATCATACAAAGAAACTTACAGTTGTCCAAGCTGAGGTGTATCCAGGTCTAAAAAGCTCTTGGATTCCCCTCCCCTAGCCAGTCAAAGTTTGAACCTTCTGTCCCAATCAGATCCAGGGTACCTGGCCTCCAGGAGAGGGGAGAGGAGGGGGAGGAGCCTCTATGCTGGTCTATAGGAATCTGCAAGTGGGGAGAGGGGATAGGTGATGAGTGGCAGATCAGATCTGCTGTCCTCTAAGTTTCCCCTCTCTCTTGTATGCGTGCATGCGTGTGTGCGTGCGTGCGTGCGTGATTAAAGACCATTTTGTTCTCAGGCACCCTCTACTTAGGTTTTTGTTTGTTTGTTTTGCTTTAAAATTTATTTTACATGTGTAGGTGTTTTGCTTGCATGTATGTTTATGCATGACTTACATATCAGGTGACCACAAAGGCCACAAGAGGGTCTTGGATCCCCGGGAATTGGGGTTACAGAAGATTGTGAGCCACCATGGGGGTGCTGGGAATCGAGTCTGAGTCTTCTAGAAGAGCAGAGATGCTCTTAACTGTGGAGCCATCTCTCCAGTCCCCACCCCAACCCCTAGTTTTTTGAGACAATGTCTCTCACAGTGACCTGGGGCTTGATGATTAGGCTGTTTGGGTGGTGTTATAGTTTGGTTTCTATTGCTGTGAAGAGACACCATGGCCATGGCAACTCTTATAAAGGAAAACATTTAACTGAGGATGGCTAACAGGGTCAGAGGTTTAATCCATTATCATCATGGTGGCGGGAAACACGGTGGTACACAGGCAGACGTGGTGCTGGAGAAGGAGCTGCGAGTTCTACATCTGGACCAGCAGGCAGCAGGAAGAGACTATGAGCTACTAGGCCTGGTTTGAGCTTCAGATACCTCAAAGCCCACCCCCAGTGACACACTTCCTCCAACAAAGCCACACCTCCTAATAGTGCCACTCCCTGTGGGCATAGGGGGCAATTTTCTTTCAAACAAGCACAGGTAGCAAGCCCTCAGAACAACTGCTTCTCCAGAATTAGCCTTCCTGTGTGCAATTCCCAGGACTACCCCAACCCCAATACATGAACGTACGCATGCCCATGCACACACTTTCTGAATAAAAAGGGCAATTAAAGTTGGTGCAGTGGTGGCACACATCTTTAATCAAGCACTCAGGAGGCAGAAGCAGGCTGTGAGTTCAAGGCCAGCCTGGTCTACAGTGTGAGCTCCAGGATAGCCAGGGCTGCACAGAGAAACCCTAGACAATTAAAGAGTCAAGAGGACTTAGAAACTGAAGGCCACAAACAAGAGAGTGGTGGTATTAGCAGCTCTAACACAAGCCTGAAGGTTGTCCATGAACAAGAACTCGATATACAAGGGGCAATGGTAAGATCTCCCTACTGACAATGAGGGCAGGCTAAACTGAAGACTACTACTGAAAACACAATATGGGAAAGCAAAAGGGTCCTATAGAGCTGGTAGACTGAGACCTGGCCTGGGTATATCAGCAAAACCCAGTGACCTCTCCTTATGCAAAGGCCTTCACTTCAGTAACACAATAAATTGCCAAACAGAGACAATACCAAATCAGGAAGGCACACAAGCCCCAAGACTGCACTAACAGCTTGAGACCGTGAACAGAATGCTCGGCTCCCCCAGTGTCTGAAGTGGATTCCATTGCTGGGATAAATACCATGACCCACAGCAACCTGAGCTATCTGGCTTACACTTCCCAGTCACAATTCATCATTGAGGGAACTCAAGAGAGGAGGAACTCACAGCAGGAACTGAGGCAGAGACCGTGGAGGAGTGCTGTTTACTGGCTTGCGCCCTATGGCTTACTCATCCTGTTTTCTAAACACAACTCAGGACCACTGGCCAAGGGCAGCACTGCTCACAGTGGGCTCAGCCCTCTCACATCAATCATCAATCCAGAAAATGCCCCCAGAGGCAGCCCACTGGCCAATCTGATGGAAATATTTTCTCAACTGAGGTTCCCTCTTCCCAGATGACTCTAGTCCCTTGTGTCAAGTTGACCAAAAAAAAAAAAAAAAACCAGCTACCCAACCTTAGTTTTGGAACACAACTTTATAGGAGTTTAACCCCTGGTCAGTTATGCTGCGGTGGTTCTGCATTGTGACTGGATCCCAGAGAAATCAGCACCCCTTATTGTGAATGAGGTCAAAGGGCTCCTTGAGGAAAGGGAGTTTCCCAGTAGCCCTGAGGATGCACATTGCAGGCAGAGCTCGGAGACTCTGTGGGGAGGTCACAGTTGATCGTGAGACTATCATCCTCACCTGTGGCCCAGTCTCACCTGGAGAGCTTTGAAGAAAACAAGACAAGGCCCGAGCATATGCCATTAGATAAAATGTCTCTCGGGCGGAGCGGGGCAAGGGTGTGGTTTGAAAGCCCCCACACTGGATCCCACAAAATGGATACCACTTTGCTGTAAGATGTAAGATTTCTTGGGCCAGCAAGATTACTCAGCAGAAAAGCCTTCTGGGGACGAGCCGAGTTCTGGCCCGGGAAGCCACATGGCTTAAGGAGAATTAACTCTTGCAAGTTGTCCTCTGACCTCCACAGGTACACTGTTGAAGGCAAGCGCCCACATGCGCAATAAATAAATAAACGTCATCTTGGGAGTTTTAAAGATTGCCTTGTGTGCAGTAACTTCAGCTACCTTGATGTGTGTTTAATGGTTCAATGCCTAGTTCAGAATGAGAACCTGTTCCTTCCTCCTTCCTACCTTTGTTCGGAGATCTTTCGGGGTTGAGGTTTGTTTTTAATTATATCCCTTTTGTGCTCAAAGAGTCACCTCTACCCAGATTGACCTCTTGAAGTTAATGTTAAGCCAGCTACAGCATCAACTAAAATTTTAAGGCTGTGATTTATCCAGGAGCAGGAAGGCTACAACTCACTGGAGAAGAAGCCTGCGTTTCAGAAGGTACCTGGAGGATAGCCTCCACCTCACACACTGCAAGGATCATAAGAAAATTCCAGGCCAGAAGTTTCCTGCAGGTGACAGGTCTCAGGTCCAGACTCCTGAGCTGGCTGGCCAGACCCTTCCCACACAAGGTTTCCTGTACCAAGACAGCTGACAACCAGCGCTGCCTCTGGGTAACACCTACAAGGCAGGAAATCTATTCTGCTCCAGCGTCTGTCCAGCCCCAGGGAACGGCATGAATAGACACTTTTTAACTATCCTCTTTCCATTCAAAGTCAAAGTAAATTCTATCTCAACTTTTAATTTGTTTCCTTTGGAAGCATTTGTTGAAGCAAGAGTAACTGTTCAGACAATAGTTGCTCTGTTTGCGCCAGCTACTGAAACGCCCTTTCAGGAGAAAACAAACTTCTTCATGATCCTAGAATTCCAAGAAGCCTGCATGGGAAACACCCGCACTCAGTCCTGCCACTTCCGCACCAAAGACCTGTTTCCCTCACAGCCCTAGGGCACTGCTTCCCTTTTAACTATGAGATCAGGCCATGTCTTCCACTCCTCACAGAACAGGGCTGTCACAAGCATCCTTGAGAGAGATCACTCTGAAATGCCTCAACTCACAAACCCAAGTCTATTTCTGACACAGATGAGTCTGAGGTGAGTTGGATGGACCTAGCTCTTGGTCCATCCTGGCTATGAACCTCGGGTTGTGGTGAATTATTACTGAGCACTAATGGGAATCTAACTTTACCCTATCCTCAGCAGTGTTACCAGAACAACACATTAGCCTACCATGAAACGATCTGGGAAACAACCCAATAGAATGCATATCCAAACAGCTTCTACTGCCAAGTCCTGTAACCGGCTGCTCTGGTGTACCAAGAGGCCTGCACACCACACCGGTGCCTCCCACTACTCACAGTTGACGGGTGGGGACATAGTTGCAGAATCTGTGCTTTCAGTAAGTTCCTGGGGTCCCTTGGAGGTATGTGCCGAGCAGAATCCCTGAGCCACCCACTAAACAAGACTCTGGCTTCTTACTGGATTGAGTGACAAGGAAAAGTCCAGGTTCTCAAACCCATTTCCCCCAGGAACACTGATATTCCACCACTGAAATCAAAGCATGCCATTTCCCGATTCTCAAAACACGTGCACTGTTTTCATGTCAATTTCCACCTCTAACACCTAGGACTGCCTGCTTCCACTATAAAGCCATCCACTGAGGTCATGGGGGGCTTGGTTCTAGAAGCCCCAGGAGATACCAGTATCTGCAGATGATCAGATTTCGTATATAAAATAGCATTGTGTTTACAGAGCCCCTACATTCATTCCCTCATATGCTCTCATCGATCTAGATTACTTATTAATATTTTATACAATGTAAATTATATGTAAATAGTTAACAGTTGTCACACCGCATGGTTTAGGGGAAATGGACATATAACAGACGACAATGTTTTTCAATACCACCATCATCCCCACCACCCTCACAGAGTCTCACATAGCCCAGGCAGGCCTTGAACTCCTGGTCCTCCTGCCTCTAGACCTCCTAAGTGCTGGGATTCTAGGTGTGCACCACCATGCCTGTTGCTGTTCTTGTTTCATGCCATTTGTCTGTTTGTTTGAGACGGGGTTTGTCTGTGCAGCCCTGGCTATCCTGAAACTTGCTCTATAGACCAGGCTGGCCTCAAACTCATAGAGATCCACCTGCTTCTGCCTCCCAAATGCTGAGATTAAAAGCATGTGCTATCACTACTGGGCCCATACCTAAATATTTTTGATCTGTGATCAGTTGAACTTTCAAGGCTACAGAACTCTCAGAACACACGGGACCAACTAATCTAAGGTGACTTAATTTCTCAGCAAAAGATACATATTTGTGCAAATATTTCATGTGACTGAGAAGAAATGATGGTCTGATGGACACAACCAATAGTACTTGGAAAGACACAAAAAACTTGCCCACAAGGCCTCAGCCTGGAGTCCAGCCTCCTGAGGCAGTCGCCCTTAACCAAGGCCCCTAAATGCTCTTACCAGTTAACAGCATGCCTTTGGGACCATCAGTGAAATGAAGGGCTTGGTTTCTACACAGTGCAGGAAAACAAAACGAGAATACACATGAAGCCATTTTTAACCAATTCAGCGCACAGTCTATTGCTAAACTATGTGGTTTTGAAAAAAAAAGATTACCAACCTCAGATTAAATAGCTGGGCATTTAATCACAGAAATGGTCCCATCCTCCAGGCTCCTACATGGGAGCCTTCAGATCCCCTACTCAAGCTAAAAAAAAATCACTATCAGGTTCTGCTGTTCCTAGGCATTGTTGCTGTTGAGTCACATGTAGCCCTGGCTAGCCCCCAACTCCCTATGTAGCCAAGGATGACCTTCAACTTCTCATCTTCCTGCCTCCTCTCCTGAGTGATAGAATTATAAACACGCATCATCATACCCTGTTTATACGACACTAGGGTTCCAACTCAGGGCTTCACACACTAGACAAGCACTCTGCCAACTGAGCTGGCCACCACCAGCTCCTACACTTTAATGTTTAAAACCTAATACACACCTATAGCTGTGGGCCTATTTGTTGTTTCCCAACTTGAAAACAAACACAGTCACTTCCGGAACAGAGGTCTCCATTGTCCTATGCACCCAAGGACACTTTAGCTGGTGCCTGAAGCTATGAAAAACACAGCCTGGTATAGCATCCCCAACAACAGGGATACTGACTGGCTTGGTTGGTTTTTTTTTCCTTCTCTGATCTTTAGCCCTATGCACAAAGGTGGACTAGCAGTTTAAAATATTGTATTTCAAAAAAAAAAAAAAAACTTCACTATGTTGGCTTTAAAGGGAAGAGGGGTCAGGCCAGTACATCTGGATCCAATCACTGTAGTTTTACATTCTTAGCATCTTCCATCCCAGACGGAAGGCGGAAGGGTACTAGCGCCGGCACACGGGACTAATTACCATCTCTGGATCCTGATCCGACTTGTCCCTAATTTGAAATGTGACCTTGAGCAGAGCCTGACCTCACAAGAGCTCAGTTTTCTAAGCATATTCCAGACCAGGATGCCAGGGCTAACCAGTAACACGATTCAAGTGTTGATGAATTTATAATGGACTTCCCATTTCCACTTGATTGTATCTGCAGAGACTCGATTCTCCTGAGGAGGCACTCTCCCTCACTCTGGCTCCCTTTGCTCTTCCTCCCTGTCCTCTTCCAAGCCTGACTGTCTCTCCACTTGCCTGGCTCAGCTGAGAAAAGTTCCCTCAGGAGAGCTTCCCAAATTGGCACTGAGTTCCCCCGACTAATGTCCCGCACAGCAGGCCTCTAGTTCCTCAATACACTTGCAATTGTCTTTTCGGAAAAGTGCATGGATGCTTATTTGGTGCCATTTGGCAAGCATCTCCCAGGATAATTCCTCTGACATGGTGCTTGGAGAAGGAGGACTTAAAAGTCCAGAGAAGCATTAGAAAAACGGTACTCTGTCTAAGCCTGTCCTTGGATAGGAATAAGACAGCCCACCATTGACAGGATGCAAAGCCCCGCAGGTCTCCTGAAACCCAAGCTAGCTGACTTTTACATTAGATCTAAGCCCTTTTTCCCTCCCAGGAACAGCAAGACGGTGTCAGAACAGCCAATGGACAGCCAGGAAGACAGCAGCACACTTGGTGGGGGGGTGCAGCCATGCAAAGGCTCCCTTATCCCCAGGCACCATCCTTCAGGCGCAGCCCAGCAGGAAGGCAGTGAGACAGAGATAGAGACATAGAGACGGAGGTGATAAGGATGGAGGTGATGAGGATGGAGATGGGGGAGGGAGGGGATAGAGATGGGGAAGGGATGAAAATGGTGGGGATGGAGGTGAGGATGGGATGGGATGGAGGTGATGGAATTAAGATGGGGTTTGGAGTGGAGGGATGAAGATGAGCATAGAGAGGGGAGGGGATGGAGATAGGGATGGGGAAGGGGGTGAGGATAGGAATGACGAGCATGGAGATGGACCTGGGGAAGGGGAAGGGATGGAGATGAAGATGCCAGTGGAGATGGGATGGAAATGGGGATGAGATGGCGATGGAGATGAGAACGGGGAGAGGAGCTTAAGAGTCAAGACCCACAGGGTCAGGAGTGAGCGGAACAGAAACCCGAGTCTAAACCCCCAGCTTCTCATCTCTTGCAGGTGTTCGGAAGGGGTCATCAGGGATACCACCTCCCTCCCCATGCCCTAGTGTGAAATGCTGACAGGTGTCCCTGCCTTCCAGGCACGCTTCCCCTAGGCTACTGTGACCACAAGTTCACCTCAGCTTCTGATTACATGGGGAGTCCCCCAGCTGTACATAAGGGTGGAACCCGAATTCCTAACACTAAGGTCCCCGGGGTGGTGCTGATGTTACCAGAACAGTGGTTAACCCTGAAGAGCAAGGACAGAAGCTCCTAATCCAACCCTAGCGAGAATCACATGGAGGAAGCATTAAGTACACCAAGACAAGCCTGAAGAGTAATAAGGAACATGACAGTACCAGCGCGAGTTAGACAAGCAGACATGTTTAAGCACCTCAGCTGGTCCCTTCCCATCCCTATTTAGAGGTCCCTCACTAGAGGGGCCAGTGCCTGCCTTCCATTTTTCATTTAAGTTAACTGGGGTTTTATCTTTTTTTTTTTTTTTTCTTGGACAGTCTCATGTAGCCCAGGCTGCCCTCAAACTGAATATATACCCGGAGATGACTTTGAATTCCTGCTCCCACCAGAGTGCAGGAATTACAAACACATGCCACCCACCCCTATGCGACGATGCTAGAGCTGGAACCCAGAGCTTCTGCGTGCCAGGCAAGCACTCTACCAACTGAGCCACAACTCCAGCCCCTCTTCAATTAACTTAAATGCTAATTAATCCCTTTCTTCTTGGAGGCCCCACAAAGCATATTAGAAAGATGAACTAATTTCCATGTTGCCGGCTCCTGGCACCCTTGGGAAATAATCCTTTGTCAGGACCTGGAGAAGGACTGTTCAATAACACAATATCAGATGACCCGAGACTGGAACTGAGCACTGGGGCTGGAAAGCTCACCTCCAACCTCAACCTCCTCAACCAATGAGCAATGCCAACCAGCACAGTCCTCGAATACACCTTGACGTTCTTAACATGGCCCAAAATGAAGGAGAGAAAACACACCAAACTCCTGTCCTGTGACTGGCTGGGGCACAAACAAAACCATACATTAACTTGCTCACTCTACAGAATTATAGATAATTAGCATCTGCTCAGAAGTATGCATAGTGTGGCTTCTATTCCCTTCTTGGAACCACTATGTAACTGAGGCATGATGGATGTATTCTACTGATGAGCACACACTGAGGGTTACAGCAAGCAGGTGACATGCCCAAGGTCATAGTATAAATGGTGGCCACTATGTGGTAGGCCATGTGTTGACCCATGTGCTGCCCCTTTGCAACATGTATCTCTCTTTGGGTTGTCTTACCATCACTGTGCACATGGGACTTAAGAAACCCCTGAGGACAGAGCACGGGTCTGTTTTCTTTCAGCCTGCATCCTCCAGGCATTCAGTAGACACCCAGAAAGAGCTTTGCCAAGTTTATGAGAGACTCCAAAGCCAGGGCTCCTCTATCTGGGCTGTCTTTAAAATCCATAACAACCATACAGGTGAACCACTGCTGGAGACACCAGACTTAGAAAAATAGAAACCTATTAAGACAAGAGTTGGAGAGTGTGCAAAGAAAGGCACTGGGGGTGGGGGGGGGGGAGTGTAGTCAGAGACCTAGAGGACATTTCTTCAGCCCTGCTACTTCAGTCACACCCAAACCATCAACGTGATAACTTAATCCATCCTCAGGACCTCTGAGAGCTCCCATGATGTTCCAGATGTGAGACTATGAAGAAAGGGATTAAGCCCAGGGATGAGAGGCTAAGTGCAACTCTCAGTAGCCCCTGGCCTGGGCTGGTGAGGAAAAAACATGTAACACTATTTTCAAACCAGTGTAAAACAGAGACACTTGAGATAGAGGTAGAGAGGACATGGCTTCACAGATGCAATCTTGATTTTTGATAACTAATTTACAAAAAAAAAAAAAGCACAGCTAAAGAGACAAGTTCCCTTGATACAGTGTATGTAGTAAAGATGTACTTATACATGGAGCTGGAGAGATGGCTTAACAGTTAAGAGCAACGTGCTGCTCTTGCAAAGGACTTGAGTTCAGTTCCCAGCACCTACATCAGGTAGCTCACAACCACCTGCAACTCCAGCTCCAGAGAGGTCTTGTGCCAGAGATGGATACTCACACACATGTGCACACACACACACACACACACACACACACACACACACACACACACACACAAAATTAAAAATAAACCTTCTTTTAAGAAACAAAAAAGAATGCAGCTACATACAGTAAAATTCATTCTTTACAGGAACACAGTTCAATAGCTGTGACAAACACATATATAGTCTGCTACAGCTTTTTGAGTATTTAGCTCTAACTTTCCAAGAATGCATTATATAAAGTAATGTGGAGCTGAAGAGATGGTCAGCCATTAAAGGCTAGGCTCACAACCATGAAATAATGTGGTGTACATGACCCAATAACACAAAATTAATATTGGCTCCCCTTCTAAAGCTGAAAGTCTCCATTCAGCCAAAAGAAAAAAAAAAAAAAAAACAGAATTGAACAAAAAAAAAAAATCTTGTCTCCAGGGGCAGAAAATCAATTCACACAACATCTGCAAGGCATGGGTCTCAAAATACCAAGATCTAGTGTGCCGGTTAATGCAACTGAATCTCCTGCACCAGGAGACAGGGTCCCTCCTCCCACCCTCCCCCCCCCCCATATGTAACCATTTACCAATTGCTTAATTTAATATGCACACTGAGCTCAAGGATGCAGACATATATCTATCGCAGGCCATTCCTAACCACCTGTGCAAGCTTAAAACCACAAGACCTCCTTAAATTATCTCCAGAAATCTTTACTATCATTCACAGACGGTGCCAGTACACCAAAGGACTTTACCTGCTCAAAGAACCTAGCTTTTTAAGGTCGATTTTTAAATGAATTGCAGGAGTTTATATAAAAAATGGGAGAGTGATTGATTATTCAAAGAAAACTCAGAAATGCATTACATTTCTGACTGAAGAATAAAGCCCTAGCATCTTCAAATGAGACAACAAAATCCCAACCCAGAAAATGGTTAGAAATGTCACTAAAATACAGGGTAAGGTTTATAACTGGAGTGGGAGTGGGGGGTAGGCAGTGTACAGAAGTGATATCCAAACGCTAGTGTTATGACACTCAAATTTCAGAGGACCTAAGATGATCTTGACAAGAAGAACTAAAAATTCTTGGGTCTGAAAGAAACCTATCAAGTGAGATCCTCTGAGGATGGGCAGCTACAGTGTTTACCCATACTCTGAAGTCCTTCCAATGATGGTTATGCCAGGACCACACTCAGAGCTAAGACGTGATGGATCTACGAGTAACAGAATCACTCCAGATGCAGAGTGACTGCCTTATTTGCATAGAGCCCTAGGTCCCATACCCAGGGATACACACACACTGGGTGTGGTGACTCAAGTCTAAAATCTCTGCACTCAGAAGGTGGAAACACGAGGATGGTGGCCAAAAGTTCAAAGTCATTCTTCAATATATAGTGACTTTCTAGGCAGCCAAAGATTTATGAGACTCTGGGTTTTTTTGGGGGGAAGGGGAGAGAGAAGGGGCAAGAGAAGAGAGAGTGTGTGAGAGAGAGAGAGGAGAAAGGAGAAAGAGTATGAGAGAGAGAGGAGAGAGAAGGGGAGAGGGGGAGGGGTAAAGGAGAGGGAGGGAGAGAGAGAGAGAGAGGGAGAGAGAGAGAGAGAGATGCTGAATAGCCTGAGCATTGGTCCTGAACATGGCTTCTAACTTACGGGCTAATAGCAAAACTGAGAAACGTTTCCATTCTTCAAGGAGATTGGTACTATAATACTGACAGGGAACCACACAGGGACAATACTTTACTATTGGGGGTTGTCAGCTCTACATCTAGCTCCTGATCCAGCAGCTTAGAATTCAAGTCTTACCTCAGCAGTGCTGCTAGAAAACCTTTAAGAGCCCAGTTGGCCACATTTAAATGTCTTTCTGCAGGTGATTCTGCAGCACCCATAAGTTTAAGCACATTTTCGTTAATACATTTATACTCTGTAACAGTAAAGACGCTGAATTCCCACAAAACTTTAAACTATTAAATTATACTTTATTATAATTTATTGTTAATATTAATATAATTATATACATTGTTTAATATATATACATAAATGAATGGGGGGGTGTAATGTGCACCTGAGGGCAGAGGCCAGAAAAGGGTTGTTATATTCCCTGGAGTTGGAGTCACAGGCAGCTGTGAGCCATCTGACATGGGTGCTGGGAATCGAACCCAGGTCGTCTGCAACGGAAGTACTCAATCTTATCCAGAGGGCTATCTCTCCAGCCCCTCGTCACAACATTTCTTGCTCCATCGTCCTGAATGAAGGTTTTGTTTTTTTTTTTTTTTTTGCCTTAGTAAAGGGCGCAGCATTTATTTGTGATTGAACCATCTCAATTTATTTTTCCACACTAAAGTGTGATGTGCACCTATATGATAGAAAATTCAAACAAGCTTTATTTTCCACTTACTGAGCCTATAATTTTCATTAGCACAAACTGAGTAGCCAAAGGCCCTGCCCACAGAATACGAACAAGGGAGCTATATACAGGGTAGAGCAAGGGCCAGGGATATGGCTGAGTCGGTAGAGTACTTGCCCAGCATGCTGGGTTCCATCCCAGCACCACATAAAACCAGTTATAACTCACTCCTGTAATCCCAGCCCTTGGAAGTGGTGGCAGGAGGATCAGAAGAAACTCAAGGTCATCCTCAGCTACATAGAGAGAGTTCCGGTCCAGCCTGGGCTACATGAGACTGTGTCTTACAACAGAACAGCAGCAGGTTGGCTTCCCCACAAAAAAGTTCTCTCCCTTCCAATAACAGTCTGTCTCTCCTCTCTCTGTCTCTGTCTCTCTGTCTCTCTGTCTCTCTGTCTCTCTCTCTCTCTCTCTCTCTCTCTCTCTCTGATGCTTCCTGCCACCTCCCGGGCAAGGCAGTGGGCAAAAAGAGTCCACTGATAACTTGGTGGTGCTTTTCTTCCCTCTGAGGAACAATGTTCAAGGTGGAGTGTATTAGGTCCTCTCTGAGTGCATCAAAAACTCCAGGGGGGACAATGAAAGGTACAGATTCCTTGGTTGAAAACTCGGCTTGGTTCATAAGTATCCCACAAGGCTTCCCAAGCCCGAATGAGTTTCCCAGGAGACAATTACTCATGTCAAGGATGGAGACACAGAGGTGTTAGAGGAGACAGTTGTGAATGGAAAAGACCTGAGTCAGAGTCAAACTCACGCCACATTCGACAAAAGGACCTTGCTGTACCTCTGCTTTCTCAAAGTCTGATGAGAACACCTGCCTCCCATGGTTGCCATGGCAACCAGCATGCACGGTCTTAGTAGATGCAAAGAGACAGGTGCAGGGCAATGGCACCTGTAGGTGCCAAGATTCCACAGTGAAGCACCCAGGCTCCTTAGCCTGAAAAGGGAATTCACCAACAAGCAGTCCGTGGCAGATTCAGATTTTGAAACAGAAGACTGTTTGATCATCTACAGGTTGAACTATGTTCTACTCTTAAAAGAAAGAAAGAAAAATAAATACTGAAGTCTATCCCCTTGTACCTCAGAAGGTGACCTTATTTAGAAATTAAGTTTTCACAGAGATAATCGAGTTGAAATAGGACCATTTAGGTGACCCTTAATCCAATATGTCAGGTGTGTTACAAACAGGGGGCATTTGGAGACAGAAACAAGAAACAGAATAAGAGCATGAAGGTGTGAGGACAGGGGTCCAGGGAGGGCATGGGCTGAGCAGAGGTCTCAACAGAATCTCTACATGGGCCTCAAAAAGAACCAGCCCTTGGTCTTGAACTTCAGGAACTTATCTGTTTTTACGTTGTTAAGTGTGTGGAATCTTGCTATGACAGCCATAGAAACCAATATAACCTGTGAGGGTTAACTCAAAAGAAACGTGCCCTTTTCCTATTCTTTTTGGACATGTGGTCACCCCACACTTCGCCGATTCCACAGGGCTTGTTCTAGCAGGGTCCATCAGATCTGACCATAAAATTCCAGGTAAACACTGTAAGGTACATCCAAGGGCCGGATGGGCAGCCGGGAATAACCCAACCACTGCCGGCTCTGACGTGCAATCTTGGCCTGGAGCAACTGTCACCAGACAGGAAAGTCCCAAGAGCCACAAGTTCACCGGCAAGAAGCAGGGACCGACCTTCGGAACTGTCAAATCCCCCTTTGCACAGCTGGCCCGCACCTCCCGCTTCTTTCCCAGTCTCAGCAGCACTTGGCCAGCATCGAGTGGTCCACCACCTTGCCCGGGAGCTGGTGAAATCCATCTGAGCATCTCCAACACTCACCTGGCGGCCCTAATCATCAAAGCCCTGAGGAGGCGATTTTCTCCAGCTGAACTAAGCTTTCCCTCTCACCTAAGTAGAACAAAACACACCAGGGAAAGAGGCCAGAAAATTAAATTTCCCCAAAGAAAAGAAAGGGCCCTTTCAATATGCATTTAAAGTGGCAGGCTACAGGGCCTTAGTGACCAGCGTGTAGGGGAGCTAGGGGACTGTGGCCCAGTGAGATGGGTGTCCTGCATTCCAGAGGAGGCAAGTCTGTCCTGTGTCCCCTGGCTGCCCTGACCTCCTCCATCCCCTCTCTGACAGTCTCTCCTAGGAGCCTCCCCTCAGAGACTCAAGGAGGTGAGGTGGGCTGAGTTTAGGACGGGGCATACCTTAGAAGAAGGTCCAGCAGCTCAGGTAAGAAAAGAAGAAAGCTCCTGGCAGTGATCTAAAAAAAAAAGGAATCCCAGCACCAACTCATCAGTGTGTGCGTGTGTGTGTGTGTGTGTGTGTGTGTGTGTGTATTTTCCTGGGGGCACGTGAACATCCGTGTATAGGCTTATGAGCATATACGTGCACATGTGCACGGAGACCCTGGATGTCAACATCATTTTTTTTTTTTTTTTTTTTTTTTGAGACATGGCCTGGAACCAGCCAAACCGGCTAGACTTGACTGGCCAGCAAGCCCCAGTGATCCTCCTGTCTCTACCTCCCCAGTGCTGGGATTACAAGCATTTGCCACTCACTACACTCAGCTCTTTAAAAGTTGGTTCTAGGGATCAAACTCGGGTCCTCAGAATTGCAAGAAAATAACTTTACCAAATGAATTGTCACCCTAGACTCTTTTCTTTGCGGGGGGGGGGGGGGGGGGGGGGGGGGGGGGGCAGATAATAAAAATACGCTTCCTTTGAACCAGGCTAAGACATCCTACAAACGCATCTGCCTTTTCCATTGGGTGCTAAACCCAAGCGCTCGGTGGCTATACCTCAGCTGCCTCGGCTGACATCTTACCACAGGGTAGCTCCTTTGACTCCACATGGAGAGGGCTTGGAATGACAAGTGCTAGGCCAGTTGAAAGCCCTTCAAGGAGAAAATTAAGCCTCTTAAAGTGGCCTCCGTATAATCTCTCAAACCCGGGAATAATCCACGCTCTCCTTGGAAGAGCTGCCATGAACGACCCTGAGGACCCACATTTAGGAACTGGCTTCACTCAAATCAAATAGCAGCTAGACCCAAGTGCCAAGCCATTAACTGGGCAGCCCTGAGGCAAGGCAAACAGGAGGTGAAGAATTTCTTCACTGAAGCACACTACGAAGCCTGGGTCACCAGGACAGCAGCAGTGGGGCCATACGGGGAACTGTCCCACTCAGGTGCAGTAACTCATTCTCCCATGAGCCAGGCTTAGGACAGAAGGGAGACAGCTCCCCAGGGTCAAGTGGCTCTGGGGATGAGTGATTCTCAAGAACACTGACTAGGTCAACAACCAACACTTCAGACAAGTCAATTTGTCGTCTTCAACCCAGTGTCAAAAGTTACCAAGAAGGCGGCTGAAGTGCCCCCTCTTCAGAGATAAACATGAGAGGGGCAGCCATTTGTCTCCTCTAACCATCCTTGGCAGGCACTTCCTGTCGCTCAACAAGTATTTAACAAGGGTGTGCTTACCCGTTCAGTACCTGAGCCCCTCATCCCCAGAACAAGACCTCAAACCACTGCAGCCTGACATAAAATCTGAAAGGGCGGTATTACTCCTCATCCAGGGCTAACTCTGGAACTAGGAAGAGCCCATCACTCATGCAGACAAATGGGGATCCAGTGGCAGAAGCGGCCTCTCTTCTGGAGCAGGGTGTGTGTGTGTGTGTGTGTGTGTGTGTGTGTGTGTGTATGTGTGTGTGTGTGTACACACGTGTGTGGAGGCCAGAGATCAGCCTTAGGTGTTGGTGTCATTCCTCAGGAGTCATCCACTTGTTCTGTTTTTTGTGTGTTGTTATTGTTGTTGTTTGTTTTGAGATGGGGTTCACTGTCTAACCCTGGATAACCTCAAACTCCACATAAACAAAGCAGGCCTCAAACTCACAGAAATCCACCTGCCTCTGCCTGACCAGTGCTGGGATTGAAGATGTAATCTATCACATCTACCCTTTCTAACATTTATTTTACTATGTGTTTATGTGTCTATGTGCCCCATGTGCATGTGGGGGTAGGGTGCCTTTGAAGGTCAGACTGATATTAGATTCCCTGGAGCTGGAGGTACAGGCAGTTGTGAGTCACCCACTATAGGTACTGAGAACCAAACCCCAGTCCTCTGAAAGAGCAGCAAGCACAAGCACTCTCAACCACTGAACCATCTCTCCAGCCCCAACAAGTTCTTTTGGGGGACAGGGTCTCTTACTAGATCAGGAGCTTCAAGAGTAGGCCAGGCTGGCTGGTCAGGGAGACCCAAGGATCATCCTGTCTCCACCTCCCCAGCATTGGGATCCCAAATACACAGCACCACACCCGACTTCTGCCTGGGAACTGGGGGTGGAACTCCGGGTCCTCACATTTGTGCAGGGAGCACTTTGAAGACTAGGCCACCTCCAAAGCACTTGGGGCTTCTATGCCACAAGATGGATAAGATCTCACACGTGATATCATGGAATGTCAAAGTGATACGGATTCCAGAAAGGAAGAGGCCTGAGACAGAAGTAGGGATACCACCGTGACCTCTCAGGAGCAGAGTATTGCAGACTCCTAAATGAAATGTTTCGTGAAACCAAAGTTCCGGCTTCCGGAAGCCGGAAAGATTAGATCAAACAAGAAAGCTGGAGTCAGAGTAGCCAGGGGCAGATTCACTTGGTGAAGAGAATGTTCCAGAGAGGAGGCAATCAGCTGACTGAATTATGCTGAAAGTGCACCCGGACTCAGTCCTCACATGCTGCTGATGCCTTAAGAAGGTTTCGTTGAGGCCAGTCTGGCGGCACACGACTTTAAGCCCAGCACTCGGGAGGCAGAGGCAGGCAGATCTCTGAATTCAAGACTAGCCCTGCAAGTTCCTGGACAGCAAGAGCTAAAAAGAGAGACACTGTCTCAAAAACAACAACAGCAACTGTTTCTTTGGATTTTTTTTTTGTTTTAAAATTTATTTCTTAATTGTGTATATGTATATAGTAGGCCTGTGCACATGAGTACAGTTGCCCATGGTGTCCAGATGAGGGTATCTGATGCCCTGAAACTGGAGATAAGGGTGGTAGGCTGTAGGTGCTGGGAACCAAATCTGTTTTCTCTGCAAAAGCAGTATATATTTATAGCCATTGAGCTATGTCTCCAGTCCCTTAAGAAATGTTTGCACTTGCCAGGAGGTGGTGCCACACACCTTTAATCCTGATACTCAAAAGGTAAAGGCAAGGGGATCTCTGTGAGTTCGAGGCCAGCCTGGTCTACAGAGGACAGGCTCCAATGCTACACTAAGAAACCCTGACTCAAAAAGCAAAAAAAAAAAAAAAGAAGGGAAGGAGGAGGAGGAGAAGGAGAGAAAGAAAGAAATGTTTTCCCAAAGACGTGGGGTAAAAGCCAGAGTAAAGTAGGAGAAAGAATGAGTGGGCAAGCCAGGCGCGGTAGCACACACCTTTAATCCCAGCACTTAGGAAAGAGGTAGGCAAGTCTCTGTAAGTTCAAAGCCAGCCTGGTCTACATAGCAAGTTTGAGAGCAGCCAGGGAATACACAATGAGTCCCTGTTTAAAAAAAAATAAAGACAAATGAATGGGGAGGAAAGTGAGTCCAAACATGATAACTCTTTCAAAAAGGGCTGGAGAGATAACTTTGGCCTTTAAGAGCACATTTTGCTTTTAGAAAGGACCTGGGTTCAGTTTCCAGCATCCACATGGTAGATTACAACCACCTGTAACTGCAGTTCCAGGGAATCCAATGTCCTCTTCTGGCCTCCTCCGGCACACGGCACACAAATAGTGCACAGACATACATGTAGATAAAACACTCATACACAGAAAATAAAATAAATATTTTTTAAAGTATTTGCTAAGAGGGGAGAGCAGAGAAATGAGAGGTGAACGGGCTAGGACATGGAGTCAAGGGGCTTCACTTGCTGATGGTGATGCTCTTTGCCTGGGATGAAGAAGCTAGAGCATCCCCAGTGCAGACAACCCCATCAAAGAGGGTCTCTGACAGTGTGGACGGGAAAGGGGAAGGGCTAAGAGAGAGTGAAGGGCAGGGCAGATGAGAAATCCTCACCCGTCAGTCAGCGGACTCAATGCAGGAAGACAAGGTTTGAGACTAGCACGAAACTGCATCTTAGTGAAGGAAGCCAAGGCACCAGCTGAGAGCAATTTCAGATGAGAAGCACAGTGGGCCCGGCAGTGTCAAGAGGCCCCTCGGGATTCATGGTCATACATCAAGAGCTTGCCAGTGCAGATGGCCATGTGGCTTCTCCACCCAGGCTCATTAGCCAGGGGCTAGGGCGGCAAAAGTGGAGCAGAGGGCAAGTCTAATCAAGGGTGAGTTACTCAGCAAAATGAGATAAAGGGACGGGGTCAAGGAGGTTGGGGGTGTTCAGGAACCTGAAATGAGGACGAGAAAGGGGTCTTGTCTCCAAAAAAAAAAAAAAAAAGTGACGCTCCCTTTTCTATTTTTATCATATGTGTATGAGCGGGTTTTGTGTGTGTTTTCTGTTTGTTTGTTTTTGCCAGTGTGTATATATATATGCATTCCTGGTGCCTGCAGAGGCCAGAAGAAGGAATCAGACCCACTGCAAATGGAATTACATATAGTAAGGAGCTGCCACATGGGTGCTGGGAACAGAACCTGGGTTCTTTGACAGAGCGGCAACCGCTCTCACTTAACCTTTGAGCCCTCTCTCCAGCCCCAGTCTGCTTCTCTTGTGGGAGCTGCCTGCTCTTCCTGTGTGCATCTTTTGATAGTTCTGTGCTCCATAAACCACTTAATCACACTTATCTCCTCCCCACCTTATCTACTAGATAAATACAAAACAAGAGCACTACCCTCAAGGGATATGATGTGCGGGTGAGGGCAGGTTTGTCTTATCAGAGGAGCAAGATAAACCCCCTAGTGCTTTTACTGCATAAGTGAATGGAAGACACGGAGAATTCTGTTTGCTAAAGCCAAAGGCAGGAGAGTAAAAAAGAAACACAAATGTGTGCGAGTTGCTGTAGGCTCTTAGAACAGTATGGTAGATAGAATCAGTCGGTAGAAATGGAATTGTTGGTTAAAAACAAAACAAAAATGTGGGCCTGCTGTGGGCTCTGAAAAATCCACTGTGAAATAGGCTGTAAATATAACTCAGAGCACACGTGAAGGGCAGCTCTAAGGACCACGGAATCTTGTGCTCAGCTTGCCATATGGCAAGTGCCAAGAAGACAAAGATTACTAAAGTGGTCAGCCTTCAGGAGGAGCCCGGCTCCACAGGTCTGGTCTTCTCCACTTTTGTTTTACCCTCTAAGACTTCCTTATCTTTTGAGTTTTCCCTGCTTGTTAGGGAAGGGAGCAGCAAGAAAGTTTGGAAGAGTTCAATTTTATGGAAAACACCCACCACTTATCCCCATTATTTGTAATAGTTGTGTTTGGCTTGTGTTTTAGCTAGGCTTGTTATTAAATATAAAAGCAATAGGATTAAAAAGTTCTGGATGGGGTAAATACTGTAATTAAAAAGGCACCAGTTGGGTTTGTTAAGCTATAATTCTAGAATGCTGGCCTCCTTGTTATATTTTTCTTCTTGTCTTTAAACATTTTTTGTACCTAATAAAAAATTGTTTTGAATGATTTAACTGGTTTTAGTACTTCCTGTTAGTCAAACACCACCCAAAATCCCCAAGAAAATATTCTGGCTCAAAAGTCCTAGAACAAGAATGTCACAGATCACAAGTCGCAGACACCATCCTAAGAGCCTGGGCATGCCACATGCACACACACCACCTGTCACATGGCCTGGTAAACTGATAGGCAACTTTCCAACTCACAAAGGCACTTTTCTAACCCTTTTGAAGTTACAAAATCTCACTGGGGGAAATAAAATCAGGCACTTTGATCAGGCTATGAAGTTACAATAGTAAGAATCAGGCAAGAAACAGCAAAGCCTGGCTAATAATACCTGGTGAAAGAGGCATACAAAATTAAATAAATATTAAAGTAATCCACTTGAAATTAAATATTAGAGGACCAGAAATAAAGCATCTCTGAGGCTGGCTGGTAAAGGGCACTTGCCACAAAGCCTAATGACCTGAATTCAATTCCAGAGAGCCACATGGTAGAAGAGTTGATTCTTCCGACCTCTACACAGGGTGCCTTATGGTGTTCCCCCCCACCTCCCCACACAAAATATATAGCGAGATAGGTAGCTAGATGTACAAATAAATGTAATTTTAAAAATCTTTTTAAAACGCTCTTTTAAGTTAATTTTCATTGCATCGCGTTTAAAAGCTGTGCAAAAAATATGGTGAGGTTTAAACACACACATAGCCCACGCCTGTACTGAATAGCAACTTAAAAGGATCAAGTTTGGAAATTTTCACTTCTCCCTGGAGATAGCCTGAAACACAAAGCCCCAAACTGAGACCCTCACAATCCCATAGTATCTCCTACATAAATGAAAAGGGGCACAAAGGCCCGGAGTAGACAGTGACTGAGAACTGTCTGCGTCTGGAATTCAGGGTACCACCTCTCCTCTAAGCCTGGAAACTTCAATGTAATTTAAGGGGAGGAGGCTTTCAGCAGTTAATTCTCCCAAACATGAGCTATTCTAATTTTGGACAAGTGTCATCTCAGTCTTTTCCACTCTTCTAGTGTTCAAATTAAAAAGGAGGGGGGAAAAGAAACATTTCTTGCATGCACACCACCACCCCTTCTCAAGGCCAAGCGTCACACCCACTCTTCCTCCTCACTTCTGCACAGAGATCTCCATGGTGCGGATCAAAGATACAACCTCCTAAACTGAAAGGGTTAACTTTCACACTGGAGGCACTTAATGAAGCTCCCAGGCGATTGCTGATGTCAGGGGCATATCTCCCTAATGGAAATCTCTGCTCCTCCACCCCCACCCCCCACCCCGTTAGGTTCCTGTGGTCCTTCCCGGAATGTCTTCCAGTGATGAAGACCCCAAGAGCTGACATGATCTCTCTACTGTGACAGTTTCATTAAGACACCAAGGAGAAAAGCTAACACATTCCAGCACTCAGCCAATCACAGGTCAGCAAACACACTCTGCCCTGCCCCTTCACTACAAGGCGGGGGTCACAGTCTATGTACAAAAGTAAAGATTCCCCCACAGGCCCACTTCTAGTAAGTCACCACGTCCGGGAGCTAGGACATAGTGAATGTCAGTTCCCTCGACCACGGGCTATCAGAATCAAAAGTGTCACTTTGAGCACCATAGTGCTCGTAATTACGTGTATTTCGGGGTGCGCTTCCCCGGGACACCTCCTACTCCTCTGTCTTTAATTGTGTCTGTCCTCTACAACACCATACACTTCAGCTCACTCCTCTCCCGTTCTCTGGAAAGAATCCGGATTTAGTTTTTCATTAACCTTCCTTCCTTTCCTTTCCTTCCATCTCTGTCCCATCACCAGCAGCAAGAAAACAAGTTTTCCCACGTGTCACCTGAAGCCCCGACTTTGGGAAACGCCCCCCTTTC
The DNA here is from genome assembly GCF_007827085.1 of Peromyscus californicus insignis. Taxonomy (NCBI): domain Eukaryota; kingdom Metazoa; phylum Chordata; class Mammalia; order Rodentia; family Cricetidae; genus Peromyscus; species Peromyscus californicus. The sequence goes on from NW_026294402.1 coordinate 62,499,829, forward strand.
CTCCTCCAGCCCGTGCCACAGTGAGAGCCCTGCACGCAGCCGCCGGTTGCTACACCAGTCGCTTCCACAAACCAGGAGACGACAGGCGGTTTCAGGCTGATCCACATAAGCCAGGCCTTTGCCCCATCTACGAACCTAGTCGCTTCCTCTCCAGCCAGGAGTGAGCTCCCGCGCCAGGTGGAACACCCCGCGAGCCGCGATGCTGGGGGAAAAAGAGGTGCTGAAGGAAACGCTCTGCAACGTGCAATGGGGCCGGGGAAGCGGCGGAGCGCACGGCTCCGGCGGAGCGCTGGCAGCGGTGGCCTGGGGAAAAGAGGGGCGTGTGCTCTGCGCCTCGCAACCCCAAATGCTACGACTCCGCTGCACCGTGACACCAGCGAGCCGCACGCTTCGGTCCCCTGTGCCTCTCTTCCCCCCAGACTCAGCCTGGCTCGGCCTGGGCGACACGCTGCAGTCTGCGCGCCCTTGTGGGGACAGCCGCCTCCTAGCTCGCCCGGGCGCGCAAACTTTCCCAGCGACAATCGCTCCGGCCTCCCCCGGGCGCTTCGGAAAGTGGGCGCCCCCTTAGCCTCTATAAAACCCACTGAAAACATGGCGCCCTCAAACGTCGTTCCTTGGGCCCCGAATTGCCGGTCTCCAGGTCCCTCCCGATCCCCGCCGGCGCGAAATCTCAGCTCCTGGGGGTCGGGGAAGGATACGCGAGGCCGCCGCGCCGGATCCAAACCCTGCCCTCGCTCTCGGCCCCGCGCTTTCCCCGAGCGAGCGGTCGGCGACTAGCAGCTGTCTAGTAGCGAGATGACTAGGGAAAGGGGGAGTCGCGCAACCCGCAGGTCTCAAGAGTCGGGCGCTGGGAAGCAGCCCCGGGTGCCTTTCGCCGCAAGCCGGGGCGGGAGACTTGTTTGCAAAGTGGCGCTGGAAGTCGGGGCAGCCAGTGCTGGAATGAAGCCGCTCTGCCCTCCGCCAACTCTGTCGGCGCCAGGGCCCTGGCCGGGGTCTAGGGGACCCCTCGGTGCAGACCCGGCCGCTTTTCCGACCCCGTTACCGGAAACCCGAGGAGGGAACCCAGGAGGGAACCAGCTACCTAGGGCTAGCGATCAGCTCTCCGGCTCCAGCTGAAAGACTATTTGCAAAGCCCGGCACCCGGGCTGAGTGCGGCGAAACCTACATGTGCAATAGACAGGTGCATTCGTTGCAATTTATTTTTCTTTTCTTGAAAAAAAAACAACCCTCCTAGGAAATGAAATCTAGAAGCTTGACAGGGTTTTTCTACATTGACATCACTTACGAGATGCAAACCCGAGAAGAAAACCACCCACATATTCCTTCTGGAGAGGGGAGGGAAAAGGCACTCGAAATCCCTGCAGCGCGCATACAAGCTGGAGAGCAGGGTAGCGCCACGCGCCGCGCCTTACCGCGGGGATGCAGCTACTGTCTCATTGCGGAGCGCCAGCCCCCGAGTGCAGCCGGCTCCGCTCCCGCTGCGCCGCCGCCGCCGCCGCCGCCGCCGCCGCCGCCGCCGCTGGCTCCGGGCGCGGAACCGGAGCCGAGGGCGAGCGCGAGCGCACGGCCCGCGAGCGCCGGGAGGGCAGGAAGCGCGTCATCACTGGGGGACGGCGCGGCGGAGCTCGCCACCCGGCTCCTGGGTGTCCGCACCCCGGGCGCGGGATGGGGGCGCGCGCGAAGCCGTGGTGGAGCTAGGGTGGGAGAGGCGCAAGGGACACCCCCGGCTACCCCAGACACTGGAGGGAGATGAGGCGGCATGGGGACCAGGCATCTGCTGGGACAGGGCCTCTGAGTCCTCCGAGCGCCTCTCCCGGACCACCGGCCGGGTCCTGGAGGTTACCAGGTTGGATCCAGCCCCGCGAGTGGCGGGAACCCACAGGAGCCTGCGTCCTTCAGCAGGCAGACACACAAACCCGCTTGCCAGGTCACTTGGATGTAGGGAACGACTCTTCCAGAAAGATGGGTAGCAAAGGGCGTTTGCCTATTGCACTGGTTTTGTTTTTAATTCGAGACAATGTCTCACTATGAAGACCAGGCTGGCCTCAAACTCAACATAATCGCCTGCCTCTGCCGCCCGAACGCAGGGATTAAAGACCTCTGCCACCACACCTGGCTTGCTTGCTTGCTTTATTTATTTATTTACTTATTTATTTATTTATTTTATGTCTCCTGTTATCATGCCCTGGAATACAGTTATGTATCCCCTGTATTTACAGAGCTCGGAAATGCTGGGGTGGCAGGGTAAAATGTGGACACTATCTGAGGTAACAGTGTGAAGGGACAGGAAAACAAATCACAAAAATCTCTTTTCTTTAAAATTATGATGTGTAAATGGGGATGGGGATTTAGCTCAGTGGTAGAGCGCTTGCTTAGCAAGCGCAAGGCCCTGGGTTCGGTCCTCAGCTCCGGAAAAAAAAAAAAGAAAAAGAAAAAAAAATGACTCCTAAAATTATGATGTATAAAGAGATACAGAAAAGACGGATCGAATAAACTAACCAAAGTGTTCGTCCGTGTGTCCCAGTGGCTGGTGAAATTGTAGGTGGTTTTTCTCTTTCTGCTTAGTTCTACTTTTTTTTTTTAACTTTTGTAATTTTAAAAATTAGTAAGAAATTGCTTAGTGGGTTTTTCTCCAGCTCAATATAGAGTGGCCAGGATAGACACCTCTTCCCAAGTAGATAGCAAATTTCTTCAATTCTTCAAATCCAACTGCAGCAACCTTAGAGTCTGTAAGCTTAAAACTGTCCTCACTACACCCAAGAGTGAATCAACTTTGTAACTTGAAACTATCTTCAAGGAGTCCATTGGGACCTTGAATAAGCCTAGCCATAATGTGGAAGTCAACCAGTCTTAGAGGAAAAGTTCTCAACCTATGGGTCTCCACCCCCAAAGGGGAATGACCCTTCCACAGGGGTCTCAGGACCATCAGAAAACACAGAGATTTACATTACAATTCACAACCATAGAAAAACTACAGTTATGAAGTAGCAACAAAAATAACTTTATGGTTGGGGGTCACCACAGCATGAGAAACTGTATTAAAGGGTCACGGCATTAGGAAGGTTGAAAATCTCTGTTGTAGAGTAAAACATAACTTACACCCTTTGCAGAGAATACACTTTATAAATCAGAACCCTCAATCAGAAAACAAATTACTGAGCCACTTGAGACAGTCCTAAAAGTTGCAAGGTGGACTTTTCCCAGCTGCATGGATAAACACTCCTACTCCCCGACTCCTTTGGATAGGACATTGAATAGGCTAGCAAAATAGAGGTAGCAAGCTACCTCACAGGACATTCAAAAGCAAATGTTTATTGATTTCAGTAAGAGCCTGGTAAGAAGCTCTGTGGAATATTCCTTTACACTGTGAATATATGTTGCTGTGATTGGTTTAATAAAGAAGCAGATGCAGAGAGAAGCATGATGGACATGCTGTACTGAGAAAAGGTACCAAGCCATGTGGCAAAGTGTAGCTGGAGAGTTTTCTCTCCACGTCCCGCCAAGCCCCGGCAGTCTGACAGCCCACTTATAAAATAAACACACAGATGCTTATATTATTTAAACTGTTTGGCCTAATGGCTCAGGCTTCTAGCTATCTAGTTCTTACATCTTAAATTAATCCATTTCTATAAATCTATACCTTGCCACGTGGCTCGTGGCTTACCGGTATCTTCACATGCTGCTTGTCATGGCGGCGGCTGGCAGTGTCTCCCTCCACCTTCTTGTTCTCTCAATTCTCCTCTCTGTTAGTCCCACCTATACTTCCTGCCTGGCTACTGGCCAATCAGTGTTTTATTTATTGACCAATCAGAGCAACACATTTGACATACAGACCATCCCACAGCAGCAAAGCGTAGATAAAAATATGGGTTAATTGAAAATAAGAGTTAGCTAGTTACAAGCCTGAGCTATTGTCCAAGCATTTATAATTAATAGTAAGTCTCTGTATGGTTACTTGGGAGCGGCCTGTGGGACAAACTTCTACCAACAACGCTCATTGAGTTGATGCTTGCCAAATGGCCCCTTAGTTGACTGGAAATAACCATATTTTTGTAGTTCAACATCCAGGTTTCCATAAGAAGAGAGAATGAGGGTAAACTGGTCACAACCAAAGTCATTTCTCCCATTTCTCACTTCATAGGACCCAATAGCTTTCCATCAAACATCTCAAAACCTGGGGCTGGAGAGATGGTTCAGAGGTTAAGAGCACCGACTATTCTTCCAGAGGTCCTGAGTTCAATTCCCAGCACCCATATGGTGGCTCACAACTATCTGTAATGAGATCTGGCACCCTCTTCTGTGTACATTAAAAAAAAAAAATCTCAAAGCCAGTTAATTTGTCTTTCCCCAAACCTGGATGTCAAGATTTCTATCATGTAATGCGTCCTTCTCTAAGTATATCCACAATTTCCAGCCCCCAGCAGTGAGGTGCTTTTCAACAGTATGAGGCAAGCTCAGAGAGCAAGGAGCCTGACTACAACCCTGCCTAAAAGCAGTTTGGCAAATGATGGGTGCTCAATCAATTCTTATTCTGTAAAGCTAGTCCCTTTGTCTACTACTACTACTACTTTTTTTTTTTAAAGACAGGGTCCTACTGTGTAGTCCTGGCTGGCCTAGAACTCACTACGTAGACCAAAATGGCATTGAAATCCTGGTCTTCCTGACTCAGCCTTCCGTGTTCTGGGATTCCAGACATGCTCCACTAACCAAATTAATCCAGTAATTTTGCTCTTTTTAAAATAGCAGACACGGTCTAAAGAGCTGGGTCAGCAGTTAGACATGCATGCAGCTTGTTAGGGCTCAAGGAAACCCGGCAAAGTCTCCTTCAGTACCCGCGGCTCCTCCTAGCACTTCTCACTCCGCCCCTACCCGAAACTCTCCAGCCCAGAGGTGGGCCTCACTTCCCCTAGCTTCTTAGCTTTGCTATATAACTCAGTCACTTTGGCTTCACAGCTCTCTTGTCCTCTTGGTCCTCAACTCCTTTCTTAGTCAGCTACACACACACACACACACACACACACTTCTCTTCGTCTCTCACTTCCCCCCTCTTTCTTTCCGCTGATGGCCAGGTCTGTTCTGCTGGCTATGTTCAGTCTGGACCCTTCCAGATGCCTCTGTGACCTCCTTCATATCTACAATAAAACCTTTCTTCTCAGCCATACCTAGGAGCAGTCAAGTCCTCATTTTCCTTAACTGCTCTTGCAGAGGACGATAGTTCATTGCCTATAATTCCAGTTTCCGGGGGTGATTCAACGCCCTCTTCTGAACTCCAAAGGCACCTGTACTCACATGAACACACACACACACACACACACACACACACAGAATTAAAAGATAAAAATAAAAACATTGAAGCAGCAGCTGAATCTTCCCTGAGGTACAGGTATGAGAATGTTTACGTGGTACTAACCGGATTGGTGCTATTCCACAGCCTTCTGTGATCAGTTAAACTCCTTTTCCTAGAGAGAAGCAGCATTGGTCCTAGAGTCCTTCACTATAGTTTGGTTTTCAAACTAATTTTTCTGGACACTTCTTGACACAGGTCTTCATTTCTATAACAACTATTACTACTTCAAAGCAAACCACAGTTTCTTTGGCAAAACCAACTAGCCATGTATTCATATATTGTTCAACAATTTCCCAAATGGAAGTAAAATAGAATCTATCTATGGTAACGTCACTGAATTGAGACAACTCCTGCTGGATCTGAAAAGATAGCTGTTTATAAATTCAAAATCACCCAAGTTATTTGTAAATTAAAGGTTACCTGTAGAAAGCTGTCCTGCAAACAACCATGATCTTAATTCCTGGCAGACCAGCAAAACAACAACAAAACAATTACCTATCAAAGCTTTTCTTCGAGTCGGCAGATGAAAACATGAAGATAAAACTCATTTCATCTGAGAAATGTCTAAGGTCTTTATACATGGTCTCATTTTTTACCGATCAGACCATAGATAACTGAAAGTAGGTACACTGTTTGTGTATAGAGTATTTGGGGACAGACATAAGAGATGGTTTTCAGGTCACCTATACTAAGTACATCTAACAACAGCAAGACGAGACTTTTTCCTTGAGTTGGGCCTGCAGTGGCCATGTTAGATCTCACTAGGTGTTTAGAATCAGACCCTAGGAGATGCTCACCCACCCTACTCACATCTGCCCCTTCCCCTCCCAGCTTCTGCCCTACTTCTAAAAGAGTCCAGAGTCACCTCCCCTCAGCTCCATCCACACGGAAGAACAAAAGTGAAAGTCCACAAAATAATTTTTCCCACTTTGGTTTATAAAATTGAATTTCGTGCCATGTTAAAAATCCTCCTGGCATTCAACGCACCAACAGTTCGTTCACAGATCCTCTAAAAATGCTGTGCTCTCCCTGGAGCAAAGAAGAACAACGCACACTTTCCTAAAAGCCTCCCATTACTCCACACCAGTGATGACAGCGATAGTGAGGCTTCCCCCTTGAACTTTTCGGGTTTTCAGGAGTGCTCCTCTTTTCTAATTATGACTTCTAGGAGATAATATTACCTAATAATTACCAGAGAGAATGTGAAGTGAGTGGCAGTGCAGCACAGGCTTCATAAGTTGTTTTATTTGAAGGACAAATATCTGGGAATTTACAAAAACTAATATGGTTTAGATATTTTGTTGAACTGTGGGACCTCTACTGACTCCAGAGTTTTCAGAGTGGAGTAATAGACACGGTTTTAAATTTCTCTCAGAAGAGGAAATTGGTCATATTGGCTTTAGGAAGTTATTATTATTGTACCCAGCTAGAGCATGCTTAAGATTGCCTTTTCTCTTCTTGTAGTCTATAAAACAGACTGTAGAAGGTTCTGGAAATGTGTCTGAACAAAACCAGTGTGGTAGCACTTGCCTGTCATCCCAGCACTAGAAAAGTGGAAACAGGAAGATCAGGAGTTCAAGGTCACCCTCATCTACTTAGCAAGTTCAAGGCCAGCCTCGGATGTCTCACACATACAAAAAAGCAACATACTGTCTAGAAGAATACCAATAATTATCATGTCAAATTAAATGTACTTTTAGTCCAAGTTGTTAATATAGAGGGGATAGTTTGAGAGATGAGGTGCTTTTCTTTTGATTGCTTTCTCGATATCTTTATTTACTTAATTTTGAGACAGAGTTTCACTATGTAGTCTTGGCTAGTGTAGATTGATTTTTCTTTGGGCCACCAGCTCACAAAAAATAACACAGAGACTTACTATTAATTATGAAAGCTCAGCCTTAGCTTAGGCTTGTTTCTAACTAGCGCCTAACTTAAATGAACCCATATGTTTTTTGGTTTTTTTTTTTGGTTTTTCGAGACAGGGTTTCTCTGTGTAGCTTTGCGCCTTTCCTGGAACTCACTTGATAGCCCAGGCTGGCCTCGAACTCACAGAGATCCGCCTGGCTCTGCCTCCCGAGTGCTGGGATTAAAGGCGTGAGCCACCACCGCCCGGCCAAACCCATATGTTTTAATCTACATTCTTCCATGTGCTCTATCTCATCTCCATTTTGCCCATCCTGTTTTCTCTGTGTCTGGCTGGTGACTCCACCTTTCTTCTTCCCAGAGCTCTCTCTGTCCAGAAGTCCCTGCTATACCTCCTGCCTAGCTATTGGCCAGTTACCTTTTCATTAAACCAATCAAGTGACATATCTTTACACAGTGTAATCAAATATCTCAAAACAGGGGTAGCCTGGAGGTTTCTATATAGTGTTTATTTGTTTGCTTGCTTGTTTTTAATCCTGGCAAGCCTATAGTGAGATTGAAAGTGGAAGCAGGAGAATTATCTGGAAGATCTTAAGTACACATCACAGCAGCAGAGAAACAAGACAGAATATGTCTCAAAAAGATGAAAAGTGAGAACTGACTCCTGAAAGTTGTTCTCTGACCTCGCCTCGCCATGTGTGCTATGGCATGTGCATTCTCACACACACACACGCACTCAAAAAAGTAAATAAATAAACTTTAATTTTTAAAATTGTAGATCATTAAACTATTATTACACATGTAACCTTAATGTCACTTTAGTCATTTGGGATTTTTAAAATTATCTTATTTTTAATTGTGTGTTTGTCAGTCTGTGGGCATGTGCACATGATAGCAAATGCCTGTAGAGGTCTGATCTGCTGAAACTAACGTTAAAGAGGGTTGTGAGCTGCCTGACATGGTTCCTAGAAGGTCCTCTGCAAGAGCACTTCACACCCTCAACCACAGAGCCATCCTTCCAGCTTCCTGGGTTGATTTGGTTGGCTATTTATGTTTAGACACAGGGCCTGCATTGTATAGCCCTGGCTGACCTGGAACTAGCTATATAGACTGGGTGGCCTAGAATTTGCTATATAGACCAGTCTGGTCTTGAACTTACAGAGATGTCATGGCCTCTGACTCTGGTATGGTGGGATTGAAGGTATGTAGCACCACACCTGGCTTGCTCGCGCTCTCTCTCTCTCTCTCTCTCTCTCTCTCTCTCTCTCTCTCTCCTGCTCTCTCTGTTATTAACAATATTAATATTAACAATACAAAGATATTGTGGTTCAGACTTTTAAACTTAAAAATAAAAGCGATTTTTATAATTTTGGCATCAGAAGACTGTAGTTGGAGTTTTCCTGCCTGGCCCACAGTCAGGACAAATTTCTGTCACCCGCCAGTCCCACAGCCACTCAGACCCGACCAAGTAAACACAGAGACTTATACTGGTTACAAACTGTATGGCCGTGGCAGGCTTCTTGCTAACTGTTCTTACAGCTTAAATTAATCCATTTCCATTAATCTATACCTTGCCACATGGCTCGTGGCTTACCGGTATCTTCACATTCTGTTTCTCATCGTGGCGGCTGGCAGCGTCTCTCTGACTCAGCCTTCCACTTCCCAGCTTTATTCTCCTCCTTGTCCCGCCTACACTTCCTGCCTAGCCAATGGCCAATCAGTGTTTTATTTATTAACTAATTAGCAACACATTTGCCATACAGAACATTCCACAGCAGAAGACTGAGGCAGGTAGAGTGTTTTGTGAACGTGAGACAAGCCTGGTGTTTAAAGATCAGATCAACTTCATTTTAAAATAAGGTATTTATTGTTATGTAGGAAATATCCTTCAAGGCCTACCTTTAATGTAATGGACTTGTCATAAACAAAATAAGACTAAGAAGGTTAGATCACCTAGATACTTTCAATACAACTTTGAGGTGATAACCAGCAGCTTTAGGTCTGTTTCAGAGACACATCCAGTGCCATTGTTGTTTGCTTGTTTCTTTAAATCAGTCTGCTGCCCTGGTGCCAGGACCCATTCCGAGCAAGACAGGCTTCCTCCTAGAATAAAAACCGTAACCTCCGTCAGGAGGGTTGACCTTCCCTTCTGAGGTTAGAGAAGCCATGCCTGGATCCAAATCAATTGTATAGACTTTAAATATGTCCTTTCATCTTATCCTTCCCCCCAAGTCACAAGCACTTAGAAAGTGTTGAGATAACATTCTTTTGTGGAGAGCCAGTCCTAAGCACAAAGGGCGAGATGAAGCCCTGTGTTCTGTATTCTGTCATTCAGGCCAGACTTGTCAGGCCTGGGAGTCCTGGGAGTCACTGCTCCGCCAGAGCTCTAGCAAAACTACCCTCTCACCGTTTTGAATATGCTGGTACGTTCCCCCAGGTCCACCTTCTAGAACACCATTGGTTCAGGGACCTTTGAACTTCTTCATCTTGTCTCAAAGGCTGACCTCTGCTGTTCACTGCTTGCTAGGTTTGTTGTCACAGACGTAGGGGTTCCCACAGCAGTCAGAACTACCTTTGCCAAGTTTCTAACACTGATCTGCTGCAGAATCCTGAAAAAAGCAGCTGGGGATAGCAGGAAATCTCCACTGTAGTAATTTATTTATTAATTTTAAGCGTGCATTTTTTTCTTTAAAAAATAAGATTCTTACTAATTCTTTGACAATTTCAAACATGCAAACAATGTATTTTGGTCATATTTACCCCATATTTCTCCCCTTTACTTCTCCCAGACACACCCCTTACTCCCCAACTCACCTGCAGCTTCCTGACCTCTCCAATTCAAGAATTTTTAATCTATCAGCTCTCAGTTTTATTCTTTGTTTTTGAGACAGAGTCTCTCTGTGTAGACCAGGCTGTCTACAAACTCAAGAGATCTGCCTGCCTTGAGTGCCAAGATTAAAGGTGCTCACCACCATGCCCAGCAGCCAGATAAATTTCTGAAGGAATCAGAAAGAGAATGTAAAGGAACTAGTCATCCTAAGGCCCATTGCTTTTATGCCTAAAATCAAAAGTAGATGGTGGCAGATTGCCTCATTTTGATACTGATGAATGTCTCACTCTGTAACTAGAGTTTTCCTGCCTTGCCCACAGTCAGGACAAATCTTTGTCACCCACCAGTCCCACAGCCGCTCAGACCCAACCAAGTAAACACAGAGACTTATATTGCTTACAAACTGTATGGCCGTGGCAGGCTTCTTGCTAAATTAACCCATTTCTATTAATCTATACCTTGCCACGTGGCTTGTGCATCTTCACATGCCACTTGTCATGGCGGCGGCTGGCAGTGACTCCTTCCACCTTCTTGTTCTTTCTTTTCTCCTCTCTGTTAGTCCTGCCTATACTTCCTGCCTAGCCACTGGCCAATCAGTGTTTTATTTATTGACCAATCAGAGTAATTTGACATACAGACCATCCCACAGTATCACTCATCAGTTTATTTGTTTTATGTTTGGTTTCTTTGCCTGCATGAATGCATGAGTACCACACGCATGCCGTGCTGTGGAGACAGGAAGAGGGCATCAGATCCTCTGGAACTATAGTTACAGCTTTGTGTGCACTGCCATGTGAGTGCTGAGAATTGAACCTGATCCGATGCAAGAGTAAGTGCTCTCAACCACTGGGCCATCTCTCCAGCTCTGACTCTTCACTTTATGCCCTAAGACACAGCACTCACAGTCATTTAGACAAATCAACTCAGCTGAAGATGGCCCTCAAATGCTCGGTTTACAACTCATAGGTAAATGACAAAAATAATGAAAAGCTAAAAATAAATAAATGAACAAACTCACAAGAAAGCAAGTTTGTAAAAACTAATGTTTTCCCTTATATCCCCATCACATTCTGGAAATTTACTTAAGGGCTGGAAATGTAGCTCAGCGGAAGAGTGCTTGTCTAATGTGTTAGAAGCCCTGGGTTCAAATGCAGACACAACAAAATAATAAGAATATTTGCTTATTCTTCTCTCTCTCCTTATCCCTTGTTCCCAGCTCCTAGTTCCTTTCTCTATATATCTCCCTTTTTCTTTATTTGATTGATTGATTGATTGATTGATTGATTGATTGAGGTCTCTCTGTTATATAGTTCTGACTGTCCTGGAACTTGCTATGTGAAGGATGCTGGCCTCAATTCAGAGAGATCCACCTGCCTCTGCCTCCTGAGTGCTGGGATTAACTAGTTTAAGAGAGTGTTGTTGTTTTAACCAACTTCTCTTCATCACATTCTATGCATATACAAAGTAGCCATATGTTCACTTTTTTCTACAGGGAACCCTCCTCTAACTCCACTTGTTACTCTTTCTCTGTGAGTAGGCTTTATTCTCAGTATATTGCTACGAAATTCTGGAAATGTGTAACAAAAGTAAACAGAATTGTAAAATGTAAAATTATAAAAATGAACCCCATCACCCAATTCCAACAACAATCTCAAAATATTACAACTCAATTCACATACCTTTTATTTTTCATTTATTTGTGCATGTCCTAGATTTTTCTTTTTGTTTTTGTTTTGTTGTTGTTTTTGTTGTTGTTGTGTTTTAGACAGGTCTACCTATGTAGCCCAGGCTGACTCAGAACTCATTAAGATAACTCAGGATAGTCTCAAATTTGCAATCCTTCCTGCCTCAGTATCCCAGGTGCTAGGACTGCAGGTGCACACCACCACCCCTGGCTGAGTGCACATTGTAAAGCAAGCCCCAGGTATGCTTTCATTTCATCCTTCCTCACCTAACATGCTCTTCTGTATTCCCTGTGGGAGTCTTTTTGTTTTTCAAAGCTGTCTAGTTCGTCAAATGCCAGTATTTTATACACCTCCCCTATTTCATGAAACTCTTGTTATCTATGCCTGTTCACCCAAACCCTGGACTCGGGCGTTTCTGAGACTTGACTCTGTATGACACCCTTCCCCTTTGCACCAATTATGAATGAGCCAATCGAGTCAGAGTGTGACTTCGAACCCCCATCAGTGTGCTGAGGCTGAGTTATCACTCCTTTAGGGTAAAAACAAACTGAATGTCGTGTGTCCCGTCTCCCCCCCCCCCCCCCCCCCCCCCCCCCCCCGCACTTGCTATAAGGGTTTGGGCCATTGTGCGAAAGTAAATTGCCTTGTTGGGTTACTTTGTTGGGTTACTTTCGCTTTGTTCATGGGTCTCTGTGTGACAATGGGAGCACCTGAAACTATTATTTTTTTAATCTCAAACATTAGATTTGTTTCCACACTTCCTTTTATCTTCCTGCCTGCCTTCTTTTCTTTCTGTTTTTTCTTTTTTCTAGATGGGTCTCATGCATCACAGGCTGACCGGAATGACTTATTTAAAGTCACTATGTAGCTGTGGATGGCCTTGAACTTCTGATTCTCCTGCCTCCATCTCCTAAGTGCTGGGATTACAGGAATGCACTACCATGTCTGATTTATGTGGTGCTGGATATGAAAAGAAGGCTTCCGTCTTTGAAGCAAGTCTGACTGAACTACATATCCCTCTGCCCTGTTGGCTGTGTCTCTTAGGGCTATTTATCTGAATACCTGGAGCAGCCCATTTTCATTTTTTCCTATAGCTTTGAGTGGAAGAACGCATCTCACTGTTGTGTAGATGTTCCATATTCTAGACCTAGGTGTTGCTGAGTTATGACACAATTGAACTTGGTCCCCTGTCCTCCTGTGTAGACTTGAAGTTGACTCAGTTGATTTGGTTTAGGTTTGACTTGTAGGCAAGGACACTTCATAGCTGCTGCTCTGTGTCACACCAGGGTGACAACCTTTCAAAAGGTTATATTAACCAGTACACTCAGGAGGTATCATCTGATAGTTCCATTGCATTTTGTTGTTTTAAACACAGGGTCTCATTATGTAGTCTCAGTTGGCCTAGAACTGTAGCTAGAGTTTTCCTGCCTGGCCCATGGTCAGGACAAATCTCTGTCACCTGCCAGTCCCGCAGCTGCTCAGACCCAACCAAGTAAACACACAGAGACTTATATTACTTACAAACTGTATGGCTGTGGCAGGCTTCTTGCTAACTGTTCTTATATCTTAAATCAACCCATTTCTATTAATCTATAAGTTGCCACGTGGTTCGTGGCTTACCAGTATCTTAGCATCTTCTCATGGCGGCGGCTGGCAGCGTCTCTCTGTCTCAGCCTTCCACTTCCCAGAATTCTCCCCTCTCCTTGTTCCGCCTATACTTCCTGCCTGGCTACTGGCCAATCAGTAGTTTATTTACTAACCAATCAGAGCAACACATTTAACATACAGAACATCCCACAGCATAGAACTCCCTATGAAAACTAGGCTGCCCTTGAACTCAGAGATCTGCCTGCCTCTGACTCAATTCTGGGATTGAAGGCCCTTTGTGGGCTTTATAACCAGATATTGAATCAGTTACCTTCCCTGTTGCTGTGATAAAACAGATTAATAAAAGCAAGCTAAGGAAAAGGGAGTTCATTGAGACTCAGCTTGAGGGTACAGTGGGTCACAGTGGGCAAGTCAGGCGGCAGGAGCCTGAGGCAGCTGGTCACATTGTATCCATGGTGAAGTAGTGAACAGCAATGAATGCTGGCTTCAGCTCACCTGGTCTTTTTTACTCAGTTCAGGATCCCAGCCCTCACAAAGGGGGCTGCCCACCCACATTCAGGGTGAGCCTTCCCACCTCAGTTAACCTGATCTAGGTAATGCCTCACAGGCAGGCGTGGAGACTTGTCTCCTAGGTGATCCTAGACCCTGTCAAATCAGCAATGGCTATTAATCATCACTCGTTTTCATCCACTGGCTGATGTTGCCTGAACGAATCCACAACTCCTCAGGTGCTCTGAGGAGGGGACATTCTAAATCCAGCACTCACAAGAGAAGGAATAAGCCTGGCTGTAGAAATCCTCTGGAAAAATGTTGCTGGGATCTCAGAATCTTTTGAACTGGGATATTTATGTTCAAACTGACAAAATATATATATATATATATATAATCATCAAAAAAACTTCTGAATAGAAGAACGTTCTAAATCTTTCTAAATCCCCATCAAATGAAGATTGGAAACCTTTCATTTCAATACCTTGCTTGTCTGCCTTCAGAGGTTTAAAAAGTCAAAGCCTGGAGAGATGGCTCTGGGGTTAAGAGCACTGGCTGCTTTTCCAGAGGACCCAGGTATGATGCCCAGCACCCACATGGACGCTTACAACCACCTGTAACTCCAGTTCCAAGGGATCCAATGCCCTCTTCTGACATCTGAGGGTACATCCATGGTGCACAGACATACATGCAAGCAAAATACTCATGTGTATAAAATAAAATTTAAAAATCTAAAACCTTTTTTAAAAAAGTCTAAGTCCCTTTAGAAGCAGCTGATACTGTCGCTTTGACATATTGCCATGGGGGGTGTGTGTTGTCAATGTATTGCTATGAGGAAACGCATGACCAAAAAGCAAGTTCCGGAGGAAAGAGTTTATCCGTCTTACGCTTCACATTGTAGCCCATCACTGAAGGAAGTCAGGACAGCAACTAAAACAGGGCTGGAACCTGGAGCCAGAAATCGATTCAGAGGCCATGCTTGCTCCAGAATCAGGCCACACAAAAATTCACCAATCCCAAGCCACCCTAGAAACCTCCACCATGCCCCCCCCCTTCGCCACAAAAAATCCTATATAAAGTCTATACCCTGTTCAGTTTGCTGCTGTTTTCTCACCCGGGGCAGCCACCCTCCTGGATTCTTCCTTCCCAATAAATCTCTTGAGAGAGATTTGTTATTTGGTGTGACACTTTCGTGGAGGCCAGCTGCCACAACTTTCCCCAGAGCAGAGTGGAGCAGAACTGAACACTTTCACTGGAGGAACTCCTAGTGAGCAGAGCAGTATGTAACACTTCTTTGGAGCAGAGTGGAGCAGCGCTGTAACAACTTGGCTGGGGAAACCCTCCCTTGCAAGAGTTGTTATACTTGCACTGGGAAAACCTTTCCCTGGAGCAGAGCTGTAAAGTACTACACTTACAGTGACTTTGTGGTATTCCTTGGCTCCTGACTGCCAGGATACCTTTCCATCAGAGCTGTAATGCTTACACCCAATACCACCAGCCCAGGGATGGCACCACCTATAAGGAGCTGGGCCCTCCCCCATCAATCAGTAATTAAGAAAATGCTCTATAGGCTGGCCCACAGCCCAATCTTATGAAGGCATTTCCTCAATCAAGATTACCTCCTCTTACATGACTACAGTTTATGTCAAGTTGACATAGATCTAGCCAGCACAGTATTCTAATTGTAATTTTTTGGGGAAATCTCCCCAGTTGTATAACAGAACCTACAAACATCTATAAGAAAAAGTAATTCTCAGCCAGCCTGAAATCAAGTCTGGTTATTGCCTTTAGAGAGTTTTAGAGAGATGGAAACTCTTCTCTGGGGATGAAATCTCCATGGAGATGATTATTCCCAGGTTGCACAGAGGGTCTGGTAGGACTGGAGGTGGGAGGGAAGCGGGTATGCAAAGTGCTGGGCATTCATTCAGGAGACTGGCATCTGCTGTTAAGCAAAGGCCTTCAAGCAAGCTGGGGGGGGGCGGGCGGTGGTGGTGCCCGCCTTTAATCCCAGCACTCTGGAGGCAGAGCCAGGTGGATCTCTGTGAGTTTGAGGCCAGCCTGGGCTACAGAGTGAGTTCCAGGAAAGGCGCAAAGCTACACAGAGAAACCCTGTCTTGGAAAAAACAAAACAAACAAACAAATAAAAGCCTTGAAGCCAAGCTTCTTAGGCTTCTCATTCCAATGCCAGGTCCTCCCTGTTGTGAGAGCTCCAGGTGTATGTCATCTCTTCCTGGAGACCCAGGTGATAAAGGTGCAGAGACCACCACACCTGGAAAACCCATCATAAATGCTGAGGATTCTGAGGCACACCCATATCCACTGAGCTTCACCTGGTAGATCTGGTTCCTTACAATCCTCTAGGTCTCAGAAGTGTTGCCTGAAAAATTCTAGACACGGGTTGGAAAGATGGCCCCAAGGGTAAGGGTCCTTGCTGCCAAGGCTGATGACCAGAATTTGATCCCAGGGACCCACATCATGTGAAGAGAAAATCAACTCCTAAAAATTGTCCTCTGACCTCTTACACCTCTCTCCCCACAAAAATAAATGTAATAAGAATTTTAAAGAAATACAAAACATAGCCCATTGCTCTGTGAATATGTCTGTCTTTTTCTATACTCTCAAGGCAAGGGTGTTGGTTAATTATGTGTATGTGGAAGGTCAGTGGTATATGTACATGCATGCAAGTGTCCATCGAAGTCAGAGGTATCAGGATCCCCTGGAGTTGGGGTTACAGGCCACCTGATAAGCCACCTGATGTGGGTACTGGGAATTGAACTCAGGTCCTCAGGAAGAGCTGTATATGCTCTTAACCACTGAGTCATCTCTCCAACCCCTACTTTTCTTTGACTATAATAAAATACTATGACCAGAAGCAACCTAAGGAAGAATTTGTTTTTGGCTCATGGTTCTGAAGGGAGAGTCCATAATGGTGGGGGTGGCATGGAAGCAGGCAGCCAGAGCAAGAAGCTGAAAAATCACGCCTTCAACCTTGTGTAAAAAGCAGAGAGGGAGAACTGGAAGCAGGGTGGGGCTATAGACTCTCAAAGCCCATCCCCCAGTGAGGTACAGCCTCCAAGCAGTCTGTCTCCATGTCCTAAAAGATGCATAACTTCCCCCAAACAATGGGACCAAGGGTTCAAATACATGAGCCCATGGGGAAGTATTTTCATTCAAACCACCACAGCAAGCTTCATGTTTGGTCAGAACATGCCTGCTTAGACCATGAACAACATGCTCACCATGCGGCAGAGGTGAGTCTGTGCCAAGGAGTGCTCTGCTGTAAACAGGTTTCCTGTGTCCTGCAGCCACTCTCAAATAATCATTCAAATGCTTGGCGGATAGCTCAGGATTATTACTAACTAGCTCTTACACGTTAAGTTAACCCGTATTCCTTATTTACACTCTGCCACGTGGTGGTACTTTTACTAGCATGGCACATTCATCTCCTGCTCCCTCTGCATCTGGCTGGCAACTCCTGATTCTGCCCTTCTCCTTCCCATCATCCTTAATTTGGTTGCCCTGCCTAGCCTCCCTGCCTGGCTACTGGACGGTCAGCATTTTATTAAACCAATTTGAGTGACAAATCTTCACAGTGTACAAGAGGATTATTCCACAGCACTTTACCCGACATTCTGAACTGAGTGTGTCCTTTCAAGACTGCTTTATACTCCACCATGGCCCCTTTCTGCCATTCTCTTTTGGAGTCTGGAGAAGCGTGGATACATCATGACCAACAAAATACACTGGGGATAGTGCAGAACCAAACACAAGGAAAAAGACACAGAGCCGAGGCGGGCACGAGACCAGAGGCTGCCAGGGGCCTCCCAGAAGGTGACTGGAGAAATGAAGGATGAAGAGCTGTGCTGAATAGAGATGGATAGACAAGGACTTGACGGAAACTGAAGGGAACCAAGGAGCAGAGCAGCAAAGGCGGGTGAGCAAGAGAACACTGGACAGAGAGGCTTATGTAGAGGGGTCCCAAAACAGCTTGACCACACAGCTGCCATGACAGGCTTAGAGGCCCAGACACAGCTTCTGTGACAGGCTTACTGGCAGGCAACACCCAGACCCAGGAAAAGCCATAAGCTGACCCCACCCAGGAAGGGCCTGTGTCTAAGGGGAAGTACATAACATCCCAAACATTCCAACCATTAGATAAGGTGGCCAGATGTCCCTGAGTCTAGCACACACCTATTTTTGTTTTACAGATACCCCCTAGACAAATGTCAGCCAATCAGGGTCCTGAACCCTGGAAATCCCCTCACCCCAACCAACTGCTATGATAAAAACTCTACCCAGCCTGGGTTCAGAGCTCTCTGCTCTCACTGCTGCATCAGACAGACAGAGGGACCAAGCTCAGAGCTTGAAAATAAAGACTCTTTGCTTTTACATACATGTGATTTGGTCTCTGTGGTGTTATTTAGGGATCCCCACAATCTGGGCATAACAGCTTAGACTTCAGAGGCTACAGGAAAAGTGACAGCCAATAGAGGTTGCTGGGAATATCTGTATCCAGATAATACAGCCTCACTCATGGCAGACTTCATGAGGCAATCTCAGCCTAGACTATCCCCTTTTATTATGCAAAATCTTATTCTAGCATTGGCTTGTGGACTAGCTAATGAACAACATACGAAGAAGAAAAGTTGAAAGTGACAAAGGTGTGTGTGTGTGTGTGTGTGTGTACACCCACACATGCTATTGTGTTCTCTACAGAGGCCAAAGATAAGTAGCAACCCCAAGAGAGTTGAGACTGCGGTTTCTCTTAAGATGGGAGAGTGGAACCAAAATGGTAAAGAGGCTGTCGATGAAGGATGGAGAGGAAATTTTTGCCTGTAATACGGTATTGGCTTTGCTCTTGGATTCCACAGAGGTATAATAATACTAAAGAACCACTAGATGGATTCAGTAGTAAAGCACTAGAGGATGCTCTCAGTCAGAAGAGTTAAGGGCAGAACACAGAGATATGATGTGGAAACAGGACAGGAAGAAGCCAAGCTCTGATTCGGCAAAGGACATGTTGTGTTATGAATGTCCAGTGTCCTGGTCATAAAACAAATAGGTGATAGATAATAGATAAATAATAGATCAATAGACAGAAGTCACATAGATCGTGGATAGACAGATGATAGACAGTGGGCAGATACAAAGACAGATAGATGATAGATGTGATGACTAGCTAGACAGAAAATGGTTAGATAGACAATAGGTATGTAGATAAATGATAGTGTATAGATGTTTTTATTTTTAAAGAATTTTTAAATTTTTTTCTTTTCTTTTTTCTTTTTTTTTTCTTTTTTTTTTTTTTTTGGTTTTTCAAGACAGGGTTTCTCTGTGTAGCTTTGCGCCTTTCCTGGGACTCACTTGGTAGTCCAGGCTGACCTCGAACTCACAGAGATCCACCTGGCTCTGCCTCCCGAGTGCTGGGATTAAAGGCATGCGCCACCACCGCCCGGCCATTTTTACATTTTTTATTTACTGTGTGCCCATGTATTTTTGTGCATGCGTGTGTATCACAGTACATGTGTACAGGTCAGAGGACAGCTTGAGGGAATCTGTTTTCTTCTTCCACCAGAGACTAAACTCAGGTCATCAGGCTTGGTGGCAAGCACTCTCCCTTGATGTGCTATCTCTTTGGCCCCATAGACAGATGCTTTAATTAGTTCAAACTCCTTGATATTAAGGGCCTCCTACCAAACACTGCCAAGTCATTCAGTCAGATGTGTTTCTAATATCTTTCACTGGGCTAAGGACACAGGAAGCACACCTCACATATCTCTCCTCTTCCTCCCTTCCTCCTCCTTCCCCCTTCTCTTGGCAGAGTCTCATGTAGCCCAAGCTGGCCTCAAACTTGATAGATAGCCAAGGATGTCCTTGAACTTCTGATCCTCCTGCCTCCACCTCCTGAGTCCTGTGATTATAGGCATGTGCCACCACTCCTGGTTTTAGGAGGTGCTGGGAATCAAAGGCAGGGTTTAGCGAATGCAAGGCACATAGTTTACTAACTGAGCTAGATCTCTATATCACAAGTATGTTTCTGAAATAAATAAACAGGTGTTGGGGAGAGTTCAAGCCAAAGACCTGTGTGTCAAAGAAAATCAATTCACTCTGCATTGTAGACACCTCCCAGTGGAGGTGGCCCCACCATGTTTTGTTCTTTTTTTTAGTTTTTTGCTTTGTTTGTTTTTAATGTGGTGCTGTGGGGAGGACCACGGAGGCCAGAAGAAGGCATTAGATCTTCCAGAGCTGGAGTTACAGGTGGTTGTGAACCACCCAACTTGGATGCTAGGAACCAAACTCCAGTTCTCTGGAAAAGCAGCAAGTACTCTTAACTATTGGCCATCTCTTCAATTCACAGCCCCTCCACCATGGTTTTAATCATGGCACTTGGATTCAACATAAATTCACACATCTAAATCATCCACCACACCCTGAGCCTCAGGGTGGACCACAGGAAGGTACCAGGAACAAAATGACAGTCACAAGGAAACCAGAGCCTGGGATCTGCAAGAAAGGGGTTTGACTGGGGTTGTTCTCAGGAGCCAGACCTGTAAGGAAGAAAGGCTAGTAAGAGCCACAGAGGAAAGGGTGGATTGTATAATGCAGTCCCCAGAAGACCGCAGCAGATCCCCAGGGAAGTTCGGATGCTGGAGTCACTCTTCCTAGTTGGCTGCCCCCCAGTCTTCATTACTGCTTCTGCCCTGCAACATCAGTTTATGCTCCCTGGATACTGGTAGTCCCACCTGGGTGCCCTCCTGTCTCTTCCTACACACCCACTTGACCCCCTGTGATGGGGATGGTGAAAGAAAGGTAGGAAAGAAGTGCATGCTGGGAGAAGCTCTGCTTAGTCTCCACAAAGCTGAGGTATGAGCAAGTTGGGTTATTTCAAATGGATTAATTCAGAATCAACAAATATCCACATGTAGAAACACACACACGACAACTTTTTTGAAATTATTATTATTACTGTGGGAGGGCATTGTGCCACGGTGCACATGGGAGGTCAGAATAAATTCTGTAGGGTCGATTCTCTCCTCCTACCCTGAAGTAGGTTCTGGAATTGAGGCAGCCAGGCTTGTATCAAGCTCCTTTGCCAGCTGAGCCATCTTAGCCCTATATAATTGTTTTTCCTTGATTTTTTTTTGAAGTGGGGGGACAAGTTAGGATCTGAGACATTGGCTATGATTTTTATAGACGTGTAATCCTTAGGAATGATTAGACATGTGGTTCTCAACCTGTGGGTCATGACGCCTTTGGCGAAACCTTTATCTCCAAAAATATTTATATTACAATTCATAACAATAGCAAAATTACAGTTATGAAGTAGCAATGAAAATAATTTTATGGTTGGCGTCACCACCACATGAGGAACTGTATTAAAGGGTCATATTAGGAAGGTTGAGAGTGCTGAATTAGACTATGAGTTGCAGATTTGGGGCATATTAAAATAATTCAAATGTAGCTTGATACAATGAGATTCCAAAGGAAAACAGACCACACCAGGCAACTTCAAGCTGGCATTCTGCCAAAGAATAGCCAGCCATCCCAGGGAGGTCCTTATTCCAGGACTTTGCTGTTTATAAATTTAATAAATGGCTCACATCTGCTCATACTATTATGGACGTCTATAGGAAACATCTCATACACAAAGCCTGTTTTGAAAAGTGGTGCTTTCTGTGTGCTGTACGTGTTATAACTAACAAAAGAAAAACTATATACAAAAGTACAATAACTATATACAATATATACAAGTAATAAATGTCTAAACAATGTCTAGTCCATTTGTATTTGACAAATTCAGAGAAAATAATTTCATTATCTATCCTATTTTGGTAAGTCCAAAATGTATCTAATTCACTTTCTATCCTAATTAATCTTCAACTATAACTAACTAACCTTCAACTATAACTAACTAATCTTCAACTCCCTCAGAGACCCAAGAAGGAAATAATATTAGCTAACAAAAATAAAAACAGGAAGTGCATACAAGCAATTTCCAAAAAATTTGTGAGTTGACAGAAACAGCCAGCTCCCTGGACAGTCACCTGAGGTTTCTCCGCAGTGCTGGGGCATTATCTTCAGCCTATAGGCTTAGCGTATCTGACAGACTCATTTGTGAAGTAGGATGTACACAAGGTCAACAGTTCAACCTCACATTGGGTGAGAGCGGTCCATGTACCAGAAACACCTGAATTCCACTAGTGTCATGTCATGATTCAGGATTTTAAATTCTGGAAATTATTGATGGTTTTTGAATTCAGCTGTCCATTCTTCTTGGCTGTGTATATATGGCTTCATCTCAGCATCCTGTTCTTCTCCACATCCCTCTATCAAATGCCAATCTACTATTGAGAGGCGTGAGCTTAGTTACTCTTCAAGAATAACTGTTTCAGCTGCACATCAGAAGCCATCGGCCCACAGCCTGTTCAACTGCCTTCGAAGAAAAGGGCACTGTACCTTTTCTGAATTGCGAAGGCCACTTCAGGGATGGTGCCATATTGTCCTGGCCTCAGAAGATGCCTTTTGATAAAGCCATAACCACACTTGTTTTGGCAAGAATCGGTAGTCCTTTGTTTCATGTCCTGTCTGTCCATTTTGTCAGCAGTTGATTCGAGGATACTTTGTTGTCCAGTGGCTAACTTTTGCCACAATGAAAGTTAACTCCATACACAGTTTCTTCAATGCCCGTATTTTCTCTGAAGTAGATTGGTACTGCCAGGACCCGACATGTCTCATAGTCATAACAAAAAAGAAAAATTTTCTAAGTTATTAAAACATTTTAAATGCCATATTCTATAGATCTCTGAAGGGTTTGAAGATGACCTGTCTAAAATATATCTGTTCAATTTTTAAAACATATCTAATATGACTACAAGTTCTATTGTAATGTCTAACTACTAACTTTCATTTCTTTATATCCTAGTAGTTGGTAATAATAACATTCAAGGATCAGAAAATTGCATTGTTAAATGAATGGTATAAGCACAATTAGAAATATACATATAGCATTTTCTAACAATATCAATTTCAATATATATAATTTGTATACAATATAAAACAATCAATCCAATGTAAAGTATTTGAAACTAGTAATTGTCTTTTTCTTTTCTTTTCTTTCTTTCTCTTTTTTTTAAACAAGAACCTTAAATCTAATCTCCTTTGCTTAGCCTTTTTCCTAACCCTTGACAACAACTTGTAACCAACACCCTAAACAATGAAAATTATGCCAGACCCAAAACCCATTAAAAAGACCAAAAACCACCCGCCCCACACCACCTCTTTGGGAATGTGGGCGTCGTATTCTTAAAATTGCTTCCTGCTGGGTATGGGCGAAGTTATCTTTAGCCTGAAAAGAAAAATTTTAGGTTAATTGTCAAATTCTAGGAAAGGTAACTATATCCTTCATTATCCAGTCTGTGTATAATGCCAAAGTTCAGGGTTTCTCTCAAGTCCTTATTCAAGTAGTCTTTGAGACTGGATCATCTCAGCAAGTCATCTCAAAATTGCTCTGAGCACCTTGTAGTTCAAAACTGATCTGTAGATGATGTTTGTCAGCTTAGTGATATTATTATTGTCCACGTGGAATTGTTGTTGTGGGGCCCCATCTTCTTCCTGGAGACTTCAGTTGATGTTAGGCCTGACCGTGATTTCCTGCAGAAAACTGATAAGAGACTCGAACACAAAGACATATATATGCAGCTAATTGAAGCCTTTTTTCTAGAATTAGTTAGTACTCTATATGACCATTCATATCTTAACAAAGTTTAAAATGTATATATATCTATATATCTATATATATATTAATCTTGTAAATATTGATATAAAATTTATACTTTAAGAAAAGTTTAAGCCGGGCGGTGCTGGCGCACGCCTTTAATCCCAGCACTCGGGAGGCAGAGGCAGGCGGATCTCTGTGAGTTCGAGGCCAGCCTGGTCTCCAAAGCGAGTTCCAGGAAAGGCGCAAAGCTACACAGAGAAACCCTGTCTCGAAAAACCAAAAAAAAAAAAAAAAAAAAAAAAAGAAAAGTTTAAAGAATCAGAATAGAATCAAAGAGTTGAGATTAGTAATAGAATAGTCCCTTAATTAATTTGGCTTTTCTCCTGTCTCATAGCAGAAGATGGCTCTTTTATTCTGGCATGATACAGGGAGTTTGCATTTTCCTTTTAACAACATGCTTGAGTTTAAAGAAGGAGAGAGCCATTCTCCAACTCCAAAGTCAGCTTTAAATTTTAATTGAACTGGGACTATTAGAAGACCAATAGTGTTAAATCTTTAGAGAAAAGCAGAAACAAACATTTAGGAAGACATAAAATTTTTTTAGATAATATATACCCATACACCGTTTCACTCTGCTTCCTGTGATAGATGATTTGTCCCTTTTCTTCAGTTGTCTCATTTGTCCAGTGTTCTTCAGATTCCTTAACCTTCATTTTCCTAAAAGACAAAAACAAAAACCTTTCCCCAAGACTAATTTTGGGGATGTTCCTTTTTGGTAAGTTATTATCTGATTAAATGAAAAGACATGTGTTACTGGTATAAGTTAGTTTAAATTGGATGTTCATGTTGGTTGATGAACTATCACCTCCTCTAATTAAGAGGTTTCTCTTGTTCAAATCGAACCTTTATCAATTTTGATGGTACCCACAGCTTATCTTCTCCTGTAGAAACAAAAGCAAAACCTCGTCCCCAACGTAATACATACCCTGGTTTCCATTCTGAGGTCAGCACATCCTTAAAGTATATAGGCTGATTTAATTCTGTAGTTTTTTTCTATTATCCAATGTCTCTCTGCAGCTGTTGTTCCTTTCTCATTGGGTTTCCACTTGTGTTCACAGTGTGACAGGGCTGGAAGTCATCTAGTCTTTCAGAGTTGGGGTTCAGGGGTGCCCCAGCCAATCCTGCATCCCTTTCTCCCACCCCTCTTCTATACATCTATAGAACTATATGCAACTCTATACTCCCACCCTTCTACACTTCCTTTCTGTCTACCCTTTGTGGGGGCCTACATTTACTCAAGGTCAGAGAATCTGACCTTGCTTTACCCAGCAGGGCTGAATAATGGGATGACTTGGCCATGGGCATAGTTACCAGGAGTTTGAAGGATCTACACTTGGTTGTACACTGTGCTTTGATCTTGAAAGAGGAAGTCTTTTGCCTCGCCCCTTGGTATTTTATAAAGAGCCCTTTGGAATAAACCTCAAGGCGACTGGGTATTGACTCAGGGCCCCCCAAAGCGATCCTGTGTCTCTGTCTTTCTCTCCATCTATCTTTCTTTCTAATACCTCCTCATTCCTCTCTCCTCCCCCCAAGAACCCTTTGACATGCTGGAGCTGGACTCCAGCAGACTCCCACAACCCTTTCCCTTCCTTCTTTTTACTCCCTTACACTTCTTCTTACCTGTCTCCCTTCACCCTTCCCTTCTTTGACTTTATGGACCCAGGTCATTTGTACTGCTTAGTGTGCGACACTGGTCTGGGCATGATCCCTCTCTCATCGTGTGTGTGTGTGTGTGTGTGTGTGTGTGTGTGTGTGTGTGTGTGTGTGTGTCTGTCTGTCTGTGTGTGTGTCTGTCTGTGCGTAGAGGCTAGAGGTCCATAGTGTGCACCTTCTTTGATTCCCCTCACCTTATTTTTAGAGACGGTGCCTCGATCATCGAATCTGCAGCTTGCTGATTGACTAGACTGGCCCCAGGGATCCTCTGCTCTCCAGTGTTGAGGGTTATAGACATGCACTACCTGGCAGTTTTTATGTGAGGATCTGAATTCAGGTCCTTATGCTTCGTGTGGCAGGCACTTTACTGACTGTTCCATTGCTTAACCTCCTCTTCTCACATTTTATGTCCATGACCAAGTTCCTTCCTCCCATCTAGGAAACTATCCTGAGGTGTTCCATGGACATCACTTTTACTTTTATTTGTTACTGTTTATTTGTTTTTTTTGAGACAGGGTCTCATGTATTCAAGGATAGCCTCTAATTCTTTTAATTTACATGTATGAGTGTTTTGCCTGCACGTATGGATGTGTACCACATGTGTGCCTGGTACTCAGGGAGGTCAGAAGAGGGTGTTGATTGTGGACCATAATGTGGGTGCTGGGAACTGAACCAGTTCAGACAGTGGGTGATGGCAGCTGAATCCTGATCCAGTTCAAGACTGGTAAGTGCTCTTAAGCACTGAGCCAACTCTGCAGCCCCCAGCCCCTCACCTTTTATGTAGCCAGAAGATGACTTTGAACACCTGATCCTCCTGCCTCCACTTCACAAGTGCTGTTCCACCACAGGTAGCTACCATTTTCATTTGAATAAGCTTCCCATTCCCCTACCTTAACACTAGGCTTGTAGGTCCTAGGCTGCTGTTGAGCATTTAACCGATTGCTCCCCACTCTGAGGCTGTGTTTTCCATGCCATAGCCCCTGCTTCCTACTCCCTTCATCCAACCATGGACATGTGACAGTCTGTCTTGGCTCACTCTCTCTCAAGTCAAAACAAAACAAAACAACAATCACACGCTTCTCCTTATTAAACTTGGAGAGCAGAGCATGTCCAAGAAATATAAGACATTTAACGGTGGCTTTAGTAACCTTTCTCCTCTAGATAAATTATGTGTACAATTCAATACAATACAGAAACAGAACATTCAAAAGCTGCTGTCACTCAAACTGGACAGCAAGCCTCTAAAATGTTTTGCCAGTATTAGCTTCAGCCCCAAAGGAGGAAATATCTTTATTGGTTTTTTGTTTTGTTTTGTTTTGTTTTAGACACACAGAAGGATGAAAGATGGGAATGGGAGGAAATATTGGCAAGGAGATGGGGGATGGAACTATTTTTCTGAAGGACAATTTGGTGATGTATATCCAAAGCCTTTGATCTTGTAATTCTACCTTGAGGAATTTATCATAAGGCAATAATAAGGAGATTCATCAAAGAACATTAACTGTGGCATTATCTGTAATCGTGACGAAGCTGGAATCAATCTCAATATGCCACCAGACAAGATACATTGAGCTATAATAGGTCTCACTAATTAATTCATTCAACTTGTATTTATTGAGGTCCTTCTGGGTACCAAGCTCAGTGCTGAAGGCTGAGGAATGAAGGGACCCTGGAAAAGAGTGAACCATTAACCTGATGCTCTGGGAATATTCACAATGCAATCAATGGCTTACACATTTTATATATATATATATATATATATATATATATATATACATATACATATATATGATGTTTTATTTTCATATTTCTAATCAATAGTGTACGAAGAGCATTTGTGTGAAATACATATATTTTTAAAGAGATTAAAAATCTGTAACTGTAGATTCTAATAGCACATTGTACACTCCAAAATTATTGAAAGTGTATTTCGAGTATTCTTACCTTAATAATGGTATTTTCAGTGATGGAGATGCTTATTAGCACAATTTAACCATTCCACTCTGTATCCCTTTATCCTTACCTCATGGTGTAATCCATAAGCACATGCAATCATAATTTGTCTTGTTTTTCCCTTGAGACAGCATCTGATGTTGTCCCTGCTGCCTTCCTACTCACTACATAGTCGAATATGACCTCCTTCTGCCCCTAACAACTTCTTCTCCTCTTTCTTATTGTTTTGGATTTTTTTTTTCAATACAGAGTTTCTCTGTGTAGCCCTGGCTGACATGGAACTCATTTTGTAGACCAGTCTGGCCTTGAACTCACAGAAATCCACCCGACTCTGTGTTGTAGAATATTATTTTAAGGTGTGTTACTTTTGTTTATGTTGCATTTATTTGTTTAACTCTGTGAAGCTGTGTTACTGTGCCTGTGTAAAACACGTGATGGGCTAGTAAAGAGCTGAATGGCCAATAGTGAGGCAGGAGGGAAAAATAGGAGGGACTGGCAGGCAGAGAGAATAGATAGAAGGCAAGTTAGTGCTGAGTGTAACACTATGAACTACATAGTTCTTGGGCCACTGGGCGGATGTCACAGGCCTGAGTTCCAGCCATCAGGTAAGCTTCTATCTGTTCACAACGCCATTTCCAGCCAGAAAATTAAAGGGACTTGGAGTCCCCTGGGGCTCCTTTTAGTCTTAGAGTTCTTCCTTTATCCCACCGTGGTAATTGATGGATTTATTTCAAACACTGTCCTTTGCCTATTTTTGCCAGTGTTATATGTTTGCTTTGTAACTCTCTGAATGACTGAATTGGGTCACTGCTCCACAAATCCAGTTGTCATTCTGTCAACTGTGGAAATGCCTGGAAATACTTGATTGTCCATGCTGAGGAGGCAAACAGCACAATACCTGTGTGCCCCTAGGGGTCTCTTCTCCACTGTGTGTGTCGGTGATTCCGCCAGTCACTAATAAAACAGTGTGTGTGTGTGTGTGTGTGTGTGTGTGTGTGTGTGTGTGTGTGTGTATGTGTGTGTGTGGACTCCTAGCCCATATCCTTTTTTTCTATTCAAAATGTTTACCTATCATCTTCTTCTAAAACTGGATGGTAGCATTTCTCCCTTCCACTCAAAAACTAGCAAGGCAAAGCCAGACGTGGTAGTGCAGCTGTTAATCCCAGCACTTGGGAGGTGGAGGCTATCAGATCTCTGTGAGCTTCAGGCCATCCTGGTCTACAAAGCAAGTTCCAGGACAGCCAAGACTGTTATAAAGAGAAACCCTGTCTCAAAAAACAAAGAAATAAACAAACTAACTAAAATCTAGAAAGGCAAATGATATTTAAAGGAAGGATGTGTTATTAATCCCAGCACTCGGGAGGCAGAGCCAGGCGGATCTCTGTGAGTTCGAGGCCAGCCTGGACTACCAAGTGAGAGTTCCAGGAAAGGTGCAAAGCTACACAGAGAAACCCTGTCTCGAAAAACCAAAAAAAAAAAGAAAAGAAAAGAAAAAGGAAGGATGTGTTATCCCATAAAACCCCATTGAAACAGTCACTATTCTTTCTTCTTTTTAAAGATTTATTATTATTATTATTATTTTATTTTATATGTGTCAGCCCCTCAAGCCACACAAGTGGCCAGGCTCCTCCTCCAAGGACCTCCAACTGCCAGGTTTCACCCACAGAATACTCTAACTGCCATAATAGCTGAACCCTGCCCCCTGCCATACAGAGTTAAAAAGCCCAAGCTCTGGACTTGAAATCCCACCAATCCCCACTCTGGAAAGCTTCACCCTGAAAAGTTCCACGCCCCCCCCAAGAAACCCTATATAAACCCTGTCTTCTGCTCAGTTCTCTGCTGTTTCTCACCTGAGCAGAGGCAGCCACACTCCTGGTTTTATCCCTCCCAATAAATCTCTTGTGTGAGGTTTATTGTGCAGTGTGACTTTGTGGTATTTATTGGCTCCCGACTGCAAGGATATCTTTCCACCCAAGCTGTAAAGCATACAATATATATGAATGTTTTGCCTGCATGTATGGAAATGTGCTATACCAGTGCCTGCTGCCCACAGAGAGGGTACCAGATCCCCTGGAGATGGGATTATGGATGGTTGTAAGCTGTCACATTGGTGACAGGAAACCAACTGGGAACTTCTGCAGGAGCAGTAAGCTCCCTTAACCATCCAGCCATCTCTCCAACCTCCTTTCTTTAAAAGTATTTTTAAGATTTATTTTATTTTTAACTATATGCAAATGTGTTTGTGCTTGTGACTGTAGTGCCTAAGGAAGCCAGAAGAGGGAGACCCTGGGAGCTGGAGTTGCTGATGGTTTTGGGAGCTGCCCTGTATGGGAACCTAAAAACCAGACCCTGCTCCTCTGCAAGAGCACTATGCACTCTTCCATGAAAAGCCATCTCTCCAGCCCCTGTTTACTTTAAAATAACGCTTCTGATTGCTGCTGGACACTGACTGGACTTGGAACTGTTAAAAACCAAACTCCTTTTAGGAGCTGCACATGATGTAGAGCACTGACACACAGAAATACCGAGTCCTCGGCAGCGCTAGATTTCTTTGTTACTTTGCTGCCTAGCTTTGTATTTCTGGACTCCTTTGTGACTGTTCATCATGTATACCAATAAGACATTCAATGAGATGTCTTATTGAATATATAAACTGAGCAGATTATATATTCAGATGATATAACCCTCTGAATATCAATTCAGGTTTGCGTTTGTTCGTTTATTTCTGTGTGTTTTTCTCCTCCCTCCCTCCTTTCCTCCGTCCTTCCCTCCCTCTCTTCTTTTTTTCGTTCCTTCCTTCTCTCACCTCTTCTCCCTCCCTCTCTCTCTCTCTGAGATGTGGTCTTATGTAGCCCAGGCTGGCCTTTATCAAGGGTCAAGGGGGATAGGGAAGGAGGCACAGCTTCACTCTATCACTTCCAGAAGCCTAAGACATTCCCCTGATCTTTCAGGGACTTCAGCTCAAGCCAAGCCAGGATTCACAGCTTTGATACAGAGAAGAATTTCAGGTCAGGACCAGCCAGTATGAAACTGTTTGAGGTTAATGTTCTGGATAGGTTTTTGTTTTTGTTTTTGTTTTTGTTTTTGGTGTGTGTGTGTGTGTATGTGTGTGGTTTTTGTGTTTGTTTTTGTTTTTTGTTGTTGTTTTGTTTGTGTGCGTGTATGTGAACTTGACAAAAGCTAGAGTCATCTGAGAAGAGGGAACCTCTACTGAGAAAAAAGGCCTCCATAAGATTGGCCTGTAAGTAAGCCTGTGGACCATTTGTTTGTTTGTTTATTTACTTTTTTGGGTCTTTCTATGTAGTCCTGGCTGTCCTGAAACTCACTATGTATACTAGACTGGGCTCAAATTTACAGAGATACTCCTGCTTCTTCCTCCCAAGTGTTAGAATTAAAGGCAAGTACCACCATACCTGTTATAGGGCATTGTTTGATTAATGTTTAATATGAAAGTTCTCACTGCTTCTCCTGGGCAAGCAGCTTTAGGTTGTATAAGAAAGAAGACTGGGGCCAGGCGGTGGTGGCACACGCCTTTAATCCCAGCATTCAGGAGGCAGGAGGATCCCTGTGAGTTTGAGGCCAGCCTGGTCTACAGAGCGAGATCCAGGACAGGCTCCAAAGCTACACAGAGAAACCCTGTCTTGAAAAACAAAACAAAACAAACAAAAAGAAAAAAGAGCTGAGCGGCAGTGGTGCACGCCTTTAATCCCAGCACTGGGGAGGCAGAGGCAGGCGGATCTCTGTGAGTTCGAGGCCAGCCTGATCTATAAAGCAAATTCCAGGAGAAACTCTGTCTTGAAAAACCAAAGGGGTGGGGGTGGAAGAAAAGAAAAGAAAAGAAAGCAGAAGACTGAGCAAGCTGTGGGAGAGCAAACCAGAAAACCAGAAAGAAACATTCCTTCATGTCCTCTGCTTCAGTTCCTGCCTGTAGTGTGACCTGAGAATTGTAAGCTAAAATAAATGCTTTCCTCCCCAAGTTGCTTTTGGTCTTATGGTTTTGTCACAGCAATAGAAACCCTAATTAATCAACTAATAAAATCTTTTTTTTTTTTTTTTTGTTTTTTGTTTTGTTTTGTTTTGTTTTTCGAGACAGGGTTTCTCTGTGTAGCTTTGCGCCTTTCCTGGAACTCACTTGGTAGTCCAGGCTGGCCTCGAACTTACAGAGATCCGCCTGGCTCTGCCTCCCGAGTGCTGGGATTAAAGGCGTGCGCCACCACCGCCCGGCTTTTTTTTTGTTTTTTTTTTTTTGTTTTTTTGGTTTTAAAATCTTTTAATACAGACTTTAAGGACATGGTTTAAGAGTAAGGTCCCAGAAAGGACATACCCCAGAGAATGAGTGTGGACTTAGGAGGAAGATGGTTAGTTTGAAGGACATTTGCAACATACATTTTAAACACTGGGTTGGGGTGTGTGCTAGGCAGGTTGACTTGTAGGGGTTCTTAAAAATAAGGGTGGTGGGGTTGGAGAGATGGCTCAGCAGTTTAGAGCACTTGCACCCACATGTGGCTCACAAGCAACTGCAACTCCAGTTCCAGCTAACCTGATGCTCTCCTCAGGCCTCTTCGGGCGCCAGGGATGGAATGCACGTGGTGGACAGACATGCATATGTGCAAAACACTCATACACCGAAAATAAAATACAATTGAGAAGAGGTTGATTGATTAGTTGAGGGAGGGAGGGAGGGAGTGATTTAGGGAAAGAATGAAGCATAATCGAGTGTGGGTGTGGGCTTCTCAAGGGAGAGTTGTACTTCATTATCTTTACAATGTCCTTCTGTAGGATTCTAGTGACTTTTGAAGATACAATCGTCAGAGGTTTGCTATGAAATCACAGGGGAGTTTTAGGGGGGCACCTAGCAGGATTACAATGGATAATCTCACAGGGATGCAGGAGAGTGGCTGGCTTTACTGTAAACAAAGGGAACCTAGAAAGTATTCCGGGAAAGGAATGTGGCCTTACCCAAGGTTATGTTCTTCCAGGCCTAAGACCTGGTTTGTTGCTATTATATGCTGTGGGATAATGCTTTTGTACACTGGTTTAATAAAACTGATTGGCCAGTAGCCAGGCAGGAAGTATAGCCAGGATAAATAGACAATGAGAATTCTGGGAAGAGAAAGGCTGAGTCAGGAGACACCAGTCCACCATCCAGGGAGCAGCATGTAATGGCACACAGGTAAAGCCACAGAATATGTACCAACATATAGATTAACAGAAATGGGCCGAGTTTAAATATAAGAGCTAGTCAGTGGTAGGCCTGAGCTAATGGCCCAGCAGTTTTAATTAATATAAGCTTCTGAGTGATTATTTTATAAGTGGCTGCAGGGTCTGTGGGGCTGGGCAGGACTGGAGAAAACTTGAGCTGCAATTATAACATAAAATATCTGTATATGAAAAGCCTATGTGTTATTTCTCTGTTGACAAATATTTGCAGCAAATTGTGGGGGAATTCTTATGACTTATTTATTTTTATTTATGTACATGGGTGCTTTTCTTGTATGTATGTCTGTGTACCATGTGCATTCAGTTCCCAAAGAGGCCAAAAGAGGATGTCGGATCCCCAGGAAATGGAGTTATAGATGGTTGTGAGCCACCATTTGGGTGCTGGGAATCAAACCTGGGTCCTCTGCAAGGGCAGCCAGTGCTCTGAGATGCTCAGCTATCTCTCCAGCACCTGTTGGTGGGTTCTTGTGTCTCAGCTGGACTCAATCCTCTGAGGTACTGGCAGTAGCTGTGTACTGTACACCTCCTTCCTTCCTTCCTTTCTTTTGGTTTTTTCTTTTTCTTTCTTTTCCTTTTCTTTCTTTTTTTCTTTTTTCTTTTTTTCTTTTCCTTTTCTTTCTTTTTTTCTTTTTTCTTTTTTTCTTTTCCTTTTCTTTCTTTTTTTCTTTTCCTTTTCTTTCTTTCTTTCTTTCTTTCTTTCTTTCTTTCTTTCTTTCTTTCTTTCTTTCTTTCTTTCTTCCTTTCTTCCTTTCTTCCTTTCTTCCTTCCTTCCTTCCTTCCTTCCTTCCTTCCTTCCTTCCTTCCTTTCTTTCTTTTTTTTTTGGTTCTTTTGAGACAGGGTTTCTCTGTGTAGCCCTGGCGATCCTGGAACTCGCTCTGTAGACCAGGCTGGCCTCAAACTCACAGAGATCCACCTGCCTTTGCCTCCTGAGTGCTGGGATTAAAGGTGTGCGCCGCTGCCCCGCCGCCGCCGCCGCCGCCGCCGCCACCACCACCCAGTCCCAGTCCTCTTTTCTTTCTTACTTCAATTTCTCTTTTCTTTATTCAGGAAATTAGTTCAACAAGTTAATTTTTCTGACAATTTTATTTTATTATTAGTTATATGAGAGTTTTTTTCCTATCAAAGGTAGTTTGCCTGGTAAGGGCTCCTATTTCCTTTCCCTTTGTGTCTATTATTCAGTAGCATCAAATGGTGAAGTTGAGCGCCACTAGTAGGGTGACTCAGTCACTACCTACATCAGAGCTTAAAAAGCCATATCTTATTGGGGGGCCTGCCACCCAGCTCCCAAATAAATCATACACGGAGGCTTATTCTTAATTATGAATGCCCGACCTTTGACTTATTTCTTGCCAGCTTTTCTTAAATTATCCTGACTACCTTTTTCCTCTGGGCTTTCCCTGTTCTTCTCTGTAAATCTTACTCTTACTCTGTGGCTTGCTGTGTAGCTGGGTAGCTGGCCCCTGGATTCCTCCTCCTTCTCTGGCTACTTTTTTTCGTTACCCCTCCATCTCTTTTCTTCTTCCTCCTCACAGACTTCTCTTTCCATATATCCTCTCTGCCTGCCAGCCCCGCCTATCCTTTCTCCTGCCTTGCCATTGGCCGTTCAGTTCTTTCTTAGACCAGTCAGGTGTTTTAGACAGGCAAAGCAGCACAACTTCACAGAGTTAAACAAATGCAACATAAACAAAAGTAACACACCGGAAAATAGTATTCTACAACAGTAGTGAAACTCGGTTGAAAAGAAACTACCCTGGAACTGAGCATCAGGAAATGAGACTTTGAAACCATCTCCACCACCGGAAACCAGTCTCTGGACCTGTCAGGGCCTGTTTCTCGCTTGAAAATGAAGCTAAACATCTCCCTTACTACCATCCACCTAGCAGAGATATTGTGTGGACTAAATCAAATAAGGGAATGTGCCTGGCATATTCCCAATACATAGCTGTTTGATTAATCAATGATATTTTATTTCATTATGTTGGGTTATATTATGTTAAGCATTTTTGTTTGTTTGTTTGTTTGCTTGAGACAGGGCTTCCTTGTGTAGCTTTGGCTGTCCTGAAACTAGCTCTGTAGACCAGGCTGGCCTTGAACTCAGAGATCCTTCTGCTCCTGCCTCCTGAGTGCTGGGATTAAAGGTGTGCACCACCACCTCCTAGCTGTAAAGCATTTTTACCCACATTTGTAGCTTACTTTGAACATACTTCCCCCCCACCCCCAGAGAGTTCCTATAATTTTAACAGCTCCTTCAATAAATATTTATTTTGGTGGATTATAAACACAAGATGGTCGGGAGTTTAAGGTCTAAAGAGCAATACAGGGAGCAGCGAATGACAAGGGTCACGGCCATAACGTGAGGAGGGGTGAGCTGGCACATGTATGTGAACATGTCTTGTATGCATATCTTTTGGTAAGTTTGGAGGCCAGAGGTCAAAAATCAGTATTATTCCTCAACCGCTGTTCTTGTATTTTTGAGAGAAGATCTCTCGTTAGTCTAGAGCTTTTCAAGTTACAGTAGACTGGCTGGTCGGCAAGCCCCAGGGATCTGCTTCTGACTAACCAGGGCTGGGGTTATAGGTGTGTACCACCACGTCTGGCTTTTTACATGGGTTCTGGGGATTGAACTCAGGTCATCAGGCCTGGCAGCAAGCACCTTTACCCACTGAGGAATCTAGGTATCCCCGCCTTGTGAAAATTTTTGAGGGAACTAGTTCCTTCTGTCTTTAAGAGCACAGACATAGTCAACCCACAATTTATCTTTTGTTTTTTGTTTTTTTTCTCTCTCTACATAGCCCTGGCTTTCCTGGTACTCACTATGTATAGAGACCAGGCTAGCCTCAAACTCACAGAGATTTTCCTGCCTCTGCCTCTGCTACCACACCTGGCTAAAATTCCCGCGCCCCCCCTCCATTTATTTTTATTCATTGTGTATGATGAGTGTTTTATCTGAATGTATGTATGTGCACCACATGTCTGCTTGGTGTCTGAAGAGGCCAAAAGAGGGTGTCAGACCTCACAAAATTGAAATTACAGACAGTTATGAGCTGCCATGTGGGTGCTGAGAACTGAACCCAAATCCTCTGGAGGACCAGCCAGTGCTCTTTACCTGCTGAGCCATCTTTCTAGTCTACCGTGTATCTTTATAGAAGTCATGTCACTGGGCTGGGGATATGGCTCAGCTGGTCAAGAACTTGCTGAGAATGCACAGAGCCCAGGGTTTGGACCCCAGTACTACATAAACCAGGTGTGGTGGCACATCTCTGTAATATAGCTTTGAGAAGCTAGAGGCAGGGGGAGCAGGAGGTAGAGGCCAGTCTTGGCTACAGAGTGGCTGGAGAGAGACAATGAGAGAGATGAATAGCCCTGTCCCATAAGAGGCAAATCATTAGATATAAATTTATATACCACAAACATACTAAACTTCATTAGACTGGACATGTTAAATGAGTTAAAGTCACAGACGTGTGCCTCTATCACCACCATCTGGTTCTAGGATGTTCTCTGTTATTCCTGACATAAGCCTTAGGTCTGTTTGCGGACTCTCCCTGTCCTTCCTCGAAGGCCCTGGCAACTACAAACCTGTTTTCTGTCTCTATAGATTCAGCACTTTGGGACAGCTCGGAGAGACAAACACACCAGGACCTGAGTCACACCTCTGTGTGGCAGTTTGGACACATCACATTATTCATCCAGGAGCTAATTGACTGTTTGGAACGTTTCCATGTTCTGGTGATTATCTTCGATGCCATTTGGCCCTTCCAAGAATGTGCCAGGTTTCTGACAGCTATCTTTGCTGCGGTCGCAAGCGGGAATACACCGTGACAGTACAGCCTTTGTCTGAATCCCCAAGGGAAGGTGGACTCTTTCTGTGTTTTTCCTTTC
The DNA here is from genome assembly GCF_007827085.1 of Peromyscus californicus insignis. NCBI lineage: Eukaryota > Metazoa > Chordata > Mammalia > Rodentia > Cricetidae > Peromyscus > Peromyscus californicus. Next base: position 62,536,138 of record NW_026294402.1, read on the forward strand.
ATTGTCTCTCTCCGGCCATACTGAGTGATCTCTTAGTTAATTCACAGCATGCTTACTGGCGATTGACTGACAAGCTGGAACACCTGGGTATGAATCTGAGTTTTGAAGTTTATTTTTTTCAGTTTCATTTTATGTATATGTATGTGTGTCTGTGTTTGTGGCCTCTCTCTCTCTCTCTCTCTCTCTCTCTCTCTCTCTCTCTCTCTCTCTCTTTCTCTGTGTGTGTGTGTGTGTGTGTGTGTGTGTGTGTGTGTGTGTGTGTGCATGCCTGCCTGCAGGTACCCTGAGAAGCTAGAAGAAGGTGTTGGGATCCCTGGAAATGGAGCTATAGGAAGAGGTGAGCTGCCTGATATGGGTGCTGGGAACTGAATCTGGCTCTTAGCAACAACAGCAAGTGCTCTTAAACTATGAAGACTTCTACTCAGTCACTGTTAACTCAGTGTCTTGGTTTCACTTGTGTTGCTGTGATAAAATACACTGGCAAGCTGGGTGGTGTTGGCACACACCTTTAATCCCAGCATTCAGGAGGTAGAGGCAGGTGGATCTCTGAGTTTGAGGGCAGCCTGGTCTACACAGTGAGTTCCAGGACAGCCAGGGCTACAGAGAGAAACCTTGTCTCAAAAAACCAAAAATAAAAATAAAAATACACTGGCAAAAGCAACTTTAAAAAATTCACTGGAACTTACAGAATCATACAATGATAACATCCGGAGATGAAACCAGTGTGGAGTGCCGGTGGCCATGTCAGAGGAGCAGCAGATGGCAGTTGACTTCAGGGCATCAGTCCACCAGTAGGCGAATCCCTGATGGGTGAATCTCGGATAGGCAAGGTCCTGAGACCACAGACTCTAGAATGTCTTTTGCTTCTGCTGTGCCTTCATATGTTGGCTGCTGCCATCTTCCTCTGGTATCTGGCATGGTGTGAATGGGTGTGGAGATCCCCACTGCCTGTAATGTAGTGTGTTTATCTCATGGGAACATCTTTTTCTACTGGGCATTTTTACCTGTGGATTATTATGAAGATGATTTCTTCCTAAGATGTACTGTCTAATTGATGATAATAAAGTTAGTTTAAGTAGAGTTTTGATGATTTAAAAAAATAAAGTAAGTGTCACACAGCTAGAACACATGAGTTGATATTGAGGAGTTGTATAAACTGTAGCTTAGGTTAATTAATGATTAAGAAAAAATTGAGTCCCGGTAGCCCAGCTAGTTTAAATTCTTTTAATCTTAATGTTGGGGGATGTGTTCATAGGTTTTGGAGTGCATCATAGCTGAAACAAAACTTTGAAAATAACTTAAAGTTAGAGTAGATGTTTTTGTCAAATAGCTTTGAGGTGAAAAACCCAAGAAGATAATGTAAAGTTTTAGAAAGGCACAGAGTTGAGTGAGGAACTTGTTAAGGTCAGGGAATAAATACAAAGCAGCCCAATTATTACTAGCTGACATACTTTTCCTTGCTAAGTTTGGTTGGTGAATAAAGATGATGATTAATTCCTTATACCCATTTTTGCCCTCAATCTCTTGATATAAAAAAACTATTGATGAGTGAGTACGTACCCTAAAGATTTAAAGTAGAGCTGAACGATTATTTTTCATATATAAAAGTTTAGCTTTGGGCTGGAGAGATGGCTCAGTGGTTAAGAGCAATGGCTGTTCTTCCAGAGGTCCTGAGTTCAATTCCCAGCAACCACACGGTGGTTCACAACCATCTATAATGAGATCTAGTGCCCTCTTCTGGCCTGCAGGCATACATGCAGGCAGAACACTGTATACATTATAAATAAATTAATCTTAAAAAAAAAAGTTTAGATTTGTGATTCTTTTAAGATTCCTTATAAGATTACCTTTCAGGATAAGTAATAAAGTAATTGGTCCTTTTTTTGTAACCACAAAACTCAGCCTGCCAGTAAAAGAATATCTTGCTTGCTTACACACTGTTAATCTATAGCAAGTTGCTTGGGTATGAATGTACATGGGTTTTTGGGATAATTTGTTTTTCACCTGTAATACGTAAATTGTTTAATTGTGTTAGGGATGTGGAAAATGTGCTGTTTTTTACTTGTATTCATTGTAATCATTAACTTGAAAAACAGAATGTAAACCACATTGTAATTGCCTGAAAGATTTTGCTGGGGTATGTAAGCTGTAAGGGAAAGAATAAAGATAGAGTTAAAATGAGTTAGAAGGAAAACGTCAAGAATGAGAGAAAAGAGTCAGGCAGTGGTGGCACACGCCTTTAATCGCAGCACTTGGGAGGCAGAGGCAGGTGGATCTCTGTGAGTTCGAGGCCAGCCTGGGCTACAGAGTGAGTTCCAGGAAAAAGGCCCAAAGCTATACAGAGAAACCCTGTCTCAAAAAAGAAAAAAAAAAGAAAGAGAGAAAAAAATCACCAGGAAAATAAAGAATAGAGAATGCAAAGGAAGAATAAAGAAAAGGTCTGGCCAGGCAGTGCTGGCACACACCTTTGATCTCATCACTCAGGAAGCAGAGGCAAGCAGATCTCTGTGAGTTCGAATCCAGCCTGTTATACAGAGCAAGTTCCAGGACAGGCTCCAAAGCTACATAGAGAAACTCTGTCTCGAAAAAAACAAACAAAAAAAAAGGGGGGGGGGGAATCTGAAGGAATCCATCAAGAGAATATGTGAGTGTTTTTTTCCTTACTTGCCCCAGATAAAACTAAGACTAGTATGCACTGACTCTGTGGATTCCCTCTGTGCCCTGTGCTGTTGGAGGCTGGCCCCCCCAGGCAGCAAAGTGGAGGAAGCTATGATTACCTCCTGCCTTTTTAGGACCTGGTGATTGAACTCAGGTCCTCAGCTTTGTGCAACAAGCGCCTTACCAGCTGTTCTTTTTCACCGGCTGGCCGTGAGGACAGCTTTGAGGAGTCCATTCACTCCTTCCGCCTTCCCATGGGGTTCGGGGATAAAACTCAGGTCTCTAGGCTTGTGAGGCAAGCCCCCTAGGCCTTCTAGCTGGCCCTGCACCTGCTCACTTCTCACCTTTCCTGTTAATCATTGTTCTTCCTCTCCTCTCTCCCTCCCCTTTCCTCCCCTTCCCCTCCCTTCTTTCTCCTCCCTTTGCCTTCCAGATACAAATCCTTCTTTACATACAGCATTGCCTTTCTGAAATGACTTCTTAGAGCTGTGCCACCCACCGTACTGCAGAGTGCTGCACCTAATGTTTTCCGAGATTGCTCGTGCACGTGCCTTATCCCTTGCCGAAATTGTAAGCTACTTAAGAATAAAGACCTTGGCAGGTTTTTTTCTTTTCTTCTTTCTTTCTTCTTCCTTAATTCTTTATTCTGGGTCAGACCAGTGGCAGGTCAGTATGTATCTCCGAATCGCTACTAAATGCGCTGCGGCTTGTTCAAAAGGCAAGCGTTTGACTTAGACGATCTCTGGGAACAAATGGGAACCAGCGATAATAAAACCCCATGAAATGCAATTTCCTGTTTTGTGTAGCACTGGAGTCAACTGTTCGGCCATGTCTCCTAGGAAATGTAGGTCGCATCAAAATTGCAAAGAAAAATGTAAGGAAGCCGTCCTGAAGGGTCGCTAAAGAAACCGAAGTGGAACGCTGTGGTTTTCTAGCTGTGAGTCCTCATGAGTGGCAAGTCAAAGATCTCTCTGTGTATAAAGCATGATGAGCTCCGAGGCGCCAGGCAAGGATCACTCTTACCCCATTCTCTGCTCTGGTTTCTTCATATTTACACCCTCTGTTGCAGGTGAGCGGCTCCCTGGAGGGGAGAGAGCCAGCAGCCTAGGCAAAGGCCCCTGTGTACAGGGGCACTGGGTGGGCTTTGTGGAGGGGAACGCCAGCTTCCCAGTCACTGTTCCATGAATCCTCTGGATTGCATTCTGGGAGCAAATGTAGCGGAGGCTGGGGCTGCCCTGCATGTCCCAAGGCTCTCCCGCCAGCTGTTCCTGGTGGAAGTTGACCGCCGTGAGAGGCACTGACAGCTGAAAGCCTAAGAAATAATTCTCTATGACTCCTGCCCTTGGGGGGGGGGGGGTGCGCTCCGGCACTGGTGGTGAAGGCCACAGCAGCTGGGCTGCAGCAGGAACATTGTTCGGAGCCTATAGCAGCTGGAGTGAGTGGCAAGGTGAAGCCCCCAGCCACACCACAGCATCCAGATCCTGGGCAGTTCTTTTGTCCCTTGAGCGCCTGTAAGTCTCTTCAATACCCAACCTGTGGGCCATGTGAAACTTTACTCCTCTGTTTTTATTAATTATATTTATTATTTTATGTGTAAGGGTGTTTTGTCTACATGTATGTCTGTGCCTGCCTTGGAGGCCTGGTGTTCAGGGAGGGCGTCAGATCTCCCGGACTGGAGTTACAGATAGTGTGAGCCACCTTGTGGGTGTTGGGAATTGAATCTGGGTCCTCTGGAAGAGCAGAGGCTCTCAATAACTGAGCCATTTCTCCAGCCCCGTGGAACCCTACTCTGTATGAACTGTGTGGAGCAGATGCTGTTCTGACTGGATCTCACTGGCATGGCTGCTGCCCAAGCCAGAGCAGAGTTTAAAGCATTGGCCCCCTGCCCTGCCCTAGATGCCTAGGAGCCAGGATACAGGGCCCAAGAGAGCCAGGGAATGCAGGATAGGAGCATGGGCCAAGGACAGCTGCTTGCATGAAGCTACACACACACACACACACACACACACACACACACACACACACACACACACACACACACGGGGTGGGGGTGGGGCATACCAATCAGCAAGAAAGCATGTGTTCTCAGAGACACACTCACAGGTCAGTCTGATGGAGACAGTTCTTCAACTGAGTTTTCCTCTTCTTATGTGGTTAACTTCCCAGCCAAGGCCAGCCATAGCATTAAGTACTGACTTTTAGTAGTAGAACAGAGTGTCAAAGCCAGGGTCATACACTGTGACTGGTCACATTACTCCTGGTGTCCAGAATGCACCCCACTGGGAGCAGTACACTGCTGAGGTACTATATGTGTGTGTGTGTGGGGGCAGTAGGGGGGCTGGCAGAGAGGGGAAAGGGGTTCAGATCCTGCTAGGTCTGTGTGTTTCCCACTCAGATCAATGACTCCATTCATTTTTGTATGTGCTCAGTTCTTCACTGTACTCCTAGGGCAATAGACTAAACAAGCCCCCTCCCACAGTGGTGGCTCCAGAGCACAGAAGGTACAGATGCGTTTGTGTGGACACCGAGGACATTCTGCAGGAGCCCACGCACCTGCCTGCCAATGTGGATTCTGCAAGATGGGCTGGAGAGGACTTTATGTTTTGTACAATTACATCCTGGTTAATAGCTGGATGGTGGTAGCACACGCCTTTAATCCTAGAACTTGGGAGGCAGAGGCAGGTGGATCTCTGAGTTTGAGGCCAGCCTGATCTACAGAGTGAGTTCCAGTACAGCCAGGACTACACAGAGAAACCCTGTCTCGAAAAA